>NW_022196547.1:0-714206 GCF_008641045.1 Pistacia vera | reverse complement strand
GCCAAACAACGGCATTTTGCAAGGTCCGAAACCTGGTGGAGCTCCATCAGGTTGTTGAACTCATATAAGTGATCCTGAGGATCATAGTTCCCATCAAACGGCCGCATATCTGGCATTCTGAACCCTGGTGGAAGTGGAGCAGCTAGCACTTCGGGAGAAAAAGGGGATGCAGAGGCGACCTGTGCCTGTTCGTTTTGCTGCTCCCTCAACCTGTCCAGAGCTCGCTGTAGCTCCTCAATTTGTGGTAACGGAGCAAATTGGGGATTGCTTTCACCCATGCGAGTCCGGCCTTCTCGATTGCGGTTCAGGAAGGTCCGGAGGTCGGATTCCTCCTCTCCTCGGCCGGCATTTCCGGCCGCACTCGACACACGCTGACTAGAGGCGTGTGAAGGCGGTGGATTGTGTGGGGTATTTTCACGACCCTCGCGGTGGTACGAACCGCCCTGCGAGGTGTGGGGGCCACCCGCATGATAACGATCGGGGTCTTCTGCTGGCGGTGATAAGAATCATCGCGCCCAACATTTTCGCTTGGGTTTGCCTGCGACGTGGCATGGGGCATCTCGGGATTCACTCTTTCGCCGAGTCTCAGCTTTGCCGATACCCTGCTCGGGGCACCTTTTGTGTTCGTTGGTCCTTGGGAGCCCGTAGGCTTACTTTTTGCCACTTGCTTACCCTTGCGCTTACGCGCTGCAGTGCTCGCGGTACGGGCTATTGCCCTTTGCCGTGCTTTCGCACGACCTGCAGGTGTCTTTGGCGGTTGCACCGCCCTAGCTGTGGTAGATGACATGCCTCGGTCCAAACGGTCCAACCTTTGGTTGACCGTCTGGAGAGTATTGTCGAACCTGTCCAGGTAGTTTCTGATGGCAGGGTCAAGTTGTGGAGTTGCCGGGACATCCCCCGCAGCATTTTGTGGAACTGGAACTTCTTCAGTACACTGATTAGCTTGCTCTGGCTCAGATTGGCGGGCCATTTGCTGTTGTAGGACCAGTAGGTCAAAGATTCTCCTGATGAAGGGTAGACGCTAAATCAGCCCTCCTTCTAGCGCCAAACTGTTGATGCTTGATCTTGGGCACCAACTGACCGATCAAAAAGCACACGTGAAAATGAATATAAAAAGCGAAATAAATGCTATGAGAGTTTTTAAAGTGGTTCGGATGCTCAGGTAGCAAGTCCTACGTCCACTGATTTGTATTGATATTGATAGTGTGGGTCAGGTCGCGACAGCGGACTGATTTACAAAAGGTTGGGAAATAGATACAAAAGAGAGAGAGAGAGAGAGAGAGAGAGAGAGAGAGAGAGAGAGAGTTTGTATAAAATTGTCGAATCCCCTTAATGAAGGGGTCTTCCTCTTCTTATACCCAGTTGTATGTCCGTAATCATCACTAAATCCTTGGGTTGGTGTGATTGTCAGGACCTAACCTGATTTTACGTCCCATTATCCATTTTCCAAGCCGATTTCACGCGATTTGGAGCAGGGTAGCGGACACGTGGGAGCACCAGGGCGTTTGGCAGACCTGACGTGTGCTTACCGTTCTGACGGGAGCAGGCCACGTTTCGTCACGCAACTCCACGTCAGCCTTTGATTTCTTAGTCATAACAAAGTTTATGGCAGTTAAAGGGTCTACCGACTTTACTTATTAAACATATGTTTTGTTTCTTTAGATGAATGTTGAATCATTCATCTTAATTTAGATTCTATGGCTTTTTAGAATTAAGTTTGTTACTTTTTCTGTTGTGGAAAGCAGGTTGGTTCAAGCTTCGGTAAACAATTAACAACAACTCAAGCTTTGCATAGACTGCAAACTAACCTAAAGAAGATAATCAGATGCTGAACTAAATGGTTCAGCATCTAACTATGTTCTTTACATGAATGCTGAACCATTCATCTTAATTTAGAGTCTAGGGCTTTTTAGAATTAAAAATAGAAGAAGATGACCGTGGGGAGTTCATGATTGTTGAACGCGAACTCTAAAGTGGGATACAAGAAGAATAGGAGATATAGAGCCTTCCACATGAGATTGGTAACTCTCGGTAAGTTTGTTTGTTATTTCTATGAAATCAAAATCTGTTACTTCTTCTGTTGTGGAAAGCAAGTTGGTTCAAGCTTTGGATAGACTGCAAATTAAATTCAAGAAGATAGTCAGATATCGAACAAAATGGTTCGGCAGAATATTTTATGAATTTATTGGTCTCTTAGGGAGGAAAAGTAGAAAAGGATGCCGAACCAAATGGTTTGGTAGAATATTCTATTAATTTATTGTTTTCTTAGGGAGGAAAAGCTGAAAAGGATGCCGACAACTCAGGCTTTTCATAGACTGCAAATTGAACTAAAGAAGATAGTTAGATGCATCAAGCACTGGATACTAGATATGTGTTATGGTTTGTTGTGGAAGAGTTGACCGACTCCGAGAAGTTTTTCACCGAGTTTGCTCAATCCATGAAGAGAATGGGAGCAGTTGGAGTTCTTACAAGGTCTTCAGAAGATATTAGAAAGAAGTGCAGTGTGGTCAATTAAAATATTATATACTACTTCCATTGATGTACCATGAATGTTTAGTGTATGTGGTTTGAAGAGATCATATTTTGAATAATCTTGTACTGAAGGATGGTTTAAGTGTGTAATGATAATAGAAAGAATTTGTGATCAGTCACGATATAATGCTCTATTTAATTTCAGGTTCGTTAATTTATGATGAACAAATGATATATCGTTTGACTAACATAAAATTAACGATATATCATTAATTTTTGATACTAACACAAAGTAAGTTTGTTGTGATTTTTGTTATCCTGAAGCATGGCCTATTTGATTATGTTTTCTTAATTGTTAAAAAGACTAATGGTTCAACACAAGGGATAACATTGCTAAAATATAGTGGGAAATGAAGATGTGTTTAGGCTATGGTTCGACAACCTATTTAATATGATACTTGATAATGAACCACGTACATCAAATTGTGATTTGGGAACTATTAGCAATTAATTTTGGCTAATGAGCTTAAAACGCACCAATATGGATTATACACATCATTATGGTTCGGCAACAACATTCATAATATGTCAAACAATATTGCAAAAAATTTCTGTTTGGCATCACCCAACAAATCATGCAATAAAATTTATGATCGGGGCCTTCTTATGAACCACATGCATCAAAATTTTAAAGAGCCACTTATGGTTCGTCAACACAATTATCAAATAAATATTTGAAGATGTGTTTTAAATAATTAGTTAACTTTTTTGGCATATTAACCCAATTTTCAAGCAAAAACGGTCGGATCGTTGGTTCAGCATTAAAACTTTGTCAAGGAACACCAGTTCAAATAATATTAATTATACAATTTACTATTACTTATTTAGATTAAATAGATATACATTGACATGTAATATTTATATCAAATTGTTATTCTTAATTTCTTTATTATTTATTACTTTAATTATTAATTGAACATTAAATTAAATTCTATTACAAATATTTTCTAATTTATACTATTTATATTGTGTAATTTTTAATTATGTCAGTATATTCTATAATTTATAATTAACATAATTAAGAGGTTCAGTAGATCATTTCTGACCTATATAATGCATGTATTTCTATACTAGATATTACCCAATTGAAATATTCAATTATTCAAACAAACATGGTGTCAAAGCCACTTCCATAAGCAACCCGCGCAACGCGCGAACCTTTCACCTAGTCTGAAATATAATATTAGAGTATTAGACTATTAGTGTTGTTACCAATCTTTATCTGCCATTTCAGCAAATAAAAAAATTCATGGTCAACCAAATAAACCTGCACATTGTTATTATCTCTGTTTGGTTTCAATCATCAACTTAAAGTCTTAAACAATATATAAAAATAAAAGCCTCCTTGAATCTATCTATATTTCTATTTCTATTATCTATATATTATTTTTCTTCCAAATCTTGGGACTACAAAACAATCATTTACCTATCACAAAATATTGAAATCTAAAAACTTTTCATTTTTTTTAAAATGTTTTCTCAATAAAAAATTCAATACTGATACACACAAATAAAAGAAAAGCATTATACAAAAAAAGAAAAAAATATTAACCAGAGAGAAAATAGCTAATAGAATTTTATTGAAGTTTGAACCCTAAGGGTCTGCTTGGGAGTTTTTTTTTCACTGGTTTTGGGGGGTTTTTAATTAGACTGGTTTTGAGGTGTTTAAAAACCTCTACTTGCCAGATTTTTAATAGGCTGGTTTTGAGGGGTATAAAAACCCCCCAAAACCAGTGTAGTGTATTTTTGAGGGGTTTATAAAACACCCCAAATTGGGGTG
The DNA here is from genome assembly GCF_008641045.1 of Pistacia vera. Lineage (NCBI taxonomy): Eukaryota > Viridiplantae > Streptophyta > Magnoliopsida > Sapindales > Anacardiaceae > Pistacia > Pistacia vera. The sequence goes on along the minus strand of NW_022196547.1, from coordinate 709,894 downwards.
TTTTGGCTGGTTTAAAACTTTTATCCCCAAAAAACCCCTTTCCACTCTCTTTTACAAATCTGTCGCTGCTGTAGATTCTCTCTAGCACACAAATCTCTCAAATCTGTCATTGCTGTTCACTTCTCTCTAGCACACAATTCTCTTGCCTCTCCTCACTTTCAGCAAGGAAGATAGGCTTTCTCTTTTCATGTTTTTANATACCAATAAATATGAAGTTTGGGATTTAAATCACCTAGGGTTTAGGGCAGCATACCAATAAATATGAATTTTGTATTGAGATTGGTCGATGATCATGAATGTGTTTCTGAGTTTGGTAAATTGAAGCTTATGATGTTTTTAGTGTTTTATTTTGATATGATATGTTTTATGGAGCATGGAAATGGTATTACTTTTGTTATGATTCTGCGTTTGAATTATCAAAAATGTTGAGAATTATGGTGCTGCATTGCTTACTGAACTTTTTTGCTTTGTGTTGTGTGTGATTTCTCCACCAAGCTCGGGCTACCACGAGGATATAGCTCGACCCAGGACCAGTCTGATTCCACCGGTTGTCCGACCCAGCACAAGCTCGTCAACACATAGCTCGACCCAACATAAGCTAGTCGCGAATAACCCGAATGATTATTCAATTGATTCCTAGATATCTTCAGATCCCAAATATTGCGAGAATGACCAAATCAACAACAATCTCTGCGCAATCACAGCGCCTAATCATGAGAATATCAGAATTGCAATTCAGATCAATTGTAATCCCTTCATTTTTGTTATTTCCTTTGTACAAACCTTGTATATAAATCCCACAAATGATGAAAAAAGGGTTATGACTTTGACACAAAATTCTCATTGTAAGCTCTCACAACAAATACAAAAAACAGTGGACGTAGGCTCAAGAGTTTACCTTGCCAAACCACTTTAAAAATTCTCATTGCCATTTATTTTATTGCATTTAATATTTTTCTAACGTTGGTTACCCATAATTATACGCATATCCATCTGGTCCCATCAAGGTCGATCAGAATTCTCTAGTTGGTGCAGATTCTTATATCAACATTTTGGCGCTAGAAGGAGGGCCACTGCCAACATTACGGCAATTCCTACGAACAGTCACGACAATCTACCTAATACTAGCCCATAATGGTGCACACCAGATCGAAGACCACTACTAGAAACCTTGAGAATGTGGAAACCACCCATCGGGAGGTACAACAGGACGACGTTGGACGCTAACCACCTATGTCACCAACTCAGCATGTTGCAAATAACTAGGGGACAAGGACATCAAACCCCGAAAATGGCCAGCTGGTGGAAATGATCAGAACGAGGTTGCACAGACAGTCCAACAAAACGTGGTTGAGTTAAGGAATCAACAACCACCTGCCCAAAATCTTAACTAGTTGCGCTTCACCAGTGCTACCCCAACAGGCATGAATTCTACAGGCGGCCAGTCTATTTCATCAGCGCCAAGAGGCAACCAATACCCCCCGCACTGAAAGCAGCACTCTGCTCACGAGCGCGAGTCCCTAGGGAAAACTAACCCTAGGAGGCAGTTAGGGAAACAACCACTAGAGAAGAGTGAAGATAACGGTAATCCTTGAGATGCTGGACAATATCCCCAACGTCAGCGTGCCAATATTAACCCACACCCAAAACAAGATCAATCCCCGTAAACTCGCAAGACGAGTCATGTGTGCCAATCTGGCAATGACCGACGTTCCAGTTATAACTAACATCGTGTGCAACGAACCAACGAGCATGATATCACTTATCAGCCTAGCCATCATGACTCAACTTCGCACATCAACGCGCACAATAGAAGAGCTTCGCAAGTGACGAATTTGTGAACTCATTTGCTCAAAGTGAGGTTGAATAGAGCCACCCATGGCAACCACAACAAAGACTTAGATTGTGTATAGAGAATACTTGACGATTTGAAAGCCCGTCAGGATGGCATGGCTAAGGAAATAATAAGGTCCTCATTTACAGAGGAAGTTCACTAGGCCCCACTTCCTCTAGGATTCAGGGTGCCAGAAAGTAAGTTCAATGGGAGAGGAGACCCAAGAGACCACCTCGATAATTTTAACGACCTGATGGAACTACACTAGGTCTTTGATTTGGCGAAGTGCAAGTGTTTCACGGTCACATTAGTGGGGGATGCTAAGAGGTGGTATAAGAGGCTCAAGGCGAACTCCATCAACTCTTAGCAACAATTCTCCTCATTATATTTACAACAATTTCAAGCAAGGAGGCAGTTTACAATGTCGCTTAGCTACTTGAGCAACATTCATTAGGAGAGAGACGAAACATTAACCTTATACTTGATGAGGTTCCAGAACAAACAAACAAAGGTTGCAAATGCACCCGAAGAGTCCATCTGAACTTTACTGATTGCAGGGATTAGACCGAACATGGAGTTGTGGAAAGAGCTCCAAAGTGAAGATCATGTAAGTTTGGCCAAGTTCTACCAGATGGTCGCAAAACACTAACGGGTAGAAAGCTCACTAGTAGCATTGGCTAGAAGTTCGGCGTGGGGGGCCCCAGACAGGCAACAAGATCGCCAATCAGATAAGCGCGGAGGCCAAGACCACAATGACAAGGATCGCAACGGGCTTTAGAAAAGACAAAAAACAAATAACTATGAAGATAAACGGCCCTTCCCGTGGTACGCAGAATATACCCCCCTCACTCAAGACATTGCCCACATCTACGAAGTCTCCCGTGAGGCAAAGAGATTGCCCACTCCAAAAAGAATGAGGGGGGCTCCGAGTAGAAGAGATTGACAAAGCTTGTCGATACCACCAAGATGTCGAGCATAACACAAACGAGTGCCGAGCGCCGAGCTTTGGAGGATGTCATTGAAGACCTGATAAGAAAGGGCCACTTAAAGGAATTCGTTAAGACGGCACTAGCTTGCGAAAATCCATGTGAGCGAAACAACCAGATCCTGAACCAGGACCAAAACCAATCCCTGAATCAGGTCCAATAAGCCTCGCCAAACGCCAACAATAAAGTTTGGGTAGGCATGATCTATGGGGGGCCCGACATAGTAGGGAGTTCAAGGCATGCTCGTGAGGCAAGGACAGACTAGGATCCCCAGATAATGAGCTGTGAACAGAAGCCGCCCAAGCGGCCAAGACAGGAAAGCGAGGTAGTAGGGTTCACAATTGAGGAATGCGAAGAATCTTTTTGCCACAATCATGACGCAATTGTAATCGCAACTAGAATTGATAATGCCCGAGTGTAGAGGGTAATGGTTGACAATAGGAGTGCAGCAAACATCATTTTCCTAGGAGCTTTCCAAAGAATAGGGTTCACAAAGAGAGATCTAAGGGCGTGCCCTTTGCCACTCTATGGATTTACTAGGGACAATTGACCTCTCCGTGACTTTAGGGACAGAGCCCAAAATCATTATGGTGATGGCTGAATTTTTTATGGTGGATTGCCTACCTTATACAATGTCATACTAGGAAGGTCGATCTTGGATGACTAAAGCGTGGTCACATCAGTCCGCTGCCAAGCAATGCGGTTTCTGACTCTCAGGGGAGTCGCAACAATTAGGAGCTGTAGAAAGGAATCTTGGGAATGTTACAACAAGGCCATATGCACAAAAGTGGCCACTTCCGAGAACAATGGTTATAGCAGAATCCAAGCCAAACCTTGGACCACTTGAGGATATGATAGATCCTCACATCCATAGAGAAGAGCCCGCAGTAAGGCTGATAGAAGAGCTGCGAGAAATAAGTGTCAATGAGGAAGATACAACTCGCATACTGAAGATCAGTAGCAGTTTGAGCAGAGAAATAGCCGATAATTTATCGGGGTTCCTAAAGAAAAACCTTGACGTATTCGCATGGGTGCATGCGGATATGGTGGGGATCAACTCCAAGGTAATGTGCCATAGGTTGAATCCTGACCCTAAGGCTCGACCCATAAGACAAAAAAGAAGATATATGGATACAGAGCGCTCACAAATACTCAAAGGTGAAATTGATAGACACATGAAAATCAACTTCATCAGAGAAATCAAATACTCGGACTGGCTCGCCAACCTAGTCTTGGTCAAAAAGTCAAATGACAAATGGCAGAATTACGTCAACTTCACAGATTTAAATAAAGTCTGTCCCAAAGATAGCTTTCCGTTACCACGGATTGACCAACTAGTAGATGTGATAGCCAAGAACGCTCTACTCAACTTCATGGATGCGTACATGGGATATAACCAAATTTTGATGTACTAGCCCGATGAAGAGCATACCTCCTTTATTATTGACCATGAAATTTATTGTTACAGGGTTATGCCATTTGGCCTCAAGAATGCTAGGACGATCTATCAGCGCTTAGCGAACAAGATGTTCGCCGACCAAATCAGCAAGACCATAGAGGTGTACATTGATGACATGCTCATCAAGTCAAAGGTCGTAGAAAGCCACATTAAGCATCTGGGAGAAATGTTTGACATCCTCAGAAAATACTGAAAAAAGCTCAACCCCTTAAAGTGTGCTTTCGGGGTAAGTTCAGGGAAATTCCTTGGTTTCCTCGTGAACCAAAAGAGTGTAGAAACCAACCCAAAGAAGATTCAAGCTCTGCTCGATATGAAAAGCCTGGCCAGCTTAAAATAGGTACAAAGCTTGACAGGGCATTTGCCCACACTTAGCAAATTTGTTTCTCGAGCCACAGATGGATGCTTACCATTTTTTGAGACCTTGAAAGGGAAGAAAGGCTTCAAGTGGACAGAGGAGTGTGAGAGAGCCTTTCAGGAGCTGAAGAAACATTTGGGATAATCATCTTTATTGTCAAAGCCCATCCAGGGCGAGCCATTGCTATTATAGTTATCGGTATCAAAATCTGCTGTCAGCGTGACATTGGTATGCGAGGAAGGAGGAGTGCAATGGCTAGTATACTATGCAAGCAAAAGCTGTTCGATGAGGAAACAAGGTACCCTAAGATGGAAAAGCTCGTCCTCGCTCTTGTCATCGCTGCCAGGAAGCTATGCCCCTATTTCCAGGCACACTCTCTTCACGTGCTAACCAACTTCCCTTTAAAGAAGATAATGCAAAAACCCGAGGCATCAGGTAGGTTAATTTAGTGGACAATGGAGATGAGTCAGTGCGACATCAAGTACATCCCAAGGACAGCGATTAAAGGTCAAGCCTTAGAAGATTTCATATCTGAATTTTCCTATCAGCCAGAAGTGAGTCAAGCTGGGTAAGGGTAGGTACCTTGGGAGAAATCAAGCAACAAAAGCCAAGGCTTGGCGACTTATGGTAATTGATTTTATATGTAGATGGCTCCTTGAATAAGAAAGGGGCAGGAGTGGAGCTTTTGCTCGAAAGTCCATAGGGAAACCCAATCAGAGCTGCGGTAAGATTCGGGTTCGTCGCTTCCAACAATAAGACTGAATATGAGGCATTGCCTGCAGGGGTATGCCTCGCTAAGGAAATGGGGGCAGAATCCATCAAGGTTTATAGCGACTCATAGCTTGTAGTCCACCAAATTACTAGGGAATACCAGACGAAAGAAAACAGGATGTCGTCTTACCTATAGCTAGTTGAAGCTGAGCTCAAGCAGTTCAGGTCTTTCACAATTCACCTGATGCTGAGGGAGAAGAACATGCAAGCGGACGCATTAGCCCGCTTAGCCTCTACAATGAACCAAGAGAACGCTGATTCTATCCCAGTCAAGTTCCTCCCAAAACTAAGCATCTCCGCTCCTCAGGGGCTAGTTTTAACAACGAGTCGGAGATACAATTGGATGGACACGATCATTGCCTACCTGAGGAATGGTACACTATTAGAGGAGAGAACTGAAGCTAGAACACTTCACACAAAGGCAGGTCGTTACACACTTATCAACGATAAATTGTACGAGCACGGGTTCAACGTACTGTTGCTACGATGTATCGATCATGAAGACGCGGGCTATGTTCTAAGAGAGATCCATGAGGGGATTTGTGGAAATCATGTAGAAGGCAGGTCCCTAGCTTACAAAGTACTTTGCTAGGGGTATTATTGACCGATGCTTTTCGATGACGCGGCGGACTATGTGCGCATATGTGGTAGATGCCAGAGGTTTGCTGATATTCCGTGAGCTCTATCTCAAGAACTGACAACTCTGACAAGCCCCTGGCTGTTCACAATTTGGGGCATTGACCTGATCGGCCCCTTGCCTTAAGCAAAATGGGGTGTTATGTTCATAGTGGTTGCTGTTGATTAATTGCCAAGTGGGCAGAGGCCGAACCCTTGGCTACTTTTACGTCGAACAAGCTAAAGGATTTTTTTTACAAAAATATTATTTGGCGGTTTGGAATCCCCCACACTATAATAACTAACAACGGGAAGCAGTTCGACAGTGAACACTTTAGATTTTTCTACAAACAACTCGGTATCAAGAAGAGCTTTGCCGCTGTTTACTGGCCTCAAGCTAACGGTCAAATAGAGGCTATAAACAAGGTCATCAAACATACCATTAAAAAGAAGCTCGATACCCTAAAGGGAAGATGGGTCGAAGAATTGCCCGAAGCCTCGTGGTCCTATAGAATGACAACTAGGAGTTCGACAGGTAAAAACCCGTTCTCTTTATCATACGGGTGTGAAGCAATGGTCCCGATTGAGGTGGGAATTAGTTAGTTTCGAAGGAAAGTTTTCAATGAGGAAGTAAATGAAAACCTTCTCCGCCTAAGGCTAATTTTTAATTGAAAAGCAACGAGCCAAGTCTCAACTAAGGCCTGCCTCATATCAGCAGCGAGCCAAATGATACTTCGACACCAAAGTAAAAAACAAAGACTTTGAAGTGGGTGACCTGGTTCTAGAAATGTCGTCTAGGGTACCCAAAACCCGAACTTGGGGGCACTCAGACCCAAATGGGAAGGTCCTTTTAAGATCTCAGAAAAGTTTGCATTAGGGTCTTTTCACCTAGAACGCCTTAACAGTGAAGCAATACTGCGAGATTGGAATGCCGAGAATTTGTGAAGGTATTACCAATAAGCAACTTAGGTCCCACTTACGTTTCTCTTGTTTATTCGTTGTAAGGCCACTCATAGCCAAAGCACTTGATAATTAAAAGAGCTATTATTCATGATTTCTCTGTGTTCACTGTTAACCTTTTTTTTAGCTTATTAGCATTTATTTATCACCTCAAAGGTCATGACCTATGCGATCATATTCCAAAAAGAGAACTCGAAGTCAAGAGTCTGGAAAAGGTAGCTTATCTAAAAAAGCCACGCCAAAATCCAACTCTTTAAGGATGAAACACCCTAAATCGACGAAGTTAAACTTGAAAAAAAATTCAAGAGAAAACACATCAAAGGAAATCGGCCTTAAGCCAGAGACTAAAACTCGAAGCGAACAACTAATCCGAAATCAGAGTTGCTTGTCGCAAAAGATTTCCTCGCACACATTCGAAAAGCTCTTCAAGAAACGAGTTATGCATAACTTAGAACGAATTTGGATCTTCCATTACAAGTCCAACTAGGACGAATAAAATGACTCCGCAGAAATATAATAATAGTTGCTTGACAAGGGTATACTGAGAAATTTCTTTTTCATTAATAAAATTTTGTTACATTCTAAGGACAAAAAAAAAAAAAAAAGTATGAAGCTTCAGACAGTTGGGGGAGCAAAGGGATCATCCTCAGTCGGTCCAAGGAGCTCGATACCAATGGGAAGAGATGGTTTTTCAACAGGAGGGATGATAGCAGTTTCTCCAAGGTTGGGAGCCTCGCTCAGAGGATGTGTAGACAAGGGAGTTGGATCTTAGACTTCAAGCTTAAGCCTGATCTCCTTTTCGCCCTCCTTGACCTCTTCTCGACCCTCACCATCGTCCTCGGAGTTATCCGAGTAGACATAGGCCATTCCTTAGGCCTCAACCTTCATCATCTTGACTTCATTCTAGTAAGCTCATAGAAGGAAAGAGAAGTCGATCGAGGGGCGAGCTTCTTACAGCTTCTGCACGAGAAAGACCGACATCTGCTAGGCCCGAGTAGTGATGGTCTCATTCAGCTCCTTAATTTGAATCCTGAGTTACCTCGCCTCAACTTCGACTTTTCGTCGACCTTTCACCTCTTGGGCAAGGTCGAGCAAGGACTACATAGATTTGGCCTCCTAGTCCGAGGTGACCTTCTGAGCTGAGGAAAGCTCGAAGTTTAACTTGTTATTGGCACCTCGTTGGTGTGCCAAACTTTTCTCGACTACCACTACCTTAGCTTCAGCTTTCACTCAAACAACCTTGCTCGTGTTGAGCTTATCAAGGAACTCCCTTTCCTTGACCCCAAAGGTCACCATTTCCTACCTAAGCTGTTCGAGCTCAGCCTACTTGGCCACCTTGTCTTTCTCTACAACCTTGGCTCTAGCCAAAGCGTCATCTTTCTCCGTCTTTGCCAATTGCCACCACTTGTGAGTGCCCTCCAAAGTGGCATAGCACTCATCATAAAGAACCCTACCCACCATGGTAGCCTAGCCAAAAAAAAAAAAAAAAAAAGGGAGAAAAGGGGGACAAGACGGAAAGTTAACAAGAAGCGAAGATAGCATGCCATCATAAAAGAAAAAAAGAGCGAACTATCGGTACCTTCACCACGTAGCTACACACCAAGGCCAACATATCGATTGGAGCAGCATCTCTAACGGCCGTGAAGATTCATGGAGTGATCCCATCCCTGGCCGCTGCGGCCCTAACGCTAATATGGTCAGGGAGTTGGTCGATCAGAGCGTCAACCATAGCTTTGGCCACTTCATCAATCTTCTTGATCTTTGATCAGGACGAGCTAGATTTACTCCCCCCCCCCCCCCCCCCCCCCCCCCCCCCCCCCCCCCCCCCCCCCCCCGGGCAGTGCTAGCCTCGCCCATAGGAGCAGACTTCTTATTGGCCAAGTCCTTGGCCGCTATTTTCTTTAGACCGCCAACCTGCACGGCGACCTCTTTGCCCAAGCCACCTTGCTGCTTAGTCACCTTTTGTTTGCACAAGCCCCCTAGAGGCTCGGTTGCTTTCTTCTTACCCAAGCTATCGTGCTACTCGGGTGCCTTTAGTTTCCTTAAGCCTCTAGTAAGCTTAGGAGTTTTCTTTGCTGGCTCTTTCTAGAGCTCGAAAACACTCTTTTTGTCCATTGCCTTTGGAGCAATCGCGGGCCTTTTTGCACTTGGGCCCTCCCCAAGCTCGCCACCAATGACATCAGTAGGCTGCTTCATCACTGAAGCAGCTGGTGTCTTCTTGGCAGCCGTCGGAGCTGCCGTTTTCTTCTTAAGGCTTTTAGGTTTCTCGACCCACATCTCTGCAAGAAAGTAACAAACAATAAGTGACTTATCCATGCGAGGAAAAGTGTGAGCAAATAATAACTTACCTTTTTCTAAGATCATAGGAAATATTGTGTTGTCTCGGCAGAAGCCATATGCTCGCAGGTGGGGGAACGTAACGATTTCATTAACGTTACGCTATCTGTCGGGAAGGTCGCTGAAACACTAGAGCCTCTGCAAGCTCGTGGTAAGGAGATAATTATGTTCAACGTTAATTGCAAAACAAAGCAACCCTGTTAGCTAGAACACAAAGCTCGAAAGTGGTCCTCGCATGCACAGTAAGTCGAAATCTTACTCACTTCCGAGGCGAAGGTGCGAGTCTCCCAGGCTTCATAGAAGAAAAACTGTGAATTCTAGTGCGGGACCTTTTTTGAGACATTGACTAGCCCGTTGAAACATACCTTCCTCGCTTTGGAAAGGTAGTACGTATGGTCTTGCCCTTTTTTGAGCCTATACAGATGGACGAGCTCCTTGACGGATAGATCGCCCAACTTAGTGATCATGTACGCTATGTACAGAGCAATAATAATTACGTAGGAATTTGCAGAAAGCTGGAAGAGGACGATGTCGAATTGCCTTAGCACATCGTCAATAAAATGATGAGGGGTAATGGATACCCTGCATCTTAAGAGGGTCTTAAAGGTCGCCACCCATCCAGGCAGGGGATTCTTTCGAGAAATGTTCCCCGAGGCCATCAAATTAAGTTGTGGTGCATAGACTGCTCTTATGCGTTTTAGATCCTTGACGGTAATCAAGGATTGCAACTCTCTTCGCAGCCTCTGGAATAGAGACCGTGCGGGTTGAGCCAACTATATCAAGGCACAGTTGGAAGAGCCTACTACGTCGGGGTACAAGCTTTGTGCGACGATTTCCTAGGAAACCTCGGAAGCTAACTCCCCAAGGACTGTTGAGCTCGTAGGTGAATCGAACATGCAGTCGATTATGTGATTGCTGGAGGAAGACATGGCTCACTTCTAGGTACCTGAAACAGAAGCAAACATGTGTCAGAAGCTCGACTATTTCACACTTGCTTTCAATTTAGGCACCCAAGATAGCTCGCGCCATGCAACGAACGCACGTGACCTACCCTAAATTCTGACGGCCATTGCGTTAAACCCTCCTTAAACTAAGACCGCCAGAGATGTATTCAAAAACCCTACTAAAGCCCTAGAACATCTAACGTGGCCACGACAGTAGCCACCCATTGACACAAAAATGAGAAAAACGAGTAAAGGAAGAGAAAAGAACCTTATTGGAATGAAAAAAGTGTAAAAACTCGCCGGAAAGAGCACCGTGACAATGACAAACAAATAGCAAAGTGGATAGACGTCAGAGAACTTTCGTGGACTAAATGAGCATTCTGACGACTTCGCCACCTTTTATAGTGGTTTGCATGGAAGACAAAAAGGTGGGGTTTAATTGTAGCCATCGATCTATAGTGAATCTTGACCCTTCATTCATCGAGCAATCTCAGCCCTTAGATGTGACCACACATCATCCATCCACGAAGGGCGACGAACCGTCAGACTGTTACACTGACAACCATCATCGTACGTCGCTCGACTTCGCGCATGGACAATTGTAGTCGCCCACGTGCAACGAAGCGTGACTGATAAAGGCTACCGCATTTAATGCGACATGACCGCTTGGAAATTATGTTTTTGCCCTAACTTTTCATGTTCTGAGTTTGGAAAGTATCAAGGGAAGTAAACAAGTGTGAAGCACGTCGACCGGACATGAGGTCGACATCGGGAGCTCAACTGAACTTGCATCCGGAGACTTGTTGGTGATACCGAGCTTGGTGTCAAATTGAGCAATAGTCTTTGAAGCTCGAAACGAGCATCAAACACTAGGGGGTAGATGTTGTGTGATTTCTCCACCAAGCTTGAGCTATGACAAGAATATAGCTCGACCCAAGACAAGTCCGACTCCACCAATTGTCCGACCCAACACAAGCTCGTCAACACATAGCTTGACCCAACATAAGCTAGTCACGAACAACTCAAATGATCATTCAATCAATTCCCAGATATCTTCATATCCCAGATATTGCGGGAATGACCAAATCAACATCAATCTTTGTGTAATCTAAACGTCCAATCGCAAGAATATTAGAATTGCAGTTCAGATCAATTGTAATCCCTTTATTTTCGCTTTTTCCGTTATACAAACATTGTATATAAACCCCCACAAATGATGAAAAATGGGTTACGACTTTGACACAAAATTTTTATTGTAAGCTCTCACAACAAATACAAAAAACAGTGGACATATGCTCAAGAGTTTACCTCACCGAACCACTTTAAAAATTCTCATTGCCATTTATTTTATTGCACTTAATATTTGTCTAACGCTAGTTACCCGTAATCACGTGTACATCCATTCTGGTCCCATCAAGGTTGATCAGAATTCTCTGGTTGATGCAAATTTCTGAATCAACACTTTGATTTCATGGAACTTCTTTAACACTCCAAACCAAGTCAGCTGGAGGCTATTATGAATTTGAGTTTTCTGTATGAATTAATTTACATCATTTGTAGTCTTTACGAAGCATTCAAATTTAATGTATCATATTATGTGTTCAGGTTAGCGGACCCTTTAGGCAGATGACTTGGATCCGTGGTGGGCTAAATTGGATGCTAGTAATATTACTGAGACCGTTGACAGTAGGTCGATTTTAATGTGCTTTTGGTGCCATATGATTAGCTGATTTTGATACATTTTAGTTGTGTCATAATCATTTGAACTACAACAGTGGGACTTTGTCCGTTACTGCTCAAAACTTTTTTCTTTGTTCGATCTTATTGTTTCTATTAACATATCAAATCATTTTGAATTCATTCAAAGTACACTTATTCATAACTTATCAATCATTTTGAATTCATTCATTCACATTAAATATCTATACCTTTCAATTACTTTCTCTCCACTTTTATTTTCATCAATCATTAAACCTTTATACATTGATTAGGAGTTTAATTGGGAAGCAGCTGTCAGAGTTCTTTTTTGTTTTGGAACATTTAATTGAATTCATACTCAGTAATGTAATGGATTCCTTAACAGGTAATTTTTTATTAATTTGAATTTTTTGTTGTTCTAGGGCTTTATTTTGATGGGTGATCATTGATTTGTATGTGCTTTCGTTTATTGCTTTTAATTGAAGATGTTCACTTTTATTAGCATTTGAATTGCAGTTTAAATTGGCAGCATTAGCTACGTAAGAATCCAAGTCCTAATCCTGACATATAGACCGTATTTGTAGACCACAGTTGTGGATAGGCAAACAGTGCTTGAGCCCCGTCTCGCGTTACCAATTCTTTAATGGGTGTCGTTCCAAAGCCTGGAGGTTTTCCACCATTGAGTGCTCATGGTGCAAGTGAAAATTTTTGAAGGTTTTAGGTGATTGAGCTAACTTGGACTCTGACTGTCTGGAAATTTAACTTTAAATTGTATTCTTCCAGCCATTTCCCCCTAATCCTGTTGCTCTTCCGACTTCTCTTACTGGATGGATGGCGAATCCATCCCCTGTCCCTCACCGCTCAACTTCTGCAAGGCTTATAGGTTTGACTGCTCCTAATAATGCAGGTAGCTAGAGGAAAACTTATATTAACAAGCAGCATTAAGCTGTTTTAGTTTTTCCTACACTAAGGTAAACATATATAATAGGTGGAAAATGTGATATGAAGTCTACAGTCATTACAAACAATAATGCATAAATAATAAATGAGGAAATATGTTAGTGTACCTATCCAAAGAGAGAAAATAAAACCAAGAGAATGACATATTATCAAGATCTTGAAACAAATCATTAAATCTTTATAAAATGATTAACATTGAGTTGTTGGTTGGGTTCTCAATTTACTTCTACAGCAAATTTTTGTGAGATATGCGTGACAATACTATCATACAAGGGATAATATTGTTAAAATATAGTGGGAAATGAAGATGTGTTTAGGCTATGGTTTCGCCACAACATACATCAATATGGTGGTTCGGTAGCCTATTTAATATTTATTTGATATTTGATAATGAACCACATACATCAAATTGTGAACTATTAACAATTAATTTTGGCTAATGAGCTTAAAACACATCAATATGGATTATACACATTATCATGGTTCGGCAACACCATTCATAATATGTCAAACAATATTGCAAAAAAATTATGTTCGGCATCACCTAACAAATCATGCAATAAAATTTATGGTCGTAACCTTCTTATGGAACACATGTACATCAAAATTTTAAAGAGCCACTTCTGGTTCAGCACAATTATCAAATAAATATTTGAAGATGTGTTTTAAATAATTAGTTAACTTTTTGGGCATATTAACCCGATTTTCAAGCAAAAACGGTTGGACTGTCGGTTCAACATTAAAACTTTGTCAATGAACATCGGTTCAAATAATATTAATTGTACAATTTAATATTATTTATTTGGATTAAATGGGTATACATTGACATGTAATATTTATATCAAATTGTTATTCTTAATTTCTTTATAATTTATTACTTTAATTATTAATTGAACATTAAATTAAATACTATCACAAATATTTTCTAATATATTATTTTTATCATTCTTAGGATACTATTTATATTGTATAATTTATTAATTATGTCAGTATATTCTATAATTTATAACTAACATAATTAAGAGGTTCAATAGATTATTTTCGACCTATATAATGTATATATCTCTATAATAGATATCAATAAATTGAAATGTTCAATTATTCAAACAAACATGGTGTCAAAGCCGCTTTCATAAGCAACCTGCGCGACGCGTAAGACTTTCACCTAGTTAACAAATAAATGCAGGCGTGAGGGGGAGTAGTTGAAGCCTTAATTAAACCATCCGCAATTAGAAATAAATATTAAATCAAATAATAAAATGACCAAAAATAGAATCAATCCAACAAATAAAACATTAAAAGAAAAAAAAGGTTTCTACTTTGATTCTCTTTTGTCTCTTGATGCTATAGTCAACAGTTGATTAGTAAAAATCCTTCAAAAGCTTGAGATTGACATGTCTTATTCTAAATTAATATATATATATACCAGATAAAATTTTAACCTAAAACTTAAACAAAATATACAATGACAAATTTATGTATGTGTTCAAGATTTGTCATTACGTTTTACTTCGGTGAACAACAATATATAGTTGATTTTAAAGTCTTTTCAAAAACACTTAATTATTAGACTTCTTTAAATTGTTCTACCCTCTATCGACATTAATTAGCTGCTTTTTGAAGTCACTAAATCTACGTGTGAGTGTTATACTCTCGATATTATTATATTAATTAGTTGATTTTAAAGTCTTTTAAAAAAAACGTAATTCTTAAACTTCATCAGATTGTTCTATTTTCGACGGATGTTTAATTATTTATTTGTGAAGTTAAGAAATCTATCCTTAGTTCTACTCTCGATGTTATCAACATTAATTCATTAATATTGAAGTCACTGAAAGAAATATAAAATTAGAAATATTAATCCTAGACGTGAAAAAATTGGCAAAAAAACATATTTTTAATCTATAACCAAAATATTCAATTATGTAAAAGAGAGAAAAAAAATTGAAGTGAAATGAAAAAAGAATCATTTTTTTTAAAGTAAACCTTGAAATTATAAGGGAAATGTTTTAATCTAAAACTTAAATAATGTGTGTGTTAAAAAATATCAATTTAATTAAAAATATAATTGAATTGAATTGATATTTGAAAAGTTAACTAAAAAAATTACACAAAAGAAAAAAATTAAAAATAATAATTTTTTGCCGGGCCAGGCCGACCTGCACAAAACCCATTGAGTTAGGGTTGACAGGCTGGGCTGGGCTGACCCTTTTGAACAAAGAGGTGGGCTAGGCCGTGTTAGGCTTGACTCGTAATTTGCACTAACCCAGTTGGGTCGAGCCACTTTTCCACCTCTAAGAGTATTTTTAAAAGACTTTTTATATGACCGAGTTTATCCATAAAAATAAAAGTCCAACAAATTCTTTATCTTTAAAATATAAATTAAAGAGTTAGTTTGACTCTCCACATCTACAGAGTCAAATTTTATTCTCTATCCTAATTTTAATTAATAAATTACAATTTTCTATATATTTTATTTATTATTTCTCTCTCCCATTAAGTATCTTTTTTGAAAATAAAGAACATCTTCATTCAATTTAAGTAGTCTATTAGATTTGAATAAAAATTATATTTTTTATATTTAAAAATTAATAAAAATACTTTTTTATTTTTATTAATACATATTCAATATATCAAAATAAGTATTACAAAGGTGTAATACTTATTTCCTTTGTAATACTTATTTTGATATATTGAATATGTTTTGATAAAAATTATACAGCTACATTGTATCGAGATTCAAAGGTCTAAATAAAGTTAGTCTATTCCTATTCAGCATCCGGCATCTGCAAGACAAAGCTATATATCATTGCTTTTCAATTTAATCCATCGTCTCTTTAATTTCATCTTCTTACATTTTCTATTTCTTAGTCTGCTTGGTTGCAGAACGAAGATAATTCCGCAACTGATTCGATAATCGGATTTCGTCTTTCAGTTTCTAGAAATTGAATTATCAATTATTTAAGTTTATTAGCGACAAACAGCGCGTTTGGTAATTGCTCTGGATTCTTTTTGTTATTCCCTTTCGAATTTTGATATTAGGGTTTCGTTATTGTTTAACTTGATCTGATTTGACACATTTTTGCTCGGTTTTGTTGTTGATTGAAACTTTGTTACTTTTTATTAAGATAGTTTCATAGTTGTTCTGCAGTTCAATTGGCAAAGATGACTAAAAGTACCTTCAAGATAGAGCATGATTTTCGTAAGTCGTTGATGATTATTTTCTGTTACAAGAATCTTCTAATGGATTGGTTAATTATTTTTGATCGCTTGTGTAACTAATACGGATTGTGTCTGCAGAAAAAAGACGTGCCGAGGCTGAAAGAATTAGAGAGAAATATCCAGATAGAATTCCTGGGAGAAATTAGCTTTAGCTTTTATTTTTTATTTTTTGTCCCAATTATATTTTAGTGCAATCCTATGTTGATATGTTAATTGTCGTTGTTGCATGGGTGCTGGTGAGTGCGTTTACAAGGTAATAATCTATTTTTTACCAGAAACATTGTGATTATTATCGTGTATGAACTTGCGAAACATACCTGAATTATTTGATGTGTTTTGCTTGTAATTGTCTAATTTATTGCCTCAAATTTTGTACGAATTCATTGCTCTGCTGTATTCCGTATATTTTATTGTTCTTTTGATTATGCTATTTTAGTTATCAGGTATTTTGAGTTCATTTGAAAGATTAGGGTTATGTGGATTCTTTCTTGTATTGATTATGGTAAAGAAAATTATATAATCTGATAGTGAGAATATCCTTAATTCTTAGTTTGTTTATTATGCTCTGAATTTTACAAACAATGACTGCAGGAGTGGGTAAGGCGAGAAAAAATATTGTATTACTTTATATTACTTTTTTGTCAGAAATGTTTTTTACCTTGCACAATTTCAACGGGCTTTTTAAGCAATAAATCTGGTTCTAAATGATCATAGTGATCTGAGTTTTTGTGGATGAAGGTGAATAATATTGAAAGGCCAATTTGATAATTCATTGTTTTACTGCTTTTGGAAATGAGAAGATTATTTCGAGCTTGGAAATGTATAGATAAAGTTCATTTTGACATTAAGAAGGGAGAGGTGACTACTATGTTCATATGTGAACTTTGTTGTTGCTGTAGGTTTTTGCTCAGATTGTGTGTTTGCTGTTATGCTATTGTCTTATGTTCATTCAAACTACAGTTTCTACTGTTCTGCAACTTAGTATATTTATAAAACCTGCAACACTTTTTCTTGAGTAACCTCTGTGTAATGAGAGAAACAATAAGGGATACATTTTTGTTTGATTATACAAACGTATGTTATGATATTCTGGAAGATGAATGATAAAAATGTTCAGCCACTTTTGCTTGATGTCATGATTTGGCCTTTTGGGTAGTATAGATTTTCTATCAATGGCATACATGTATTGACCAAGTGTTGACCTTTGAATATTTGGAATGCCATAAAACTTGTCTGGTGAGACCATATTTTGAGTTAGTATTTGCTAGATCAGGTTCTTTGTTGCTTCTTACAAAGATTTAAATATTTCAATTTCTTTTTCAGCTTTTTTAGTTGATTTATTTCTATTGTGTCAATTGGGTTTTCGTTTTATGTTGTTATCTAATACTATGTTAAAATTAAATTAACATTTACTGTATGGCAGTGAATGTGATACCTTTGTATATTCTGGGTTTCAGGGTTACGATCTAATCTATCAATGACCTCCAGAGAACGCAAAGTGAGGCAAGCCCTCTTGCCACTACTCGGATTTTTATTTAGATCAGGTGAGTGAGTCTTTGTTTTATTGCTCTTATTATTATTATTATTATTATTATTTTATTTAATCTTAAATGTTTATTCATACCTAACCTAGGCCCATGTTTTAACTACACACTCAGACCACTCCTTAAAGGCGGTGTCCATAGGCCAATGGTAGATGGAGATTGATAGAAATGTTTGCGAAGACTCTAAATTAGTGAATATTTTTAGTTTTGATGGGGCCTCTTAGGTCACAGTTGCACACAAATTGCTTATGTTAGAATTCTTTGGTGTGTTAACAGTATTAGCGTCTCTGTCTTAGTGCTATATATTGTTTTAATTATGTGGTATATGGAGATTGATAAATGTTTGCGAAGACTCTAAATTAGTGAATAATATTTAGTTTTTTTGGGGCCCTCCTTAGCCACTGGTTGCACAACGAAATTGCTTATTAGAATCTGTTTGGGTGCTGACAGTATTAGCGCTCTGTCTTAGTGCTATATATTGTATGTTAAATTAGGATGTGGAAAGATATCTTGGATATCCAAAATGTAGAAGTGCATTATGCATTTTTTTTCTTCATCTTCTTCGTCTTTAGCATTTTCCTTATTCATTTTTTTTTAATTTCTGCTGAACAAAGTTTGTAGGCTATTGTTTAATTGTCTGTAGTGTGGTACTGGAACTAGATGTTTCTATATTCCACAAATCTTTTTTAGGAGAAACATAAAGCAATCTTGATTAAGAGTCTTACAGATTTCTGTTCCAGAGTCAGTAATATTCAGAAGTCGTCATTTCTTATGTGCATTATTGTGTGTCTATAGGTATGCCAACGGAGGAATGATATCTTACTGCAAGCTGCTATCATGGTGCTGATGATCTCAGTTAAGGTACATTTAAGTGCTGCAATTCGCAGTTTAAGACTGAGACACAGTTGAGTTACATTAGATGCCATGTCGTGCAATTTTTGAATTTCCACTTGACCTAATGCTGGCTGTCTTTTAGCATGTTTTACATAAAAAGAATGTTTTGGATTACAATGATGGATTATTCTTCTGGCTATGTATAATATATATTGACAGTGGAGTTGAATTCTTCCTTGATTTTTCAGAGATTTTATGAGCATGGAGGTGAGATGCAAGTCGCACAAGATGCTCCTTTAAAGCCATCTATGGATATCTTTGCTGTAGGGTGAGTGTTAAAAGTATTAGAGTCAATGTCTTAGAGCTATATATTGTATTTAAATTATGATGTGGAAAGATATCTTGATATCCAAAATGTAGAAGTGCATTATGCAATTTTTTTCTTCATCTTCTTCGTCTTTAGCATTTTCCTTACTCATTTTTTTTTAATTTCTGCTGAACAAAGTTTGTAGGCTATTGTTTGATTGGCTGTAGTATGGTAGTAGAACTAGATGTTTCTATATTCAACAAATCTTTTTTAGGAGAAACATAAAGCAATCTTGATTAAGAGTCTTACATAATTCTGTTCCAGAGTTTGTAATATTCCGAAGCCGTCATTTCTTATGTGCATTATTGTGTGTTTGTAGGTATGCCAACGGAGGAATGATATCTTACTGCAAGCTGCTATTATGATGCTGATGATCTCAGTTAAGGTACAGTTAAGCGTTGCAATTCGCAGTTTAAGACACAGACACAATTGAGTTACATTAGAGATGCCATGTCGTGCAGTTTTTTAATTTCCACTTGACTTAATGTTGGCTGTAATTTAGCATGTTTTACATAAAAAGAATGTTTTGGATTACAGAGATGGATTATTATTCTGGCTAAGTAAAATATATATTGAAAGTGTAGTTGAATTCTTCCTTGATTTTTCAGAGATCTTTTTAGCATGAAGGTGAGATGCAAACAGGATACTAAATTGATTTTGTATTTGCTATTTTTCTTAATCTGAGCATGATTTTCATTACCTCAAACGGGATACTAAATTGATGAATTTCCTGGATTTTATGATTGTTGATTTATTATTTATGCCAAGAGTGGATTGTGACTTGATTTCTGGATTATGCAGCTCATGTTCTCTTTCAAAAATAGCAAATGAAGCTTAGTGGAGCAGTGGAATGACTCAAGTGNGTAGATGGAGATTGATAGAAATGTTTGCGAAGACTCTAAATTAGTGAATAATATTTAGTTTTTATGGGGCCTCCTTAGGCCACTGTTGCACACGAAATTACTTATGTCAGAATCTGTTGGAGTGTTGACAGTATTAGCGTCTCTGTCTTAGTGCTATATATTGTATTTAAATTATGATGTGGAAAGATATCTTGATATCCAAAATGTAGAAGTGCATTATACAATTTTTTTCTTTGTCTTCTTCATCTTTAGCATTTTCCTTATTCATTCTGTAGTATGTTACTGGAACTAGATGTTTCTATATTCCACAAATCTTTTTTAGGAGAAACATAAAGCAATCTTGATTAAGAGTCTTACAGATTTCTGTTCCAGAGTCAGTAATATTCAGAAGCCTTCATTTCTTATGTGCATTATTGTGTGTCTGTAGGTATGCCAACGGAGGAATGATATCTTACTGCAAGCTACTATCATGGTGATGATGATCTCATTTAAGGTACATTTAAGTGCTGCAATTCACAGTTTAAGACTGAGACAAAGTTGCGCTACATTAGATATGCCATGTCGTGCAATTTTTGTATTTCCACTTGACTTAATGCTGGCTGTCTTTTAGCATGTTTTACATAAAAAGAATGTTTTGGATTACAATGATGGATTATTCTTCTGGTTATGTATAATATATATTGACAGTGTAGTTGAATTCTTCCTTGATTTTTCAGAGATTTTATGAGCATGGAGGTGAGATGCAAGTCGCACAAGATGCTCCTTTAAAGCCATCTATGGATATCTTTGCTGTAGGGTCAGTGTTAACAGTATTAGCGTCTTGTTTTAGTGCTATATATTGTTTTTAAATTATGATGTGGAAAGATATCTTAATATCCAGAATGTAGAAGTGCATTATGCAATTTTTTTCTTCATCTTTAGCATTTTCCTTACTAATTTTTTTTTTTTTTTTTAAATTTCTGCTGAACAAAGTTTGTAGGCTATTGTTTAATTGGCTGTAGTATGGTACTGGAACTAGATGTTTCTATATTCCACAAATCTTTTTTAGGAGAAACATAAAGCAATCTTGATAAAGAGTCTTACATAATTCTGTTCCAGAGTTTGTAATATTCCGAAGCCGTCATTTCTTATGTGCATTATTGTGTGTTTGTACGTATGCCAACGGAGGAATGCTATCTTACTACAAGCTGCTATTATGGTGCTGATGATCTCAGTTAAGGTAAGTTTAAGCGTTGCAATTCGCAGTTTAAGACACAGACACAATTGAGTTACATTAGAGATGCCATGTCGTGCAATTTTTTAATTTCCAATTGACTTAATGTTGGCTGTCTTTTATCATGTTTTACATAAAAAGAATGTTTTGGATCACAGCAATGGATTATTCTTCTGGCTATGTATAATATATATTGAAAGTGTAGTTGAATTCTTCCTTGATTTTTCAAAGATCTTTTTTGGCATGGAGGTGAGATGCAAACGAGATACTAAATTGATTTTGTATTTGCTATTTTTCTTAATCTGAGCATGATTTTTGTTACCTCAAACGGGATACTAAATTGATGAATTTCCTGGATTTTGTGATTGTTGATTTATTATTTATGCCAAGAGTGGATTGTGACTTGATTTCTGGATTATGCAGCTCATGTTCTCTGTAAAAAACAGCGCCAATGAAGCTGACTTAGTGGAGCAGTGGAATGACTCAAGTGGAGGTACACCAGTAGCAAGAACATGATTGGAGAGATTGAGAACCGCTCAAGCTATCTCTTAGCTATAAGTGTAACAGTATCTTATCGTTTCATTGAGTTTTTCTCTTTTGTTTTGCAAATATGATTACCTTCTTTGACAATATGCACATTGATACACAAATAAAATATGATGTCAAAAAACAAAAAGAGTTCATACATTTCTTGATCAGAGAGGTGGAATCAGCAAGCTTTTCAGAGATATCAGATGTGGAGACATTTGTTAAATGGCTAGATGGGTAACTATCGTCCGTCCTTGGTTGATGAAAGGGCAGTCTTGAAGTACTTCCCACAATGGCCAGAACGAAAAGCAGATGCTTTTTAAGAGAAGCTGCTTTCAATTACAGAGACTTGAAGAACCTTGAAACTGAGGTTTCATCATTTGAGGACAACCACACAGAGTCTTTGGCTCAGGCAACAAGAAGGATGCAATCATTTCAAGACAGGCGAGCATGTAAAAACTGAATTACTGTAACTTAGTGATGAAATTTGATAGTATAAATTAATATTATTGCATGAATAAATATGGAACTTGCAGGTTGGAGAAAAGTGTTAACAACACAGAAAGAATGAGAGAAAGCAGCAGTAAAAGATACAGGGATTTTCAGATCCCATGGGAATGGATGTTTGATACAGGACTCATTGGCCAGGTAGGTAACACATAGCTTACAAATTAAATTTACTATAAACCATTTTAACTGATATAAATGTCTTACCAATAATGTGAAATTTTTTATAGCTACTCAAATTAGTAAGAAATGTTGACTGTAAGCAGATGAAACTAAGTTCACTGAGGCTTGCGAAGGAATACATGAAAAGAATAAGCAAGGAGTTGAAACGNTAGTGGAGCAGTGGAATGACTCAAGTGGAGGTACACCAGTAGCAAGAACATGATTGGAGAGATTGAGAACCGCTCAAGCTATCTCTTAGCTATAAGTGTAACAGTATCTTATCGTTTCATTGAGTTTTTCTCTTTTGTTTTGCAAATATGATTACCTTCTTTGACAATATGCACATTGATACACAAATAAAATATGATGTCAAAAAACAAAAAGAGTTCATACATTTCTTGATCAAAGAGGTGGAATCAGCAAGCTTTTCAGAGATATCAGATGTGGAGACATTTGTTAAATGGCTAGATGGGGAACTATCGTCCTTGGTTGATGAAAGGGCGGTCTTGAAGCACTTCCCACAATGGCCAGAATGAAAAGCAGATGCTTTTTAAGAGAAGCTGCTTTCAATCACAGAGACTTGAAGAACCTTGAAACTGAGGTTTCATCATTTGAGGACAACCACACAGAGTCTTTGGCTCAGGCAACAAGAAGGATGCAATCATTTCAAGACAGGCGAGCATGTAAAAACAGAATTACTGTAACTTAGTGATGAAATTTGATAGTATAAATTAATATTATTGCATGAATAAATATGGAACTTGCAGGTTGGAGAAAAGTGTTAACAACACAGAAAGAATGAGAGAAAGCAGCAGTAAAAGATACAGGGATTTTCAGATCCCATGGGAATGGATGTTTGATACAGGACTCATTGGCCAGGTAGGTAACACATAGCTTACAAATTAAATTTACTATAAACCAATTCATGAAAATTTTAACTGATATAAATGTCTTACCAATAATGTGAAATTTTTTATAGCTACTCAAATTAGTAAGAAATGTTGACTGTAAGCAGATGAAACTAAGTTCACTGAGGCTTGCGAAGGAATACATGAAAAGAATAAGCAAGGAGTTGAAGTTCATTAACGAATGTTCGCAAGAACAAGAAGAGAGTCTGATGCTCCAAGGAGTTCGATTTTTCCTATAAAATACACCAGGTAAACTCAAACTCAAACACATTGTTAAATCCTTTCGTTTTCATCATCTCTTTTACCAACAATCAGAATTTTCAATTTGCAGGTGGGTTTGACATAGAGACCATAAATGCATTTGAAGAGCTAGAGAAAGTTGGTATGCGTGGTCATCATCAAGTGTTTGAACTTTCTAATGCTCCTTTCATTTAGTTTTTGGGGATTTCGAATGTTGAATTAGGAGGTGGAAAACAACATCAATCTTGATGATTTGTATAGACATCCACTACCATTGTACCAAACATTATATACCGAAATGAAAAGTTTTACATGTTTTAGCTTCAAAAGCCAATATGAGAATATGTTTAACCTTGTTATATTTCAAATATGTTTTACTTTGTTATGTTTCAAATATGTTTTAAGTTATGTTTTACTTTGTTATATTTCAAATATTTTTAGGTCAAAAATTTATATTTACATTTTATAATATTTTAATATAATTTTCTAATTAATGTTTTTAAAACTTTTCCTTTTATAAAAAATTAACAATTTAGTCACTCTTACGGAAAATAAAAGAGTTATCTTTTGAAGTTTTTTTCGTCATAATATCATTCAAAATTATACATAGGATTAATATAATCATTCTTTAATGTAAATGCTATAAATTTCAAGACATTTTTACTTAATATTATTCAGATATATTATATAGTAGTTGTAATATCTAAAAGTATTTGAAATATAACAAAGTAAAACATACCCGTGCAACTTAACTCTATTTATATCAATACTATCGCATTAAATTTAATAACAATTCATAAAAAAACTATAAATTATTGACAAACTTATTTGGTAATTATATTTTATCACACCAAAAACATCAATAATTAAAATAACATTCTATTAAATGATTGAGGTCAATAATCTGTCAGTAAATATCCTCCATGTTGCATACACCAAAAAGAGTCACGGTCAGAGTTCTTACTCTACTGATGACTTACCCAAGGCTGTTGTTATGACTCTAAATCAGGGTTCAGCAGTCAAGAGAATGGATTTCCATTCGATGCAACAAATTCTACTTCTTGGTAAGACCCCAGTGACTTAAAAAACGATATTGAATCTCTTATTAATATTATTATATTGAAAATCAGTTCGTTATTGAGGTTTCTGTTTTTAGCTGATTATTCATAATGTTTGATATTGTGTTTTGCAGGAAAGTGTGGAGGGTACAACAGATGGAGAGGGTGAAGTGGAAAGTGAGATTCCATCAATTCTTGCCAGCATGTGATGTCGGCAATTTTTGGAGCGGCAGTCGACAGTCTCAGCAACAGCGACAGAAGGAAGATTGACATGAGTAGTCTAAAGAAGATTCCGGTGGATAAATAAACCGGTACTTGCGTTGTTAGTACAACATACAAATATAGCAAGTGCACTGGTCGCACAAAGTGATAAAGTGATTAGTGAGTATCGTCCCCACAAGGATTGGTTGCTAAACACTGAATTTCCTATTTGTTTTCAAGTTGGAAAAACCGAAAATTGTTTGGATTTATGGGAGAGATTAAACTTAACTGAAAGCAAAATTTACTAAGTGTAAAAACAACTAAATTATGAAAGCAAGATTTAACACAAGAGTAATATCAATGTAATCAAATAGTTACGGTTTGACTTCATTCGGATTCTATGGATTAATTCTACGGATTATGTTATTTCTACACTCACATGCACGGATTATAAATCGAATTCTCAAAGTTGTCAGACATACTTTCTCAGGCTATGAATTCCTACTTTTCCCTATTAATCTTCCACACCCAACAATTTGAAGATTAACAAATCTAAGTTCTTAAGCTAATGGAATCCTAGATTGATTTCATTGTTTCTCAAATCTATCTCTAGCATTCAAAATAACAATGATGATTACCCAAGAAGCTCAACATGATTCATTTCGCAATCTCATCATGTTCAACAAATAAAATCAATAAAAATCAGAATAACCACACAATCTGTGCAATAGAATATAAAAGCAACGATAATCAATTGATTAATCCATAGAAATCTGAATCACATCAAAACCCTAACCCAAAATGGGTTAGTTCACAACTAAATTAACACAAATAGCAAGAAAAACAGTAAACACAGCAGTTAACATATTGAAACAAAGAGAAAAGAGTAGAGATCTCCCTTAGTTGAAGAATCCACAAGATTAAATCTCAAATTTTCTCACTTTCTCTACAAAAATGTCATAGCTACTCTCAAGAGACGAAAATCAGGCTACCCAGACGAACCCCCACCAAAATGGCAAAGTTTTTCTTAAATAGTTTGCCGAAAAACCTAAGACTTTCCTAAAATAAAACCGTGCGTTTTGGAGAAAATAAAATTTCGCAGACTTCGCCGCGGCGAAGAAAGAATTTCGCCGCAGCGACGAACTAAAATGAATCTCGTGCCTAGCTTCTTTTGCCGCGGTGAAGAACAAACTTCGTTGCGATGAACATTCCTGGAAAATTCTGAATTTACAGAATTGCCCTCTGCTTGCTTCCTTGCTTGAATTTTCGATCTTCGATGCTTTGCCATGGGAACAAACTTCATAGTGCTTCAACTCTACTTCAGAACTTTCCCAAATTCTGAGATTCGCTTGCTTCTGGGTCTAGAAACTCCAATCGGCTCATTATTCGCTCAAAATACACGTTTTGGCCTGAAATAGAAAATATGTGAAATTAAGTAGCAATTCAGGCATAAACGAACTAAGAAGTATCTAAAATCCGATTAAAAAGTCTAAATAAAACAGTATAATCCTTGGATTATCAACCTGATATCCCATTTCCGATGAAAATGGCAGCTTTCATTCTCTCAGTTTTGGAGACAACTTTGCAGATGCACCATGACTCTGTTAACACTCCCATCTTGGAAGCTAATGCAAGAGTTGTGGAGTTAAACAGGTTCTACTGTAATCTTTTAGCAGTTTTAGTGTTAAAAGAGTTGGATTTAGAGTGGAAGTGTGAAGCATTTGAGTTCATGAGAGGACTAAATGACGAGATGGTCTTGAAATAGGTAAGGGTGCATTTGGATCAAGGAATGTTGGTAAACACCCTCGCTTATATAAAACTTTAATTTATAACAAATTCACCCCTACCACCCTGCCGCCACCGCAAACTACTGCCAGAAGTCACCGTGAGTAGCCCACCATGATCGGGAGGCTCCAATATGGCCGTTTTTGACCTTATTGATGGTCAAAAAGGCCATATCGGGATCAGATTTGGCCGTTAACAACTAGATCGTTGGCCTTTATTGGCCAGATCCTTGGCCTTTATCGGTTAGATATGGCCGTTAACGGCCATGGATCTGGCCATGTCTGGCCGTTAATCATCTGGTGGAAATGACCAAAATAGATCTAGTCATTTTCGGCCAGATCTGCTCCCGATATGGTCTTTTTGGCCATCAATATGGCAAAAAGGGTCCATATCGGGGCCTCCCGATCACAGTGGGCTGCTCACGGTGACTCCAAGTGACTTCCGAAAACTTCCTGTGCGGCCGGCAGTGGTTTGGCTGGCGACAGGCGGCAGCAGGTGGATAGGGGCAATGGCTTGGGTAAGCTGAAATTTGTTTTGATTTCAAGGGTAATTTTGTCCAAAAAGTTAATTAATTGGGGTGAAATGGTAAAAGCAAGATTAATGTAAATAAATTTAAAAATAAGGGCATTATTGTCCTAAAATTTTATTAATAAGGGATAGAATTGTAACAAAAAAAAGATTACCCAAGTAATTGATGCGTGTTTCCTACAATATGCAATATGTAGCAAGTATACTAATCGCACAAGTAATAAAATGATGAGTAAAGTATCGTTCCCACGAGGATTGTTAGCTAAGCACTAAGTCTACTAATGTTATCAAGTTGAAGCAAACGACTTCTTTGGATTGATGGGAGCTAATTGCAATTAAACTTAACAATAAATTTTAAACTAAAATTTAACTAAGAGTGCAATATTAAAACACGGATAATCAATTCAAGTAAAATAGGTAGGGTTTTGACTTCATTTGGATTTTATGGGTTAAACCTAAAAATTACACTACAATCACATTCATACGCAATGGTTGTAAATCGAACTCACTAAGATGTTAAACATACCCTCTCGGGCTATGTTTTCCTATTCATCCTTATTAACCTTCCGCACCCAACAATTTGAAGGTTAACAATTCCGAACTCATTAAGCAAAAGAATCCTACAATGATTTCATTAATTCTTGAATCTATCTCTAGCATCCAATATTATAATGGTGATTACCCAAGAAGCATAACATGACTCATTTCTCAATCTCATCATGTTCATCACAATATCCATTAAAACTCAGAGTAAACACACAACCAAAGCATACTCATATGAAAGTAAAACAATCAAACACTTAACCCATTAAAATCCAAACTACAATCAAAACCCTAACCCAAAAATGGTTAGTTCATAGCTAAATTAACAATACAAAAACGAAAAACAGAAATAATCAAGTTCAACATAATGAAACTGAGATAAAAGATAAGAAATCTCCCCAAAAGATGAATCCCTTAGTTAGAATCGAATCTTCACCCTTGTTACAATCCAAAATCGAATCAAAAACTCATCCAAAGAATATGTAAAAGCTGTTTAACCTAAAAACGAAGACTCTTGGACAAAAGGCTTAGTTTTCCTTTTATACCTTGCCCAAAAACATGCACAAAATAAAACTGTGCGTTTAACAAAACTACAAATATTGACCGTCGCCTCGGCGAAGAAAGAAACAGATCTGGAGCGTGTCTGGCGTACTTCACTGCAGCGAAGGACAAATCTTCACCGGGGCGAAGCTATTTGATGAGTTCTGAAATTACAGAACTGCCACTCTGCTTGCTTCTTCGATTCTCGATGCTCTCCCTTTGGAACAAGCCTTATCGTGCTTTATCCTGCTTCAGAACTCTCCTAACTTCTGAGATCCGCTAACTTTTGAGTCAAAAACTTCCAATTTTGTCCTTAGTTGCATAAATTGTCCATTTTAACCTGAAACACAAAATGTAAAGAATTAAACAACAATTCAGGTCAAAATGCACCACAAAGTACTTGAAATCCGAATAAAAAGACTAAAGAAAATTGTATAATCCACGGATTATCAGTAATCTTACAATACCTAAGAAAATATTAGCTCCAATATTACCAACAGTAACCACTATTGGTATTTGAAGATTACCGGAATCTTATATTACTTGACAACCAAACATGATAATCAAGTAATATAAGATGACTTAACCCTAGTAATCTCACATAACCCCCAACCAAATGCCCCCTAAAGGTTATGTCTCTGTTTTTTGAGTTGGAATTTGAGGGCTCAAGAGAAAATTAGAAAACGATTTTGTTACTGTAACTTTATTATTTTAGTAATATTCATCTTACTAAATTTGTTGCATATAATTTTAACCTTTGATTTCATGTTTTGTTTGGGAAATATGGATTGAGTTTATAAACTATATACTACTTCCAAAAATATTACCATACTTTTGGTATAACAATTAGTTTAAGAAATGTTAATGTAATGACCATCATCATTGTTAGGGCCAAAAAATGTCCTTGGCCCCAATAGGCCCAAAGACGAAAACACCTTCAACAAAGCTCAGAGCCATGGCCCAATTCCGATTGGGCTCGCAACAGAGTTTACATATTAGGTCCGCCCAGTACACCTACCCTATTGCTCACTGCTTGGGCCCAATCAACAAAGGCCCTAATTCGTTTAGGCTTCATCATCAGCTTGTCTGGGCCCAAGTCCTTTGATCCTAGACCGCCTACTAGACTTCGGGTTTACTTGGAGCCCAAGGTTGCCTATTTACTCCGACAATATCCGAACTCTATCAAAGAGATCCATTACTATCCTAATTCGTCTATGATCCGTATCTTAGACTCGTTGGGACTCCCTTTCCCACTAAGGTAAGGGAGTCAAAGGCTCTCCTTTTTGACAAAACCTCAACTCCTAAGGACTCACAATCTTATTAAGACTCAAAGATCCTACAACTACTATTTAAACAAGAGGCCAGCCCTCTCACTAGCACAAAAGATTACACCTTCTAACCCCGTAGTTCTCACTCTTGAGAACTTTGCATCGCAACTGTAGTTATAGTCTCCAATTAGACTTTTGGTAACCTTCTCTTTCCCTAACCCTCACTAAATTAGCCTCATTCAGCCTTGTTGACTTGAGCATCGGAGTGCCTATGGCAAACACCACCCCGGTGTTTTATGTTCGCTTCACGCTTGTTTGCTTGCGTGTGCAGGTACAATAGATTGCTAGTGGCCTTAACCTCACAGGATCATACCCTATTTCCATATCAGTAGATTTATTGCATCTATAGTTTGACGCCCACTGTAGGGCCTCTGACAATCATTCATCTTTCAAGCCCTGCTTTGCAAGGAAACTCTCTATGGCTGAAAATTCAGATAACACCAATCCTGGTCTCGAGGCTAGACTCGAAACACTGACTGCCCTTTATGCAACAGCACTCAGACAAGGTGGCAACACTGGAAGCCGAGAACGCCACCATCTGGACCGAAAACGCCTCCATTCGGGCCAAAAACCAGTCCCTGAAAGAAAAGGTGAGTCAATTTTATGAACTTAAGCTTCAGCCTTGTTAGGTACAACCCAATCATTTTTGCACATCGATTCCGTCCATGCAGCCTCTCCAGACTCTAGATCATAGACTGACCGCCTCAGATACTAGATCGCGTCAACTCTATTCAACACTAGTGGACGATTCAACCTAGAATCCAATTGAGCAAGGACTGCCAATAGAGCCACTTTCGGTCGATCCACTCCAAGCACGAGATCAAGACATCTAAATAACAGAAAGCCCACCGTGATAAGAGCCACCCATCCTTGCCATCCTGCCTTATCTCCAATCAATCATTCCTACCCAAACCGTACTCGGCTCGACTCACCCTAGCGGGTCGAGCGGGCTCCCTCACCTTCAATCCACCCTGCTCGAGTCCATTCATCCCCACGGACTGAGTGACTCCTAAATAACCCCTCTCACCATCCATACAGGCCGATCAGTCACAGTGGGAACCACCTAACCCGAGGGAATGAATAGAGATCCAAATTACCAAGCCGCACACGATGGAGCGATTCACCAAACTACCCTACATGACTTAACCCAACAAAACATGCTGAGTACAAGTCATATGATGAACCAAGCTAACCAAGCTGAACTAGTGGCCTCCGCCTCACCTATGGAGCAAATATTGGCCAGAAGATTAACCGACATAAAGGCAATGATTAGGCGTATACCTGGAGTGCCAATCCCAACCAAAAAGAGTCAACCTCACAACTATGTCAATTCACCCTTTGTGGATGCAATTGCACTAGCCGAGATGCCACACAAATTCACCATCCCCAACATAAAGCCTTACGATGGCACAACCAACCCGGATGACCACTTAGCCTTATACTAGCAGCGGATGTTCGTCGCTTCAATACCTCGAACGTTAAGGAAAGCCTGCATGTGTAAAAGCTTCGGCTCCAGCCTCTCTGGACCAACCCTTCAATGGTACACTAACCTCTCAAACAACTCAATCAACTCATTCGCCTAGCTCACCAAAACCTTTGTTGAACAATTCGCCAGCAGCAAGAAACTCGAGAAGCTGTCAGCCGACCTATACAGAGTCTACCAAAAGAAGGGAGGGTTGGGGGGGGGGGGGGAGGGGGCACTAAGAGAGTACATTAGTAGATTCAATAAAGAAAAAATCTCCATCCCATCCTGTAATCCAGAGACAGCGGTAGATGCTTTCAGAAAGGGTCTTCTCCCAAATGGAGAGCTATACAAAGACTTGACAAAACTTGGCTGCACCACAATGGAAGACACTCTAGCCAGAGTAGTGATCCAGATCAGATGGGAGGAAGACGAGGTGAATCAAATAAGGCATGCTAGATATGATGATCTTCACCAAAGGCGGAGTGAAAGAAGGCCAGAGTCCAAATTATTTGAGCCCCGTTATCAACCTCTTCCCCGCAATTCAAGCAGAATAAAAAAATCGTATGATCGCCAGCCAACTAGAGTCGCAGATAGGCCATTAAGATCAAACCAATTCAAGATTCCAGAGTACAACCTCAACGTTGAACTAGCTCAGGTCGTGGCAATCATGAAAGGGATGAGACCTACCGTAAAATTGTCAGCAAAGCTCAATCCTAACTCAAAGAGGAACACGACCAAGTGGTGCGAATTTCACGACGATCATGGTCATAACACTGTCAATTGCATCGCCCTAAGATTGGAAGTTATAACACTATTGAAGTGGGGACATCTCCGAGACCTGTTGACAATCAAAAGGAAGAGTAAAATTGACCAGAGAAGCTCGAAAGAAACATCTCCCCTCCACGGGAACCGACACTGAAGGGGTTCTGCTTCATTTTCTTTGGAGGGTCAAAAATCAGTGGCGTGAGTTATTCCTCTACCAAGCGCTATGCGCGAGCCAACCATCACCTAGAAGTTTGGTCCATCCATCCATCCACTCGGGTGCATACTAACCAGATCATTCAATTTGAAGATGATGAGCCAATCACCTTAGCCGTCTCTCATCACGATGCTCTGGTCATCTCCCTCCAGATCGCCAACATCCTGGTCAAGAGAGTATTCGTAAACGGGGGATCCTCGGCAAACATCATCTTCCTTGAAGCAATGAAAGCCATGGGACTGGATGAATCAAACATCAGCAAACGCCCAACCATCCTGGTCAGGTTCAGTTTTGAGCAGAAATACACCATCGGTGAAATCGCCTTGCATGTCTACGCCAGTGGAATCAGCAAGCAAACCATTTTCCTAGTACTTGATTGCCCCTCACCATACAACGTCATCTTCGGTCGACCTTGGATCCACAACATGCGAGCTGTCCCATCCACATTCCATCAAACTATCAGGTTTCCAACAAAGTGTGGAGTAAGAGAAATCAAGGGAAATCCTAAAGCCTACAAAGATTGCTACAAGAGCGCCTTCAAAGGCAAAGGTCATGCTTTATAGCAACTACAATCCCATCCAACCCTTTCGACTGAGCCAGATCAACTATCAATGGAAGAGTTGGATGATGTGCAGATACATTCAGACCACCCTGACCAAAAGACCCAGATAGGCTTTCGCCTCAAGCCCGAGATAAGAGAACGACTTATAGACTTTCTTAAGTAAAATCAGGATTGCTTCGCTTGGTCCCATGCGGACATGACAGGCATCAACCTCGAGGCAATCATCCACCACCTTCATGTAGATCCAGATCACCCTCCAGTGAAACAGAGGCGAAGAAAGTTTGCTCCAGAACGCAACCGGGTCATCAATGAAGAAATTGACAAGCTGCTCAGTAACAGATTGATCAAAGAAGTCCATTATCCTGACTGGCTAGCAAACGTGGTGGTCGTGAAGGAAAAGAACAGAAAATGGAGGGTCTGCATATACTTCACAGATTTGAACAAGGCATGTCCCAAGGACTCCTTCCCACTCCCGCATATCAACATGATGGTCGATGTGGCAGCACGTCACGAACTCTTCAGTTTTATGGATGCCTTCTCAGGGTACAACAAGATTTTGATACACCCAGACGACCAGGAAAAGATAGCTTTCATCACAAAGAAGGGAACCTATTACTATAAAGTAATGCCTTTTGGTCTTAAGAACGCTGGGGCCACCTACCAGCGGCTGGTCAACATAATGTTTGACGAACACCTTGGAGACACCATGGAAGTATACATTGACGACATGTTCATCAAGTCCCTTATGGCCGAGCAGCACCTCAACCACCTTAGCCAAGCATTCGTCGTCCAAAGAAAATACAATATGAAGCTAAACCTAATCAAGTGTTTGTTCGGGGTCTCGTCAGGAAAATTCTTGGGATACATGGTGACTCAACGTGGGATAGAAGCCAACCCTGACCAAATCCAAGTGATCCTCAACATACCATCACCAACTTACATCAAAGACATTTAGCGCCTTGCTAGGTGAGTAGCCGCCTTGAGTCGTTTCATCTGCAGATCCACTGACAAATGCCACTTCTTCTTCGCCACACTTAAGAAATCCAAGAAGTTTGAGTGGACTCCCACCTGCGAGGAGGCCCTGCAGTAGCTAAAGAGGTACCTAACCTCTCCCCCACTTCGTTCCAAGCCCGTGGTTGGGGAAAAACTCTATACCTATCTGGCGGTCTCAGAGACGGCCATCTCAACAGTGTTAGTCCAAGAAGATAATGTGAAGCAGCTACCAGTTTACTATGTAAGTAAATCACTCCTTGATGCCAAGACACGATACAATCAACTGGAGAAATTGCCACTCGCCCTCGTCCATGCATCCAGGAAGCCCATGCCATATTTTCAATACCACTCTATAGTCATCCTTACCTCCTTCCCACTCAAGAAGATACTTCATAAGCTAGAGTTATCAGGCTGACTCACCCAATGGATAATAGAGCTTAGTGAGTTTGATATACCCTTCCAACCATGCACTGCCATCAAATCCCAAGTGTTGGTAGACTTTATTCCTGATTTCACTCCTAACACTACCGTCGAGGCAGAAAAAGAGTTATTGTGCATGAATAGTGGGTCGTCTTTAAAGTGGACTCTCTTAGTGTATGGCTCAAGCAATGTGAATGGAAGCGGGCTTGATATTGTACTTATTACACCAGATGGGAATATCATCCAGTGGGCTATACGGTGTGGGTTCAAGTGCACAAAAAACGAAGCCGAATACGAAGCCCTTATTGTCATAATCTCTCTGGCCAAAGAGATTGGAGTAAGAAAGTTGGAGGTAAAGTCTGATTCTCAACTCGTAGTCAACCAACTGCAAGGCACTTACCAGACCTGAGACTCAAAGATGACAACTTACTTGAACTTGGTCAAAGAAATCCAGTCTACCTTCGAAGAATTCTCTATCACCCAAGTCCCAAGAGCAGAGAACACCCATGCTTATGCCTTGCCAACCTCGGCTTAGCCCTTCAAGGCTTCTCCCAATCATCAAGCCCACTACTATTCCTCCAATGGCCAACCAATTGGAAGGAACATCCAACAAGTAAGTTGCTTGACCTGAAGGAGCCTAAAGAAGTTGGATGTCGAACTAGCCGACTCCTGGATGACCCCCATAATCAGATACTTGGAACATAATGAACTTCCATTTGACAAGAACAAAGCACATTGCCTAAGAGTAAAAGCTGCAAGATTCACCATATATGAGGGCCAATTCCTGAAGAAGTCATTCTCTAGCCCTTACCTCAAATGCATAAGCCCAGAGGAAGCCAAGTATGTTCTCGCCAAACTCCATGAAGACGAATGCAGGAACCATGCAGGAGGATGCAGCCTTCCCCGCCGGGTGATCAACGTTGGTTACTATTGGCCAACTATACGCACTGACTCAACATCTTATGTGAAGAAATGCGATAACTGTCAAATGTTTGCCCATGTCTCACACCTCCCACCTGAACGACTCAACTCCACCCTCATACCTTGGCCATTCATGAAGTGGGGGATGGACATAGTTAGAAAACTCCTGATCGCACTCAGGCAACGAGTCTTCATGTTGGCAGTCACTGACTATTTTACTAAGTGGATCGAAGTCGAAACACTCGCCCAAGTCAGAGACCAAGAGGTAAAAGCCTTCATCTGGAAATATGTCACCTGTAGATTCGAAATACTGA
This sequence comes from Pistacia vera, assembly GCF_008641045.1. NCBI lineage: Eukaryota > Viridiplantae > Streptophyta > Magnoliopsida > Sapindales > Anacardiaceae > Pistacia > Pistacia vera. The sequence goes on along the minus strand of NW_022196547.1, from coordinate 674,950 downwards.
GGGAAATAGTCACCGATAATGGATCCCAATTCATTAGCTTAGGCTTCAGAGACTTTTGCGACATATGGGAGATCAAGCTCAGCTTCTCTACCCCTCACAACCCCTAATCGAACAGTCAAATTGAATCATAAAATAAAACAATCATGCAGACCTTAAAGAAGTGCCTCCAGAAAGCTAATAGGCACATGGCTAGACGAACTACCAGGGGTCCTCTGGTCCTATCGAACAACAACCTTTTCGTCCACTAGCAAAACCCTTTTCTCCCTCACATATGGATTCGAGGCAGTCATCCCAACCGAAGTATCAGTCCCCTTGACTAGACTCCAATAGTCAGATGAAGAAGCTAACAGCAGAACATTTGTCATAACTTGGACACAGTCGATGAATTACGCGAGCAAGCAAACATTTGCAATGTCATCTACCAGCAGCAAGCTGCTCGACACTACAATCGTAATGTTAGAGTAAGAACTTTCAAAGAAGGCGACTAGGTACTTCGCAAAGTCTTTCAAAACACTAAGGAGATCAACTCTGGCAAGCTCGACCCTACAAGATTGCCATGGAAATAGGAAAGGGTGCCTAGAGATTTCAAACCCTCGAGGGCAAGGACATCAGCGATAGTTGGAATGCAATCCACCTCAAACGCTACTATTTTTAGTCAGATTTGTCTCAGTGTCAATTCTTTATTCTTATTTCTGTTTTAAAAAGGATGAGTGGGCCTATCCACCTCCCTCACCTTTAATTGGCCTCGTGGCCTGAATTCAATAAAAGAACTATTCAGCGATATACTGGCATTCACCTTTAGTTTATAGCCACTCGGCCACATCACCAACTAATTCACATTCATTCAGCCTCACCGCCTGAACCAATAAATTATGAACAGCAAAATTACACCGTTAGTCAGCTCAGATCGACATAGCAATTCATCGACTTACACCTTCATTCGGCCAAGATTGACTTAACAATTCATGCAAACTCACACCTTCAGTTGGCTTAGACTGACTTATTGACTTACACCTTTAATCGGCCTAGACCGACTCAACAATTACGCAAACTCACACCTTCAATCAGCTCAGACCGACTTATCGACTTACACCTTCAGTCAACCAAGACTGACTTAACAATTAACCCAAATTTACACATTCGGTCGGCTCAACCCGACCAAAAACAATTCAATGGCTTGCACAAACTCAAACCGGACAACGCTGACTCGATTACAACGTTTCGTCTAAACAAGATACATCTACGAGGCGATTACTTAAGAAAAAAGGTTCAACCCCCACACATCTACAAACAATCAATCCATCCATCCATGAAGAAAACAGTAAAATGGGAACACAAGCAGAAACATAAAAGCCCCCAATGGCTAAGTATCAGGTACAAAAAGGCACATATGCCATGAAAAGGCAACGCATGCCCTAGAAAAACATGAGGAAAAAATAAGCATAAGCCTAAATGGCATCATCCCCACATCATCAGTACGAGTCGTCTCACCCATCTCCGACTCGGTCACCCTATCACTTGCCTCAGCAGTCGTCCTCGCAGCATGGTTACCGACATCCTCTGTAACCAACTGTCCCGACTGACTAGCGAGGTCAAATACCTGGTCATCGACCCACTCCTTCGTATAATTTGCACAACCAGCAACCTCCTCCTCCATCTCCCGCAAGAGCTGGATGTCCTCACTCGGGTTCCAATGGGCAGTGTTCCCGACCTTGTATTCCAGCATCAGCTCTCCCCAAGCCTTGATGATGGTGTCGTTAACAATGTTGAGGCACTGCTCCCTCAGTGACGCAACCTTTGCATTCTTCTCGGCTAGCTCCTTCTTCAATCACTCCAGCTCAGTCTCGACTAACCTCACTCGCTGTTGGCTTTCCCACTCAGCCTTTTGGGCTGCCGCCTCTTTGTGTCACAGATTGACGTTGGACCTAGAAACGTCTAGTATTTTCTTCTTCTACGAGACAATGGATTTCCTGAGGTGCAGCTACTTATGAAAGCCTGCATAATAAAACCACTTGATCAGTGTTCAATCACTACAAGTACAGTAAGATAAAAATCCAGCTCATACCTGAAAAGCGCGGGAAACCCCCCAATTAGCAGCCACAATCGCGCCCATCTGATTCAGTCGGCTCTCATTTGCTGGGAATAGGAACGAGTCAGCCAACTTGGTCATGGAAGCGGCATCCGAATAAGTCGACACAGAGGCTGGGATACTAAAAGTAAGCATCTCAGTCTCCTCATCCAAGACCATCGTCTTCGATGACCCAGCCCCGGGCACAAGCGGTTGTTTGGGTGGAGTCACAACCACATCCTCTACCTTCCCCTCCTCTCTAGTCAAAGAGTCCCTCTTTCACTTCTCACGACGTCTCGCGATGGACTCGCTCACGCTTGGGACGGTTAACTTCTTCATAAGCCTCTCTATAATCATAAATTCCTCAACAGTTAGTGGGTTTAGCCTTGACTTACCAGACAAAATATGATTGCAGTAGCGGATAAGCAGCACACTCCAAGTCTGCTTTAGTGAAAAGAAGGGGATACCTCACTGAATAGCACCAACTCCAGCCCATAAGTGACTCATCCTCAAATTCACCTCTTCCAACACTACTCGCCAATCCCTCTGCGCCCTAGGAATGGCAAGAACCTTTCTAGTTTGCACTTCCAAACTGTCCCTACTTTGTTCGACATGATTGAAATTAGGATCTGTAAAGGAGAAACAAAATAAGACTTTAGTAATCAAAGCATGAATAAAGACTAAGTTCCTTACTAGTCGCTTGCCAGGTATACAGGATCTCGCCCTGACCTCTCTCTCCAAAGACTGCTTCACCCCTTATAAAGAAGAAGCGTTCCTTTCAGTTTTTGTCACATGATCGGAGATCATGAGCCCGATCGTGTCTGAGAGCGATTGTGTACAGGCTCTTGTCCTTGTCATTCTCTTTTAAGAAATATAAGTATAGCAACTCGTGCAGCCCAAACATCACCCGATTTCGTACACAGAGGTCCTCTAGAGCCATTAACAATCTCCACCCATTCGGCATAACCTGAGTCGACACAATCATAAAATGGTTTAGGACCTCCTAGACAAGACGGGGAATAAGAAGCCTTTAGCCCGTCATGGAATCACTTCTCGTAGGCACTCACCCAACCTTTTGCCTCCCAGTTGACCCTCTCGTACGACTTGGGTACCCTAATCTTGACGGACTCCAGAATGTGATACATTGTCCTGATCCGCCACACATCACTCTCCTTCAGCAAGGGCGGATAGTCCTTACTTAATATCCTACTATTGGACCAACTCGGCTAGTCCTCAAAGCCATTACTAATGGAGGACAAACTTCCTAAATCGTCGACTTCATTGGAGTATTTCCCACTCGTCCCTTGCCCGTCTGAATCATCGTCACTTGAAGTAGCACCGCTTGGCATAAAAGCAGCCACATTCACCCCCTTCGGTATGCCGATCAGAACATCTCCACCCTTTGGCATCACTACCATCGTTGGGGCCTCCTTGTATTCATTCCTAACTTCCATCTCTGTCCCACTCGAATCGACCGACTCTGACTGTGACATTCAACTCCTTATCTACTCGACTCGGGCGACCGATTGGTTTTTCAATACCAAATCTTATATTCAGTTCCAAAAGCTCCACTCGCCTAGAGCGACCGACTGACAGGCTCTGAAACCAATTTGACTCTTTACCTTTAAGAAACTTTTGGCTCGGTCAGGACGACCAATTACCTACAACTTCAAGACACCCCCCCCTCCCCGTTTCAAATCCCTCTCCACATAACCTGGGAGACCGGGTGACCTACGTGACCTAGCCCTTACCGAAAAACCAAACTTCTTCACTTAAACCACCTCACTCGACCCGGTCAAGTAGACTGAGACAAGCCAAACCAAAATACCCCATAACTTGACTCTGTCTTCTATCTTTGCCAAAAACCCAAGCACTTTGAAAAATTAACCCAACATACTTCACGCTCACCAAAACCAAATCAAAATCGAGCAAATCATTCCAAATCTCTCCAAAAATTAAACACAACTCCTCCAAACCAGATAAACAAACCGTAATAAAACACTCCAAAATCAGAGAATCCCCTTCACAAGCAAACCCAAGAGACCCAAATCTTTTTTTTTTTTTATATATATTCGAAACCTCCTCAAAACAACAAGAATACTACTCTAGAGACCAACCAAAAGCAACAGTAGACTTAGAAATAAAAAAAGAAGACTTAGAAGAAGCGGTTACCTTGAAGAAACGTCGAAAAATCTCTAAAGTTCTGAAAGTTCTCCCCTATGAAAGACCTGCGAAGAAACTCTTCAGTGTTTTTTATGAGAAAGATGAAATACCCAAAGACACTTCTGGATGGCATTTAATGATTTTCCCTTCAAACAGGGTCATGTGGCAAAACCTCGTTTTGCCCTAGGTGACTCAGCTTTCCAAATTCCCACCTAAAATAGGTTGAAATCCTGACCTTACACGTGCCACCTCTTTAGGCACGCATATACCCAGAAGCATGACGATTGCGCTTGCTTTAGTATCATCATTCGGTCAACCTAACCGGGCAAGTACACCTCCAATAAGCGCTGATGATTCGTCTCATTACTTACCTGATCAAACACCTTTGACACTTCATATCCATTTGTTCAATTTGCCCGACCGAATGGGAAGCTCTAAACAACCAATTCGCAACACATCAGTCGGCTCAATGCACCGAGTGATACAAGCTCTCATAACATTTCTCACTTGGTTCGATGCACCGAGTTAGGGCACTTTCAAAGGGTATGCTTCACATCTTCTCACTCGGTTTGATGCACCGAGTGAGGACACCCTCATAGGATGTGCCTCACATCCTCTCACTCGGTTCGATGCATCGAATTAGGGCATCTTCAAGGATATTCGCCTCTCCCCCTCACTCGGTCCGATGCACTGGGCAAGTACTTCAAGGTTAACTCTACTTTCTCACTTGGTTAGATACGCCAGTGAGGGCATGTTTGTATTTCGTCTCCACCCACCCACTCGGCCTGGTAAACCGAGTGCATCACCTACAGGAAAAGCTATGCTATTCAATTCTACAAACAGAGAAGCAGCACATTCACATATTCAACCAGTTGGTCATGAAGGATGACTAAGCACACCTTCACGCAACATCTACTCTCTAAGCTAAGCATTCATTAACTTAGAGATTCAGGGGCAATCTGTTAGGGCCAAAAAATGTCATCAGCCCCAATAGGCCGAAAGACGAAGACACCTTCAACAAAGCTCGGAGCCGTGGCCTAATTCCGATTGGGCTTGCAACAGAGTTTACATATTAGGCCTACCCAATACACCTACCCTGTTGCTCACTGCTTGGGCCCAATCAACAAAGGCTCCGATTCGTTTAGGCTTCATCATCAGCTTGTCTAGGCCTAGGCCCTTTGATCCTAGACCGCTTACTGGACTTAGGGTTTACTTGGAGCCTAAAGTTGCCTACTTACTTTGGCACTATTCAAACTCTATCGAAGAGATCCATTACTATCCTAATTCGTCTAAGATCCGTATCTTAGACCCGCTGGGACTCCCTTTCCCACTAAGGTAAGGGAGTCAAAGGCTCTCCTTTTTTACAAAACCTCAACTCCTAAGGACTCACAGTCCTATTAGGACTCGAAGATCCTACAACTGCTATTTAAACAAGAGGCCAGCCCTCCCACTGGCACGAAAGATTACACCTTCTAACCCCGTAGTTCTCACTCTTGAGAACTTCGCATCACAGCCGTAGTTATAGTCTCTGATTAGACTTTTGGTAACCTTCTCTTTCTCTAACCCTTACTAAAATAGCAAAGTGCCTACGGCAAACACTACCCAGGTGTTTTCTGTTTGCTTCACGCTTGTTTTCTTGTGTGTGCAGGTACAGCGGATTGCTGGTGACCTCAACCTCACGGGATCAGACCCTATTTCCGTAGCATTAGTTTTTTTGCATCTACAATCATTTTTTCTTTTATAAAAAAAATTATAACTAATGGAGATGTAGCAGGAAGCATTAAGCAATAATGATGTTAAGAAACGTGGTAACATCGATATAACATTTCATCAAATAAGCATCAATGAGAAAGGACCATTTGCTTTTTGTTAATTAAAGTGTAAAACTGATTTACAAGTTTATGAAATGGGAATTTATTGTAAATTTGATGAGGATGATGGAATTGTTACTATGGTGTGTGATTTTTTAAAACTTTCCTTTTATAAAAATTTAACATTTTAGACTCTCTTATGAAAAATAAAAGAGTTACCTTCCAAAGTTTTTTTCTTCATAATATCATTCAAAACTATATATAGTATTAATATATTTATTCTCTAATGTGAATGCTAAAATCTCAAGACATTCCTACTTAATATATCCATATATGAGTTATATTATTTGTAAAATCTAAAACATTGGAATATAACAAAGTAAAATGTTTTTATTTTTCCTACAATTTTAATCAATTTTAATGCATATAAGTTTCTCTTAATAATAAAAATACTTAGTATATTAAACATATGAAGGCCTAAATGAAAGTTTGCTTAAGTCCACGACCTTGAATTCAGAAAATATGTTAAGGATTGCTATGTAATATGCTCTAAATTAAATGTTTTCGTGTATACAAATGAATGTGATTTAATTTGTAAGGGTAGCAGATTGTAACATTAGTGTGTATGTTGGCCAAGTTTTTGCTGCTAGGGCCGATATGAGTCTTTGCAACTTTTTATTTAAAGGTGCTGTGCAAACATCATTTGAACTTTCTTTTGAAAGTTATCTAGATTTTTAATGTAGTTAAAAGGTTTTAACGTTTTTTCCATTAAACTCAAATTCAATATTTAGTTTAGAACTTCACTTTGCATTCTAGTTTCCCTCTCTATACTACTCATTCATTTTTTTTTTAAATATAAGAGGTGATAAAATATTTCTAGATTGATTTCACATACTAAACCTTACATTTGTTTCTATTAGACCTCTATTTAATCACTTTCATATTTAAAGCCAAATTGATTTCTTTCTCTTTGTTTAGGGATAAACCAACTTCATTGTAATGATGATTTGTTAAAAAAACAAATGGAATAGAGTTTTGTAAACAAAGTCTAAATAATTATATATTTTTTGTTGGTAATTTCATTTTAAATAAAATTTAGATAATTTTAGTGCATGATTTTATTGGTGTTTGTATTTTAAGTTTAATGACATATATTAATAAAAATTATATGTGGCATGCATTGCCATTCTAAAGGTCTAAATAAAAAGATATAAAGATTCGTTTTAGTCCCTTCGCATTCACCAGGAGGTTACTTACAGAGATAGTTTTCTCAGTAAAAGAAGCTTCAACACAAACACCACGGTTATAATGAAACGAAGCGGCAGTAACACAACAATACTAAGTGATGACGAGATACAAATGATGAAAGCAAAAAGAAAAAAAAAAAACCTAATAATAGTACCAATTTGAAATAAACCGGCCGAACCGTTTATTAAAAAATCAATACTGCTTCACAAAAAATTAACCCTAAGTAAATAATACCAATTTTCAAGCAAAAATTCCAAACACTTGGTTTAACTTAATTGTCCAAATTCAAAAACAATACAAATTAATATTATTTAGTTGCATTAAATTGCTATACATGGTATGTAATATTTACTTTATATTCCTATTCTTAATTTCTTTATTGTCTATTAAAAAAAACATGCAATTTACACTACTTATTTGGATTAATAAATATACATAGACATGAAGAGCATCTCCAAATGACCTTTATATTATTCAAACTCTTATATAAAAGTTTACAATTACTATACTTACAAGAAATCTACAAAATTTATATACAATAGGGTGGCAAAATATGATGGAAGAGTGAACACAAAAGTCAAATTCACTTTCCATTCATTAGTGAAGAATATTTTCTTGTATATTTATATGATTGTACAATGAATTTATAGCAAAACAGGAAAACTAATCTAGGAAGTAAATTGTTACATTCCTATTATAATTCTATTTCCTATTTACAAAAGAATAATTCTATTTCCTATTTTACATTTCAACACTCCTCCTCAACTGGAGCATTAAATCATATGCACCAAGCTTGTTACAATAAACAACACGAGAACCCTTGAGAGACTTAGTGAGGATGTCTGCTAACTGGTCATTGGAACTGACATAACTAGTTGCAATACACCCTGATAGAACTTTCCTCGAACAAAGTACAATCATTCTATGTGTTTAGTCCTCTCATGAAACACTGGATTTGAAGCATATGAAGGGCAGCCTAATTATCACAGAGTACTTCATTTGTGATACTTCGCAAATCTCAACTCTTGAATTAGTTGTTTTAACCAAACCAGCTCACAAGTGGCTAAGCCCTTGCACGATACCTGCTTCAGCACTTGACCTTGCAACAACCGCTTGTTTCTTACTTTTCCATGAAACTAGGTTTCCTCCAACAAGAACACAAATCCTAAGGTAAACGTCTACATATGGAGAACCTGTCCAATCAGATTTGAATACCGACAATAGCGAATGGCCCTTAATTTCATACAGTAAGTCTTACCTGGTGCTCCCTTGTATACCTTAAAATCCTGACAACTGCATCCCAATGACTATCACACGGAGTTTGAAGGAACCGACTCACAACATTGACAGAAGGAAATATCCGATCGGGTGATAGTAAGAAAGTTAAGTTTCCAACAAGTCTTCGAACCTCCGGATCAGCAAGAGGCTCCCCCTATCCAGGTGAAAGTTTAATTAGGATCCATAGGAGATCTATTGGTCTGCAATCTGACATCCCTGTTTCCTCTAGAATATCCGTACATACTTCCTCTGAGAAATAACAATACCAGATTTAGACTGAGCGACTTCTATGCCAAGAAAGTATCTGAGTAGCCTTAAGTCTTTAGTCTAAAGTGTTTGAAAAGTGTTGCTTCAACTGTCCAATGCCATCTTGATCACTTCCTGTAATACATATCATCGACATAGACACCAGATAGATACATTGCCCTGATGATGTATGTCTATAGAAACAGAGTGATCAGACTCACATCGAATCATACCAAACTCTTGGATACTGTGCTAAATCGTCTAAACCAAGCACCGAGGAGACTGTTTTAGACCATATAGAGAACGACGAAGTTTACATACCAAACCAAACTCCCCCTGAGCAACAAAACCAGAGGTTGCTCCATATAATATCTCCCTGAAGTTCACCATGAAGAAAAGCTTCTTAATATCCAATTGATGCATTGGCCAGTTTATGGCAGGCCATAGCAACGAACAACCGGACAAAGACATCTTACAACAGGAGAAAAAGTGTCAAATAATATGTCCCATAGATCTGAGTGTATCCCTTGCCCACCAAACGGGCTTTCAGCCGATCAACCTTACCATCTGGACCAACCTTTACAGTGTAAACCATCGACAACCACAGTCGAATGCCCAGAGGTAAGGAAACTAACTCCCCATTATGATATGATGCAAAGCAGACTTCTTCAACCATTGCCTACGCCACCGCCGGGTGAGAAAGTGCTCCATGAACATTGCAAGGAACAGAAATAGAAGAAAGGGGGATACAAGGTATAATATGAAGGATATAAACGATGATAACTCAAAAATTGTAGATAGATGAGGGTTGTGTGTAGACCGCATACCTTTACGAATAGCAATGGGAAACTGATCAGCTGGAGTAGGACCGGTCATTGGAGGAATCAGGCACAGGACCTGCAGTGACAGGGATCTCAAGAACGATAGCGGGAACATCAGGATCACCTGTAAAGGAACAAGACTATTGTCGACAGGAAGAGTGGTATTGTAGTAACTGAGGTATCGAAACAGACGAAGTGGGAAAGCAACGTATGGTGGGAGAACATCTACTACCGGATCAGACTCCACTGGAGGATGAGGAAAAAATAGAGAAGACTCAAAAATGTAACATCAGCAGAGATGAAGTGCGATGTGTGGCGGAGAATAACACTTGTACCCTTCTGAAGACGTGAATACCTAAGAAATACATTTCGTAGACGTTGGCTGACAATTTATCCTGACCAGGAGGGAAAATATGAACAAAATAGGTGCTCCCAAAGACCGCAGGGGAAGAGAAAATAATAGAGTCTTAGTGAATAAATATTGGATTGTGAACACTGTCCTTGTAGACAGGAAAGAAGGCATGCGATTTATTAAGTAACAGGCGGTTAGAACCACGTCAGCCCAAAACCGGAAAGGGACGTGGCTATGTAAAAGAAGAGTACGAGCAGTTTCAATGAGGTGTCTATTTTTACGCTCAGCAATGCCATTCTGTTGGGGACTATAAGCACAAGAAGACTAATGAAGAATTCCCTGAGATGTCATGAATTTAGTAAAGGAATCAGAGAAATATTCACGAGCATTATCACTTCGTAATATACAAATGGTAGTATTATGTTGAGTCTTAATTTCAGCACAAAATAATGAAAATATGGAAAATAATTCAGAACGAGAGCGCATAATAAATAACCAAGTGCAACGGGAATAGTCATTAATAAATGTAACAAAATATTTAAATCCCAAAGTAGAGTTAACACGACAAGGACGCCACACATCTGAATGCACTAACTCAAAGGGGGACGCAGCCCGTTTATTGACACGCTTTGGAAAAGAACTACGAGTATGCTTTCCAAGCTGACACGACTCACAACTCAAGGATGATAATTTAGATAGACCTGGGATCATTTTCCGAAGTTTGGAAAGACTAGGATGGCCCAAACGACTATGAAGGAGATCCAAAGACTCGGAGACAATGCATGTTGTAGATGGGATATGGAGATGATAGAGACCCTGTGACTCACGTCCTGTGCCAATCATCTGTCCCGTGTCGCGATCCTGTATAACAATAGAGTCAGTATCAAAACGAATAGAGCAATTCAAGGAGCGGGTAAGTTTACTGACAGACATGAGATTAAATGGACATTTGGGAATATAAAGCACAGAGTCTAATGCTAAAGAGGGGAGGGGTTTTGCACATCCAATAGTTTGAACATTGGCTTTAGACCCATTGGCTAAAGTAACAGGAGGTAAAGATATAGTATTTGTAATCTGAGTAAGTAAATAAGGGTTACCAGAAATATGATCCGAGGCACCTGAATCTAGGACCCAGGGTCCTAAAGCGGAAGACTGAGAAAGGCAAGGAACTGAATTACCCATTTGAGCGATAGAGGCAATGGATGAAGAAGACTGCTTACTGGCCTGATATTGTAAGTATTCATCATAATCGGTACCTGTGAGAGTTAATGAGGGTTGAGCTAGCACTGTAGAGGACTCAGAATGAAGATCAGAGTGATCAGCCTGAGCAATATTAGCAGCTCGAGTAGGTCGACCATGTAACTTAAAACATTTCTCTTTGTTATGCCCCCACTGATGACAGTAACTACACTTGGGCCGATTTCCTCTGCCACTTCGATCACCCTATTCTCGAAAAGTGTGGGACTGAGAAACAAGGATCAAAGAGTCACCTGGGGAATGCACAGTAGTAGGGGAGGAAAACCGAAGTAATCTGGCAAACACTTCATCAAGGGAAGGCACGGTGGATCTAGAAAGAATTTGATCTGGAACAGGTGTAAGATCTGGACCGAGAGCTGCAAGTGTCAGGACCATAAAGAACTTGTCCCGTTGAGCCAAATCTTCTCCACAGATTTACCAGCTGGTAACAACAGATTGAATTCTGTCTTAAGGGAAGCCATCTTACCAAGGAAGTCCGACATATTCATATCCTGTTGTTTGAGATGAACTAGGTTGGACACAACAGAATATAAACGTTGAATGTCATTTGTATAGAGAAGTTTAGCCTGACTCCAAATATCAACACAAGAGCGGTAAGATTTATAAATAGGGTGAAGGNTTTTTAAACTTTAATTATTCATCTATGAAGAAATATCAAATTTCTGGGAGCACTACGTATTGTCATGTGTTTTGCTGGCCTGACTCAACTATCCCTCAAGCCTAGTTCAAAAGAGTCAAGAAACCCAGAAAAGCAACCATGGGTACATAAGTTTCGTATGCAAGCTTAAATCTGCACTTCAAATAAAAGAGTGTAAATTATAATAGAACGTTTGAATTGAAAAAGAAAAATACAAAAGGAACAGCAAATTAGGCGTATTCTCCAAAAAGCATGTAAAATATGAATATTGGCTCAAACGGCCAAGAAACTTCTCACAGTGAGATGAGTCAATCCAATAACTAGTCACCCAGCACATGCCTATGGGCATTTGCTGCTATGGATTTGAGATTCTGAGAGGAAACAAAAGTTAGATAAAATGCTATGAAGTGTGAGCTAATTTCAGAAACATGACAATCAAATAAGTTTCTTTTCCTTATCTACTGTAGAATGTTTTGATAACAACCATTGCTTTGCATTGGAGTAAAATGCGCACAACGCGAATTGGGGGAAGCACATAAGCATAATCATTGCTTCAAAGAGGTAAGGAAACTTCTCAGGAGGACGGATGGTTAAGTAAACAATATGAAGGATAGATGAGCACAGATAAAGAAAGCTGATCATAATTGATGCAATAGAAGAGGAATGATCGGTTTTCTTCAAACGGGATCTTCCACCAGGTGTAAGATATAGAAGAGTAAAGAGAGCATACATCGCCATGTACGGAAGAATCAGTTTGTCACGACAAAGGAGAGGAAACATAGAAAATAAGGCATGATGTGTCAACCATCGAAAAGGACGAGGCTCTTCTAGGGCTAATAGGCTTGCAGGCAGAAGCGGCAGCAGAATAGACTTCTCATGTACTGCAGAGATGTAAGTGATGATTTAAACAATTTTCACATGGGACAAAATGAACAAGTAAAGAAATTGTACTTACCTTGGAATGAAAATAAGTAGAATGAGAAAGAACTATTCATAAGCCCATAAAGGAAACCTTTGCCACTGGGAGCCAGTACTTGCTGAACCACTGAAGGTAGACAAGTCAAAACAGTTGCAGTAAAGCTAACTAACTTCAATGATTGTACTGTAAACAATCGCTTCCACTTTATGAGAATAGATGTGGTGCACCAAAAATTTGCAACATAGTCCTCGTATAACCCTCTCTCGAAAGGGGCAAGACGGGAAAGAACCTGCAAAGGGCACCAATTACCAATATTAAAGTAGAGAAAAAACTGATGAACAGCAGTTTAGCAGTTAGTTTGATATTCTACCACACTCAATATTTTACTTAGTTTTTCCTAGTTTATAAATCAAATCTACTTCCATTGCCAAAAAGCCTTTACATGTCCAGAGAAAAACAGTTGACATGATTACTTCAAGATTCAATGTACATGATATACTGGTCAATTGTAATGTACAGATATGACAAAATTTTAGCATAAAGCACATCCGACTAAATCATCAGATGGTCAACCTGTTTCATAAGTCTTATTCGAAGTGCAGAATCCTCACTGGATAATAGTTATCTTATCCAGACTATATTTAGAGCACTATATTCTAAATAAAAACCAAATCTTATCATTTTTTTTTACCGTAAGAGTCTCATTAAGAATGCTAGATCTTGAAACATGAGAAGTTATATATCTAAGCCAGAAAGACAAAAACCTATGTTAGTAGCCAACACATATTACTATCAGACCAACAAATTCATTTGTAAACAGAAGAGAAATTCTTAATGTTGTTTACCCCAAAAAAGTCATCTGCTGAATGAAGATATGGCCACCAAACAACAGCAAATGTTCCTATGACCACCAGGCCCAATTTTATCACTTCAAGAAGAGGACTTTTACACCTTAAGCATTTACCCAAGAGATGGCTGAAAAAAGCAGGAGCAAAATATGCACTCATCTGCGCAACAATGAAAATAATAAAACAATCAAAATACAAATTTGACAGAAACATAACACAAAACACCCACTTCAAAATAATCCTAAATAAATAAATGTAATTACAGCTTAAAATGGATTAGCTAGAGAAATGAATTAATCAGAGATTGTCATCTGTGACACATATTAAGATAACTAGCTAGTGATTGCCTTTTTCTCAATAATCCTCACATTAGCCTCTACCTGCTCAAAATGGCTGGGACATAAGTACCCCTAAAGAAGTTCAAAAGTGTAACTTAGTCAAAGCCCTACAATCAAATAACTATGAAAAAACTAGAGCTATCCATAGCATATTGAAAAGGATCATCAACTTCTTCCATTAAAATCGATTAAATTATGCCAAAATTCATTTGATATGCTCAAAAGCCACAAGTTTCTCCAGAAATCTAAGATACTGAGAAAAGCTAATGTTTCCAGAGACCAATTTCTTTTCCCATTTGCCTAATCTCTGTTATTTTCCTGAGTATTTTCACACACTCAAAATAGTAGCTCACATTGCTGGTTTGTTCATGTATGGATTTCTTTTTCATCTCATTGATGATACATCATCATTCTTCACCTTTGTTTTCAAAACTAATAGATTTGTTCCACTAGGAACCACATGTGACTACTCTTTTCAGGATATGTTAATGAACATAGACATCTTATTGCAAAATTTTATAAATTCTGAACTTGCAATGAGAGATGCAACTATTAAGCTCAAATTGGTAAGCTAAAATGTCCAATTGGCAGGTAAAAAGATAAAATAAGAAAATTAATTTGACAGACATAGATAATGAAAGACTGAACATGCAATGACATAAAGTGAGTTTAAGTTTGATTGTAGTTGTGCTTGCATGTGTCATGAGATGGAACTCTCAAGTATGGCCTGTTGTACAAAGCTCCTATTCGGAGATCCAATCATGAACAACAAAAAGTTATAAGGAAGCATATATTTTGCCAGTTCAACAGTGGCAAACAATGCCTCAACCAATTTTAAGCTGAAACTGAGTATCACCTAGTTAGAGGGACGTCAATGTTCAAATTCAATCAGTTGTCAGAGCATTATTTATTTAAATATAAATTTTAAGTATTGATAAGTTTTTTCTTTTAATACCCAGAAATTCCTCAAACTTTCCTATGTGTTCACTAAGTTTAGACTGAGAGCAACTTCTAGACCCTACCATCTCAGCTGCCAGGAAACTTGTAGATTAAAATATTCCAAGTATGTTTTCACAAGGGGATTTGGATCCTTGACCTTTGGTTGAATCAAGAGCTTTTACCACTTAATCCAACCCTTAAGGTTAAGTATGAATAATATTTGAACATAAGACTTAACTGAAGGTAACCCCAGAAATTCACCACTAGCACTAGAGCTATTTCATCAAGGTTCTCTTGGGATCAATCATCAAATCTGTAATAACAGGGATACAACTGGATTTGATCCACCTTCCCGCATCACTAGAATCTCCCAACTCTTTATATATCCCTATTTTTATATCTCTTTACTGCTATAGCTGCACTGTAATCAATAATCTTCTTGCAAATATTGAAACACATACATTGGAAGAGTAGAAAGACCATGGGCTCTAACTTCTGATGGTTACATATATATGTACCAACTTGTCACTCCAAGCTTCTGAGTGAACAAATAATATGATAGGAAACTAAACATTCCAGGAGGTTCAGAGGAGGGCATCAAGGGAATTACACAGCCTAGCAGCAAGGTGTACGTGAGGAAGAATAAAGTGGATTAGAAGGCCACATGGGAGTTGCTGGGAGTGCTTAAAAAGGAATATATATACGTGGCACCAGATTAGCAATTAGTTTGTTAGGCCTACAGACTAGTAGAATAAGTTTGTTAAGATAATTGGGTATAAGAAGATTACAAAAGATGTACAGGGTATGGGATTATTCACAAAAGTTGTATTGGGAGGTTCCTAGCTCCTCGAAGTGCCAGAGTTATCTTTTTCTTTTCATTTACTTCATTTTGTCTTCTTCATTTTCCATTAAAGTTCTCAGTACTGGAACATCAAGTATTGCAGATTATTAATACAAATATCAGCGCAATATTCATTGTTTAATCTTGCTATGAGTTGGTTGAGGGTGAATCATTCAGGTTCATACCATTGGTATCAGAGCCAAGGAATCCTTATGGTCAATACGAGGATGGAACCCAGGATTGAGGGATTGGAAAAAGATGTAGGAAGTGTTAAGGAGGACATCGGCAGTATCAAGGGGTATCTCGTGGAATTAAAAGAATGGATGCGATTGAGGGATAAGAAGGAGAAGAGTGGTGATCAAGGGAAAGATAAGGGAGAGACATCAGGCAATCAGAGGACTAATGGAGAAGGAAGCCCAGCACAATCGGAAAACACCGGAGGATTAGAGCGACTCAGAAATAGTGCGATTGATGGAGATGATCAGAAAATAAGAAAGATGGATTTACCCGTGTTCAATGGTGAAGACTCGGATGGATAGACTTTCCGAGCCGAACGGTATTTCAACATCAACAAGATTTCCGAGGCTGAGAAGATGGATTCAGCGGCGGTGTGCATGTAGGGAAGGGCTCTCAATTGGTTCCAGTGGATTGATTCAAGAGCTCCGTTTCCAAATTGGGGAACGTTTAAAAACATACTAATCGAACGATTTCGGCCCTCCTATAAGGGTTCTGCTTTTGAGTCTTTGGTGGCGTTGAAACAAACAGGAACTGTAACGGAATACCGCGAGCAGTTTGAGTTGTTTGCTGCACCGATGAATGAGGTAGGAGAAGAATTATTGATGGGCACATTCACTAATGGACTAAAAGAGGAGATTAAGGCAGATTTAAGAATTGCTAGGCCCACCTCACTTCTTGAATTAATGAACCAGGCCCACAGGATAGAGGAAAGAAATTGGATTGTAGACAAGTCTAAATTCAAACCAACACGAGCCCAATGGAATTTTAAAGCTGAATCAAATCAGTGGAATTTTAAAACTGAGCCAAACAAAATTGACCAACCATATACACGAGTTACACCCAGCCCAGAACCTCTTAGAATTAGCTGGGGCTCTGTTAGACCTCCCATACATAAGGTCTATAAATCCAAGGGCAAAAGAGGGAATAAGAATAACGAGGTGCTGGGCATGAGTTTGTTTTCAGGGGTTGAGGTGTGCAATAAAAGTTGTTAGGTTTGTGGAGTCTGTTATGAGTCTGGACAGGTGGCTGGACAGGTGGCTGTCAAGTCTGTTACAGAAGGGAATAACTTGCTTATAAATGGGAAAGAGAGTGGAGGGTAGGGGATATAGTTTATATTCTGGAAATTGGGTGGGAGGTCCCCAGCTCCTCGAACTGCTGGGATTTATCAGTTTGCTAATTGCATTTGTTCTGTTCTTTCATTCAGTAGCTATTAATACAATTTGTCATTCATACCATCTTTGCCTATTGCCTTGTGGTGTGTGTGTTGGTTGCCGTGAGCTTTGTGTTGCAGGAGGTTTCCAACAGGCTCCAACTACGCATAAAGTGCAGATCGCACCAGTGGAGTACAAACGCGATTTGAAAAGGGAGAAAGACCACCAGAATATTCACCAACAACACTTTGAGAGGGTAATTTCCGACAACTAACAGACACAGAAATGCAGTATAAAAGAGAAAGGGGGTTGTGTTTCACGTGCGATGAGAAATTTGGCCCCAATCATCGTTGCCGAAACAAAACACTGCAGATTTTGTATGTCACAGCTGATGAAGAGTCTGAGGAGGAAGAAACCATTCTGAAATCCGAGGATGAGACCCATACAGAAGGTACTCCTATTGCCCTATCTATGAGTTCCATTGTGGGTATACCTTCAGCAAACATGCTGAAGCTTCGTGGGTAGATTAAAGGGGATAGAGTCATAGTGTTGGTTGACACTGGGGCCTCCCATAACTTCATCTTTGAAGATCTGGTCAATAAGTTGCAGCTGGGTAGGGATGATACTAAGACTTTTGGCGTCATGGTGGGGAATGGGTATACAGTAAGGAGTACTGGGGTTTGTAGAGAAGTGAAACTAGAAATTCAGGGCATCACAGTTTGTCAAGATTTTTTTCCGTTTTGAGTTAGGAGGAGCGGATGTCGTTTTGGGAATAACCTGGCTGAGTTCTTTGGGGGATACGTGTTCTAATTGGAAGAGCCTAACAATGAAGTTTGAAGTTCATGGAAAATCAGTGACTCTACGGGGAGATCCTTCCTTAGTGAAAAGAGTGGTTTCGTTAAAAGCAATGCTCAAATCACTGCACCAACAGGGGGAGGGATATGTTATTGAGTTCTGTTCTATTACTCATCCAGATAGTGTTTCAGCCCCAATTTTGCATCCGAAAGTGGAGGTTGTTCTGACCGAATTTTCTAGTCTCTTTGATCAACCAGGAACTCTTCACCCCCATCGTAAAAGAGATCATGCCATCACTCTCAAAGAAGGGGCTCAACCCCCCAACATTCAGCCTTACCGATACCCGTTTTTTCAAAAGAATGAGATAGAGAAATTGGTGGGTGAGATGCTTGCGACTGGTATTATCCAACCTAGCATAAGTCCCTTTTCGAGCCCCGTTTTACTAGTTAAAAAGAAGGATGGAAGTTGGAGATTTTGCGTCGACTATCAGGCTTTGAATGATCTCACCATTCCCAATAAATTTCCGATACCCACCATCGATGAGTTATTGGATGAGTTAGGGGGCGCTTCCATATTTTCAAAACTTGTCCTTACATCGGGCTACCACCAGATTCGGGTTCGAGATGAGGATATCCCAAAGACTGCCTTTCGAACCCATGAAGGCCATTATGAGTTTTTAGTTATGCCATTCGGCCTGACTAACGCTCCCTCCACATTCCAAGCATTGATGAATGACATCTTCAAGCCATTCCTCAGCAAATTCATTCTTGTTTTTTTTGATGACATTCTGATATATAGCACTGATTTGTTTACTCACATTCTGAATTTGAGACAGGCTTTCCAGACATTACAGGAGCACCAGCTGGTCCTTAATAAAAACAAAAGTGTATTTGCTCAGGAGAGATTAAAGTATTTGGATCATTTAATCTCAGCGAACGGAATGGAGGCAGATTCGACAAAGATTGAATGCATGTTATCTTGGCCAACTCCTCCCACCTTAAAGAGCTTACGGGGATTCTTGGGGCTCACAGGGTACTACAGAAGATTTGTTCGGAATTATGGACAAATAGCCCACCCACTAACCCAATTGCTTAAGAAAGATTCCTTTCGTTGGGGTGAGNCAGCGGATTAAAACCCCAGAACAGCAAAAATGGGTATCCAAGTTAATGGGATTTTCGTTCGATATTCACTACTGGCCAGGAACCACTAATAAGGTTGCCGATGCTTTATCCCGACGAGAAGAAGAACCAGAATTATCATCCTTGTCAGTGAGTCAGTTTACAGAATTTGAAGAATTGACAAATGAAGCTCATCAAGACCCAAAACTTAGACAGATGATTCAGGATCTGGCTGTAGCACCCAATAGCCGACCAAACTTCAGACTTCGCCATGGCTGTTTACTGTATAAGGACAGACTGGTTCTGCCAAAAAACTCTCGGTTCATCCAGAAATTGCTTGCTGAATTTCACTCCAGCCCAACTGGTGGTCACTCCGGCTTCTTCCGGACATATAAAAGGGTAGCCAATATCGCTTATTGGGTAGGCATGAAGACGGATATCCAGAACTATGTTAAAGTCTGCACCATATGTCAAGTCAATAAACACTCAGCTTTGAAACCAGCCGGATTACTTCAGCCTCTTCCGATACCCATGAAAGCATTTGATGACTTGACAATGGACTTCATTGGAGGACTCCCACGGGCCAAGGGGTTCGATACCATTCTGGTTGTAATTGACCGCTTGACCAAATATGGTCATTTTCTGCTCTTATCGCACCCGTATACAGCTAAGGAAGTGGCCCTACTATTCATGAAAGACATAGTAAAGCTTCACGGGTTCCCTCAAACCATCATTACCGACAGAGACAGACTGTTCATGAGTCAATTTTGGCAAGAGATTTTCAGAGTATCCGGGACAGCTTTGAAGTTTAGCTCAGCTTATCACCCTCAAACGGATGGTCAATCCGAAGTGGTTAACAGGTGTGTGGAGGCATATCTTCGCTGTTTTTGTAGCTCACAACCCCGTCAATAGCCGAATTGGTTACCATGGGCTGAATTTTGGTACAATACGACATATCATCGCTCTACCAAGTTGACACCGTTCAAAGCCTTGTATGGCCGTGACCCCCCGGTTCTCCTGAAGTTCACAGACTACCCTTTCCAGGTTGCTGAAGTAAACCAACAGATCAGTGAGCGAAATGCCATCATTCAGGACCTTAAACACAACCTAGAAGTAGCACAAGGTCGCATGAAAACACAAGCAGATCGACATCGCAGGAATGTGCAGTTCTCTCCAGGAGATCACGTGTACCTGCGCCTACAGCCTTACCGATTTAAATCTTTGGCCACAAGGATGAATGAAAAACTGAGTCCTAGGTTCAATGGACCTTTCCAGATCTTGGATAAAATCGGTCAAGTAGCTTACAGGTTAGAACTACCTCCGACAGCCCGCATTCACCCGGTCTTTCACGTATCTCAGTTGAAACACAGCCTACATAGCTCGGTTCCTGTACAGCCTCTACCGCCCTGTCTCACCGAGGACTTGGAACTGCAAGTTCAGCCAGCTAAGGTGCTGGATGTGAGGACTCTTATCGATGGCACTACAGAGGTTCTCATTCGATGGCACGATCTGCCCACTTTCGATGCCACATGGGAACCCTTTGAGGTGATAAACAGTCAATTCCCTCAATTTCACCTTGAGGACAAGGTGGCACTTCGAGGGGCGGGTATTGTTAGACCTCCCATACATAAGGTCTATAAATCCAAGGGCAAAAGAGGGAATAAGAATAAAGAGGTGTTGGGCATGAGTTTGTTTTCAGGGGTTGAGGTGTGCAATAAAAGTTGTTAGGTTTGTGGAGTCTGTTATGAGTCTGGACAGGTGGCTGGACAGGTGGCTGTCAAGTCTGTTACAGAAGGGAATAACTTGCTTATAAATGGGAAAGAGAGTGGAGGGTAGGGGATATAGTTTATATTCTGGAAATTGGGTGGGAGGTCCCCAGCTCCTCGAACTGCTGGGATTTATCAGTTTGCTAATTGCATTTGTTCTGTTCTTTCATTCAGTAGCTATTAATACAATTTGTCATTCATACCATCTTTGCCTATTGCCTTGTGGTGTGTGTGTTGGTTGCCGTGAGCTTTGTGTTGCAGGAGGTTTCCAACAGGCTCCAACTACGCATAAAGTGCAGATCGCACCAGTGGAGTACAAACGCGATTTGAAAAGGGAGAAAGACCACCAGAATATTCACCAACAACACTTTGAGAGGGTAATTTCCGACAACTAACAGACACAGAAATGCAGTATAAAAGAGAAAGGGGGTTGTGTTTCACGTGCGATGAGAAATTTGGCCCCAATCATCATTGCCGGAACAAAACACTGCAGATTTTGTATGTCACAGCTGATGAAGAGTCTGAGGAGGAAGAAACCATTCTGAAATCCGAGGATGAGACCCATACAGAAGGTACTCCTATTGCCCTATCTATGAGTTCCATTGTGGGTATACCTTCAGCAAACATGCTGAAGCTTCGTGGGTAGATTAAAGGGGATAGAGTCATAGTGTTGGTTGACACTGGGGCCTCCCATAACTTCATCTTTGAAGATCTGGTCAATAAGTTGCAGCTGGGTAGGGATGATACTAAGACTTTTGGCGTCATGGTGGGGAATGGGTATACAGTAAGGAGTACTGGGGTTTGTAGAGAAGTGAAACTAGAAATTCAGGGCATCACAGTTTGTCAAGATTTTTTTCCGTTTTGAGTTAGGAGGAGCGGATGTCGTTTTGGGAATAACCTGGCTGAGTTCTTTGGGGGATACGTGTTCTAATTGGAAGAGCCTAACAATGAAGTTTGAAGTTCATGGAAAATCAGTGACCCTACAGGGAGATCCTTCCTTAGTGAAAAGGGCGGTTTCGTTAAAAGCAATGCTCAAGTCACTGCACCAACAGGGGGAGGGATATGTTATTGAGTTCTATTATATTACTCATCCAGATAGTGTTTCAGTCCCAATTTTGCATCCGAAAGTGGAGGTTGTTCTGACCGAATTTTCTAGTCTCTTTGAACAACCAGGAACTCTTCCCCCCCATCGTAAAAGAGATCATGCCATCACTCTCAGAGAAGGGGCTCAACCCCCCAACATTCAGCCTTACCAATACCCATTTTTTCAAAAGAATGAGATAGAGAAATTGGTGGGTGAGATGCTAGCGGCTGGTATTATCCACCATAGCATAAGTCCCTTTTCAAGCCCCGTTTTACTAGTTAAAAAGAAGGATGGAAGTTGGAGATTTTGCGTCGACTATCAGGCTTTGAATGATCTCACCATTCCCAATAAATTTCCGATACCCACCATCGATGAGTTATTGGATGAGTTAGGGGGCGCTTCCATATTTTCAAAACTTGTCCTTACATCGGGCTACCACCAGATTCGGGTTCGAGATGAGGATATCCCAAAGACTGCCTTTCGAACCCATGAAGGCCATTATGAGTTTTTAGTTATGCCATTCGGCCTGACTAACGCTCCCTCCACATTCCAAGCATTGATGAATGACATCTTCAAGCCATTCCTCAGCAAATTCATTCTTGTTTTTTTTGATGACATTCTGATATATAGCACTGATTTGTTTACTCACATTCTGAATTTGAGACAGGCTTTCCAGACATTACAGGAGCACCAGCTGGTCCTTAATAAAAACAAAAGTGTATTTGCTCAGGAGAGATTAAAGTATTTGGATCATTTAATCTCAGCGAACGGAATGGAGGCAGATTCGACAAAGATTGAATGCATGTTATCTTGGCCAACTCCTCCCACCTTAAAGAGCTTACGGGGATTCTTGGGGCTCACAGGGTACTACAGAAGATTTGTTCGGAATTATGGACAAATAGCCCCCCCCCCCCCCCCCCCCCCCCCCCCCCCCCCCCAAACACAATTGCTTAAGAAAGATTCCTTTCGTTGGGGTGAGGAAGCACAAAAAGCCTTTGACACTCTCAAGCACACCATGGTGACTGTTCCGGTGTTGATCATTCCTGATTTTTCACTGCCCTTTGAGCTTCACACTGATGCGTCAGGATCAGGAATAGGCGCTGTACTAGTACAAAGAGGTCGCCCAGTAGCTTTTCTTAGCAAGGCTTTCTCCTACTCATCCCGACAAAAGTCAGTTTATGAGCGTGAGCTCATGGCGATTGTTTTCGCCATTCGCAAATGGAGTCATTACTTGCTTGGTCGAAAGTTCATTGTCAAGACTGACCAGCGCAGCCTCAAGTTCCTGATGGACAAACGACCTTTGACCCCTGAGCAGCATTAATGGATCTCCAAATTGTTAGGATTCTCCTTCGAGATCCAGTACCAACCTGGCAGCTCCAATAAAGTTGCTGATGCCTTGTCCCGCCGGGAATCAGTTGTGTCCATGCATGCACTATCGATATCACACTTCGGTGAGTATGAAGAGTTGGCTGCTGAGGCTTTCCAAGATCCAAAACTCAAGGTAGTTGTGCAAGATTTGCTACTACATGCGTCATCTTGGCCAAATTACTCTCTTCGTAATGGCTGCCCCCTCTACAAGGGCAGGTTAGTACTTCCCAAGACATATAAGTTTATTCCCCAGTTGCTCCATGAGTTACATGACACTCCAAGTGGCGGGCACTCTAGGTTCTATCGAACTTACAAAAGAATCACTAGCATCCTATTCTGGGAAGGCATTAAATGTGATGTTCAAAAGTTTGTCCTGGCTTGTGGCGTCTGTCAACAGAACAAGCATCAGCCCTTAAAACCTGCTGGCCTTTTGCAGCCACTTCCCATTCCTAATTTAGCATTTGATGACGTTTCTATGGATTTCATCGGGGGACTCCCTAAAGCTTATGGGTATGACACTATACTAGTTGTTGTTGACAGGTTGACTAAATATGGTCATTTTCTTTTGTTATGCCACCCTTGTGATGCTAAGCAGGTTGCGACTCTTTTTATCAAAGAGATAGTACGTCTTCATGGGTTTCCCAAATCAATCGTTTCTGATAGAGATCGGGTATTTATGAGTCATTTCTGGACTGAATTATTTCGGTTGGCAGGGACTATCCTTAAGTTTAGTTCGGCATATCACCCCCAAACAGATGGACAAACAGAGGTGGTTAACCGTTGCTTGGAAACTTATCTTTGATGTTTCACTTCCCCCAAACCTAAGCACTGGCCTAAATGGCTCTCTTGGGCTGAGTTTTGGTTTAATACCTCTTATCACAACGCTACCAAAATGACTCCGTTCAAGGCTCTTTATGGACAGGACCCCCCACTTCTCCTGAAATTCACTAAAATTACATCTGCTGTGGAGGATATTAACCAACAAACGGTCGAACGCAATGCTCTTTTGGAGGATCTTAAAGACAACCTACATGCAACGCAAACTCGCATGAAGACTACAGCCAATGCCCACCATAGGGACGTAGTTTTCCACCCTGGTGATTTTGTCTACCTCAAGCTGCAACCATATAAATTCAAGTCTTTATCCAAGAAATTCAATGAGAAGCTGAGCCCCCGTTTCTATGGTCCCTTTGCAATTGTGCAACGGATAGGGCAAGTTGCTTATAACTTAGCTCTACCTCCTATTGCCAAAATCCATCCGGTTTTCCATGTTTCTCAACTCAAGCAGAGTTTGCACTCAACAGTCCCTATACAACCTCTTCCGGCCTTCTTGACTAAGGACTTAGAGTTAATGGTCCATCCCGCTTCAGTTCTGGACATTCGGACTCTTTTGGATGGCTCTAGGGAGGTCCTAATTCAGTGGTAGGATCTTCCTTCTTTTGAAGCTATGTGGGAGCCATATGATGTCATTGCTAATCAGTATCCCAGCTTTCACCCTGAGGACAAGGTGGCTCTTCTAAGGGGGGTATTGATAGGAAACTAAACATTCCAGGAGGTTCAAAGGAAGGCATCAAGGGAATTACACAGCCTAGCAGCAAGGTGTACGTGAGGAAGAATAAAGTGGATTAGAAGGCCACATGGGAGTTGCTGGGAGTGCTTAAAAAAGGAATATATATATGTGGCACCAGATTAGCAATTAGTTTGTTAGGCCTACAGACGAGTAGAATAAGTTTGTTAAGATAATTGGGTATAAGAAGATTACAAAAGATGTACAGGGTATGGGATTATTCACAAAAGTTGTATTGGGAGGTTCCTAGCTCCTCGAAGTGCTAGAGTTATCTTTTTCTTTTCATTTACTTCATTTTGTCTTCTTCATTTTCCATTAAAGTTCTCAGTACTGGAACATCAAGTACTGCAGATTATTAATACAAATATCAGCGCAATATTCATTGTTTAATCTTGCTATCTGTGTGAGTTGAGTTGGTTGAGGGTGAATCATTCAGGTTCATATCATAATATAATTTATCCTTGCTAATATTAAAACACACACTATTGAAAGCTTCAGGAAGCTTCTTTTTGTTTAGTAGAATCTGATCGTTGGATGCTCCCTCAAGTAAATTTCAGCAGATTCAACACAAACCCATAATAAAACTCCAGTTCCCTTTGTTCAGCCTAATTAATAATTAAGCATACCAAGGTCTCAACTCATAGGTTTTTAACACATTGGACTACATATGGTAAACTAGGTACAGCTACAACTATGTGAGATAACTGCAAAAGATAATTTAAAATTAATGCAAACCAGCTGTAGAAAAGAGAAAGCACCTGTTTATGGTTCAGAGCAAGAGTGAATAAGAAACTAGCTACAAGGTCCTTCTGAGAAAGGACGGCAGCAATAGCACCCACAGTAAGGCCCAAGCTGATGCAATTGTACTGATAGACAATCATATATGATGAGAATTAGTATAAAAGATACAGAATGGGAGCTGGCAGCCAAGCAAGCAAAAGATCTTTGATACCTGAAAATGACCATGGTCAATTAATATCAGACATGGATTAAGTAGAAGCATTGAAATGTGCCACACTATATCATTTCTACGGCTGCTGTTGTGAGAAGTATAGTAAACACAAACAAAATACAAAACTGCAGGAAAGAATATGAGAGCATCGGAGGATAAAACTGTCCACCTCATCAGTAGCTTTCTGCAATGAAAAGCAGACATAATAACTGGTATTATATATAAAAAGAGTGCTATAAAAGTGTCATTATATTAAAAAGTGTAATGATACCCACCCAAGATAGCTTTCATAACCACGAGATGTAAAAAGAGAAACCGACTCTGGGTCAAAAAATCTAAGAAAAAGGCCGTGAACATAACTCTGATAGGCAGTGAGGGGAGGATAGTCAAGACCCCAGTAGCTAAGATCATTGGTGGTGCTATTACGGTACCACTCTGTAACTGGAAGATTGAGAGTGATCTCCATCCAGTGCCTCTGCGCCTCATAGTCACCAAACTTTGGAGGATTACCAGCTCCTGAGTAAGGATGGAGTGACACTGCAACTCGTACTAGTAATGCAAACAAAGCAATACAAATAAATGAAGCTCCAATGCCTTTTTGAACCAACCACCAAGATGCACCATCATCTCTATCAACGTCTACTTTGTCATCCATCACCTTCTCTTCTTTCTTCTTTCCCATTTCTCGATTCTCTCAAAAATAAATCACGATTCCATCTTTGCCACCATTTTAAATTATGATAACCAAAAAATAGCACCAAAATCTAGCAAAAAAAAATAATAATAATAAAATAAAATAAATAAATAATAACAACAGTAAGACTCTACTCAAACCCACCAATGTCTGGACCACTTAAGTTATAGACAATTAAGCAGTAACGCATACCCGATATTAAAAATCAAAGAATTGTATCGAAATGAAACAACCCGCAAAGTTCCAACATTGGATTCAAATAATTTTTTTTATCAAAGATTAGTGATTTAACGATCAATTGACTTGTAAGCAAAAGACAGATCTTCAGTTTGGTAACTGGAAGAATAACGAAATTTCGAATCCAAAACTCTACTTAAGTTTGACCCCCAGTCTTTCTCAGCAAGGAATCACAGAGCATAGAAGAATCGGAAAATCTATATAACAGAGAAAGTGAATGCCTACCTGAATAATTAATTCAAACCATTCAAAATCCGATTAATTGGAATAAACTTTTAAGCTTTTTTTACAAATTTATTTATTGTAGATAATTTAAATTATACAGTGTATCCATTGTAGATAAAGATCAAATGAACTTCCGGAACTTTAAAACATAAAGATCAGGCTTCACATGTACCAAATTTCAGACTGGAAAATCATGGGGCTTGGTTGCATCAGCGGCTGAGACTCCGCTGTCACCGCTGTCTGGGGTTGGTGGCAGCGGATTCCAGAGGATTCTAGAATTTGAGGTGTTTCGTCGTGGGTTACCGGTGTCGAGAAGACTGACGAGTACTAAGGTTCGCTCGGAAGCAGCCGGTGTTGCCGTGATCTGCGTCTTGCGAAATTAATTTTGTTATTTCATATTCTTTGATGTCAATTTTCGGGTTAATTTCATTGAACCCTTGGGTTTTGAAAATATTTATATAACCCACAGGTTTAAAAGGCTTGCTTGTAAAACCCCATTTGTTTAATCTTTTTATTATGAGTACCCGTTGATTTTAGAAATGTAACTCTTATCCCCACGTGTTTGGCTTTTTTTTTTGTTTTTTTTTGTAGTGAACATCCATTAGTTTCGGAAATGTGATCCTAACCTTTACTTTTGAAGAAAATGACATTTTTCCTAAATTCAACCAATCTAGCATCCAAAATTTGTCAACAATGTTGAGAGGGTAATAATTTTTTGAGGTTAAATTGATGAAATTGGTAATAAATTTGAATATTAAATGGATGACATTTCTGAAATTAGCGAATACTCACTATAAAAAAGGCCAAACACACAAGGGTTATAGTTGCATTTTTTAAATTAGTAAATATTTATTATAAAAAGACCAAACATAAAGGGTTAAGGAGATATTTTATGAAACTAGCAGGTGTTTATTAAAAAATCCAAACACATTAGATTTAATTATAAAAGCTCTGGTTTCAAAACAATACGATTAGGATGTGTTTGGTTCAAGGGTATTTAACATTACTCCAATAATGTCATCTTATATTACTTACATTATCATGTTTGATTGTCAAGTTTTAAAAGATTCCAATAATCTTCCAAAACTAATAGTAATTATTATTGGTTATATAAGTATTAATCTGAATATTATCTTTTTTTTAGTGCCCTTGTTCTTAACACAATTCACAAGAACATTCATGCACTACTTTATCCTTATGCACAAGATTTCTAGGACATTATTACCCTTGAACTTGAACCAGATTACCCAAGACAGATGGTCGAATCTGACCACCATTGCCTGTGTCACAAGGCCTAAACTCCCTTCTAGGCACTCCTTGGAACAAGCACTCCAAGAGCTTGTCAACCTTCCCCAAATGTGCGTATCCCTACCACAGATTACATCAACAATATACAAGAGAGGCTACTGAAACGTAATGCACATAATATACAGGAAAACCCAACCTTATATTATATATAACGAATATAAGGATAACTAGAATGCACCCACAGTGTTTCCCACTGTTACAATATGATCCCCACTCACAAATACAACACTCAAGTTACAATAAAGGAATACACACCCATATCCCCTCTCTCTCTCAAACAATATAGCATGCTTGCCTTATATACATATTGGCAAAGCCTTAGGTTCGAGTACCCTAATATTGGTTGTACTTCTCCCATCGAAACTATGGGGACATCATGCTTCAACAAGACATTACCATCCTCTAGGGCATTAAGTCTCTTATTAGCCAAATCCAACAATTCCATAAATTGCTTATAGAGAATTTCAAAACTCTGATAAGTTTGATCAAGTCTCTCATTGATGGTCATAGTCTGGCCATCTTGAGTCTCACCCATCAATTCCTCTAACTGAGTCACTCTCTCCCTTAATGTTTCCATCTCAAACCTTCTTGACATGAAACAACAAGAAGGAAAATTAAGAAACAATCCTGCTTAAACCTAGCTCTGATACCAATGTCATAGGGCCTAAACTCCCTTCTAGGCACTCCTCGGCACAAGCACGCTATGTACTTGTCAACCTTCCCCAAATGTGCATATCTTTGGCACAGATTACAACAACAATATACAAGTAAGGCTCCTGAAATGTAATGCACACAGTATACAAGAAAACCCAACCTTATATTATGTATAACGAATATAAGGATAACTCACATATACAACACTCAAGTTATAATAAAGGAATACACACCCATATTCCCCCCCCCCCCCCCCCCTCCTCTCTCTCTCTCTCTCTCAAACAATATTGTCTGCTCGCCTTATATACACATTGGCAAAGCAATTACATGATGGTTACAACCTACACAACAATTACCAAGCAGTTGCCCACATGCAGGTCTTATCTAGACACACATAATCATCCTACAGCCTTGTCTAAGCAACCATGCAATTTTGCCTGAGCATCCCATCAGTCTAACACATGCACACATGCACCCTACGCACACTACTGCCTGCCTTGTGTGTGTACTTAGCAGCTTGCTGATCGCATCACCTGTTTGTGCACGTCCTAGCCCGTGCACTGCTTGACCTACTCATAGGCACCCAACGCCCATGCTAACACATGCATGCGCGCGCATGTTTAAGCTTGCAAGTGCCCACTCTTGCTAACCTATGTGATTGTCACATCAGTGTGTGCTTGGCGTCCCAATGCTCAGACACCCCATGATTGATATCACTCATCCTTGTTTAGCATACACCCATGCACTGTCTTGGCAAGGTTGTGGCCAAGGATGAAAGTCACATGCTTACCCATGCCCGTGGCACTTCTTAAGGGTCTAATTGTTGGTTGACGTTCTTGAAACGGTGCATGACTGACCAGATTTGGCTCATCGTACGCCGATCTGGTCGTTAAACAACCATGGATCTAGCTGTTTTCCGCCAAATTCATGACCATCTAGCCGAAAATGGCCAGATCGGCGCATGACCAATCGGTTGTGCGTTGTTTAGGCCATAGTTGGCTGCAACTGGCGATGGTGGCCAACGACCGGCAGTGGCTTGGTTGAGTAGGGGTGTTTTTGTTAAAATTTAAATTTTTATTGCGGCTGGGGTGTTTTTGCAAAATCTCAAATATAGCGATTAAAAAAAATCCAAATAATAATGATATTTATATATTAATATTATTAAAAAAGAAGGGCAATTCAGTAATCTATATAATATTCCTAGTAATTTTCAAAGTAATATATCTTCCTATTAATTTAACATTCTCAATAATCTTCAAGACAATCTATCTTCCTATTAATATAACATTCTCAATAACAAAATATTCTCTGAACCAAACATATCCTTAAAATAATATTCTTTCACATTTCCCTTATTAGGCAATTTGGGTTAATTTCATTCCTAGCTAAGGGATAACTAAATAAATCTAGGGATGGCAATGAGGTGGTTCAGAGCAGGGAGGCCTCTCCTATTCCCCTCTCCACTTTGCATTTTAGTCCTCATTCATCACCTGCTTTCCCAAATTAGTTCACTTTGAATTTTAGTCCTCATTCATCACCTGATTCCTCATATTATTTAAGTGGCAATACGAAATCCCTACATCATAAGTGCTTTCCCTAACTCCATGATTTTCATATGATTCTATTTTACATATATGATATCAAAATGAGGATTTTCACCAATGTCACGATCAAATAACATGATGCGGGCTTTTTCTATACTTAAATAAGTTAATTTACTCATAACATTGACATTTAATTTAACAAATGTAAAAAAAGAACGAAAAACTAAAACAAAGACGAAAAGAAAAGAAGGGAAAGTAAACTACCTTTATGTGTATTACTCAAGAGGTTTAAAGTTCAAATCCCTCATCAGTTGCTGATAGAGGTAGTCACTAGAGCTCTTACCTGACCGATAATTCTAGGGTCTTAAGAGATTAGCTGAGGTGCGCGTAAGCTCGTCCAAACACCCTTGATCATAAAAAAATAAAAAAATAAATAACAGAAAGAAGAGAAAGTCAGAATTATTCAAACCTAACGGCACTTTTATCCTTCCAATAATATGGTTAACTTGATTCATGCTTGGGTGGGATGTATTTACACACATAATTCATTAATATTATATATACAATTCCAGGGTCCTAGAAAATTAGTTGAATTGAGCATAAGTTAGCCCAGACACGTCTGATCATAAAAAATTAAATTAAAAAAAAAAAAAGGAAAAAGGGAAAGTTGGAATGATTCAAACCTAACGGCATTTTTATCCTTCCAATTTTATGGTTAACTTGATTCATGTTTGGGTGGGATGTTTATACACGCATGATTCATTAATATTATATGTGCAAAGTTAGGTTTTTAACTTTAGCTCCTACCTGATGTGTCAAACACTATATTAATTGTAAGATTTGTAATGTGATATTGTGTTTCTCATAATTGATGAAGTATTGACACATAAGCAAACACATCAAATAGGATCTAAAGTTAGAATCCGAATTTTGTATACTCATATGTTCCCATCATTTTATGTCAATAATATGTATAATACTATATAAACAATATTTTTATACAACATTTCTCATACAATATGACGTGACAAAAGATGATTGGTTGATTTTAAATTAAAAATAAACTTTCACTCAATCATCTTTTGTCATATCATATTGTATGAAAAAAATATTATATGTGTAGTATTACTCCAATGATATATGTGCTTGTAAAATCATCAATAATACTACACATATCAAAAGTTATTCTAAAATTTAGATAATATATCATCTTATTTGACATTATTCTATCAGAATCATCATTTTAATACAGTGATGTTACAAACTTACATATATAAACTATAAAGAGACACCACTTGTTCTTAATGCAAGACTTGGAAAGATACTTTTGAACATATAATAATATTAAAAAACAAAAGGCCCAATGAGATTTTAATAAGTCTGGATTATGTTTCCTTTTTACCGTCACTTAGATAAGATCCAATTCCATCCAACAACTTATCTTTCATTCTAATCATTCATTTATTTTTGTCAAAACTTATTAACTTACCATGATAAGAAAATAAAATAACATAATTAAAAAAATTAGTATTTATATATATAAAAAAAAGTAAGATTTAACTCTCTATTTTAAGCGACAGTGCGACACTATATATTAATTATAAGAATGTGTGAAATAATGTTTCTTTAGTTATCAATAGCCGGTATGTTGGATATGTATCTCTTTTAACTATTTAATTTAAAATCATTAAATCATCTTAAAACACATCAATTTATATGGGAGAGTACATATAAAAAGTCACTATTGTTACCCACTCGATTCGACAACAAGAGTCAGTTATGGAATAGTCTTTTGGTCGGCTTTCCCGTTCTTGAGGACTTTTTGACCAATAGGCTTTATAGCCGAACTGCCTTGCTAACATGGAGGATATGAAATAGATAATTCTAGTTTTTGTTTTTTCTTGCCTTCACTTGGAAACTCTATGCCCCCTATTATAGTTATATAACGGTATGCTC
The DNA here is from genome assembly GCF_008641045.1 of Pistacia vera. Classification (NCBI taxonomy): domain Eukaryota; kingdom Viridiplantae; phylum Streptophyta; class Magnoliopsida; order Sapindales; family Anacardiaceae; genus Pistacia; species Pistacia vera. The sequence continues at coordinate 642,528 of NW_022196547.1, read as the reverse complement.
TTTTAATTATTTAATTTGAAATCTTTAAATCATCTTAAATCACACCAGTTTATACAAGAGAGTAGATATAAAAAGTTATTGTTGTTATGAAATAGGCTTGCTCTTTTAATTATTTAATTTAAAATCATTAAATTATCTTAAAACACATTAGTGTATATGGGAGAGCACATATAAAAAGTTATTATTATTATGAAATAGATTATTGACATAAGGTAGGTGAATTCTTAGAGGTATTGTTCACTTTGGGTCTTGGGGCCCGCACGATTGTCCTAAGAATGTCTTTGGGTGGTGAGGGTGTCTTTGTGATATATAAATGACCAAGGTTTTGCACGGTTTTGTCCTAAAAAGGCACATCTGGGTGGTGAGGGTGTCCTTGTGATATCACTACAACAAAAATGATCTATGGTAACATTGGATAGTAGCACTTTTCCTTAAAGTGTTATTGTAGACTATCTATGGTAACACTTAGGTTGTGTTTGGTTGGGAGTTATATGAGATCACTGAAGTAATATTATCTTATATTACCCGATTACCACGTTTGGTTGCCAAGTAATATAAGATTTCGATAGTCTTCCGATATTAATTGTAGTTACTGTTGGTAATATTGGAGGTAATCTGATTACCTTCATTTTCTTAGTTATTGTAAGATTACTTGGTAATCTTATTTTTGTTACAATTTAACCCCTTATTAATAAAATTTTAGGACAATAATGCCCTTATTTTAAAAACAATTTATAAAAATACCAATTGACTATTTTATCCTTATATACAAAGTTTTTAGGACATAAATACCCTTGAAATTTAAAAAAATTACCCAAGGGTGGTGGCTAGATCTGGCCACCAATGCCAGCTGTCGGAAACCACTACCGGCAGCGACGAAATGGCGCACGACAAGCCATGTTTGGCTGGTCATGTGCCGCTAAGGTTGTTTTCGATCGTGGATCACAGATCCATGGCAAAAAGAAGCCAGATTCGTGGCTGTGAAAGGCCATATATTTGGCTATGAAACGACGGTTGTTTCACGGCCAGATCTCCACTTTCGCCACGGCCAACGGTGGTGGTAGGCTGCTGGCAATGGCTTGGGGGTGGGTGGGGGTGTTTTGTTAAGTTTTAAACTTTTTTGTAGTTAGGGTGTTTTAGCTAAATCTGAAATGTTGGGGGTTAAAAAATTATTCAAAAAATAATAATAATGTATTAATATTTAAAAAAGAGGGCAATTTAGTAAATAATATAGCACACCTACTAATTTATTCCTCCCAACCTCAACATGAGTAATACTAGCCTTACAAAGAGGCATACAAAGAGACAAATCAAGCCCTTAAAATTCATGATTGCCCCCCTCTCTCTCTCTCTCTCTCTCTCTCCTTTTAAGGGTTGAATTTGTCTCTTTGTATGCTTCTTTGTATGCCTCTTTGTAAGGCTAGTATTACTCAACATATTAATATAACATACCCACCAATTTATTCCAACCAACCAAACACATTTTTCTAAATATTCCCAATAATCTTCAAGGTAATCTATTTTTCCATTAATATAACATTTTCAGAAATACAACATTCCATGAACCAAACGCACCCTTAGAGGGCGTTTGGATCATATAATGTTTTATTATAGGGGGATATTATATTAACGGAATAAAAGATTACCTTAAAGATTACTGAGAATGTTTAGAAAATATGTTTAGTTAGTTCGAATAAATTGGTGAATAATATATTCGGTTAAGAGGATAAATGGGTGGGTATGTTATATAGATGACTAAATTGCCCTCATTTTTAAATATTAATATAATAGTATTTTTAATTATTATTTTTTGAATAATTCTTTTAACCCCCTACTTTTTAGATTTAGCAAAAACACCCAACCAAAAATGTTTTAAACTTAACAAAAACATCCCTACCGACCCCAAGCCACTGCTGACAGCCAGCCACCACTGCTGGCGGCCGCTGGCAGTACCACAAATCTAGTCATGAAACGGCCATAGATCTGCCCGTGAAATAGCCAAATCTAACTTTTTTCGACCTTGGATATGTGATCCATGGTCGGAAAAAGCCTCATTGACGCACATCCGGCCGCATATGGCCGATCGTACACCATTATGGTGACTTTTGACAGCCTCTGACGACGGTCGACGATGGCTAGTGGTGGTGGCTAGTTCTAGGTATAATGACATTTCTGTAAATAATGACAATAACAAGGGTAATGTCGTCCAAAAAATTTAAAAAGTAAGGAAAAAAGTGTTTACATGAGTGAATTGGGTGTTTTGTAAATGTTAACAGATATAAGGTTAATTTTGACCAAATGCTCAACTGTTTAGGGGCAACATGAGAAACAAAATTGTATTACCAGACTTTTAGGGTTTAGGGTTTAGGGTTCATGAGAAACAAAATTGTATTACCAAGGTTAAGTTTTAATAACTCCACCCCCACCCCTACGCGCGCCCCCCCCCCCCCCCCCCCCCCCCCCCCCCCGGTATTAAGATTCCTGGCAATATATTCCCCAAATGCTACTGTTTGTCATAAAATATTTTGAGAATAATTTTTAACAAATCAACCAAACATCGTCATCTGCTCAATTTAAAAAATATTACCTTAGTTATCTAATATTAACCCCATCTAAATGACCCCTTAATGTTAAAATGTTATTATAACAATTTTCTTTAACTTTTTATAACATATTTTATATCAATGATAACTTTTTTTTTTTTTGAAAATGTTATTAATATATATCTACAGTAACATTTTTAAAGTGTTATAATAGACCTAAAATATCTATAGTAGTTTTTTTTTATTATGTTTTCATATAATCAAAATACGATAACATTTTAAAAGTGTTACCATAAACCCAATTATTGATCGGGAAAAAAATTATGATGTTATCATATAATCAAAATACAATAACATTTTAAAAATGTTACCATAAACCCAATTATTAGCCGAGAAATAAAATATTATTTCCGCCAACATGAAATGAGGTTGATTTTGTCTCATTTTTATTGTTTAGAGGTCAAATTATCATATTATTTAGGGTTTACTTTGTCACTTTTCATTCATGTTGGGATGGAACAAATTTTTTTTATACAAATAGTAATAACATGTAAATAGTGTTACCAATGTCTATCTTTTAATAAAATACTACCGTTTACCTACGGTAACACTTTTTGTATGTTACCGTAGGCCATTTTTATTATAGTATACCATCGTTTTTTAATTGAAATAAGATTGTGGCACCAATAGTTATAAGAACAAAAAACCTATCAATACGTAACAAATCCTAGCTTAACTAGTAAACTTTTAACAAAACACAAATTCTAACTCTAATGAAAAAAAATAAATAATAATAAAGCAAATTATAATTGAAATATATAACAAATAATTAATCCTATTCAACTCATTAAACTAATCTCTTAAAAATTTCATTAAGTAAATGATATTATTTAATAATCACCTTTTTAATCAAACTTCAATAGCTTGTGAATGTGAAACTTTTTTCTTGTACAATATTAAAGAAAAAATTGAAAGAAATTACCTTTCCTTGTTGGCACGTGCCACATGTGTACGGATAAACCCATTTTTTTGCAAGCATAATTCGCTGGACGCCCAAATCTAGCTTATTCTATTCTACCCAACACATACTTACGCAATACGAGCCCTATCCTTTATCAAACTTCTCATAATCCAATCACAGCACGACACCTACAACCAACCCTCAGTATTTCCACGCGGCGGTCTATCACTGGTGGTTCATTATTAAAACCGAAGGTGCTGTCACTCAAACATATTCACCCTCTAGTTATAAAACCGAACAGACCCAGCTTTCTCTTTCCTTGGTGACTTTTTTTGTTCGCTTTACCAAAATAAAGTTGCTAATAATAATATTTCGCTTTCGTCTCTCTGTGAAAGTGATTGCCGGCGGTGCCCGGAGATCGGATAATTCGCCGGATNATATTATTTAATAATCACCTTTTTAATCAAACTTCAATAGCTTGTGAATGTGAAACTTTTTTCTTGTACAATATTAAAGAAAAAATTGAAAGAAATTACCTTTCCTTGTTGGCACGTGCCACATGTGTACGGATAAACCCATTTTTTTGCAAGCATAATTCGCTGGACGCCCAAATCTAGCTTATTCTATTCTACCCAACACATACTTACGCAATACGAGCCCTATCCTTTATCAAACTTCTCATAATCCAATCACAGCACGACACCTACACCGAACCCTCAGTATTTTCCACGCGGCGGTGTATCACTGGTGGTTCATTATTAAAACCGAAGGTGCTGTCACTCAAACATATTCACCCTCTAGTTATAAAACCGAACATACCCAGACTTCCCTGTCCTTGGTGACTTTTTTCGTTCGCTTTACCAAAATAAAGTTGCTAATAATAATATTTCGCTTTCGTCTCTCTGTGAAAGTGATAGCCGGCGGTGCCCGGAGATCGGATAATTCGCCGGATAATCGGAGACTGTTCGGACTATTAAGTTTAGGAGAAGATGAAGGTTTTCGTTAAGACTTTGAAGGGAACTCACTTCGAGATCGAAGTGAAGCCCGAAGACAAGGTATTAATCTCTCGTTCTTTCGCTTAATTCTTGATTATAATTGAAATTCTGTTTTTCGTGACGTTTGAGTCTGATAATAGGTTGTTATATGTGCAGTTAGGGTTTTAGATAGTAGCTGAGGTTTATTTTGGCTTGTAGTGATGTTTTGTGCGTTAATTTATGCACTTTTGTATGTTATTTACGTAATTGAATTTATTAATGTTGTGTTTATCGGGATTTTTTGGGATCTTGTTCCTTTCTTGCGTGAATTTGCATAAGGTTAGGTTTGCTTTCTTGCGTGAATTTGCATAAGGTTGGGTTTGCTTTCTTGGGTGTGAGGATATTATTCCGTTTGATGTAATGCTTTATGCATAGAGCCAGATTGAATTGCTTAGTTTAGTTATCTAACCATTTGTATTTGGTGGTTTTGCTGCAAGCTCCTTGTGCACACTAGATAAATTCAGTGAATGGCACGTGTGGAACTTGAGTTACGCCCGTGCGGGGCAGATGTCAATCCATAATTATGTGTTGATTTGCTCAAAGATATTCTATAAGTAGTCAGTCCCATTTTTAAAGTACTTTATGACTTTGTAGTTACTGTTTTTTTCACTGCAAAGTGGACTGACCTTGTCGTTTAGGCTTTTGCTCTATTTTGTTGTTAGATTTCATGTCTGTTTGTAAAGGATTTGTAAATCAATTGTAGTATGCCACAAATTCCGATGAAATCATGATGTAATGCATGTGAGCTAGAAAGAACATATGGTTTATAAATTTTGAGAATGTTTGAATTGTCTCTTGTTATTAGTCTGTATATTAAACTTATTGATTGGAGAATTGATTAAATTGTGTTTCAATTGCTTAAGTATTGGCATTTATTCACAGTATTTTTTGTCTCTCTTTTGGGTCTTTAGATTTTCTGGCTTGTAATTGGAAGATGAATGCCAATTTCGATTAGTTTTGCAATCTGCTACTCTTATATCAAGTACACTTCTTGGAAACCGGAAACTTGATTAAAGCTTTTTCATATTCGTAAATGCAACAATATATTCTTTAGGAAAATAGTTTTGCAAATTATTTTTTCATAATAGATCGTATTTTAGAGTCATTGATAATAACCCATTCCTCAAAAGAAAAAAAGAAAAATATTGATAAGTATTGCACTTCATATTGTTGCTAGTATTGGGTTAGCATGCTTCCACTTGCTGGCGAACATTGGTGATCATTCTGTGCAGTTAAGAGAATTACCGTTGAAGGCCTTGTCAACTGAAATATTTCTTTCTTCAGGTTGCTGATGTCAAAAAAAATATAGAATGTGTACAAGGCACAGATGTTTATCCGGCTGCACAACTGATGCTTATTCATCAGGGAAAAGTTCTTAAGGATGACACAACCCTGGAAGAAAACAAAATTGCTGAAAACAGTTTTGTTGTTGTCATGTTGACAAAGGTGAGTCTGGTTGAGCTGTTCAAAAGTTGTTATCTTACTTACCATTTTAGAAAAAATTTGCAACAAAAGTTCTCTCGTCCTTAGCATATATGTTAATTTTAGATTTTTCTAATCATGTTCTCTTTCAACCATTCTGAGGCTATTGTTACTATAATTTATTGTCATTTACTGTTATGTGGAAGTCCCTTACCATCTTGTAGATTGTTTTTTATTTAATCTGTTGAAATTGAATACTATGATCCATATCATTGTTAATATATTTCTGAAGAGTAATAATGTAGTACAGTTATCTGTTGGCTTTTTCCAAGGGATTTTGTAATTCTATTTTGCTAAATATCTTTATTTATGAGGCGTAAACATGAAAATTGCTTGAATGAATTGACTGATTTAATCTTGCTGAAACAATTGCAGAGTAAGGTTTCATCAAGTGGAGCCTCAACTGCTTCAGCTGCACCAGCAAATCCGGTTAGTTCAATAATCTGTGTCTTAAGGATTTTGATCAGTTGCTGTTGTTGACATTCATTGGCGTTGTGGTCCATATGTAACCGTAATATCTGTTTCATCTTTTGAAGTTTAGGATGAATTACCATGTTGGTGTAAGAAATTGATAAATTGAATAAATGAATTTTGTTTGTAATGAATTATTTGCTGCATTTATGTTGTGCTCAACTGATTAGCTGTTTAGACACTTGTTAGATGCATTTTGGAGTAGCTATCCATGCTTTGAGAGGTTGTACTTTACTGCCTTCATACATTTATTTAAAAGTTGGGTATGACCCACCATGGGTGCTTGAACCAAAAACATAAATATGCTGGAAAACAGACATTATAATAGCTGGTGACAGATCTATTTCCAGAAATGTGCCAATTAGGGAATTGAAGATTATGGAGTAACCCTTATTAGTTCTGCTACAAAGCACGCATGGATTGGATTTAAATTATTCAAATGGAAATTGAAGGAAAAGATTGGGCAGTCCTGGCTATTATACTTATGGTTTTGATTTTTACTAGCTTAAGTTACATGGTATTGCTTTTCATAGTTACCAATTGTGCTTTCCTTGAATTGAACTCTTAAGAACCCACTCAGTGCTCATGCGAGGTGAGGCATAAAAATGCCTTCTCTTGCCCATGCTTTACATTAGTTTTTGATTACGCTGAATTATGATAATGATTGGAGCCGTTAAATTATTCTTATAAAATAGAAGCCATATACTTGCTGTCTTCCACTTATGGATGCATATTAATTGGTTCTGCAGACATTCAACCGTCTGATATATATATTTTTCAAATTATAAGAATCCAATCCACTATATATCATGCTAAGCATGTATACTGCATGTAATACAATCATAAATCTTCATATAAAGCCTGAATTTCTTTCAAAATGAGGATGTATGAAAAAGAACCTTGTATGTGTAAGTATTACCCTTGTGGTAATATATCCTGATGAAGCCTCTGTATAATGTGTGAAATTTTATAGTTTATTTTTGGTAAAAAAAATTAATTCTTCTGATTACACTTATTGGCTGTAGTCATCCTTTATTCTTTCCATTTGAGAGTTTGTTTAGTTGAGCCACTTGTTTGTGTAGGCCCAACCAACTACAACTCCACCGCCTGTGTCGGCACAACCATCCACAACATCTCAGATTCCTGCACCGGCTGTGGCAATGTGAGTTCAAAAATGCCTTCTTTTTTTGGTCATCCTTATTTACTTGCATTGGTTTTGAAATGTTGGCTTGAATTTTTTATCTTTATTTTTTAACTTTCAAGCTGCAATGCTGTTCATATTATGATTGTTTTTTATCTTTATTTTTAACTTTGAAGCTGCAATGCTGTTCATATTATGATTGTTCTTTATTTTTTTCCTGATTTGTCTTCTCTCTTCTTTCAATTGTTCAGGCCACAGGCTGTACCTGAATCTACCCCTGCTGTAGCTCCTCCTGTCTCGTGAGTATCCTTTTCTATTACCTGAAAACTAGTGTCATGTTTTGGGTGTTAAATGAGTGTTATATTGCAACAGTTATGATCATGTATTTGACCTCACTGTTGCCTTTTAAATGATCACTGGGAAGTTGAATCTTATCCTTTGTGTTGAAGCAGTTCAGGATCAGATGTCTATGGCCAAGCTGCATCAAATCTTGTTGCGGGAAGTAATTTAGAAACTATGGTTCAACAGATACTTGATATGGGTGGAGGTAGTTGGGACAGGGAAACTGTTCTCGGTGCTCTACGTGCTGCGTATAACAACCCTGAAAGAGCTGTTGAATATCTGTATTCTGTAAGACCTTACCTTGTTCTGTGGCTGTGGCAATCTGTTCACAATTCATTAGTGGCTTGTACACTGAATACCATTTCAAGCTACAGTACTTTTTCGCTTTTTCTTTCTTACTTTTGTTTTGTCTTTGACATTGATGTTAGGGTGTGACTCTAACTTGCTGTAGAGTCTCTTCTTTTTAATGTTTTTCTTAGATGGATTTCCTTCGAACTTGAATGCTATATGATAATAAAAATAATGTTTGACATTGTAGGGTTTTAGTAGAAAAAGAAGATTTGCATTATATTTCCAAATTTAAGTTGGCTGTAAATGTATTCAACTGCTGTTAGCTAATCTGTTTAACATGATAAACAATGACAGGGCATTCCTGAACAAACTGGAGTTCCACCAGTTTCTCGAGTCCCTGCTGGTGGGCAGCCTGTTAATCCACCAGCCCAGGTTCAACAACCAGCAGCTGCTGCAGCTGCAACTGTCAGTGGTCCCAATGCAAACCCACTGGATCTTTTTCCTCAGGTACATACCTACTTTTTTGATCATAAGTTTTGAACCTTTTTTTGGAGTTGTGCGCAGAATTTTATAATCTATTTTTTCCAACCAGGGCCTTCCAAACATGGGTTCAAACGCCAGTGCAGGTACCTTGGATTTCTTGCGCAACAGTCAACAGGTATCAATGTTGTTTTGGCATGTGTGCCAGTTTTTTGTTTATTTATTTGCATGATGTGTCTAATTTTTGTTTTTTATTCCCTTCTGTTTCAGTTCCAAGCCTTGCGAGGTATGGTGCAAGCAAATCCCCAAATATTGCAGGTGCCTATAATTTTTCATACTTACCTTATTTTGATTAATTGTTTACGTTCATTGCTCACCTTTCTGCCTGAGGACTCGTGCTATTATTTTGTGATGCAGCCTATGCTTCAGGAGCTTGGAAAGCAAAATCCAGGGCTTATGAGGCTCATCCAAGAACATCAGGCTGACTTCTTGCGTTTGATAAATGAGCCTGTTGAAGGAGGAGAGGGGTGAGATGATCTGCTGTGCTGTTTCTTGCTTTTAATTGATTGATTGATGAATTCATGTGATGCTGATTTAATTATGTATGTATTTATTATCAGGAACATACTGGGTCAGCTGGCCTCAGCGATGCCACAGGCTGTGACTGTGACCCCTCAAGAGAGAGAAGCTATTGAGCGTGTAAGTAGATTTTCTCATTAATTTGTTGTAAATTGAACAAGCTGTCAGCACTTATATTTATAACTGGTTGCATCAAACTTACAGCTGAATTATGGCTGCTGCCTTCGTATTTCATTATCTGCATCGGAGAATTTAAACGTTTTGAGCTTGTAGTTAAAATGAGTTTTACCAGGGTTCTTTCGCGTAATCCTTTTGTTTTGCCCATTTATGGAGTAGATATTATTTAAATTTTATCATTGTCTCTTGAAATTTTTTTTTTTTTTTTATTCTTTATGTGGCTGCTAACCTATGAAATAATTTTTTATAAAATGTTTAGGATATGTATGACAATCCAATTTCTGAAGTATAGAATATATAATCAAGAGATGCTTTGTACCCAAAGTTATTAAAACTTCCATTTATAATTTGTATCTGAACAATTAGTTCTTGTCCATAAGCATTTACGACAAAGTTCAATGCAATCTGTATGTTTGGAAGAAAAAGTTGGCCCTTCATTTGCCTTGAGCATAATCCCTTACACTTTGGTTTCTATTATCATTGTTAGTGCTTGAATTAACTTAAATATTTTTGGATAAAGTATCCCAGCTGTTCTGATCTTTTTTTGGTTTTAGTAGTATTTGGTTAGTTATTTCATGGCACACTGTGAAATATGATTAAGTTAGTCTTTGTTGATTATTTTGCAGCTTGAAGCAATGGGCTTCGATCGTGCCCTAGTGTTGGAGGTGTTCTTTGCATGTAACAAGGATGAGGAGTTGGCGGCCAACTATCTTTTAGATCATATGCATGAGTTCGAGGATTGACAGAAGTGGCCATCTCGTATTTCCTCCTTGCTTTACTTTAGTTTCCATTTATGGATCTGACTTTTCTCTTTCATGTTTGGTGAATATACTTTTGTGGTTAACAGTGTCTTATACCAATTATATATACTGTGGAATCTTTGGAGCAAACTTGTCAAGATGTTGATGTCCGTAATTTGTCCGTGGACGCCATAGCATTTTCTCAGTTCCTTCTCTGTTAACTGTTAAATATATATTTATACATAATTCTGTGTTGGAATTACCCCTCCTTTATTTAGTTTATAGTTTGTAACTAGTGTTTTCTCGGTTTTTATGAACTTTATTGTATAAACACATCCCTTTCTTTTTATTATTCTGCCAAAGAAACAACATCAAGTGGGGGGTGTGTGAGGGATAGGCCAATGCAAATTCTGATTCATAGTTGCTGTTGAATGTAATTTAGAGACTGAAATTTTGATATTGGTGATGAAGCAAATTTCTGTGTCAAGTAATTATGAACGTATCATTAAAATGATTTTAGCTTTGATGATTGCATCCATGCAATTAAACAAACAGCAGGTAAAGCAGGCCGAGCCCCTTCCTCTGCAAATCATAATGATTCAGTCATTGGTGGTACCCATAATCTAAATTCTAAACCTTGACCTGAAATGGGACAATTAATTCTCTGATACAATGAAAGAAAGGTATAACGTATAAGTCTGAAAAGTTGTGGATTTGCACGGGCGCAGCAGCCTAAGCGTCAACATCTGAGCATAGGTCAATTATCTTTGATTAATATTTAAAATATTAACTTCGGATTGATGGGTAGGGCTACATATTTTAGTGGATTTGATTTCTTTACGTTCAAGGCAATCTATGAGGCTATCAAATTAGGATGCTTTTGGTTTAGGGAATATTGTATTATTGGGAATAACTGTTTTAAAACCCGTTTCGGCCTGACTGATTTAACCGGGACTTGAGAGTTTCATCGGGTCGGGTTTACATTATTTCTGTTCACCCAAAACCCTAGAATTTGGGATGATGATCGGCGAACAATCGAAGGCTGGAATGTTAGGGCATTTGAAGAGCAAGTGTCGGTGAGTGTAATGGTGGTGACAAATTTGATTTCCGATGAGTAAATCGGTCGAAAATCGAAAAAAACTGGTAGCGGCAACAACCAACTTTTTCGACGATTGGAGAGGCTAACGAAGGTGGGGTGAGGTGGGTTTTGGTCGGGAGGAAGAGAAGAGTATTTACGGGGTGATGGGGAGGATTGTCGACGCCGACTTCAGTGAGATTTGATCAAAATCGAACCGATATCAGTTAGATCTTGGATAGATTTTCAGGGGAATGGGCTCTAGGGACAATTGTGGTTCCATTTGGGGTGTCGTCGTCGCTAATTGGTCATCAGCTAATTTGTATTTGGGGTGTGTTTGCTAAATTTTAGACCTATAAGGACTTAACAAAATTTTTAGGAGTGTGTTTGCTAAATTTTAAATTTTTTTGTCAAATCGGTTAAACCAGTCAACCTGGGACCCAACAACTTTGTCTGGTTTCATCTCGGGTTGGGTTTTAAAACATTGTTGGGAATGTTATATTAATGGGAAGATAAATTACCTTAAGGATTACTGAGAATGTTTTAGGAAATGTGTTTGGTTGGTTGGAATAAATTGGTGGGTATGTTATATTGATATATTTGATTGAGAGGTATAAATTAGTGGGTATGTTACATAGATTACTAAATTGCTCTTATTTTTAAATATTAATATAATATTATTTTTATTGTTATTGTTATTTCTTTAATCTTTTAACCCTTACATTTGAGATTTTACTAAAACACCCTAACCATATAAAAGTTTAATTTGTAACAAAATCACCCCCACCCACCTCAATCCACTATCGGCTGTCGGTAGGAATGTTTAACGAATCAAGCCCCTTGCCGACCGACTTGACTCAACTGTATTTGAGTTGGCTCGGCTCGATTCGTGAGAGGAAACGAGCCGAGTTTGAGCTTGCCTCGGCTCTCGAGCCTAACGAGTCGAGCCGAATCAGGCTCGAACTCGTAAGGGCGTTTTAGGGGTTTTTTTAAGTATGGTGGATTAAACTGAAATTTTCAAAGCAAAAATGTTTACAAAAATGACAAAGATCCCCCCAATTTTAAAAGCCCTAAAAACACGACTCCAACATTGGTTGCCGTAAAACCTAATTCAGTAAAGAATTTCAGCCAAGTTCTTAGCTGGCTTTGGTGTCTTTTCTCATCATCGTCAAAGTTGGTGGAGAAAGCAGGGGAAATAAGGAGAAAGAAGGAAAGAAAGGAAGAGAAAATAAGAGAAACAAGAGCCATTAGAGAGAGAGAAAAGAAGAGAAAGCAAAGGAGTAATAAGTAACAAAAAGAGAAGAGGAACATGGGTTAAAAAGAAAAGAAAAGGGTTAGGGGAAAGTTAAAAGAAAATAAGTCAAATTTTCTTTTCAATTTGGAAGATGGGTTTTGTTACCAAAAGAAAGATCAACAAGCAGAAGAAAATACAAAACACTAGAGCAAAAGGGCAGTGAGAATACCTTTCGAGTTGGTGGAGAGAGCAGCGGAAACAAGGAGAAAGAAGGAAAGAAAGGAAAAGAAAGTAAGAGAAACATGAGTCATTAGAGAGAGAGAAAATAAGAGAAAGCAAAGGAGTAATAAACTAGAGAGAGAGAAAGCAAAGGAGTAATAAATTAGAGAGAGAAGAATCTGCTTTGAATTTTTTAGAAAAAAATTGCATGTTTTTTTTACTGATTCGTGAACCGGCTCGAACTCGGCTTGTTAAGCCGACTCGCGAGCCAGGTTCGAAATCCTCTTCTCCCTTTACGAGTCGAGCCGAGCCAGGAAATCAGTGGCTCAGCTCGAACTCGAATTCTCCTCCCTTTTCACGAGCCGAGCTCGTTAAGTCAAAAACTCGGCTCGGCTCGAAAACAACCATAGTCATCTGTAGTCACCATAACGGCACACGACTATCACAGATTTGGCTATTAACGGCTATGGATCTAGTCGAAAATGGCTAGATCGATGCATGGTCTGCCAAATCCAGCTAGTCGTGCGTCGTTTCAGCGACCGTCGATAACAGTTGGCGGGCGCGGGCGATGATGGTCTTGGTGGCTTGCAATTTGTTTTAAATATAAGGGCATTATTGTCTAAAAACTTAGTTAATTAGGAGTAAAATTGTGATGGTAGATTCATGTAAATTAATTTCAAAATAAGGGTATTATTGTCTAAAAATTTTAATAGTTAAGGGTAAAATTGTAACAAAATTAAGATTACCAAGTAATCTTAAAATACTCCAGAAAATGAAGTTAATCAGATTACCACCTATATAACCAACAGTAATTATATTGGTTTTGGAAGATTACCGGAATCTTATATTACTTAGATAACCAAATGTGTTAATCAAGTAATAGAATATGAAATTATATCAGTAATGTGGGATTACCCCCACCAAACACACCCGATATTCAAAACTTAAACCAGGTGGTCCTTGCATAAGAATTACGGGGATCTTTAACTTTAATTTTCTCTGGCTTAATTAAAATTCTCGTTTCTCTTCTTCAAACTCGCACCTCCTCTTCTAGACATAAACCCAATCATCTCCTCAAATTCCTCTATCTCCTCTTCGATTCCGCCTTCTCCCTCTCCATTTCCCAATCTTCGATCTCATATCGGCATCTCTCATTCGTAGCGTCGATTGTTGCAACCGCTGCCTCTCCTCCGCCTGCCACGTGTTCTGTGGATAGCAAAGATCTCCACCACCCTCGCATTCACCTTCGAGTCCTCCTTCCTTCGCGACTTCATTTGCTCAACTGCTCCTCCACCGTCACCAGCCGCGTCGAAAGCTCGATCTAGCAATCTTCAGTTCTTCACAGTCCACATATCACTCTCCAGTCACCCACCTGAAGGAACTCCAATATGAGCAGACCCACCTGGATGCTAGCTGAAGTTTATCTTTTCAATTCTCGAATTTGTTTCGTTAATTTTTCTTTGATTAATTGTTGGGATGATGTTGATGGCAAGCAAATAGTAACTCAAGTTACAACATTGGACTAAAATCAAGTACACACTACTGCTTTTAGTGAACTTTCATATATAGTTTAATGCCGACACTTATGAGATTATTCACAAAGAAGATTCTGACAACAAAAGGTTAATTCTCATGTTTAAATTAAGAGGAAACTCAAGAATTTTCAAGCAGCTGTATTTCACCTCAACATATTGTTTGTAGAAATGTGTGAAAAGGAAGAAAATTGGGACTTAAATCAAGCATTGAAGATTTAGGATTAAAGATTAATTAAAAAACCGGTTAACCGGTAACCGAACTGAATATTCGGTTGGTTTACATTCGGTTTTTAACCGAAACGGTCCGGTTTCGGTTTTGATAATCCGGTTTGGTTAACGGATTATCCCACCCCTAGGGAGTTTTTTTTTATTCTTTATGTGGCTGCTAACCTATGAAATAATTTTTTATAAAATGTTTAGGATATGTATGACAATCCAATTTCTGATGTATAGAATATATAATCAAGAGATGCTTTGTACCCAAAGTTATTAAAACTTCCATTTAAAATTTGTATCTGAGCAATTAGTTCTTGTCCATAAGCATTTACGACAAAGTTCAATGCAATCTGTATGTTTGGAAGAAAAAGTTGGCCCTTCATTTGCCTTGAGCATAATCCCTTACACTTTGTTCTCTATTATCATTGTTAGTGCTTGAATTAACTTAAATTTTTTTGGATAAAGTATGCCAGCTGTTCTGATCTTTTTTTGGTTTTAGTAGTATTTGGTTAGTTATTTCATGGCACACTGTGAAATATGATTAAGTTAGTCTTTGTTGATTATTTTGCAGCTTGAAGCAATGGGCTTCGATCGTGCCCTAGTGTTGGAGGTGTTCTTTGCATGTAACAAGGATGAGGAGTTGGCGGCCAACTATCTTTTAGATCATATGCATGAGTTCGAGGATTGACAGAAGTGGCCTTCTCGTATTTCCTCCTTGCTTTACTTTAGTTTCCATTTATGCATCTGACTTTTCTCTTTCATGTTTGGTGAATATACTTTTGTGGTTAACAGTGTCTTATACCAATTATATATACTGTGGAATCTTTGGAGCAAACTTGTCAAGATGTTGATGTCCGTAATTTGTCCGTGGACGCCATAGCATTGTCTCAGTTCCTTCTCTGTTAACTGTTAAATATATATTTATACATAATTCTGTGTTGGAATTACCCCTCCGTTATTTAGTTTATAGTTTGTAACTAGTGTTTTCTCGGTTTTTATGAACTTTATTGTATAAACACATCCCTTTCTTTTTATTCTTCTGCTAAAGAAACAACATCAAGTGGGGGGTGTGTGAGGGATAGGCCAATGCAAATTCTGATTCATAGGTGCTGTTGAATGTAATTTAGAGACTGAAATTTTGATATTGGTGATGAAGCAAATTTCTGTGTCAAGTAATTATGAATGTATGATTAAAATGATTTTAGCTTTGATGATTGCATCCATGCAAATAAACAAACAGCAGGTAAAGCAGGCCGAGCCCCTTCCTCAGCAAGTCATAATGATTCAGTCATTGGTGATACCCATAATCTAAATTCTAAACCTTGACCTGAAATGGGACAAGTAATTCTCTGATACAATGAAAGAAAGGTATAATGTATAAGTCTGAAAAGTTGTGGATTTGCACAGGCGCAGCAGCCTAAGCGTCAACATCTGAGCATAGGTCAATTATCTTTGATTAATCTTCAAAATATTAACTTAGGATTGATGGGTAGGGGCTACATATTTTAGTGGATTTGATTTCTTTACGTTCAAAGGCAATCTATGAGACTATCAAATTAGGGTGCTTTTGGTTTAGAGAATATTGTATTATTGGGAATCATTGTTTTAAAACCCGTTTTGGCCTAATTGGTTTAATCGGGACTTGAAAGCTTCATCGACATTGAGTCGGATTTACATTATTCTTATTCACTCAAAACCCTAGAATTTGGGATGATGATTGACGAACAATCGAAGGTTGGAATGTTGGGGCTTTTGAAGAGCAAGTGTCGGTGACTGCAATGGTGGCGACAAATTTGATTTTCGAAGAGTAAATCGGTCGAAAATCGAAAAAACACTGGCAATGGCAACAACCGACTTTTTCGGCAATTGGAGAGGCTAACGGAGGTGGGGTGAGGTGGGTTTTGGTCGGGAGGAAGAAGGGAGTATTTTCGGGGTGATGGGGAGGATTGTCGATGTCGACGTCGGTGAGATTTAATCAAAATCGAACCGATATCGGTTAGATCTTGGATAGATTTTCAGGGGAATGGGCTCTAGGGACAATTGTGGTTCCATTTGGGGTGTCGTCGCCGCTAATTGGTCGTCGACTAATTTGTATTTGGAGTGTGTTTGCTAAATTTCAAACCTATAAGGACTTCACAAAATTTTTAGGAGTGTGTTTGCTAAATTTTAATTTTTTTTGTCAAACCGGTCAACTTGGGACTCAACAACTTTGTCCGGTTTCATCTCGGGTTGGGTTTTAAAACATTGCTGGGAATGTTATATTAATGAGAAGATAAATTACATTGAAGATTATTGAGAATGTTTAAGGAAATGTGTTTAGTTGGTTGGAATTAGGGGTGGGATAAATAATCCGAAAACCGAACCAAACCGAAAATTAGGTTTTTTTTCAAACCAGTTCGGTTTTCGGTTTATAAAATGCAAAAAAAGGAAAATCGGTTCGGTTTGAAAAATATTTTAAACCTGTTTTTAAACCGATTTTACCCTAAATATAAAAGTAAAAAAAATTTTAACACTCCTCTCTATTTTCTCTTCACAGTTCGTCTTTCTCCACCTCCAAATCTAAAGACTAAAATCTCCATTCTCCACACTTCGTCACTTCCAAAGTTCCAGTTCGGCAGTCTACACCCACCAAATTGATCTTCTTCTTCTTCAAACTCGCACCCTCCTCTTCTAGACATAAACCCAATCATCTCCTCAAATTCCTCTACTCTCCTCTTCGATTCCGCCTTCTCCCTCTCCATTTCCTCAATCTTCGATCTCATATTCGGCATCTCCTCATTCGTAGCGTCGATCTGTTGCAACAGCTGCCTCTCCTCCGCCTGCCACGTGTTCCTGTGGATAGCAAAGATCTCCACCACCCTCGCATTCACCTTCGAGTCCTCCTTCCTTCGCGACTTCATTTGCCTCAACTGCTCCTCCACCGTCACCAGCCGCGTCGAAAGCTCCGATCTAGCAATCTTCAGTTCTTCACAGTCCACATATCACTCTCCAGTCACGCCACCCTGAAGAGACTCCACTATGAGCAGACCCACCCTGGATGCTAGCTGAAGTTTATCTTTTCAATTCTCTGAATTTGTTTCGTTAATTTTTCTTTGATTAATTGTTGGGATGATTGTTGATGGCAAGCAAATAGTAACTCAAGTTACAACATTGGACTAAAATCAAGTACACACTACTGCTTTTAGTGAACATTTCATATTATATGTTTAATGCCGACACTTATGAGATTATTCACAAAGAAGATTTACTGACAACAAAAGGTTAATTCTCATGTTTAAATTAAGAGGAAACTCAAGAATTTTCAAGCAGCTGTATTTCACCTCAACATATTGTTTGTAGAAAAATGTGTGAAAAGGAAGAAATTTGGGACTTAAATCAAGCATTGAAGAATTTTAAGGATTAAAGATTAATTTAAAAACCGGTTAACCGGTAACCGAACTGAATATTCGGTTCGGTTTACATTCGGTTTTTAACCGAAACCGGTCCGGTTTTCGGTTTTGATAATCCGGTTTGGTTAACCGGATTATCCCACCCCTAGTTGGAATAAATTGGTGGGTATGTTATTTTAATATATTTGGTTGGGAAGTATAAATTAGTGGGTATTTTATATAAATTACTAAATTGCTCTTATTTTTAAATATTAATATAATATTATTTTTATTGTTATTTCTTTAATCTTTTAACCCCTACATTTGAGATTTTACTAAAACACCATAACCATATAAAAGTTTAATTTATAACAAAATCACCCTTACCCACCTCAAGCCACTATCGGCTGTCGGTAGGAATGTTTAAAGAATCAAGCCCCTTGCGAGCCGACTTGACTCGACTGTATTTGAGCTGGCTCGGCTCGATTTGTGAGAGGAAAAGAGTTGAGTTCGAGCCTGCCCCGGCTCTCGAGCCTAACGAGTCCAGCCGAATCAGGTTTGAACTCGTAAGGGCATTTTAGGGGTTTTTTTAAGTATGGCAGATTAAACTGAAATTTTCAAAGCAAAAATGTTTACAAAATTGACAAAGATCTCCCCGATTTTAAAAGCCCTAAAAACACAGACTCCAACACTGGTTGTCGTAAAACCTAAATCAATAAAGAATTTCAGCCAAGTTATTAGGTGCCTTTGGTGTCTTTTCTCGTCATCGTCAAAGTTGGTGGAGAAAGCAGGGGAAATAAGAAGAAAGAAGGAAAGAAAGGAAGAGAAAATAAGAGAAACAGGAGCCATTAGAGAGAGAGAAAAGAAGAGAAAGCAAATGAGTAATAAGTAACTAAAAGAGAAGAGGAACATGGGTTAAAAAGAAAAGAAAGGGGCTAGGGGAAAGTTAAAAGAAAATAAGTCGAATTTTCTTTTCAATTTGGAACATGGGTTTTGTTACCAAAAGAAAGATCAACAAGCAGAAGAAAATATAAAACACTAGAGCAAAAGGGCAGTGAGAATATCTTTCGAGTTGATGGAGAGAGCAGCAGAAACAAGGAGAAAGAAGGAAAGAAAGGAAGAGAAAATAAGAGAAATAGGAGCCATTAGAGAGAGAGAAAAGAAGAGAAAGCAAAGGAGTAATAAACTAGAGAGAGAGAAAGCAAAGGCGTAGTAAATTAGAGAGAAAGAAGAATCTGCTCTGAATTTTTTAGAAAAAATTCAGAATTTTTTTATTGATTCTTGAACCGGCTCGAACTCGGCTCGTTAAGCCGGCTCGCGAGCTAGGTTCGAAATCCTCTTCTCCCTTTACGAGTTGAGCCGAGCCAGGAAATTAGCAGCTTGACTCGAACTCGAATTCTCCTCCCCTTTCACAAGCCGAGCTTGTTAAGCCAAAAACTCGGCTCGGCTCAAAAACAACCATAGTCATCGGTAGTCACCATAACGACACACGACTACCACAGATTTGACTATTAACGACTATGGATCTAGTCGAAAATGGCTAGATCGATGCATGGTCTGCCAAATTCGGTTAATCGTGCGTCGTTTCGGCGACCGCCGGTAGTGGTTGGCGGATGATGATGGTCTTGGGTGGCATGCAATTTGTTTTAAATATAAGGGTATTATTGTCTAAAAACTTAGTTAATTAGGAGTAAAATTATGACGGCAGGTTCATGTAAATTAATTTCAAAATAAGGGTATTATTGTTTAAAAATTTTAATAGTTAAGGGTAAAATTGTAACAAAATTAAGATTACCAAGTAATCTTAAAATACTCAAGAAAATTAAGGTAATCAGATCACCATCTATATAACCAACAGTAATTATATTGGTTTTGAAAGATTATCGGAATCTTATATTATTTAGATAATCAAACGTGATAATCAAGTAATATAAGATGATATTACATCAATAATATGGGATTACCCCCAACCAAACACACCTGATATTCATAACTTAAACTAGGTGGTCCTTGCATAAGAATTACGGGGATCTTTAACTTTAATTTTCTCTGGCTTAATTAAAATCCTAAAGAGATTGCCAAGACTAGTTGGAGCAGATATCCGTAGAAAAAGGGTGAACTTTAAAGAGACGGGACTCCAACTGCCATTCATCAACCTTTCCATATCAGATTTAACCAATTTTTCATCCCATCTCTTATACATAATTGATATCTTGTATCCGTTTTATTGGTGTTTCAATGATATGTTTTGGTCCTCTTATTCCCATTACTATAGTATTGAAAAATAGAAGAGAACTCCTTGTCAAAATGAGCTAGCTATAATATAAATAAAAGAAAGTTGAAATCTACTTCTGCCCATTATCATTATTTTCGGAGTTTGGTATGACTACAATGAAGCAAAGATCAAGACATAGTTATATAAGTTAGCATTTCTTTAATTCAATAGTGTGAATCACATTTAAATTAAAAGAAAATCTTCTAGAAGTTTAAACTAATGACTTGTTGATTATCATAACTAAAAGACACTGAAATTTGGTTATCAAAGCTTTACGTAACTTGGAAATTGTCATTGCCCACACACACAAATATTCTACGTTCAAATTTTTTACAATTTTCAAAATGCAAGTTTTGACTACTTACCGAACTCAATAGTCTCCTTCTGTTGACATATGGAAATATGAGATTATCTTGCTTTACCTAGAGCCGTAATATTGTGTTGCCTTTCTTTGGGAGATTACAGTTTTATGTCATTACGCAGTTACTTACTTTTGTATCAATAGACTGTGTATTCATATAACAATTCCATACAAATAATTCAATTCAATTTGATACATTTCTTCCCTCTCAAACATATCTTTTGAACATACACGGCTCTTCGGCTCTCTTCAATTGTAATTGTCTCGTTTGCCCTCCCAATTCTAACAGGGCCACTGAAATCTCCATTGCAGACAAGTCATAGGTACTGTGGCAACATCCCAAGCACCTGCCTCTACCCATTAGCCCAAATTGGTCAGCCCTAGGATTTCTTGTGGGATTATCTTTGTAATTTTCTTTGAAAGAAACTAGAAAGATAAATATATGACAATGACAACAAAGAAAAAACTGCCGCCATTTCTATTTTTTGCTGCTCGCAGCAGTTGAAATCTTGGTTTCTTTTAATATTTTCTGTGGGAATTAGTCCTCTTGATTCCATGAATTAACTTTTTTATTTTTAGTTTATTGTAATTGGAACATTAATGTCTTATCTCAAGTCATTTTCAAGATTGTGAAAGCATTTCATGAATTTACTTGCAATTCTTTGTTTATATTGATTTTATGAGTGTAATTACCAACTAGAAGCAAAATTTGATATGATTTTTTCATATATATATATATATATATATATATATATATATGACGAGGTGTTCGGGGTTAACTTGTAAGTATCTCAACTAATCCTCAAGACCTATTAAATATAATGTTCAAGATAAGTCACAAATATCCAATCCTTAGAGCTTATATGACAAATAATTTTAAGATGGTTTGAATCCAGAAAATCAATAAAGGAAACAAACTTTTTTAGCCATCAAGCAATCGTGTTTTTATTTTTTCATATTGGAATCATCAAAACCTCCATCCAATCAAATGGGAGGTTGGTGTGTCTTTGTTTCTATTTAATTAATTTATATACCCCAATTAAAAGACTAGAATAGAATAGTAATTAGTAAATAATCAAACCAAAAAGTGCAAATAAAAAAACAAAAACAAATTATTTGATAATGAAATGGTGGAGTTCCGTGTTGTACTTTGTCTCAATTTGACCTTTGACTCCCTCTTTACCCAAGCTAAACCAACAAACAAAAACTTCTTCTGGGTTTCTTCTTCTTAATAAGCCACCAAAACTTGACCAAAACACTTTTGCCTCATTCAAGTTCAGGACACAGAATTATAAAATATAAACCACTCTCACACGTTAAAATATGTAACCTCGTTGATACTTTCCAATCACTGAGTGACATGTAACTGGTCACGTGCTAAACTGGCAGACCAAACATCCTAGGCACGGTTCAGGATCCAGCTCGCTTCAGTTGTATAAAAGCATTTGTTCCTTTTACGGTTCTGCAACTGCAAGACTCGTTGCGAATTGGGTTTGGTTTCAGGTGTTTGTTTGTTCATTTTGTTTTGTGTTTTGGGGTTTTAAGTAACAAGCTGAAGCAAAACACAGAGCGAAGAAGATATGGGAAGGACGCTGGATGCGTTGCTTAGAAGGAGTTTCAAAACCTCTAAATTTAAAACCATCGTTAAACTTGCTGTTTCAAGAGATGCTATAATGAAGAACCAGCGCCAAGCTCGTTATTCGCATGCAAAGTCTGATGTTATCGAGCTACTTAACCTCGGCCACCATGAACGAGCTCTTCTTCGTGTTAGTAATTAATTAACTTTGCTCTCAACCCTTTTCAGCTCTACGCAATATCTGTATTTCTTTGTGTGTTTAAATTTTAATGGATTTTTTTTTTTTTTTTTCTGGCAGGCTGAGTATGTGATTAAAGAGGAGAACATGCTGGATGTGCTTGTTATGATAGAAAATTACTGCCACCTGATGATCGAAAGAGTCACGCTCTTTCAAAAGAGCAAGTTAGTTATCCCGTATATAAACTTAATTTTTTGGATATTGAGATATATATTTACTGATGTGCGTTAATATTTTACATAGGGAATGTCCTGAAGAGCTGAGGGAGGCAGTATCGAGCTTGATTTTTGCATCTTCGAGGTGTGGGGAGTTTCCTGAGTTGATGAAAATTCGTGAGATGTTAACGTTGAGGTTTGGGAAAGAATTTGCTGCTCGTGCTGTCGAATTGCGGAACAACTGTGAAGTAAATCCTAAGGTAATTCAGGAGTTGATGTTTGGAACTGATTTAGTGAAAATAATTGTTGCTTTACGTTAACTTACAGTAAGGGTTGTTCTTCGGATTTTTACAGATTGTGCAGAAGTTGTCGGCACGACGGCCTAGCTTAGAAAGCAGACTGAAAGTGCTCAAGGAAATTTCTGCTCAGATTGGTGTCACTCTGCACTTGGAAGAAGATGTTCCTGCCACTGTCAAGGTTTGGAAACTTGCATAATTGCACATTTCAAACAGTTTGTTCATGTTTCATTGCTAAATGACTGTTTTCTATGATTATAGGAACAAAAGCAACAGGAGCCTAATGAATCAGCTACCTTCGATGATGCTAAGCTTGGCGTTGATACACAAAATTTGTCTGAGGATTTGGAACTCGACGAAAAGTTATCTGGATCTGTGAAAACCACAAAGAAATACAGAGATGTAGCTACAGCTGCTCGAGATGCTTTTGAATCAGCTGCTTTTGCGGCTGTGGCTGCAAGGGCTGCCATTGAACTCTCAAGATCTGAATCACAAGACTATGATTCAGATGATGATGGTGGTGGTTCCAGTCATCCACAAGGTAATGGTTCTGAATCACCTAATCTTCAAAGTGACAAATATGCAGTCACAGAGGTAGATGAAGGTTCAAGTGATAGACTGGACTTCGACAAAGTCCAACCCATGGACAACCCCGTCTCAGAATCAGAAGGCGAAGACATGGCCGAAAACAGTGATAAGATTCATCTCAGAGAATTGGAAGAAAATGAAAGGAATGCAGGGAGAGGATACATTATGAGGAAACAGTATCCAGATTCAGAGTCCGAAAATGACGAGGAAAATGAAGTAGCTTCAGACGAAGATGATAATGACGAAGTAAACAACGAGGACAATTTACTATCGCAAAAACATGATGATTTGGATTCTAACAGGAAACCTAGCTTGCCCATGATTGCATACGAACATATCAGAGACAACAATGAAGATGATGATCAATGTCTCTCAGTTGAGGAAATAGATGACAACCTTTCTCACCAATCTCCAAAACTGGATTCACTGAAAACTCAGGATGATCCTACGATTAAAGCTATGCAGAGAAGAAATAGGATGACAAACGAACAAAGCTTGAATATTAGAAAGCAATTACATGAACAACATTCAAGCACAGACTGGACACAATTTTCAGTGAGGACTATACGAGCTCAGAAGATCTGAAAAACATTTTAGCTTAATTACTACTAAATATTCAATTTTGCTTAGCCAGAGTTCATTAGTTAGCTCTATTACTTCATTATTTAGTTTATTTTTGTATGCAGCTGTACACCTAGACTCATGGTTGGAAATAAAGACATATTTTAAGGCTGTCAATCGTCATGCTTTGCTCAGTGTGAGGAAAATGACAGTAATCTGCTAATACATGTATTGTTCAAGATCAAAATAATCTGACAACCAAGATTCATGAGGCTTCTTGATAAGAAAGAATAGTTCTGATAAACTCATTGCACTAGAGGGCCTTCCAAAACCTTCACTAACAAGTTGGTATTTTGCTATTGACATCAGAATTTCATCGATGACTATTAACAGAATGCTTATCCCCCAAAACTTCCAGCCTCCAAGATCAGCCAATTCTCAGTAATCCTTTGCAAAGGTGATAATGGGTTTTCATTTGTATTAGTTTCCTTTTGATCCTGGCTACACTTTGCTTTGATAAAATTGTCAACATAACATTCGAGAACTTGTAAATAAATTTTTTATACGGCTCAAAAAGGATCCTTTTCTGAAGTTCGTAGAATTGAAGTTACGTCATCAAGGCAACAGCTATGTAAACACATCTGATTCCCACCATGGATTGAGTGAACAGGTCCCGATTCTGATTAAATTTAACAAAAGAGAAACACAAGATATACCCAAAAATCCTAACATCTCATGAAAACCAAACCTGCCCTTCAGGATTTATCAGACTATAACACAAGCTAACCAAAATTCAAAATTTTAAAGTAAACCTTACTACAAATTGCTACTGCCATTTTGCCACAAGTTGATGATATCGGTAGCCTGATTGAGGAGGTTGATCCTCTCCATCTGAGAAATCCATGGCTTGCTCTCTAGCATGACCTTGAGCTCTTCCCAGGCATCTTTCCTAGGCCAAAAGTAATAGGGACTCAAAGGGATTGTTCCACGACCTGGTATCATTTGGTCGAGTGCAACTCCAATGTCATTTTGCATCCAAATGAACTTCAATACAATCCTTGGTTTCTCAATTGGCTTCACAACTACTCCAAGCTTCTATAAAACAAGAAACCGCATAAATGAGCACCCAAAGTAAAATGCTTTTCCGGTAATGTTCCATTCTGGAGTACTAATAAAAGTCTACATTTACAGACGCTAAAGAAGAAATCCAAATATTACTTCAAAGTGAACCAAACAGGAAAAAAAAAAAAATCATTAACAAACTCTGCATTTACAAGCGTTTTCAAAACCACTAAGAACAACATTAAAAACACTTTCAAATGGTTGAGAGTGTTTTTTAGTTTTTATAAAGAGTACAGATCCACTCAGCTTGTCCCATAACTTTGGAATTGCCTACCTAACGTTGCTAATCGCAGAATCAACCATTTATTCTCATTGAGGACAGAGAGACAAACCTAGACAGTAGACATTGTACTGGCCTCATAAAATACCTCCTATTTAAGTTTAAGATTTCCACAGCAACACAGAATCAAACCCACGCCAAACTGTTTCTACATTCAAGCCTTGAGGTACTCTCCCTTGGGCCTTGACCATTGAGTGATTGCCCCAACCGGTAATAGCGCTTTAGCCTTTAGTTTAACTTTGTTGTGTCTGGTTGAAGTGCTTTTTGAGATCAAATGAGCATTTGAAGTGCTTTTTGAGATCAAATGAGCATTTGAAGTGCTTTTCAAAGAATCACTTGATAACTGCCTTTATAAAAAGCCGCTATTTAGATAATAAAAGCAATCAAAATATTTTTTTTTTCAAAGCAACACCAATTTTCAGTAAATAGCTTAACTGCTACTTAGCTCACAAAACCAAATTAAGTAAAAAACATTTCTTTCTCCAGTGAAAAAAAAAAAACTATAGGAACATAACTGTCTAAACTACCATTTCAGGTTTCCTTTTCTTTTTCTTTTCCTGTACTTTCTAAGGAAACAAACAAAGCATGTAATAACAAAAATTAAAAGAAAAAAAATCCACTAGTAAAATCAGACCCACTAATACAATCGAACCTCTTTTTCTGAAGGGAAATTGGAGTCAGAATCATCTGCAGGAGTTTGTCGCTTGAGTACTGGATCGACAGCCGGCAATGAAGAAGAGACTTCGATTTTGAACTGTCTTGTGAAAGGGCTTTGCCCACGTGGTTTGAGATAGATTGAGGTTTTGATAAAGGGTTTAAGGAGAAGGTTTGTAGAAAGCAAGTTTGTTGTTGTTGTTGCTGCTGTGGGGGGTTTCAAAACGGCATTTATGTTGGGTTGAAACGACATCGATAACATCTTGCGAAGATTGAAAAAAGTGTCTTATGTACAACTATAAGACGCCATTTTGATTTTATTTCTATTTTTCAGCTCTAAAAACTCGAACTCTGTAATGAAGCCTTTGGGCTCGGGGGAAAAAGGAAACGGGTCGACCCTAATTCAGAGACCGGGTCACTATAATGGGTTTTATTTTAAGATAAAAAGAATAAAAATAAAATTTAATTTGTAAGCCCAAAATCAATTAAAAAATAAATTTTATTTATTTCTAAAATTATCTAGAAGCAGTTTTTGAAACCGGTTCTTAAAATTCAAAATTCTTGAAGCTGTAGAATGATTTAGTAAATAAACTGGAAAAATAAAAAATATAATTAAATAAAATAAATAGACTGGGGTTTAAACCCACTACCTCCCTGTGGTTTTCGAAATTGACAAGTTGGTGCCTTAGTTATGGGTAGGGGTGTAAACGAGCCAAGCTTTTGGCTTATCGAGCTCAGCTCGTTTACAACAGTGTCGAGCTCAAGTTCGAGCTCGCGAGCCCTTATGTTTTACCAGAAAGCACATACCCAATTTTATTAAAACTCAGTTGAGAGAAAAAAATTGAAGGCCAACTTAACTCAAGACAAAACAAAGACAAATAACTGCTATAATCCAATTAAAAATTCTCAAATTCCACCCCAGTTTAAAAATCCCACACAAATTTCATCAAACAAAACTCATAAAATAAAAGAACCAATCTTCCATCTTCCTTGCAGAAACCAAAGTTCAAATATCACCTGCACGTTGAGAAAAGTCAACACATCAATTATGACAAAAAGAAAACTTTAAATTCGTATTTATTATCATCGAAAAAACCTAAACGAAGAAAAATTAGTCTAAAAAGTCCAAACACAAATTGAACAAGCCGAAAATAGTAAGTAGTCAAAGAAGAAGACAGCAATCGAAAATTTGATAAGCAGTGAACGAAGAAAATAGAATCCACTTAGAGTTGAATCGATGCGAACTTACAGAGGCGGAGAAATTATTAGAACCAAAATCCTAAAAGACGAACAAAGACGAAACAAAAAGAAAGTGAGAGAAGATATAGGGAACTCGTGTTATTTCAAATTTGCAGTTTGGGGGGGAAACTGTCATTTTTTAAAACATTTTTCACTGGAAAATATCAGTTTAATATCTAATAGTTTAAAACATCACCAAAACACCTTGTGAAGTGTACAGTGCTTAATTGAGCCGAGCCAAGCTCGCGAGCCCAAGAGCCAAGCTTCACTGTGTTCAAACTCGACTCGGTTAACGAATCGAGTTCGAGTCGAGTCGAATCGAGCCTTATCGAGTCGAGCTCTAAATGAGCTTTTACCGAGCCAAGCCGAGCCGGCTCGTTTACCGTCCTAGTTATGGGAATTATCCAACCACTCCTACCATTAGTTTTTTTGTTAAAACTAACGGTTGGCCAATATTGACTGATGCAATGACCAAAATACCTCTAAAAGCAAATTCTTATGCTTGCTTTCTCTTTTGTTCGTTCAAGTGTGCTCCTTAAATGGGTGGCAGTGGCTGCTTCAAATCTCGTCAGTTTTTTCTTTTATCATTTTGATACTTTTGACAAGAATTCTTTGATTTTGTCTAGAATAATTTCATATTTCGAATATTTCAAACTTCAAAGCAATATATATGTCGATCATCAGGTATGTACTTACAGTAAATAGAACCTAATCAAAACATTAAAGTAAGAATGTTAAAAAAAAAAAAAAGTAAAAATCAAACCCAAAAACCGGTTCAGTTACAGTTGAAAGAATTCAAAAAACTGGATTTTAGGTTCAGTTTTCGATTTGGGTGAAAATACAAACCGGTTAACAGAAACCGGTTTTACTTACCTGTTTACTAAAAAATATATATATAATCTTAATGGATATTATATATAAAAATAAAATTTATTTATATGAATTTTTAATGTATTGTTAGTTGTGGGCAATGAATATGTATGAATATTTAATTTTTTATTTGGATATGTATTGTTGATATTTATAATTTGATTCACGAAGAATTAAAAAAAGTTTAATCCAATTTAAAGGGAAAACAGGTTTTTTCAAAGCGGTTAACTGGTTTTTCAATTAATCAAAAAACCAATTTTTCCTTAAACCGGTTCAATTTCGGTTCATAAATTTTCTTAAACCGAAAAACCGGTTCGGTTAAAAAAAATGATTAACTGGTTCGGTTAACCCTACATTAAAGCAATTTCAAAATTGAATTGGTGGTGATATACTTGATTGTTTTTGTGCTTGAGAAATCAACAATCACCACAGGAAAACCTATCTACACTTAACGCCAAAGCCAACAACCCAAAAAATGACACAATTTGTTGAATGGCTGAAATTAAGTCAAAATTATATTATTTTCCAAGTGCATTAGATGTGCAAGTCCCCTATATACAATAGTAATGTACTTATTTATTAAATGAAACGTGCATCTAATCAAATCTCAACCATTAACTAATAAAAGTTAGAAATCGATGTAAATAATAGCGTAAGCCCAGCTATTCATTGGTGGGGGATATTTGTTATCAGGAATTGTATAAATCTAGATTTTACGTTATTAATAGCAAATAAGGATGAAAAAAATACCTGAACTTTTGTTTATACAAACAATAATTTAGACACAAAATTCCTTCTAATATTGACCAATCATAAGTTAAATATAGAATACTCGTCAAATTGTTTTGAAAACTGTTTAATCTTTCATTAACAAACCCTAACGTATCTTCAACAATGTTATAATGCAGTATAAATACACATCCAAATCACCAACAGTGAAACCAAACCTTAGAAAGAAAATTAAAAGGAAAAAAAACATAGATCGCTTTAGCGATGGCTTGTGGTAGTAGGTTAATATTAGGGTTTTGCGTTCTTGCAATTTTTGTTGTGAGCAATGAAGCTAATCGCGATGAAGGTTACAGAAGATGCAACAAGTATTGTCTTGAAGAAATTCAAGCAAATCATTACGATTGCTATCTCTATTGTTTCTTCAAGTGTGCTCCTTCAATGGGCGGCACTGGTTGCTTCAAATCTAGTGAGTTTAATCTGTTGTTATTCTGAATTCGCCATTTTCGATTGTTCAACTTGACCATAATGCATTTGTTTGGGAATGGAGCCACCAAAGGGTGAGCGGGAGCTCATGCCCCATTGGCACTAGAAAATTCAGCTAACCCAAATCCTGACTATGTCACTGCATTTGTTGGAGTCATATTGATCTCAGATTTATTAATGAATTAATTTATTGTTGTTTCTGTTGTTGATGTAGTGGAACAAGGTGGGCAATCTCTAAATATTCCGGATCAGTTTTGGGTGGAGGAGCCGGCATCAGAACCAATATCATTTGAACAATGGACTAGTCAAATGAATTCCAATTTCAAATCCACTTCCGATTCCAATGCCAACTCCGACTCCAATTCAGGAGTCGGGTTAAATTAACGTCAAAACGCTTGGTATATGCATCATGCATGCAAGCTTTTGTCCATATTTCAATCCAAATTGTCTTATATCATTGTTCCATACTCTCTTGTTGATCAAATATCACACATTGTATTTATTTCTTTTTATAATAATTCTTCGATTTTGTCTATATATTTCAATCCAAATTGTCTTCTCAAGATTTAAGGTGATATGCAAAGAAGATGAATGATGATGGGATGGAGGAAGATAAAGAAAAATGGTAAATATTATATATTTTGTCTATATATTCCAGGTATTTTTTGTCAAAAAAATACATCTAATATTTAATTTTTTAAAATATAATTTTACTCTAAATTAAGGGAGGTTTAAATAGCACTACTCCAACTCCAAATTAATATCAAGGCCGAATCATTTTAGGCTAAAAGAAAAAGAGACCAATATCAAAGTGCAGTTAACAAAAGCCCCACGGAGAAAATTATGCACTGAATTAACTTCCAGAAGTAACCTTGTCTTTCTTTCTCTTTTTGAGAAAAGGGAAGTGATTTTTAGCCTCTATCTAGTTGATTTTCACACCCACTTTTAAATTTATTTTTTGTTTTGAAAAATTTAACTTTAATTTAAATTATTAAAAATAGCATTATAATTTCTAAATACCCTCATGTTCTGTTTTATATTTTTTGTTTTAATTTTGAACATTTAATCTTACATAAACTTTAACCCTAAATTTTCATAACATAATCCTAAATTTTTCATAATTATTGAAATATTTTGTTTTATTTTAAATATTTGTTGTTTGATGAAAATATAATACTAAAACTATGGAAAACATAACGGGATGAAGTTGTATACGGAGAAGATAAAATAAGTTGAAATTAGGAAATTGGAGGAAAAAAAGGTGTAAAGAAAAAACTAATTAAGATTGATTTGAGAAAAATGGTGTAAAAAAAAAAAACCTAATTAAGTTTGAAATTGAGGAAAATAAACCTAGCTAAGCTTAAAAAGTTATTTTCGGTATTAAATGGGGTTTAAAAAGATATTTCTTTTTTCAAACACTAATAAAAAAATTGTTAATAGACAAAATATTATAACAATAATTCTAATTGAGATTAAATCACAACTAATGTGATTGTTTATGTATCAATACTATATTAATTATAAGAAAGGAAAATACTGTATTTATGTTTTCATTTTTATAATTACTGTATCTAAATAAACAATCATATAAATTAGGATCTCAATTTTATATGTTTAGTATTGTTCATACCATAAACAAATTGAATACAATTAATACCCATAACTTTTTAAAATTAATGTGTTGTTAATTTATCGCATGAATGATATAAGTAACTAATATAGTAGGGCGAAATCAGTTGTGAAATTAATATTTATGAAAATAATAAATTATAAAATTAATACATCTATAGTGTTGCCGGAGGTCTAAACTATGCTTCATATATATTTAGTAATATTACATCTATATCCTCTTTTTACAAACTTTTTCTCACAATTTCGATGTAACAGCTCACAAATCAGTTATAATTTATCAGGTGTCACCCAGTTGCGACATATTATGAACTGACCAATTAAAAACTGTCACGTTGAGGTTATGAGAGAAAATTTGTGAGAAGAGGTTGTAGGTGTAGCATTTTCATAAATATTTTATCTCAAGAGTTTGACATAACATGTTGCACAAGCCCATCGTGTGGTAGACAAGGGGAGTACATATTTCAATCCAATACTATAAAATAAATAAAGACATTCTTAACCAAATCAAAACGCTCAATATTAAAATTCGTCAAATTTTATATTAATTTTTTGAAAAATAAAAAACAATATAATATATATATATATTTGGTGATCATGTATGTTTGGGCTAATTTGCCCACAACTCAATTAATTCCTCGGAAACCTGAAATTAACGATTAGGTAAACCCCTCAATGACCATCAGGAGCTCATGAAATATTTTTTTACTCTTTTACCATCAAACCCTTAATGGTGATTTATCATATATGTTTTTATTCTTCACTTTAAATCTTGTAAGAACAAATAAAAAATTTAACTATTAAATTAACCTCTTATTTAACCGTAGCAATAACTCTTATGAATAAATAACTAGGCTCCGTTTGTTTCGTTTTTGGGAATACTAATAATAGTATTCCCAAAAAAATTAAATTGTAAAATTGTAAAAACTCACAATATTATCTAATATTATTCAACTTTTTTTAAACCCCATAAATTTGTTAATTTAATTAAATACCCCTAAATTTTTTTTTGAAATTGCAAAAACACCCCTAAACCCACATTATACCAGATTCCGACCACCACTGCCGGAAGTTAGCTGAAATATGATATAATGGCGCACTACCGATTGAATCTGGTCAGTAGTGCGCCGATCTAGCCTTTTTCGGCCAGATCTACGGTGGATCTGGTTGGAAAAAGTCAGATCTAAGGTCAAAGATCTGGCTTTGGTCGTAACCAGACGTCAACGATGGCCGTATCTTTGGCCGTTGTTGACCAGCAAATGCGGCCAGATCTAGCCGTAGATCTGGCCTTTGCCGACTAGATCCATAGTGGATCTAGTTGACAAAGGCCATATCGGCGCACGACCGGCAAGATCCAGCTGATCATGCATCGATATGGCGACTCTGGCCACCCTCCAGCGACGGTGGCCGACTGTGATTATTCAATAGGTGGGTTGAGGGTGTTTTTGTTAACTTTTAAAGTTTTATTATAAGGGTGTTTAATAAATAAACAAATATAAGGAGTATTTTTATTAATTTCTAAACCTTACATCGTAATACCCACCTAATTCAACTTTTTTCAAAAATTTTTTCTAAAAAATATAAAAAAATGTAAAAAAATGAACCAAACACCCTAATATCTTGAAATATTTTCAAGAGACATCAATTGATTTGATCTGAAATAATAATAAAAAACAATCGTCATTGTTCTGATAAAACTTCTAGAGAATCTAGACCTTACATTCAATTAAGACAGAGACATAAATATCTAATTTGATTTTTTTTAATTTAATCAAGTATTTATTACATAATCAGTCTTCTTCATAATAAAGGCTTTTGTTTTGTTTTGTCAAAACTCAAAACTCGAACAGGTTGTGGGGAGGGTGGATCACGTCCACGTGATGAATGCATGCAAAGTAGTCCTCGTTCACGTGGACTATGCATGCAAAGTAGTCCTTGTTCACGTGAAAATAAGGACATTTTTTGACCAAACTCTTTTTGTAAAAAGGCCCACCAAAATTTGATAAGCAGTGATTGATGGGATTAATTTCAGTTAGATTTTTATATGAAAATCTTCTTAAAATCGGATATAATTTCAGTCAAACATTTTTATTTGATTGAAATTAAACATTTCTAAATTTTTTTGTTTAAAAGAAATTATATCTGGTGGTCTAATTTCTTTTACTTGCTTTTTATTTTATTTTATTTGTGTAAAGATTACATGAAACCTACGAGGGTTTACTGTAAATAACCCATTAATTTATTTTTAGGATATGGTAAATATCATATTTATTTATCGGTCAAAATTACGTGAGTACCGTTGTTATAGTTAAGGTTAATAATTTTATGAGCATTAAATATCACTTATATATTTATCTTCTAAGTGTGAATTTAAAACATTTGTCTTCTAAAGGATAATATCTCATTTAGAAACAAAACCATTTAGATAAGGACAACTCAATGTCAATACAGCCAAGTTTGATTGGACACCACAAAACAGCTGTGAATTTCACATTCATCTGAAAAAGACTAACATTTATTATTGGAAAAAAAGTTAAAAAAAAATAAAAAAATTGTATTATTGTTATTATATCATGAATGATAAATGCGACTGACATATGTTTCTATCATATATACATTTCTTATTTCATGCTCTTATCCTTTCATTTTGATGGTACAAATTTTCGCCAGTCATTTTAATAAGAATTGTGGTTGAATCTTAGATCATAATTCAAGGGTTAATAATGAAGTGCCTTTTCTTTTTTTTTTTTTTTAATAGTGAATATTTGCTAGTTTCGAAAATACAATCCTAAACCCTTATATGTTTGGCTTTATTTGTGTTAAAAAAATAAATTATATAATTTTGTTTATTTCTTACAATTAATACAAAACGGAGGTAGTTTTGGTGCCAGATTGAGTTTGTATCCAAATTTTTTTCTTAATTTCCTCAGCTAATTCGACTTCTTAACATGTATATATCCATGGGGACGTCTAGTTCTAGCTATGGCGATTATTTTGCTGCTTTGTGTTGAATAATTGACGGCTGGTTTTAAATCAACATCCATTGCCAAATCATTTTAGCTAATTTTGACTTACAGTTACCAATTATTCAAAGAGAAAAGTGGAGCATATATACCAAACTTTAGGGTTTGTTTATAGCCATTGCTTGCTTCCTGTCTTGTCACTTTCTTGTTCTTCGTAATTCGTACGTTTCGTAAATTTTCGTAAATTTCTTGCTTAGAACCACTCTTCACTGTCTGGTTTTGATTAGGCGTGGCACTAATAATGTGAAAAAAGATACTCCTCCGTTTCTTTAAGCCTCTCACTTTTTTGTGAAAATTTTGTTTTTCGCGCGACATACACATGTGTGAAAGCGAGAGGAAAGATGTGGGCCATAAAAAAAAGTGGAGAGAGAAAATGAGGGACAGAGTAGAGAATAGGGATGGGAGTGGGCCGGGTTAGGGTCGGGACCCCATGCCCTGTCCCCATTACCCCCTCCCATGACCGTCCCCGACCCATCCCCGTAAGCGAGAATTTTTCTCATGACCATCCCCAGTCCGGCCCGATGAACAGGGCTTCGCGGGAAATTTCTCCCCTCGGGGATTCATCCTCCGAACGGAGATTTTTGCCCTGTGTAAATCAAAACTTTCCGTAACAATAATATTTAATTATTTTAATTGTGAAAAACTAGTACGTGGATAAGTATTATATTTGATAATTTGACTGTTTAATTTTAGCAGTTAATTAATTAAAAATGCATAATTTAAGATAAGAAAATATAAAGTCTAACAATTTCTTGTAAAATTTAAATTAAGATTTAAAAAGCAATAAATAACTACTACCATAAACTGAATTAATTGTTATTAAGTTAGTAATACGTTTTCTATATAGTATTAAATAGAGGAATTCAGATTATACATTGCTTTATGTTGCTGAGGCATTGCCACATTGTAATGTTCCACTGAAATAGTCTCATCTCCTAAAATTAATAAAACAAATACCTGAAAGAAAATTTCACTGAAAATTGATATGAATAATTGAATATGGTTAATAACAACAATTTCTTGGCAAAAATTGGAACATGCTCATGGATTTCAAAGCAATAAAATATAAACATCCTTCATGCTGCATTGTAATAATATAAACATCCTTCAAGCTGCATTTTAAATTTATTTTTGGGCCATGTCCCATGTATTATTATTTTGTGAAATTCACAAAGTAATAATACACATATTTAATTATTTTGTGAAATTCATAAAGTAATAATGCATATATTTAATTATTAGACTCCCTCGTTTAAATTATTTTTCTATAAATTTAATACAAACATTAGAAAATATTATAAAGGTAAATATCATAAATTTAGATACATTACTTAAAATCATGATTTAAACTTTAACTTTATATACAATCTCGTAAAGGGAACAAAAAACAAAAACATAAAATTCTAAAAAAAGTGGGGCAAGCGGGGCTCCACGGGGCTGGGACGGGCCGGGGAAGGGGATACGAGGATCTTACTAAGGACCATCCCCGACCCTATCCCTGTTTTTTTTGGGGATTCCTCGGTCCATCCGAGCCTGGTTAGGACGGATCCCTGCGAGGTTGGAGCAAACGCCCATCTTTGGTAGAGAAAAAGAGAAAAGAGATGTGGGTAAGAGAAACAATGGAAGAGAAAAGACGGGTAAATGCCAAGCAAGAGAGAAGGTTGAGTTGGTAGTCTAATTTATTTTGGAAAAAGCTAATATCTTTAGGTACGATTGGTTCATGAAATATTAGATTACTGAGAATATTGGATTATTAGAAAATTAGATTACCTTGAAAATTATTGGGAATTTTTAGGAAAATAGGTTGGTTGGGTATGTTATATTAATATGTTTGGTTAAGATGAATAAATTGGTGGGTATATTATTTAAATTACTGAATTATCCTTTAATTAAATATTATTTTTTAATATTGATTATTATTTGGATTGTCAATTTGTTATAACCCCCTACATTTAAAAACTTAGCAAAAACAACCCCATAATAAAAGTTTGGAAAATCAACAAAGCACCTCCACCAATCCAGCCACTGCCGGTCGTCGGCAACCATCGCAGGCCACCAGAAACTGACAACCTAACGATAAACAGAAGGCAGGAAATGGCCTCCGTGCGCCATATGGC
This sequence comes from Pistacia vera, assembly GCF_008641045.1. NCBI lineage: Eukaryota > Viridiplantae > Streptophyta > Magnoliopsida > Sapindales > Anacardiaceae > Pistacia > Pistacia vera. The sequence goes on along the minus strand of NW_022196547.1, from coordinate 606,444 downwards.
CATTTTTTGCCAGAGTTCTGGTCATCAACGACCAGATTGATGACAAATCTGGGTGGAAATGGGCATATCGGCGCACGGAGGCCATTTTCATCATTTCGTACGCCGTTCCGGCGGCGGCTTGTCTCGGTGATGGTTGCCGGTGGCAAGCGGTGGTAGGTGGGTAGGGGTGATGGCTTGGGTGGGCTGCAATTTGTTTTGAATTCAAGGGTAATTTTGTCAAAAAAATTAATTAATTGGGGTGAAATAGTAAAAGCTATATTCATGTAAATAAATTTAAAAATAAGGACATTATTGTCCTAAAATTTTATTAATAAGGAATATAATTGTAACAAAAAATGATTACCTGGTAATCTTAGAATACCTAAGAAAATGGAGATAATCAGATTACCTCGAATATTATTAACAGTAACTACTATTGATATTTGAAGATTATCAGAATCTTATATTACTTGATAACAAAACGTGATAATCAAGTAATATAAGATGACATAACTTCAATAATCTCACATTACCCCCAATCAAATGCCCCCTTAAAGTTTCATACTATTAAATAATTCTTCATTTGATTAAATCTAACTGTTGAAATAGTTTTGAGTTAACACTAAAATAATTACCTCTTAACTATTGGATTTGGCTAAACGGAGGGTTATCAAATTATGTAAAAAAATTAAATAAAAAAGGGAAGTTACAGTATTTTCGACCCAATAAATAATTGTAATTAGTTAAATATCCGTTAATAATAATATAAAAAAAAAAAAAAAGGCAAACTCTTTCTCATAAAGATCATTAATTAACATTTTGGATATTATCACAAGCTTATATAATAATAATACTGTAATAATAATAATTCCTATAAGAGCACACGATAGTTGAAACTTGAAAGATGGTTTTTTCAAAAAACGGAGAAAAAAACTGTTATCTTTTTGTTTTTTCTAAAAAGCTTTTACGCAAAACGTTTCTTGGCAACAGGCTCCGAAACGCATCCTTATTCTCTTACTCTGCCTATAAAATGGAGCTCAAGCTTCAAGTGAGAATTCATAGATGAATTTATCTATTTCTCTTCTTGTTCTCCTCTTAATTTCTCTTTCATATAGAAAATCCTCAATGAAGAATCCATATATGGATCTCAACTCTATCTCTTTCACTATAACTGATCATTATGAGCATCTTCAAAACAACAAACATGGTGAAGAAGGAGGTAACAGTGACCATGCCAGAAAAAAAGATGTTCTAAAGATGAAGAAGAAGCAGGTAATAGTTAGTTATATTTCTTTCCAGAGGTGTTTCTTGAAATTGTGAAGAGTGTTATATATCGTAATTGGTGGAAATTAGAGCTAATTAATACAGCATATTTCTTACAGATTTTCACTGTTGTTATATTAAGTGAGAACCTCTATTTACTTAAGGTTTTGCAAGACAATTTTGAATATTTTAATTTTCTTTTTCTTCCATTTTCTTTGCTTACATAAATGTGAAAAAGTGTCATTTGGATTTAATACTCACATTCACACAACTGTGTTTAGTGATTCCTTTTTAATATTGAAAACCTAAAATTATGTACTTCTCACTCTAACGTTTCTTTTTTCCTCTCTTATAGCAGGCAAGGGATGCTGAAAGGTACACATGAAAATTTGTTTGGAGTACTCATTTGAGCAAGATATAATAAGTAGCTTGTGTGTTTGAAGGACCACGGGGTTAATTGGTTAGAGAACCCCGACCTCGAATCTTCACTAAGCTTATTTTTGAAGGACCAAGAAGTTAAAAGGTTAAATAACCTCGACCTCGAACCTTCACCAAACTCAATTTTTAAGGATCAGGGGGTTAAAGGGTTAAATAACCTCAACCTTGAACCTTCGTCAAGCTTCATGTTGAAAGATTTGAAGATTAAATAATTAAGAAAACCTCAACCTCGTACCTTCATTAAACTAATGAAATAGTTTCCTGTAACTCTTTTTACTACGTTAAATACCTTTTAATAGTATTCTAGTAGAAATTTAACGTTTCACTATAAATGTAAATCTGTTTAGTATGTATCTTTAATTTAGTTCTTTTATGTCATATCCTTAGTGATGTGATTAATTTTGAACGGTTAATGAATAGTGAATTCATTTTTGCTCTAATGTTGTTTGTTGCTCATTGTACATATATTAACTACATGTTTTTAATTGTTTCCTCAAAAGTGGGATTTGTGATGGGGTAATTACTTTTTACGTGCTTTCAGTTTCAGTAGCCTTTACATTTAGGGATGGGAGTTTGACCCGCCCCGTTGGGGCCCCACCCCGTTTAGGGCGGGGTTTACCCAAAAAAGTCAAGTGCGGGTCCCAAAAACGTATGGGGATGGCCAGAAATAATTAAATAACTTATCAAGTATCAAACAACTACCTAGGACCGGGGTTTCGCACATACACCACAAGAAAAAGAGCTATAGTTTGAAGAGAATGAGAAAAAAAATACGTATATCTGACAAAAAATTTAAATTATAGAAGCTATTTTAGATCTATGACGTTTGGCCTAAGTAACCCTTCCAGTAGTATAGGAAAGTAACACTTTGGCCCTGTCTATTAACGGAACTTGCAATTAAAGGTACTATGGTTACTGATAGGGATCGTATTGTTACCTTTTCATTCTACTTGACGTAAGTCTTACTTAAGCGAAATTTTGAGACCTTAATGATTTATCTCTAAGTTATATAGTTCAAATTTTCAATGTCCACCGTTGGGCTCAGTGGGGTCAGCAGCCCCTACTGGGGCAAAGCTGAGATTCATGGTGAAAACTTGAATAAATAATATTTTTAAGTTCTTAAAAAAAAAATAAAAAAAATAAAGAAATAAAGAAAGGAAAATACTGAGCAACGGAGACGGTTGGCAATATGAGTGTAGTCAAAAAAAATGCTCCAAGAAGATATGATTCTCATCTACCAGAGAAATCCGTTAGCTCAAAAGGGAAACCACCGATCCAGTGATTTCGTTCTTTCGCTAAATGGCTGGCCTTATCATCTTGTGGCTGATTCATATAAAAAAGAGTCACACACCCTTATAATAAAGCTCCAATATCATATATGTATTTTTTTCTTTTTCTAAAATAACTAATCATAATAATGGTAATTAGATAACACAGAACAAATACATGCTATCTGACATAATTTTGTAGAATGAATTATTTACCCAATAATGTGGTATATAATCAAAGATTTAACTTACCTTGATTTGCCTAATAACTTAAAATTTTTGGTTCAAACTCAAGCATGGTTCTTTAACAGAGCTCAAATCCCTCACTCATCTGTAAAACTCTGACCATTTAGAGAATTTAGAAAAATATATGTTGTTGAGAATTATTTATATCCTACCGTAATTTTTTTAGGTGCAAAATCTCTTTAATCTGCTCGTGAGCACATAAAAAAATGTTATCATATCATTTTATATCTTTGTTTTTCTTGTTGTTTGTTTTCTTCATCATATACTCGATCTTTTCGTGAGTTTCTCAATATTAACCAAGGAGTTAGATTTTCAAAATTGTTTTGGTGTTTGAATTTGATTTATTGCCATGGCCAATGGCCCGATAGAACATATAAAAGTCATACCATGTAATTCTTCTAGGATATCTTCTAGGATATAAGACATTTTTACTCTTAAATCTTTGATACAAACACATTCTTCTGGCAGTGAAAGATGCTTCTTTACACAATTCTTTATTCTTCTGTTTCTTTGCCTATTTATCATGATAATCCCTTCTCTCTTTGATTTCTTTCTCACATAAGCACGAATTAACCGGCTTTAATCTACTTTTTCAAATTAAATAATATCTATAAGAACTTTACACTTAGATACGTATGTACGTGTATGGATGATAATTTTTGGATACTCTTAATTTATTCAATGGTTAATACTGACTTTTCCTTGTTAATTATAGAATATATATGTGAACAAATCAATATATTTCAATTTCATGAATAAGGTTTGGTAATGCCTACAAATTGATTTTTTGATTTTCACAAATTTAATAATCTATATTATTGAACTAGATATCTCTACAATATTACATATAATAACTTGCGAGAAGAATATTTTTTTATTTATTTTTTTTTTTTTCTGCACCGGGCCCGCAAAATTTTTAAGGGTTGTGATATTCAGTATGAGAAGGACATTCCTCGTCCCCGTTTCAGATAGGCTTAAAGACTTACACAAATCCAAAGCTAACATGAAAAGATAAGATGGTTTGATATTTGTGGATCTCGCTGTTTGGCTCTCTGATATCAAACAAGTAGCGATATCTCTTTTTCTTATTACTAGAGAACATCTATTCTCATTATTTTGATAAAGGCAAATATTCCTAGTCCTAGCTACCTGAGATGTACACTATAATTCATGTCATCTTCTATAATTAAGAAATTTCTATCCACAACTGACAATCATGAAACTACAAAATGATAGGAGGTTTGTGGATTCTCTGTTGATTATTATCATAAAATGTATGTACAAATTCTATCGGCATATTACATCAAATTGACGCATGTAATATACGGATATACAACTCTAAGGGGTTAGCTTTGCGCAGGGGCGGATCCAGCCCTTGAGAGTAGGCCCAGATTTTAAAAAAAAAAAAATTACCAGTATATAAGCCCTCAAAATATATGCTTAGGTGTATCCTTAGATTTTAAAAAAATAAGAACTATCATACATATAATCAGACCCGCAAAAAATTTACTATTAATATATAGATTCCAAGCCTATATCATATTAAAAGTTTAAAACCCTTTCTACTCTTCTTCTCCACGGCTCTACTTGTTTTTTTATAATTTTATCCTCTGAATTCTTTACTCTTTCATTTTCTTTCTTATGCTACTTACTCTTAAAACTTTTGAAGACTAAAATTGTTGAAGCTTTCACTACTCAAGTTGTCACAATTAGCTCCGTTTTTAGTTTTATTTGTTTTAGGTATGTGTATTACTCATTTCAATTTAGTTTATTTTATGGTTGAATCATACTTGTTTTTTGGAGGTTTTTTATTCTAATTTGAGGGGAAAAGACATGGATCTTGTGAGTTTATTTTGTGTTTTGCATCTAAGAATGTTCCTACTTTCCCAAATTAAAACATTTACTATGTTTTAAGGATGTTATTCTTCACCCTTCACCCACCGCTTTCCTACATTTTAAACGTTTCTGTTCAGTTGCTCAAAATTATTAAAGAAATTTGAGTTACAAATATGTTTATACAAAGAAAATTCCCTCTTTTTTTATTAATTTATATTAAAAGTCAACGTAACATTGACTTGATTTAAGTTTTAGTTGACTTTAGCTTAGGCTAGATCTGATTAAAGTTATGAAAATTTATAGGCTGTGTTTGTTTCACTATTATGAATACTATCTTATCCAATCCTATCCAAAATACATATTTGTTTCAATATTCTCAAAATTCAATCTTATTCTATTTAACTCAAAATATTAAATATTTTTTCAACCCCTAAAGTTTGTTAATTTAACTAAACACCCATAACAATATGTTGGAATAGGTGTCCTAGAGCCAATTAATTATTGGAGAATTGACTATTTGTAATAATGTTTATTAATCAATAAAAGACATTTTCTACTAAATCATGTAAATCACATTTGTATGTATTGATATATGTCCTTAGGATGGTAGAACTGTGACGAGAGTATCAAGTGTTTCAAATCTTGATAGTGAGAACCCTATGATCACATATGGTGGCCATTCTAGAAATGTCCGTAGCCTCAGTATTATTTTGACCAAGGACATAGATAATACGGTAAGATTATCATAGTGTATAACAACCGTGTCAAAAAACAGTGACTGATCTCACTTGTTAAGGTTGTTTGCCGACAACCAGGTGCAACACATGGGTGCTTGCTGAAGGCAAGTTCACTAGATTTACCCACTAGAGGATTCCATATAGATGACAACCCCAGTGTTTATAAAATAAATTCTCTAACGAATGGTAGTGCATGTGATCCTTAGACTTAAGATCACCGGAGCGTCTTGTGCACCGATTGGTATAGTTTGACACTAAACCAACATAGTTCTATTCAGAGCTATCAATACAGTAGTTATTGGTTGCATCGAGGAGTGTATCAAGACTATGGTGGATCGATAGAGGATTAATCACTCCCAGGTACGAAAGAAGTTATCTCACAGTGCAGTTCAGTGTATGACAATGACACTAAAGTTGTGGCCATAGTAGGATTGAGTTGTTGCTCAATCCAATTTATTTATCCGGTCATTGGTCCAGTAATTGAATACAAAGATATCAAGAGTAATTGAGGTTGACACTATTTTTGTACCTCAATCTCGATGAGATAATAGATGATGAAAGAATTTGATTGCACGGTAACCATATCGTTGATAGGTAGCTATTTCGCTGAATCCGAATCTATCGGGTGGCTATGATGCCTTGCTAAGAGCTAATCTTGGTATGTGTATAGTGAGATGATTAATCAGTGTTAATCGCGATACTACACCATACACACTGCCAGTATAATGAGGAGCCTACGGGTCACACATGTGTTGTTGCCTATATTTAATTTAATATTAAATTAAATTAGAAGATAATTTAAGGATCGTTTTGTTCAAGGGGTATTTTTGTCTTTTAGGATGAAAGGGTATTTTGGTAATCTCACAGTATAATTAAATTTGCTAAGGTTGTTGCCTATATTTAATTTAATATTAAAATTAAATTAGTGAGATTACATTTAAATATATATACACATATATTTAAATGAATTATTATTATTAATTAAATGTTAATATATTTTATAAATATATTAATTGATTTTAATTATAATAATAATTAATTAAAATTAAATACCATAAGAAGGGTGTTTGGATACAAGGGTGGATTAGAGTTGGAACCCATGTGTATTCCTTATAGGAATAGGGTTTTAACGACTTGCACTTTTTGTGTTAAAGAAATCATTCATTCCTTTATGATTGAAAGAAAAGAGGCAGCCCTTTCACCCTTCTCTCTCACGTTCTCCCCTTGGTTTTGAATCAAAGATTTTCTTTGATTCAAACTTGATTCTTGAAGATAATTAGTGGATCTAGCAAATCCCTCTTTGGTTCTTCGAATTATCTTCGTGTGGATCACTGTTCGTTTAGTTCTACATTGAATATGTAGAGAAGTAGATTCAGAGACATTTGAAAGAGCCTCCAAACGTGAGTAACATCTTTGATCCTTGTCTGGACTGATATTATTTTGCACAGAATTTTGATTTAACATGTAAACTATATAATCTATACTCGGATCTTGGCATAAAAGGAATCAATTCATCATTTTAATTTTTGTTTTTCCACTGCGTTGGGTAGATCGATTCCTATCACAATAAAAGTTTATAAACTAACAAAATCGCCCCCACCCACCCACCCACGTATTCTCAGTAGCCGACCACCGCTGTCAGAAGATGGTTGGAATCTGCTGGAATAGCGCACGACCGGCTGGATGTGGCCGGTGTGCACCAATCTGGCCTTTCCCAGCCAGATCCAGGGGCTTTTGATTAAAAGACCATGTAAAGTTCAAATTTTATTGAAAGGCTATGAAATTTTAAAGTCTTAACTAACTAACCTTATTATTGATTAAGAGTAATTAAACATGATTAGTGCTTAATTAAGATTAATGAAGTATTGTGTAATCTTTTAAAATTATACTATCTCCCCAAAAACCCGAATTTGTTGCAAACAAACCCAAACCCAAAACAAATTTATTTGCCTCCTCACTCTCACCATTAACATGTCGGAACTGCCCTCCCTTGGTTTCTGTTTCTTTTTAGCTTCGTCTACAACTTCTTCTTCTTCTGCATCTTCTTCTTCTTCTTCGTCTACATCTTATTCTTCCTCCGCCATTAACACCTTTTTCTTCCTCCGCCATTAACAACTTTTTCTTCCTCCGCCATTAACATCTTTTCTGCCAAAGATCTGGCTCCTCCTCCTCCTGACATTTCGTCTAGGTATGTATATTTCCTCTTTTCATTTTATATTTCGATTTACAAAGATTTAATAATGGCTTGGGTTTGGGTTACGATTTTGATTTGCTTGTTTAGGTCGTTGGGTTGTGTTTGATGTAATGCAAGTTGAAAGGAGTGAAATTTGTTGATTATTTTCTTGCATTGTGGGTGGTTGGGGGTGGTAGCATCGATTATAGGTGGAGATGACTGAAAATGTGTTTTGGATCTGATGGATCACTTAAACAATCTGATATATTGCTTAAGCGATCTGGTTTGTCTAGTATAATGCAGCAGATCACTCAAGCGATCAAGTATATGACATAAGATCGCTTAAGTAATCTATTATAAGTATGGTATATGATAGCAGATCGCTTAAACGATCAGGTATATGGTAGAAGATCACTTAAGCGATTAGACTTATTTATACTAGATTGCTTAATCGATACACCACATCGTTTAAGCGACTATGCATATGTTTTTTAAAATCTGTTAACCCTTAATATATTGGTTAGTAATTTTTTTTTCTTGCATTATAGGTACTTGGCTATTATTAGACATGGGACAAGTTGTTTTGGGTGTTGAATATTTTGGTGAGTGGGTGGAGGAAGAAAGTTGTTGGAAGTGGATTGGGAAGATCAAAGAAGTTATACCAATTGATGTGAGCACATCGGTTAGTTTTGATGAGTTCATTGATGAAATAATTAGAAGAGGTGATTTGAGTTGCTTACATAGTGATATAGTTATGAAATATGTTTTAAGCAGAGTTCCTGAACATTATAAGGTACCCCTTGCTGTATTAAAGTCGGATGAAGGTGTGAAGTTATATATGCTTGATGTGGGTGATAATGGTTCGAGGCCTATCTTAAGAGTTTCTTTTGTGGATAAACTGTTGGAAGGTGGTTCAAAGGAAGGGGATAATAAGGAAGTTGGTGGAGAGAATGCTAGTTTTAATTTTAACTACGAGGCCATTGATTTGTTTGTTGAAAAATCAAGAGTAGGCGGTGATTTGGGTAGTGATGAGGACACTGTAGAAGAGGTTAGTCATGTGGGGCAGAATGAAAATGTGGACAAAGAAGACCTCGTACATGTTTCCGCAGATGTAGAGATTCCTATAAATACAAATTATGTAGAAGGTTTAGTTTGTGAGGAAGAGAACACTATGGTCGTTTATATAGGTTCAGAGGCGGCAATTGCGGGTAGTAGTGAATCACCTCATGTTTTTACTGATGGATCAGACTTACGCGTAGGGTATTTATTTGAAAACAAGGAGGAAGCGATGAGGAAGCTAAAACTTGTTGTCGTGAGAGCTAATTTTGAGTTCATCATCAAAAAGTCTAATTTATCGGTAGTAACGGTTGTATGTCGTGACTGAAAGTGCAAGTGGCGGGTTTATTGTAGAAAGTTGGCAGAGTCTGAAAAATTTATTGTTAACACATATATTCGTGAGCACACAAATGGGTTGGGACATATTTCAAGCGAACATCGACAAGCCTTCGCTAATGTTATTGGACATGTCAAAAGTCAGTTTGTTGAAGGGAAAGGTCCATCTCCTAAGGACATTTAGAGATTTGTGCGCACAGAGTTGGAATGCGATGTTAGTTACTGAAAATGCTAGAAAGGGAAACAACATGCACAAGATTTTGTGAGGGGCATGCCAGAATATGGGTACGCAGTATTAGAAGCATATTGTTATATGCTTGAGTTGAAACCAAGGTAGCAAGATAGCTTTGAAGTGGGACAAGAATATGAGATTTAAATATTTTTTTGTTGCTTACGGTGTTGCTATAAGGGATTTTGTAAACATGAGAAAGGTGTTGGCTATTTATGGTTTCTTTTTGACAGGAAAATATAGAGGTCCATTGTTGGTGCCCACTGCACAAGACTGCGAGAATCACACATATCTCGTTGCATGGTGTGTGGTTGACTCTGAGAACGACAAGTCGTGGACTTGGTTTTTTCAACAATTACTTGTGATAGTGCCTGACAGTGGCGAGTTATACATAATATCTGATAGGCACAACTCTATAACGAAGGGGGTTACCACTATTTAGCCTCAAGCACATCACGGATTCTGTATAAGGCATCTTGGCGAGAACATAAAACAAAAGTTTAAGTGTGCTGGCCTTCTTCAGACATACTACATAACATCAAAATCTTATTGAGTTGATGAGTTCAAGGAGCACTTCTAGTAAATCCGAATCAAAGATGATAGAATTGCTAAGTATCTTGGGCATGATGTTGGTTTCGAGTGATGGAGTAGAACTTACTTTCCTGGAAGAAGGTTCAATGTTATGACCACAAATATAGCCGAGTCCATAAATTCAAAGTTATTAATAGAAAGAGAGTTTCCAATTGTTGCCCTTTTTGATGCAATCAAGATGACATTGTCATGGTGGTTCCATGAGCGTCATACGGAGTCAATTAATTTTACCATAACCCTTGTTCCGTTAGCTAAAAAATTATTGCGAGAACATATGAAACTATCAAATGCACTGTTTGCATATCCTCTCAATGCTCAAGAGTTCACAGTGCGGGGTTATGGTGCGGATGCCCTAGTTAACATTCTTAGTAAAACTTGAAGTTGTAAAACGCTTGACATTCAACGTTTACCTTGTCGTCATACACTAGCAGCACTGAAACACCAACGCAAATCGGATTTTGGTTCAAGAATTTATATGGAATTTTGCTCCCCTCTCTATATGGCAAACCACTACATGCTGGCTTATTCAGAAATGATATATCCAATTCCTCCAGAAGAGAAGTGGGTGGTGCCACTAGAGTTGCTTGACATTATCATTCATCTGCCATTTAAGAAGACAGAAAAGGGGAGAAAAAGAGTTAAGCGTATTCTATCAGCCTGTGAGGTTTCTCGGAGGATGAATAAATGCTCAATTTGCAAGTAATCTGGCCACAAGAAAAGTAGTTGCCTGAATCGATTACCAGCAGATCAAGAAAATTAGGTTCGAATCGATTAGAAGCAAGCAACCTGCCATTAGATCTTTAGATAATAGCAGATCGCTTATCAACAGCAGATTTAAATAGCAGATCGCTTAAGCGACAGAAGATCACTTAAGCGATCTGATGCTCAGATTAGATCTGGTGAACACTAGATCGCTTAAGCGACAAAAGATCGCTTAAGCGATCTATTGCTCAAATCAGATCTGGTGAACAGCAGATCGCTTAAGCGACACCAGATTGCTTAAGCGATCTAATGAACTTATTATCCTTCTCTTGGTTGTATGTCAATCTTTTGTGGTGCATTAAACTAATTTTATGTCCTTGTATTTCCAGCTATGCCATCAAGAAGAAGGATGAAATCGAGAGAGTTGCCAAGGCCAACCGTTGAAGACTTATTAGTGAATCGAGAGAGTTGCAAAGACAATCCGTTGAAGACTTGTTGTTTTCAATTTTTTATGTTGACAATTGGATATGAACAATGACTCCTGCCATCACAATAAATTTTTTAGCACAACAGCTATAACCTATAAATGTGCAAGACTTTCTGCACAAATAGTATTCTTTTGTGTGGTTATTCAAGCACATATTAGAAGAGAGTGCTGATTTTTCCACTGCCTTTGCTCACTCACTCTCCTCTTCTTTCTCCATCTCCAAAACATGGTCTAATTCAACACTGCACGAGTTCATTCAAATTTATTAAAAAATGTGACCTAAAATTAATTTATGTTTTTTTTAATTAAATTGTATTTTTTTAGAAAATAAGTAACGATTAAACTAAAACTAATTGCATTACTTAATTAAACACCCAAAAGCACTTAAAAATCAAACAAAAAGTTTAAATCTAAAATTTAAAGTTACAAAAGTGTGAGGACATTACATTTGTGTTTTGAGAAGCTTGAATAAATCATCATTTATATCGTATTAAATAAATTAATTATTTTTTACTTTCATCCATTTTAATAAGGGTTTAAGTAAAATTTCTCATATTACCTTTATAAGGCACTGACTACTGCCCAAAAAAGTAAGATAGGCAAAATAAATATTATCAAAATAATTTTTGTGTCAAATCAATCAATTTACTGAATTAGTCATGAGTGAGTTGTAAAAAGCAGCACCAAGCCCAAGCTTACTACAATTTTCAATTTCATTTGAACTTTTTGACTAAAGTAAATCTTCAAAAAGCTTTTTAATATTTTATAGAAGATTTTATGACAATTTTTAAAAGGGTTTTTATAATTTAATATAGGTATCATGCTTCTGAGATCGTTAGGGCATTTGTATAGGATCGCTTAAGTGAGAGCTAACATCGCTTAAGCGATCTTGAATTTGAGAAGGAACAGTCAAGTACAAAGAAAATGGCCTTGGTCGCTCAAGCGACGTAGTCTATCGCTTAAGCGATAACGACTTATCTAGATAGGATTGCTTAAGCTAGAGATGACATCGCTTAAGCGTTCTTAAATTTGAGAAGGAACAGTCAAGTACAAAGAAAATGGCATTGGTCGCTTAAGCGACGTCATCTATCACTTAAGCGATCATGGCTTATCTGTATAGGATCACTTAACTGAGAGCTGACATCGCTTAAACGATCTTGAATTTAAAAAGGAGCAGTCAAGTACAAAGAAAATAGCCTTGGTCGCTTAAACGACATTGTCTATCGCTTAAGCAATCATGAATTTGAGAAGGAACGATCAAGTACAAAGAAAATAGCCTTGGTCGCTTAAGCGATGTCGTCTATCGCTTAAGCGATCACAGCTTATTTGTACAGGATCGCTTAAGCGAGATATGCTATTGCTTACGTGATCAAGGTTGATTTCTTTTTGTACTTAGAATAATCATTCTCAAATACACAATTGCTTAAGCAATTTCAAATCTTGCTTAAGCGATCTACTATAAATAAGCCGTGATTGCTTAAGCGATAGCCTACATCGCTTAAGCGACAAAGGTCAATTTGCTTCTTCTCTCCCCAATCTTTTGATATTGTGCACGCTTGAGTGAGAAATTATATTCCGTATTGTGGGTCAGCTCTATATTCAATCATAATCATCCATATTTGTGAAATAAGGTACGTTTCTAGTAATGTGTCATAGTAGTGTACTATGATATTCATCCATGTATCATACGGTTGTTCATTACTTACGTAGCTGTTATATTTTGATGTTGTTAACGCCCAAGGTTTAAATTAATGTTAATAATCTTCTTACATGGCCTTAATATGTGTTGATGAAATTAGGTTGTCAAATAATCCTTCTTAATTGGCCTTAATGTGTGTTAATAATGGATGTCGCTTAAGCGATCAAGGCTAATTTGCTTATTTTCTCCTGAATCTCGTGATGTTGTGAACGTTTGAAATTAACATTAACGTTACTTAATATGGGATTGTCAAATAATCCAAAAAAAAAAAGGATTGCTTAAGTGATGCAGCTATCGCTTAAGCAATCCAATATATATAAACCTTTGTCGCTTAAGCAATACCCTGAATCGCTTAAGCAACCAAAGCCAATTATTGTCAAAATCATTCTCAAGTGCATGATCGCTTAAGCGATTCAGTATACAGAAGCCTTCGTCACTTAAGCGATACCATACATCGCTTAAGCGATGAAGTCCAAGGCAGTATCAAGATTATCCCAAATGCATGATCGCTTAAGCGATTCCAGGTCTCGTTTAAGAGATCCAGTATATTTAACCTTCGTCGCTTAAGCGATACCAGACATCGCTTAAGCGATCAAGTCCAAGGCAAAATCAAGACATCCTCAAGTGCACGATCGCTTAATCGATTTTAGGTCTCGCTTAAGCGATCCAGTATATTTAGCCTTTGTCGCTTAAGTGATACCATACATCACTTAAGCGATCTAGTCAAAGGCAAAATCAAGATCATCCCAAGTGTACGATCCGTTTAAGCCATTCCAGGTCTCGCTTAAGCGATCCAGTATATTTAGCCTTTGTCGCTTAAGCAGTACCATACATCGCTTAAGTGATTCCAAGTCTTGTTTAAGCAATCGTACAGTTTTAGCCTTTGTTGCTTAAGTGATACCAGACATCGCTTAAGCGATCAAGTCCAAGAAAGAATCAAGATCATCCCCAAGTGCACGATCGCTTAAGCGAAGTCAGGTCTCGCTTAAGCAATCTTGCACTTTTAGCCTTCATTGCTTAAGCGATACCATACATCGCTTAAGCAAGCATGGCCAAGGCATTGTCAAAATATCCTGAAGTCCACAATCACTTAAGCGATGTCATATCTTGCTTAAGCGATCCAGTATAGGAAACCCTTGATCACTTAAGCGATATCATCCGTCGCTTAAGTGATAATGCCCAACACATATTAATTCCATCTTTTATCCTCAATTTAACAACCTAATTGCACCAACACATATTAATTCCATTTTTTCCCCTCAATTTGACAACCTAATTGCATCAACACATATTAATTCCATATTTTTTCCTCAATTTGACAACCTACTTGCATAAACACATATTAATTCCATATTTTCTCCTCAATTTGACAACCTATTTGCATCAACACATATAAATTCTATTTAACAAGATACTAAATAAACTCAAAGTCAAAAAAGGGAAAGAAACACTTAATTGTTCATTTATAAATTTGAAATGTGTCAATTACATGAAAATACAACATTATACACAAGAAATAAATGTCCTAAAGCAACCCAAAATAACAGCAGCCTCGGCAGCCTCTATCCTCCCTCTTCATCATTGTCTTCAAACACTTCCCCATCCTCCAAAATTATCCAACACCCCTTCAGCATCAGCAGCGGCCTCTTCCTCTTCTTGTACAACACCCCTTTCAACAATATCAGTTTAATGCACCATAACCCAATTATCCAATTTAAGACAACCCAATCATCCAATTCAAAACAACCCAATTATCCATATAATTAATGCAATTCACATAAACTACAAAACTCTAAGTCCATCTTCCATACCTTTTGGTGATAGCATCAACAATGACTTGGATTGGGTTCTGGTTAGTAAAAAGTTTGATAATTTCCATGGCGTGCTTCACAATCCTAACAGCCATCAGCATAATTTGTATTAATAATGAAAACAACATTACACTTGGCTGATGACTCAATGATTCATGCCTACAACATCACGAACAAACACAAAATAAAAGAATTGGTACAGATTACTAATCACAAGTATACCTTCCATAGTAGCTAATGGATCCATATGACTGTGGAAATCAACATCCAAGCGCTCCTGAAAGTCAATCATTGTATCGTCATTCAAGCTGTCCATTGGGGTGTTGGTCATGTCGAACTCAAGAAATTTTAGTGCATATATCCCGCAATCAACACTACAATATGAGGAAGACATTAGTATTAGAATCAGCTTATAGAACAATTGTATTATGTAAGTTTTATACAAAATTTACCTCATGTTATTTGTCGGGATGGGAACGTGCTTGTGTGGCCACTTTCTCGACCGTAGTTCATCACCCAAGTGCTGAAACATCCCGCTCTCTCACAAAAATCGCGGGAACAATGTACATAGCGACTACACCTCCTTGTCCAATTGCCTCTCTCGACAAATACTTGGGTTGCAATCAAGGATCTTGAGCAAGCCCTCCTCTAGTAGTCAAACGATGGTTATCCAATGCATATCATTGATGTTCATAATGCAGTATACTCGTTTCACGTTTGCCCAACTATGGCCATATTTGGGCCTTTCCTCCCTTAGATACTGCATCACCCTCTCATCAAACTGAAAATCCGCAAGGACACCGTCAAAGTTCTCTATGACCATTCTTTTTCGCTTGCCTCCTCTTATTGCACCTCCATCATTGGCCTTTTTCATTAACATCTCATATGTACTTGCTAGGCTTTGACCAAAGGACACATTAGTGATGGCATAGTGTGTATACAAAATATCACCATTAGTGCTTTGTCGCAACCTCATAAGTGCCAACACCTCATTAATGTGCTGCATTAAAACAAAACAACATGATAAGTGTCAATACCTCATCCACATGTTAAGCAATCTGTTTTAAAGCAACCTCCTAAAAAAAAAAAAAAAATTACTTAAGTGATCTGTTAAAAAAAACAGATCGTTTAAGCGATCACACAATATCTCATGGAAAACATAAGCAAAAATAAGAAAAAATACGGGAAAATAACTCACCAAGTCATCGAGCCACCTACCTATTGTCAAGATCTTTTCAAACCAGCCTCAGGGATAATCCCTGGTCTTGCACTTCACACAACCATCACTTCATTTCTCGTTGTAATAGGCATAGAATATTTTTTTTTTTTCCTCATCTATTGGCCTATACAAGTCAACCTTTAACTCTTCTATTTTCACTTCCTTTGCCTTCATTCTTACCCTCCTCCATTTTAACTTCCCCACTTCCTTCACCTTCCTCCTCCACTTCTCCACTTCTCCACTTTCATGGACTTTCTCCTTTTTCTCCTTAGTTCTCCTCTTCTTTCCATACATTACTACCATGTAAGGAAATTTTACGTGCTTACTCTTTCAACTCTCTCTTCTATGCTGAGGTTGCACTTTAACCACTTTCAATACCCCATCAACTTTCTCTTCCACCCTACCGGTTTTCTCCTCCACCTTTTTCATCCAGTCTTCCATCTTCTCAAACCTCTCATAAACAGTGGTTGT
Source organism: Pistacia vera (assembly GCF_008641045.1). Taxonomy (NCBI): domain Eukaryota; kingdom Viridiplantae; phylum Streptophyta; class Magnoliopsida; order Sapindales; family Anacardiaceae; genus Pistacia; species Pistacia vera. The sequence goes on along the minus strand of NW_022196547.1, from coordinate 589,903 downwards.
AAAACTATCAAAGAGACCGTTTATGAGGTTAACCACCACATTCTCCCGATGCCTCGGCAAATCGATACTTGTTGTACTGGTCTGCCAATTGGGTAGAGCATATGAACCTCTTCATCCTTCTCCTCCTCCTCCTCCTTCCCACCGACTGAAGCTTCATCCTCCTCGGCCTTAACCACATGCTTAAGCAATGACCCCGCAACTGCCCTCAAATGCATGACCCTTTCTAGGTCCCGCATTAGGCGGTCTATCCCCTGATATGTTATATTGTCCAGTGGTACGAACAATGTAATATACTCCGTTGCCGATTCACCCCTAGTAGGGGTGATGAAGGGACGAACGACTCCCTGCAATAAGAAAAAAACAAATCAAATTTAAGCCACATTTAAAAGCAAGTGCATATTCAAAATATTAATCCTTTAATCTTACCCAAGCCGCTTGAATTTCCATTTTTATTTTGTCATAGTCCAAATGGGCACACTTCTCGGTGTGCCATCGCAACATCCTAGGAAATTGCAGTGTCTCATTCGAAGTCTCCTTTTGTCCCCCTTGCCTTAGCTAGGACATGGATGACCTCATACATCAAAGCCTACATTGTAACAAAACAATCCATATCATAATTAAAACACATATAATACAAAAAATATAACAAAAAGCTATTAATATTTACCTGTATTGCCCATGGGAAGCCAAACAAATTGTAAGTGCTCGGTCTCTCCTTCTCGACATATTGGCGGTGCTTTATCGCCATGTCTTTTCCACGTAAGGAATCAATGTTTAGCTGAAATGATAACCTTCCCCACAAATAAACATTAAAGAACTCCTAGTTGCTTGCAAACCACACCCAATCTAGATTAATGGCTTTTGTTGAGTCACAAGCTATTAGGATGGAATGTAAAAACCATACTAGGCACATCTTAAACTCCTCTGAAGAGGTATACCCTTCTTCTCCTAACCTATCTTCTAAATCACGTGCCATAATAGATGCTTGCCCCGCCAAAACCAATCTAACAAAGGTTTTAGCTGCCCTACTCTTCTTTATTCTCTCTTCCTCTTCCTCTTCTGCTTCCAGAAATGCCCCACATCTTAAACCTATCATCAAGGCAAATTCCATCATCCCAAAATGTAGTGGCTTCCCATCCACCACGAACCACATTTTTTTTTATTTTTTTGCTTTTAATTGAGTGCAGCAACATAAAATGTGTTGCCTGCCTCCAGAACACCTTCTTCCAATTCTCTCATATGTCCATAAAATGATCGAAACAACTATCTTTGAATCAGTCCATACCTCTCTTTTGTTCACCTAAAATCTCCCTTATTCTTGTAAACACTTGCCAACTCGACCTAATCGTCACCCTTACGGGGAAGTATGGTATCCTATCGATTACAATCTCCAACTCATCATCTTTATAGTTTATGCTTCGACAACACTGCACAATCGATATAAACTAAATATCAGGAAAAAAAAAAAAAAAAACCAAAACAACCAATAGGCTACCAATTTGGGGGATATGGGCTTTGAGGGCATCGGAGAGTAGCTGTTTTTGGCTTTGAGAGGACTAGGGAAGCCAATGTAGGCCCTATAGAGGTTATTGTGGTAGGTTCGATGGCTGGGGATGGCAAGAGGGGGTGGAAAAGGGGGGGCTAGGGGTTGCCCTGCATATTGCAAGGCTGGCTATAGGCAACATGTGCCCAGCCCTACAATATGTAGGGCAGCCCCCAGCCACCCCTATTCTGCCCCCTTTTGCCATCCCTAGCCCTCCAACCTCCCACAAACAACCTCTTTACGGCCTCTCTTGCCTTCCCCCATCCTTTGGAACCCAAACAAAGGCACTCCCCTGATGTCCGCCAACTGCTCGACAAAATGCCACAACCACCCTAACAATCAAAACCAACTAAATATCCCCCAAATTCACACCAACAAAGAATTTTTTCATAAAATGGTAAGAAATGTACTTGTTCTTCATCTTCTTCCTCCTCCTTGCCTGAATTTGCATCAGCGTCCTCATATTCAAAACCATTTACTAAGCCTATTGTCTGTTCTTGTACTGACATCATGTCCTCTGCCGCTAGACCAACTTCACTCATTAGAAGATCCACCGAAACCTCTTCTTCAACAATCTTTGAATAATCGCCGTCGCTGGACTCTAGAATTTGGAGTGGGGTTGGGTTTTCCTCTGATTTGTTAATGTCAGCCGTTGTTTCTTTGTGTAATTAACAGGGAAACGAAATCTAAATGGCAAAGATTTGCTAGAAATTGGGAACTTTAATCGCCAAAAATCGCAAGAGAGATGTGATGTTTTTGTTAGCCGCTTTTTTTGGGTGGCCTCCCTCAATCTATTCCGTTGCACGTTTTGATTGAATTGGGCAATATAACACCTAATAAGTTTTATGCTCCAGTCAATTAAAGTAGTAGTGATAGTAATATTCTACTTCATTAGTTCAAAATCGATATGCATATCTATTGAATGTTTTGTACTATTTAAAAATTCAAATCAATCTCTAAATTAATATTATTTAAATAGAGAGATAATCTTATCTATATATTACATATTTCTAGTGAGAATAGATTCCTTTTATTTATTTATTTATTTATTTTAATCTTAGGGGATAAGATCCCAAATAGAAAAACTATCCATCAATTTGCTGGTTAAAATTCGACTGGTTTTGTCGGATATTATGGTATTATTAGATCCAGGGCGGACCCAACCCTCTGGGATTGCCATCAGATTAAGATATATATATATATATATATATATATATATATATAATTAGTTTGATTGTTATTTGAGAAACCAGAATCATCAGGCATATATTCTCCGATTACCATAAAGCCATATAAAAACGAGCTTGCAAGACCAACTCTTAATGCAACGAGAAAGCCTCTATTTATTGTAATTATGTCTGACTGGATGTCCGCAAATTTAAAAACCTATCTAATTTTTTCTATTTGTATTACAATTTTTTTTTTTTTTTTTTGTCCCAATATTTTACATAATCCCTCTTCCCTTCACAAGCAATGAGAGGGTCTTAAATGCGAGGATGTACATATAATTGTCAAATTATAAGATGTGAATATGTTAAGGATAATTACACTTGAGTTTAGTAGATGTTTTTAGTAACGTTTTGATTCATGAGATTTTTCAACTCACAAACAAAGATCAAAACATTACTAAAAAATCTACTAAACTCAAATTCACCTGGTTCAAACTGACAAAATTGTTATTTTCTCGAATAACTGGTCTTAAATGGNCCCATTGAAGGGCTGACTGTAACAGTGGACCTCGACCAGAAAAAGATAGTGAAATTTTCCAACACAGGAAGAGGTATCCCAATTCCAAAAAGTAGTAATACAGATTATAGATACACGGCCCAAGTGAAGCCACCAGAACTGAAGCCACTAAACCCAATATCCATGGAGCAGCCTAAAGGGCCTAGTTTTATAGTAGAAGATGGACACGTGGTGAAATGGTCGAACTGGGTATTCCACCTGAAAGCTGACCAACGAGCGGGGATGGTGATTTCACGAGCCACGGTTCAAGACTCAGAGACTGGTGAGCTAAGAAGTGTGATGTACAAGGGGTTTTCTTCGGAATTATTTGTGCCTTACATGGACCCTGATGAGCATTGGTACTTTAAGACATATTTGGATGGTGGTGAATATGGTTTAGGGGCAACTTCATTATCACTTGTGCCATTAAATGATTGCCCTAGATACTCTTACTACATGGATGGGGTCTTTGTGACATCCGACGGTAAGCCATTTGTTCAGTCTAATATTATTTGCCTGTTCGAGCGTTATTCTGCCGACATCAGTTGGCGGCATTCTGAGATCCCAATAAATGGTTTCCAGGTAATATACTCAAATTACACCTGTGGATACTTTTTGGTAAATCAATTAGAATAAATATAATAAATTATAGATAGAATTACTAGATAAATTACCATTTATTTAAATTCCTATCCCAATATTTAGATAAACTTCATTTTCCTTAATCAAATAATTTACATTTAAAGCTATAAATAAGAATTAATATTAATGATTGGATTTTAAAATTTATAATTAACGAGTTTTAAATTCTTTTCAATTTTATTTTTTAAGATTCCTTAATTATTTCACCTTTTTCTTTCCTTCTTTCTTTAGCGATTTAATGTCTAAAACTTTTTATTTTAATATGAACTGATTTCTCAAGAAAGCAAGAATAATAATATATTTTCTTAATAAATAATAGAGAAGAATGTTCTACAGTTCTAGGGTTGGGTATTTTGTACTTTTTATTTTTTTTATTTATAATTTAAAATTGTAATTTTATCTCATTTCTTTTCATATGTAAAACTTATGTATTAGATAGAAATAGTGGAAATTAAATTAATTTTCTCTTAGCTAAAAAGTACAAACAAAGACAAAGAAGAATGATAAAAGATTGGACACCTTTTAGTTTGTTTAAAAAACATTTTTATTTTTATTTATTAGGTGTTTATTCCAAGGCCCAATAATTCGAATCGTACTCTACGATTGTAACAGGGTATATTCAGCTTGAAACTTTTATGTGATGGATACTAGTCACTAGATTCCCAATTTGATTTGCATGAGTGTGCCGTGCCCAAGTGCTTAACTTCCTTTTCCACTATTAAATAATTTATCTTTACACTTAAAGTTATTTTTAAGAATATTTATTAATGGATTTTAAAATTTATATTTAGTGAGTTTTAAATTCTCTATTTTATATATTTTAAGACCATCTTTTTTGTTTTAGTCTTTTGCTGGCAAAATTAAAAAAAAATATCATCCAAATTCATTAATCATTTTATGCTTCATTAATCATTTAACGCTTTTTTATTCTTCTTTCTCTACTTAATCTCTGAAACATTTTATTTTAATATGAATTGATTTTTCAAGAAAGCGAAAAAATCTTATATAAATTTTTATACAAAGTGATATAACATAAAATGAATGGAGAAGTGAATATGATGAGTTTGACTTTTTGTATTAACTCTTCTATTTATCACTTTGTATATAAATCTTTAAAGATTTATTTGCATGTCTAGTATTATTGTTTGAATAAAAAATAAAAGAAAAAAACTGTCTTATAGGGTTGGGTTTTTTGTATTTTGTATTTTTCTATATAAATTTTAAATTGTAATTTTAGTATACTTAAGTATTGGATAGAAATATTGAAAATTAATATATATTTTTATATAAAAAATAAAAACAAAGATTGATACTTCTTAAATTGTTCTAAAAATTTATTTTATTTATATTTATTAGGGTATATTCCACAGCCTCATCTTCAAATCCTACTGTCCTTGTAATATTTATACGATTGCAACAATGAATATTCTGGTTAAAACTTTTATGGGTTAGAGACTAGATTCCCAATTTGATATGATATATGAATGTGATGTTGCCCAAGTGAATGGCTGAAAGTGAAACACGATACAACTGAAAGAGACTGAATTAAATGTTGAATAGATAAAGGAAGCCAGACCAAAGGTGACGCTTGTGGCGCGGATGACAGCATCAGTCGGAAACTACGACTACATATTTGATTGGGAATTTCAAACCGACGGTTTGATTCGCATCAAGGTTAGCATCGTATATTGAATTAATTTGATAGTTTATATATAAAATTCATGAATAACACGCAACAGGTGGGACTCTCGGGGATGCTGATGGTGAAAGGGACTCCACATGAAAATACAAATCAGGGTTTTGACGAAGATGACATATCGGGTCCCTTAGTTTCTGAAAATGCTATCGGTGTTGTCCATGATCACTTTATTACCTTCCACTTGGACATGGACATTGATGGGGTTAATAATTCGTTTGTTGAGGTTAATCTTGTGAAAAAAGAGACTTCGAAAGGCGAATCGCCAAGGAAGAGTTACTTGAAAGCTAAGCGGCGCATAGCTAAAACAGAAAAGGATGCTCAAATTAAGCTCAAGCTCTATGATCCATCAGAATTTCATGTAATTAATCCTTCAAGTCGCTCTAGGTTGGGAAACCCGGCAGGGTATAAAGTTGTCCCAGGAGCAAACGCCGCCAGTTTGCTTGCTCATGATGATCCTCCGCAGCTACGAGGTGCTTTCACTAACAATCAGGTACATGCCCCTATAAAATCCATTTACAGTTTTGCAAGTTATATATAAAACGGATTAGGTATTCACATTATTTAATAGGGATCTCTAAAATGGAAAAAAGTTAATGGTATTAATATTATTGATATGGTATCACGCATAAATATAATTAATTTAAAAGACATAAGAGAAAGAGAAAATTTACAAGTCACTCAAATATCTATTCCTGTTGTATTCTCGATTTTTTCAAATAGAATAATGTACATCATATAAAAGAGATAGTATTAGTATGTACTTTAATTTTTTGTTACGCCACATAGATATGGACGACCCCGTATAATCGAACTGAACAATGGGCTGGTGGACTTTTCGTGTACCAGAGCAAAGGAGATGACACACTTGCAGTTTGGTCCGAAAGGTATAAATTTAAGAACCTACTTTATTTTACGTGCTGATGTACGTACAACAACTAATTAGTAGCTTCTTTTCATTGACATAATTGGTTTGCATGATGTAACAGGAATCGCCCAATTGAGAATCAAGATATTGTATTATGGTACACCATGGGATTCCATCACATACCATGTCAAGAGGATTTTCCTGTAATGCCAACCGTGTCATCCAGCTTTGATCTAAAGCCTGTCAATTTCTTCCAAAGCAATCCAATTCTTCGAGCAGCGCCCACCTTCGAAGATGACCTACCTGTATGCCAGCCCAGTGCTTCATAGTAATCAGATTTTTATCACTTACAATATGTTTGACGCATTATATCGTATTGTATAATATCATATTACACTATATTATATGAAATACAGTAATATTTAATTTGCACATGTTTGATATGTCATATTCTGTTGTACTATATTGCATTGTATATCGTTGTCTTGTATTGGACAGTATCATATAAGATAACATGTAGTTTATGAAGGCGTTTAGCGGATGACTATATTGTGTCGGATGGCCCGGATGAATTACTTTAAATCCCTATGTTTCTCATATATATATATATATATATATATATCCTTAGAAATTTTTGTTAGTTTTAATAGAATGAATGGCAAAGAGGTAAATGAACCTCACTTTTATAATTATTGATTCATAATGAAAATATAACCCAAACACCCTCAAATCTAAAACAGATCTTGTCGCCTGCTAGGATCCAACCTCCACTAAGTATAAGACTGGTGGGTGGTTTATTAACCCATAGGCTCACTCCCTCTACAAGTTGGTTTTTAATAATATATATATATATCACTAATTTTAATTTTTTTATGAAATTAAACATAGGCAACAACCTCAACAAATTTAATTAAATTGTGAGATTACCAAAATACTCTTTCATCTTAAAAGACGAAAATATCCCTTTCACTTATTTTTATTCTTGATCTATCTTTTATGTGTGCGACCCGAAGGCTCCTCATCATATCAGTAGTTAATAGTATCGCAATTGACAATCAATCAATCGTCCCACTAAACATAGACCAAGATTGGCCTCTAGCCAAGTATCATACACCCAATAGATTTAGATTCAGGGAAACCGCTACCTATCAACAATATGGTTACCGTGCAATCAAAATCTCTTCATCATATATTATCTTATCAGGGTTGAGATGTAGAAATAATGTTAACCTTAATTAATATCCTTGATCTCTTTATATTCGGTTTTCCAGACCAATGACCTTAATAAATTGGATTGAGCGACAACTCAATCCTATAGTGGTCACAACTTTAGTTTCGTTGTCCTTTGCCGAATTGCGTAGTGAGATAATTTCTCCTATACCCAGGAGTGGTGAGTCCTTTATTGATCCACTATAGCCTCGATACACTTTTCAATGTAGTCAACCACTATTGTTCTAATAGTTCTAAATAAGACTACGTTAGACTAGTGTCAAACTACACCAATTGGTGCACAAGACACTCTGGTGATCTTAAGTTTAAGGATCACAAGCACCAATCGTTGGAGGACTCGTTCCACAGACACTAGGGTTACCATCTATGTGAAATCCTCCAATGGGTCGGTCCGATGAACTTGCCTACAACACGTTCCCATGTGTTACACCAGGTCGTCACCAAACAACCTTCAAAAGTGAGATCTGTCACTGTCTCTCGACAGAGTCATTCAACACTATGATAGTCTTACTGTATTATCTGTGCCCTAGGTTAGGATAATACTGAGCTATGGACGTTTCTAGAATGGCCACCATATGTGCTCATAAGGTTCTCACTAAGGAGATTTCAAACACTCGATACCCTTGTCACGGTTCTACCACCCTAAGGACATATATCACTTTCTTGTATGAATATAATTAGGTAACATGATATAGATAAATGTCTTTTATTGATAACAAAACATGATTTACAAATAGTCAATTTACAATACATTATTGGCTCTAGGGCACCTACTCTAACAGCATGTAACACATGGTGTGTCTAGCCCACCTTAGGATATGTGAAGTCATCTAGCTATGAAAGTGGGCCGCAATAGACATAGTATCCGAAAGCATTGTGGAATGTTAGGATTCGACATCCACTAAGTATGAAATTACTGGGTGGTTTATTAACCATTTGACTCCTTACCCTTAAAAGTCAATTTGAAGGGTGTATTCTACCTAGTGGGTCCATAACGCAACCATCCTAGCTCAATGTTAGTCGCATGTAACACGTTGTGTCTCTAGCCCACCCTTATTGCCAATCATTCCACACTATCCCACATAGATTCTTAGTTGCATCATATCCAGAGTGGTCATTGTTGGTAGAGGTTATGTACCAACCTAGTCCATTGAAAAGATGTTGTGTATTTTATGAGTGCCCCTTTTGATTCAAACCTAGGATTTTGTCCTTTGAAATGAATCTTAAGTACTAATTAAGCTACATAGTGTCAGTAACAGATGGTATCCCATCCGAAATTGTGTGGATAATCCATCATTTAGGATTTGTAGCAAGGTTGGATAATGGCCCTAGGACGGCCAACGAGAATGCTAGGTTGAAAATGTTAATGATTTTTTTTTTTCCTTCCATTTTCTTTCTTTCTTTCTTTCTTTTTTTTTTTTTTTTTTAATCCTTTTCCTAAAAATTTTTTAAAAAGAAAAAGTTAGGGTGAGGTTGATTTGGAATTTATTAATTTGGTTTGTCACTAATGATCATTGTTGTGTGGGTATGGATTATGGAAGAACAATATGATGGGAGGAAGCGCTGATGGGGTGAATTTGTTGGTTTTTGTTGACCTCTTATGTGTTTTAATATGCCAAAATTATCCAAAAAGTTGATTCATTACTAACCAAAACATGCTAAGGTATGACACAAGTAATAACCAAACCAAAATAGATTTATTAGGTGGTATGATCGTGCGTAAGTAGATTTTTCAAGTGGTATGACCATGCATGATCAAGGCACGACCGTTCAGTAAAAGAAAACTACCAAGATGAATGTGTCGCATTGCACGACATTGTTCCTCATGGTCGTTCATTATCCTGCCAAAATGTGTGGCACATACACAACCATCTTGCACGACCATTCCATTCAAGTCAAAAGTCAAGATATTCAAATTTAGAATCCATAACACTCTTGACTATTTTCCAAAGTCAATCAAGTCAAAACTCATGTATCAAAAGAGGCATGACCATTCTGCATGGTGGAACGACCATTCCTTTCTGAAGAGTTTTGTACAACAATGTTCCAAAAAGGTGTGCATGCCTCTGGAAAATCTTGTGGATTTGAAAGAACAATTTCGGTGAGACCATTCTGTGTGGTGGAATGAACATGCGATGTCTTTGCACGATTATACGGCGTGGTGGACGTTCATTCTAGAAACCCTAGATCTGAGAAAATTTATTCGTTGTGTCAGGAACGACTGTTTGCAATTATGAATGACCGTTCTTTTGGGTTCTACAGGCTTTATCAGAGTTGCATTAAATGAAGCAATGGCTACCTCTTCAAGGGATATAAAAACTCAAGATTTTTATGCTAAAGGGTGGAGAAGAGTCTTATCAAATTACAGAACATTCTCACAAGCGATCATTCCACCATGTGAAACAATCAGTTCATTGGCCCTTTAAAATCCATAAAAATTTCAATGTGGTAAGCGACTTTCTGGAATGATGTCGTTCTCCCAAGAACGATCTTTGAGTGGGAACGATCATGTGACATGATCATTCCGCTTGAAAAACTTTTTCTTCAACTTGATCTTCAAAGCTCAATCTTTAAGACTTGTCAAAGGCGTGAAAACATTTGAATTTGAAATGTCTTGACTCTTGACTTGAGTGGAACTGTCATGCATCTTGGTCATGCCATTGCAAGTGACTTGGCACAATCTTGGCAGAAGAGTGCACGATCATCTAGAATGTAGTCGTGCTATGTAGAACGTTCAACTGGGCAACTCTATGAAACTAGGAACAGTCGTTCCTTTGTCCTGTACGATCATACCAACTTGAAAAACTGTATTTTTGTTTTGGTTATGACTCTTGTCATACTTTTGCATGTTTGTTAGACAACAATCAACTTTTTAATTAGTCTTGGCATATCAAAACACATGAGGGCTCAAAAATCTCCCCTTTTGTTATTGATGACAAAACTAAACAAAAATTGATTTTCGTATGAAAGTGCAAATTCATAATCAATATGCAAAAACAAAAATAAAAAATTTTCCCCTTCAAAAATGCATATCTCACATACATAGAGTAAGGAAACACACTCCCCCTTACTCCAAGCATACTTCTACAACAAACACAACCATTTTTCTTCTCTTATCAAAGTATAAGACTCACTTTGAAGAACAAAGAAGAATTACACCAATCAGTCAACAAACAACAAATACACTCAATTTCATCCATCTTTCTCCCCTTTTTTGTTATTAATAATAAAGATATCAATCATCAACACATCAACACAATGACAGGTAAGGGTGATGAAAAGAAATTCATTATAGATATAACATTAAACGACAATCACAAAATGAAACAAACAATAACAACAAAAGTAAAGAACAATAACATAAGTTCAGGTGTCCAAATGGACACGAATGTTTCCCATGTGCACAAAAATGGAGATCAAAATATAAAAACGCAAAAGAGACTCGAAGGAAGTTTGGACTATGGTTAAAGAGATTGAGGAAAGGATGGCATAGAGTCTTGGAGGATTTGGAGGTTGTTTGAGACTTCAGATGTTTGATTGCTTAGGAGGAGGAATTTTTCTGTTATTGCCTTGTCCCGTCTATCAAATTTTGCATCAAAATGCAATGCTACTCTCTCAAATATCTCATCAGCCAGTCGTGGAGGCATCGAACTAGACCCAAGCTCCATTCTTATCATCTTTCTAGTGTCCAAAGGGTCTTCACTTGATGATTCAGTTGTATCCTTGTCTCTTAATTGACCTTGAGGAGGGATTACCTCCCACTTCTTGGTTTTCTTTGCTCGAATCATTCCCATCCTCTATAGAGCATTCTCAATAAACAGGTTCAAAATATCAAACTTAACCTTCTATTCATCATTAATTGCAGGTTTAGTTTATCACAAAAGTAAGTGATCAGCATTCCCATTGGGATTTCACCTTAATCCTTCTGAATCTCTTCAAGTTTTCTTATCAAGAAAATTGTTGTATTTACTCATTTTCCTTTTGTTGCTGCTTCCATTAACAGCACATTTTCGGTCGTAATTTGACCATTTGATCTCTTTCGTGCATTGAAGGAATATGTGATGTATCTATGCAATAGCCTCATCTCCGGATCACTCAATTTAGTGGATTTTGACCTGTGAGGGTTATAAGGCTCTCTTCCATGCAATCTCAGAACTCCATCCTCTACGAGGATCAACTAACCTGTCAGAATCACATTCCAGCCATTGTACTAATGTTCTTGAAGTTATAGAAGGCTCCACATTTTTTAGCCTGAAGAGCATTGTGTACAGAGGATATCCTTTCATTTCTACTCCAATAATCTCTAAATTGATATAAAACTCATTTATCAAATGTCTATACCCCGACTATCTAAGACTTATTAGTTTTCTCCAGTTCAAGTTATCAACCCATTCTAACAGTCTATCTTGCAATCCTAATTCACAAATAATAGCCCAATCAAAGGTTCTACAAAGGTGCATACTTCTTTTCTCTATTCGTTTGTATTCATTTTTCTAGATAGGATTTCTGAAGTGGACTCTATATAGACCTTGCAAGTCTCCATGTCTTAAGATACAACTGCCTCTTACCATATTATTTGTTCTAGGCTTGATGTTTCGGTAAAAAAAAGGTGTTTGGGATGAGTTCACATTGATTTTGAGAAGTTTTGAGTGAAAACATTTCAGAGAGGAAATGATTTTGAGCATGACATTCTTGAGAAAATGAACGATTATATTGATAGAAATCACGAGGCACGGTCATGCGGTTATCAAGCATGATCGTTCTCAAAACTCTAAATGATTAGGGTTAGGTTAACTCAACTCTGAATAGTCATACGCGAAAGAGGCATGACTGTGCTTAGATTTTTAAACCTGAATAGATGGCGGTTATGAGGCATGAACCTTCTAAGGGTTTGAACACTCATACGATGTGGAATGACCATGGAGCACGATCGTTCCAACAAGAACAAATTTAAAGATTTTGACTCTTTTGTACACTAATAAAAAAATATCATCAAACAAATATGTCCTAGATATTTCAATCACTTGGGGAATTTAAATTTATAAGAAAATGTATCAAATTGATGGTCATCACAAGATTGTATCCACTTGACTTTTCTTCAGCCAATTTAAGCACAATATCATACATGCATGATTTCACCTAAGTATGTCCCACATATGCCAAGTTGCAAATAATTCTTACACATGATCTGTATAAGTTCTCCATCTTCGTGAGATCCATCTAATGTTCTTATTGGGCTCATTTGGGGGTGCCTGTATAGATTTCTCTATACGGGTTATTGTAAAAGCAAATTTTGAGTACCTAGCTCATAATCCCAACCTTTTTACCCTTGCGATCCCATGGATCCAATCACTAATGGGGTTATGTAAGAATTATTGCACTTTGATTTATGCAAAGACAATCAAACTATCAATGTTCAAAGCAAGTTATCACAATCAACTCAAACATATTCTCAATATGCACATAAAAACACATCATCTCAATCAATTTCACATATAAAACAATCACATAAGATGATGAGTAATACCTAGTTAGATTCAATAAATCCTTACTCTCTTCAAATAATGTAGAATACATCCTTATCAAGAGACTTGGTGATTAGTATCAACAAATTCAAGCACAAATCACCCTTGCTAACATGATCATGTAGGAAATGATGTCTAATGTCTATATTTTTTTTTCCTAGAATGATGTACAAGATTTTTGGACAAATTAATAGCACTTGTATTATCATAATGAATAGGAATGTTATGCATGTTGAGCAACTTGGTACAGTCATCTAGAATGAGGTCGTGCTGTGTGGAACATTCATTTGGGCAACTCTATGAAACTAGGAATGGTCGTTCCTTTGTCTTGCACGGTCATACCAATTGGAAAAACTACATTTTTTTATGACTCTTGCTTGTTATGCCTTTGCATGTTTGTCAGATAACATTCAACTTTTTGATTATTTTTGGCATATCAAAACACATGAGAGCTCAACATAAGTGTTTGGGCTGATCCTCTCTTAGATGAACTTCATGTCACACTTCCTGAACCCCTTGTTTTCTATTGTGATAATGTTGGCACTGCATATCTTTGTGCCTATCTAGTGTTCCATTCTCGCATGAAGCCTATGACAATTAGGGGTGTGGAAATCCGTTTAACCAAACCGGATTACCCATTTTTCAAACTGAACTCGTTTTTCAGTTCAAGGAATAATCCAAACCAAAACTAGACCAGATTATCTCTTGAATCAGTTACTAACCAAACCGAATTATCAGTTCGGTTACTGGTTAATCGGATTATTATTTAATTTTTTTTATTAAAAAAAAATTTGAACCACAGACCCAATCCTCAAGCTACCCCATCAACATTGCTCCCACCTTCCTCTTGTCTTCTTCCTCCCTCACTGTTACCCTCAACCTCACACCTGTGCCATTGTTACTTATTAAAAATCAAATATTCTATCATTGGCTTTGAACATTTCAACAAAATTATATATTTTATTTTGTTAAGTTGGGCTCTCAAAATCCCAAATCAAATCGAATTACCCAATCCAAATAAACCATAAAAATCAAAATCGAACCATAACCCAAAATCAAACAATCCCACAAACCAAAATAATCATCAATGGCATCGCTGTCGCTATCCAAGGCCACAAGTTGCGACCTGGTGGTGGTGGTCTGGCGAAGCTTAGCAAGATTGCAAGCAAAAGGCCATGGATGGCTGCCAATGCCGCAAGTTGCAGCATTGTGTAGCCAGCCTTGAATCACCAATGCCCCATGTCATGACTTTAAGATTTGGGTGAGATTTAAGAAGAGGCATGTTTGACTTTGAGAAGATGAGTAGATGAGAAGAGGCGTGTTTGAGAAGATGAGTAGATTAGGTTTAGCCATTGAGAAGATAAGAGGCCAAGATGAAGGGTTTAATTTTCAAAATAGATTTATTGAAGATATGGTTTTTAATTTTTTTTTTTTTTGGGGAAAACCAATAGTAGATTTATTGAAGATAGGGTTTTAAATATTTTAGGAAAACCGACTTTGATTAACTGGTTCAAAATTAGACTTGAACCATTAATCGAACTGGTTTTCTGGTTATCTTAATTTTGCAAACCAAGACCGAACTGGTTATTTAGAAAAACCAATTTTTTAGACCGATTTATGTCCAGTTTCCCGGTTCGGTTTGGTTTTCGTACTTTTTTTTTGTAGCCCTAATTAATTTCAATTTGTCCTTGACAAATTGTCCAATGGTGAGCCTTAAGCATCTCATGTTTCTAGCCAATATCAACTTGTTGATTCTTGCTCGTACTCTGCACTGTCTTCATCACCTTCAAGCCAACATTTGTTTCTTTGATGGGAGTAGCATCTTGCTGGGGCATGTTAGAGATATGTAATCTTGTTGAGAGTTATTCACACTTTCATCCTTAAGGTTATAAGTATATTGCACTTATTTCAAATACTATGGGATATGAATAGTTTAGTCCTGTCAGGTGAAATTATTTAATAAAAAGTCTAGATTATCCTTATTATATATACTAATGGGCTATTCATATCTTACTCTTATAAAAAATTTACTTTTTCTTTTAGGTGTACAGTATATTTTCTACTATTTTATATACATAGTATTCATTTTTAATAACAGTGTATAAGTTAATAGGGTATTATAGACTTTTTATTGAAAAACGCACTTGATTGGACTAAATTATTCCTATCTTACAGTATTGGAAGTTACTGCGATATACTCCAGATCTAAGGACGAAAGGGCAAATAACGCTCTTTTTGATACCCTTTTAAATTTCTTGTATAACTAAGATATATTAGTTTTTCCTACTTTAGAAAATTTTATTTTAATTGCTTTCTCTTGTAGGAGTACATATACTTGTATATAAACAGATCAACTAATGGAATACTGATAGGAAATATTATAAAAATTACCTAATTTTCTACTAACAATTATTAATAAATAATATTATGAAATTTAAATATTAACAATTAAAATAAAGAAAGTAAGAAATTAAGGCCTAAGCTTAGAGAGAGGCACGCGTATACTCATTGTCCTAAAGCCAAAGAGTCTTTCATTCTGTGCGGGTATGAACGGTACTATAAGGGCTCCGAGATACTGTTAGTGTATGTGCCCTAAAACCAATAGTAGATGTTAGGTTTAGGGCAACATTTATATATATAAACTTTGTAATGATTTTGTCATTAATAAAATAACGATTATTCTACGCTACTTTGTGTCATCTATATTTAATTAAGTTGAGTATATCCCTGAGCTTGTTCTAGAAAGAATTCTTTTTTCAAAGAGTTTGAGAATATGAGTATCATGATTCTTTTGGCATGACTTGCTCTTAAGTATGTTCCTAATAAGATGTGATAGTAATCGAGGGCAATTTTATCACAAGATCAAGATTACTATGTGCCGCCATTGATTAGCATGAGATGGTGATGGTTGGGTGATGAGATTCATATCATAAGGGCACGAGTGATGAGGTGATTCATTAGAGAATGAAGTATATTAAACTTGACTGCTAAACGATTGATCACATGGGTATAATATCTTTAGTCAATGATCATCGTTGTGTGCATTAGTGTCACTTTATCCTTAATCTTGAGATGTGATCATGTCTTGCTCATGGATGCTCATGGTTCTTTAGTACATTATCACTAGATTATTTATATCTAGTGTGTAGTGTTGACAAGACTATTCACAAGCATACAAAATCATGCAAGTAATGACGAGTAAATAACGAATGTCAAACCCTAGGGAATCACTATTATCAATTTCCAAAATTTGCTATCTTGTTACTATTTGATTAACCAAAAATATATGAAGAAAAACCTAAACTAAACTAATCAATCGAAAACAATTTAAAACTAAAAGAAACATAAACTATGAACAAAAGCCTTGATGTCTAATGCAAGATGACTAAACCCAGGGCACAGATTTCACACCAATTTTATTCCTATGCATTGATAATTTATGCTAATCTTATTATAGGAAACGATCAAGTCTGCACGTAAAACAAAATTATTTACAATATGGATCGTTCATTAGAACCAAGATTAGGGCACAAATTTACAGTTTATATATAAAACAAGAATCTGCAAAAAATCAGTTTGGAGTTTGAGAAATCATACGCACGTTTGGAGGCTCCTCCAACTTGTCTCTGAACGTATTTTGCTACCGACCCAAGTATAGGATCGAACCATAGTAGTCCACACAAAGATAACCTCAAGGAACTAAAAAGGGATTTGCTAGATCCTCTTTAGCGTTTAAGATCCAAGAAGAAAATCAAAAGAATTTGATTCCAAAGCAAATAAGCAATCTGGCATGGGACTGTTTTCAAGGGGCTGGAGTGTTTTCCTTTTTAATGAAAATGAATTGAATGAATATCTCACTTATTCACAAAGAAACTTACACTTATATAGTGCAAGTCTAATTGCCCTATTCCCTTATGGAATAGGCTTGGGCTCCAACCCAAACACCCCTTGTATCTAAACATTCCCATTTAGATATTTTAATTTCAATTTATTAGTATCTCAATTAAAATCAATTAATATATATTAACATTTAACAATAATGATAATTTATTTAAATATATGCGAACATATATTTAAACGTAATCTCACTTATTTAATTTTAATATCAAATTAAATAAAGGCTACGACCTCAACAAATTTAATTGCACTGCGAGATTACCAAAATACCTTTTTTGCCTAAAAAGACGAAAACACCCTTATTATAAACTAGTTCTTAAATTATCTTCTATGTGTGTGACCCGTAGGCTCCTTATCATACCGGTAGTGTGTAGTATCGTGATTAATACAAATTAATCGTCTCACTACACATAGACCAAGATTGACTCTTAGCAAGGCATCATAGCCACCCGATAGATTTGGATTCAGCGAAGCAACTACCTGTCAACGATATGGTTACCATACAATCCAATCATTTCATCATCTGTTATCTCAACGAGACCAAGGCATAGAAATAGTGTCAACCTCAGTTACTCTTGATATGTATATATTCAGTTACTGGACCAATGACCTGAATTATAAACTGGATCGAGCGACAACTCAGTCCCACTGTGGCCACGGTTTTAGTGTCATTGTCATTTACTGAATTACACCATGAGATAACTTCCCTATACCCGGGAGTGATGAATCCTCTGTCGATCCATCATAGTCTTGATACACTCCTTGATGCAGCCAATCACTACTATATTGACAGCTTTGAATAGAATTGCGTTGGGCTAGTGTCAAACTACACCAATCGGTGCACAAGGCACTCCAATGATCTCAAGTCTAAGGATCACATGCACCACCATTCGTCAGAGGATTTGTTCCATAGACACTAAGGTTACCATTCATATGGAATCCTCTAGTTGGCCAGTCTAGTGAACTTGCCTACAGCAAGCACCCATGTGTTGCACCAGGTTGTTACCAAACAACCTTGACAAGTGAGATCAATCATTGCCTTTCGAAAGGGTCGTTCAACACCATGATAGCCTTATCGTATTGTCTGTGCCCTTACTTCAGAATAATACTAGGGCTATGGATATTTCTAGAATGGCCACCATATACGCTCATAGGGTTCTCACTATCAAGATTTGAAACACTTGATACCCTCGTCACGGTTCTACCATTCTAAGGACATATATCAATACATACAATGATGATTTACACGATATAGAATAAAATGTCTTTTATTGATCAATAAACATTATTACAAAGAGTCAATTTTATAATAATTGATTGGCTCTAGGGCACCTACTCTAACACTTATTAAGGCTTTTCTACAGGTCAAACTCCCAGGAATTCCAGTAATTTTCTCTCGAACAATTACTAGATTAACTCCTAATTACTACCTAAGATATCTCTAAATCAGATTTAAGTATTAAAAGATCATTATGCTCTATGGAGTTTACCAAAACCTCACAAGTTACGGTAACGTATCCCTTGTGTTTGCTCAACCTATGGTTTTATTACCCTAGACCAATTAAGTGTCATCTCTCAATCTCAACCTGGTCCATTAATTCATTCAATTCTCAGGGCCTTAAGAATCAAAAGCATTAAGTGCAATAATGAAACTTAAAAACAATGCCTAATAAGAATTAACAATAATATATCAACACATAATCATAGAGATTAGGTTACATCTTAGCCCTAGAAAATAAATTCAGCTCATACTCATTATGAAATAAACAATCATCATGAGTTTAAGATATAAATAAGAAGAACTTCTCTGTATTGTGAATTGAAAGCTCAAGAAGTTATGTCACTTTGATCTCCTCTTGCGGTAGCCTTCTTTAATTATCTCCTATTCTCCCTAAATTATGGTTAAAGACTTATATTTATATCACTAGGGTGCAAGGGTTGTGATTACTCCTTTCCTATTAAGTTTAAAACTCTTAAAATAGGAAATACACGTCATAAATTTAATAACAAAAATTCTAGAATCGCAATTGTGCCGCGACACTATGCCTAGGCATAGTTGATTCTGCCCTAGAACTTACAATCTTGAAACAATGATGATTATTAAGCATGATAATGTTTGAATCTGGCCAAGTGGTAAATATATTAATTATAGCCCTTTGAATTAGCTTTCCAACATCCAAAAATCATATCGATTTGATATCTACAGCTCAAGGTATTGTCGAGTGAAGCATGTTCAAATGAGAATGTTTTCCAGGATTTTCACTTCTACTTTAAAACACTATAACTTCCTCATCTCAACTCCAATTCTTGAACCGTTTGATCCTCGTTGTCACTCATTCCATCACCAACATTATTCTTCACATGAATATCATCTTAAAGCATTTATAAATTTAGATATTTTTATTTTAATTATTATTATTTCAATTCAATTCAATTAATATATAAAAAATATATTAACATTTAACAATAACAATAATTCATTTAAATATATGCATACACATATTTAAATATAATCTCACTTATTTAATTTTAATATCAAATTAAATAACGGCAACAATCTCAGCAAATTTAATTGCACTATGAGATTGACAAAATACCCTTTCGCCTAAAAAGACGAAAACGCCCTTCTCACAAACTGATTCTTAATTTATCTTCTTTGTGCGTGACCCGTAGGCTCCTCATCATACTGGCAATGTTTAGTATCGTGATCAACACCTATTAATTGCCTCACTACACACAGACCAAGATTGGCCTCTAGCAAGGCATCATGACCACCTAATATATTCGGATTAAGTGAAATTGCTACCTTTCAACGATATGATTACTGTACAATCTAATCATTTCATCATCTGTTATCTCATTGAGACTGTGACACAGAAATAGTGTTAACCTCAGTTACTCTCGATATATTTGTATTCAGTTACTAGACCAATGACCTGAAAAATGAATTGGATTGAGCAACAACTCAATCCCACTATGATCACTGATTTACTGTCATTGTCATTAATTGAATTACGCCGTAAGATAACTTCTCCCGTACCCAAGACTGATGAATCCTCTATCGATCCACCATAGTCTTGATACACTCCTCGATGCACCCAATCACTACCATATTGACAGCTCTGAATAGAACTGTGTTAGGCTAATGTCAAACTACACCAATCGGTACACAAGGCACTCCGGTGATCTCAAGTCTAAGGATCACATACACCACCATTCGTTAGAGGATTTATTCTATAGACACTGGGGTTACCATCCATATGGAATCCTCTAGTGGGTCAGTCCAGTGAACTTGCCTATAACAAGCACCCATGTGTTGCACCAGGTCGTCACCAAACAACCTTGACAAGTGAGATCAGTCACTGCCTTTCAACAGGGTCGTTCAACACTATGATAGTTTTACCATATTATCTGTGTCCTTGGTTAGATCAATACTAAGGTTACGGACGTTTCTAGAATGGCCACCATATGTGCTTATACGGTTCTCATTATCAAAATTTGAAACACTTGATACCCTCGTTACTGTTCTACCATTCTAAGGACATATATCAATACATACAACTATGGTTTACATGTTATAGTAGATAATGTCTTTTATTGATTAATAAACATTATTACAAAGAGTCAATTCTACAATAATTGATTGGCTCTAGGACACCTACTCCAACAAATGTAAATGGTAATAAAAAAAGAACTAGAAAAAAAAAGGAATATCTTTTTATATCATCGAATAAAAAAAAAATTATCTTGAATTAGACAATGGAAGTCAAGAAGAAAAAGAACCCGCAAGCCAAGGAAATTTGAGATCAGATGCACAAAACCAAGTAAGTCTTGGATCAGTTCTCTCGAACCAAGAAAAAGATATATATATATATATATATGATCAGTTCTCTCGAACCAAGAAAAAGATATATATATATATATATATATATTGTGATTTTAACGTTTGAAATTTAACATCGGGTGGAACTTTATTAAATTTTCAATTCAGTGGGGGAAATGTGATTTTACCAAACCTTGGGGAAAATAAATTCAGCCTTAAATTTTGATACTATAAATAATTCTTGAAATAGTTGTCGAGTTACCTCTCAATCATTGTTTTAAAAACTGGACCGGAGGGCAAACCGCTTTGATGGCCGGGTCACGGTTTAACCGGTCCAACCGGTTGGACCGCCGGTTGAACCGATGGTTTGAGGTTTAAAATTTAACAAAAACACCCTTAATAATTACCATCAGACCCTAAAGGTTTGAAATCTAGCAAACACAACCCTGGCCAAATGCAAATCGACGATCGATTGGGAGAGCAGTGGCGACACACCAGGAGGGTAGATCGGATGATGGGGAGGGCAAATCCGCAGCTAGCAAGTAGAGGCATCGCCGGAAAATGGCAGATGGTGGAAAGTCACTGGTCGTGGTGTTTTTTTGGTGAGATGACTAGATCTTGTGAACGACAGCAGGAGCTTGGGAGAAGGTGTACGGGGGCTAAGGAAGCCTGTCGATGTCGGAGAAGGGCCGATCGACGCTGAGAAATGGAAGAAAAATCTAGCGGCGAAGGTGGACGACGAAACGTCACGCGACGGCTGGAGATGAAGCGTGACAGCGCCAGAGAAAGTCAGAACTCAGATGGTGGTTTCCGACAGTAAGGGAAGGTGGAAGGTCGCCTGAAAAAGGGAGGTCATTGCCGATTTGCATTTGGCCAAAGGGTGTGTTTGCTAGATTTGAAACCTTCAGGGACTGATGGGAATAATCAGGGGTATGTTTGTTATATTTAAAACTTCAAATAGTTAAAAAGAGTGAGCCGACCAGGAGAAGGCCCCGAGTCCCGATCCAACCGATTGGACCGGCCGATCTGGTCCGATTTTTAAAACAGAGCTCTCAATCATGGATTTGAAGGGATATCAAATGATTTAAAAAAAAAAAATAAAAAAGCGCTTTTACAGGAACGTTTCTTGGCATATAGTGTTTGTTATTTTCAATATCAATACCAACAAATGTCAAGAAGTTCTTGTATGAAGAAACAATAATGCTAGATGACTAAATCAACAACATTCTCTCACAATCCCTGACGTAACAGCTCGTCATTAGTTAGCTTGCAAATGAATAAACGAGACCCATACAAACAAGCGAGACCAATTTTACGAACTGTCACGTCGGAGGTTGTGAAAAAAAAATTGTGAGATTGAATTGTGAACCTTACATTACTCGTTAAAGAAAATTTGTTTCCGATAGTTTCCTTTCACATTATACTCTCCTAGAATTTGTTTAATCAGAACCTTAAATATAATACCATGTAAGTATATAACCACTGGAAAACAAATAAGATTTAATGAGACTACTTATTTAGTTATTTCCATTAAAACTGCGGAGGAATATAAATAACTCTCCTTTATTTGGCAGCCAAGAAAGATACAGTTAATTGTACTTACCCCTGGGGTTCAAGTCTACCAGGGTTTGAGTCCTACGGTTTAAAATAATGGAATATACCCCTCTTACCTCATTAACAGATCATGTAAACATTTGTTAAATTCAAGGGGAACATTTTAAAATACAAAACCTAGACTATAATTGATCCAAACTTCAGGTGTATAAAGACTTTCTCTAGATCATACTCATACTAGAGATATATGAATACTTCATCTTCACAAAACATATTAAGGGCGGAAGATTCGTTGCAAGAAACTGAGAATTATACAATACAAATGACTAAACAATGCTACAAGATTGAAATATGAAACAAAAGAACACACAAAGAAATTCGAACTTCACACACAAATTATCATTTACATAAACATTAGTATCCCTCAAAAGGAGTTGCAACAAAACTTTTATCTACACAAAATCTTAGGTTTTTGGTAATTCCAAATCATCAGGACCCTCTTTGTCTTGCTCATTGCTTATATCATCAGCCGCCTTTTTCTTTTCAGTATCTTCACAACCTTCATTACGATCATCCTCATCAGTTTTTTCAACTTCTTCCACCTGAGATCCGAATTCTGAAATTTCTTTGGAAGGCAGATACTCTGATGATGCTTCAAAACCAGTTTCATTATCGGGGTCACCCTTTATTATTTCATGCTCTTGATCTTTGTCTGCCTCAAGGGATATTTCTGTCTTCAACCTGTTGAAGATTTGTCGACAATACTTCTTCAATTGTGTCATCTTCCTGCTCGTTTCTCTGCTCATGATCTTCTACTGGATTAGTTTCCACTGATTCTTTTACCTCTTCAGCAAGTTGAAGATCAGTCACTATTTTTTCTTTGTCTTGACTTGTAATTGCTTCATCTTCACTCTCTACGATTGGCACTGTTTCCTTTTCTATTTCTTGATGTTGATCATCACTTGGCCTGGTCCTCGTTTGAATATCATCGACTACTTCCATGTCATTTCCGTCACCTGGCCTGTCAGTTACCAAATCCTGCTCAACAGCCTCTGGATTCTCTGCATCGTCACTCTTCTCCACATCGTTGAGAGGTAAAGAAGTGTTGGGTTCTAGGGCGTCATCTTTTCCAGTACTAAATTCCAAGGCAGAAGAGTCTTCAGCCTGATCAGGTTCTTCCAGAGTGTTTTCTACTTTTGAATCAGTTCCAGCTGCTGTTGTCGAAGCAGGAAACGACTGGAAAGCATCCCAATCATCATCTTCCTCTTCGCTCTCTCCTATGCTGTCTTCATTGGAGCTTATTGAGGTAGTTGTTGGTGGCAAATCTCTTTCTCTGCTCACTTTTGTTGGCTGTCTTATTGTGGCCGGTGGTGGGGCAGGTTTTTCTAATTTTCCACCAGCTGGCCCTGGTAATTTGATTTCTAATGATGGTGCCACAGGTTTTATTTGTGGTGTGTTCTGATCTTGTGCTACCGAAGCACGAAGGACACCCTGAAAGAAGAGAATGCAAAGCCAAATGGAATATTCCTCAATAAACAATTAAAAAAAGAAAAAGAAGAAACAAGCAAATAGTAAAGTGCAGTTGCACATAAAACTTTCCAAGAATAGCTCTAATCTACTTAACCTGATTTACAGTTTTAATCCAGAACCATACGCTACGCTGGCCACTCTTCCAAAGGAAAAAATTGACTAATGCAAGCTAAATTATGATTCAGGACCCAAAATATATATATATATCTATATGACAAGGTAGCTGGTGCTTTATCACAAATCTTTCAAATCATTCTCTATGAATAATAATGATGAAAAAGGGCAGTTTCAGCTTCAAATTAGTGAAACAGCAGTTACTCGATAAATGTTGATAAAGCACAAATACCATTTATTCTACATATCATGCGTATTTCGTATATGCAAGTTTAAATCTTTTAACTGAAGTTTACAATTATAGCACTAGTATGGTAAGAACAGCACCTGAAGTTGCTGCCTGTGCTCTGCAGGCATTGATAACAAGGCATCCTTAAGATGAACTGCCGAGGAAGGAATTTGAGCAAGATGAGAAACAAGCCTCACAGCAGTGCTTCTTATATCATTAGCTTCCTGTCATGCAAGTCATGTAAGAAGAATGTCAAAGATTAGAGAAATAACACATTCCAGTTTCACTTAAGTTTAGAGGCAGCTTAAAACAGTACCTGGGAAGAACCATCTTCTGATGCTGAGAATACCATGACAATGGCTTCCAGAAGCAGTTTCATAAAACCTCTTTGACACTCGTCAGATTTAGACACAGTTTGCAGAAGCATCAAGATTTTTAAGCATTCCCCAGCAGTAGCCACTGATTCTTTACTTATAGGTTTCTGTCATCAGTAGCATAGTAAATTAGTCCAAATCATAATTATTAAAGCTCAATCAAAAAAAGAAAAGAGAGCTGACAAAACAGAAATGGGGGTTTGTTCTGGTTTAACCAGTGAAAGAAAGAAAGAGAGAGAAAAGAAACACCTTCAGCATCTTCTGAATTATGGTGAAGATGTCTCTAACAAGCACTCCAATGAAGAACATCATTACACTGTTTTCATCTTTGTTGGTACATCTCTGCACCATGCTTTTTAGAACTTGCAACCCAATAGCTTGAACCTGTGTATGGGAAATATACATTAGCTGCCTTTTGGTGCTTAGTAAACAATTGAACCTGCTTACAAATTACACGCACACAATTCAAACTACCTTTGCATTTGAATCCGTAAGTACAGTTTCAACACATTCGGTACAAAATTTGAACACAGCAAAACCTATGGGGTTACTATCTTTTTCATCACCAGGAAATTCAGTTTCATAAGCTAGTTTGGCAATTGAAACTGTTTGCTCCAGAGAGAACGCAAGCTTTAACTGAAGTAGTTTCCAGAAGTCAGATCTGTTATTTTCCAGTAGATGAATTCCCTTGATGCAATCCTTCATCAGATCAGCAATAACATTCAGACAGGCGCCAAAAACAGTTCTTAATTGGTTAATACCATCATCTTCAAGTTTTTGAGCAGCTGCAAAAAAATAAAAATTTAATTAGGCATTAGCTTCCCAGTTGTAGCTTGGTGCATTATAACATGTCAGATACTATTTATATTAATTAATTTTTCAACCCCTCCAATAAATTAAATTCATTTAACTCAATATAGTATGGGTAATTCTCTGTATCAGCTCTTGGCCCATTTAACAGCATTCCAAAGATGTCGATTAGAAACAAACAATTTGGCACCTCACCACTTTTATTTGCTTAAAAGAAATTTACAGAAAAGTATATAAATATAATGCCCTTACAACAAAACAAAAAGTTATCAGTTTGCTCATTAATTGAATCTACTTTATCTATCATCTTTTTTAATGCCTTGATAAGAAACTGAGGAAGCAATAGTTATACGGAAACAACCAATGCCAAGATCAGTTATGGCATGAAATCACTTACCCTCAACAAGTTTCTTCAATGCGGGAATGACACACTTGACAAAATCGATAACCTTTGAAAGGCATAACTCAGTAGAAGCGTGTCTAATGCACTTGTAACCACTTAGAAGAAATGCCAATGTCACTGAATTAAACTGTTTCTGCATCTTAACACATGTAGATCAATGTCATCGATCATATTACTGAATGTAAATGTTTGAATAACATATTTAATCAAAATCCAAAAAAAAAAAAAAAAAAAAAAAAGAAATAGCAAGCCAAAAGACTGAAATCCAGAAGCCATAACAAATTAACTAAGAATTGTCAACTATAAATAGGCTTGTTATGTTTCAATTTACATACACCAAACTCACCTTTAGTTCAATATGCCGCATCAGCATCTTTGCAGTTACAAATAATGGAGATGGTAAATCCTCCTGGTTTGGGAGATCTGGTGATATCAGATCAGTACTGAAACACAAAAAAGCATCCAAGTTAGTAGTAGATATTTTACGAATGCATTTCATCATGTGCTTTGTACTAATACTTATAATCAGATTATAAAATATTAAAAAATGGACATTATTTAGATTCAATCATTTAGATCTATTCAAATTATAAACCAATTCAGTTCTATTTAGTTTTCTGATAAAAAACAAATGGCACCTAAGATTATTTATAAATATTCTGATCAATTGAGTTACCTTTGAAAAAATTTGAAGAGGTAAGCCAAACAAAGTTCCATTCCCATATATGCAAAATTTTCTGACTCCATGAAATCTGCAGGGCAGTTCTGTACAATCTGTTGAGGGAAAGGTATAACTCAATATATGCGATGTTAAATGAATTTCGCAGTTTATGTGTATGAAAAAAGAATTGAACAGTAAGTGACAAATCTTGCCCAGTTTTAACAATCAAATTAACAAGGTGCAATATAAAAGCTAATCATGCGCATTTAAGCATAAAAATTCCCGATTTTTACCTGTGATAAAACTGATATCGCAAGACTATTCCACGAGTTGTCCATGCATATACAATATGAGAAAACCTACATCCACCAATAAACTAAAGAGGGCTCAAAACATATTTGCCAATAAAATACTCAAACTATAGCATCATATGATCACAACCTTTCTTCTAGCAAGTCTAGAAACTTAAAAATTTTAAATACATAAATAAATAATTTGCCACATCTACAGGTCATGAAATGAAATAAGTCGAATCTATGACAAGAACCATCCAAGAGAAAATTATATAAAATTTTAATAGTCAAAATTTTGAATAAATTGAAACATAACAAGCCTATTTATAGTTGATAATTCCTAATACGAAAAAAATAAGGTAATAACAAATTCCTGATCTGAATCCTAAGTAAATAAGAAAACAACTTCCTAGCATGACTCATCAGAATATTAAAACAACTTAAAATAGGAAGATAACTTCAGGAAAACGAATAAACTTGAGAAAGCTGTCCTACATCACCATATAAACAAGCTAAGAGAACCGAAAAAAGGTTGAAAAATATTAGAGATATAGGGTAAAATCTAACACGGTAAAGGAGGACAAGAAACAATGAGAGAGATTACAACCTGCAGCAGTTCCTGGCAAAGATTCACAGTAAGAAATCCTGCAGTGAAGAAACTTTCAGTTGAGAGGAACTGGAATATAGGTAACGCAATTTCATATAACTTCAAGCCAAGTGAATTCATCTCTTTCATCGGTGAGTCTCCACAAAATTTCACTTTTGCAGAACCCAATGCTATTGTTTGTTTAACAGGAGCTAGATGCTGTCCCTGAAATAGCACAAGCAAAGCAAAGCCCCATAGGAATTGATATTCTTCACACTCCAGTTCCACCATGCTATATCCAGATATTAGGCTACTTCTTGACATATTTTCAACAGAGGTTTTGGAATATCCATTCCCATCATGATTTACTGGAACTGCATCCAGTGCAACTGCTTGCAAAATAACTGGCCAGGCTTCTTCCAAACAAGGCAGCAACTTTGATGAAACCAGAGGTGACTGGATTCCATCAAGAAATGGGTTCCACTGCCAGAAGCAAGCAACAAAGATGAGGTTGGCTAGAACCGCAGGGAAATCTCATGTCAAGATTACATCCTAAAAAGGAAAGAAAAAACCGAGCAGATTTGAAATAAATGAAACTTACATTTCTCTTGAGATTCACGCCCAAGAAAATATAACTGTAGTCCTTCAAAACTCGGATCCAGTACTTCCCCAGTGTACTCGAACTCTTTGAAAACAATGGCAATAATGCTAGAAGCTCATTTGGAACCCCGCCATGGTGTCTCCTCAGGAACGCATAGGTGTAACACTTTAGAGAGGCATGAGCAGCCAGAAGTCTGATCTTGATCTATTTCATGTTCACCATGTTAGTAAAAGCTTATATAAAAACAGAAGTAGCAGAAACAAATCATTTTGATCCCTCTAAGAAACTCAGAAAAGTGAAAATAAATAAAGAAAGAAAGAAAAAGAAAACTGGAAATCATGAACTTACATACCTTGCATGAGACCCATTCCGCAAATGAAGGATAATATAGGTCATTGAAGTCATTGAGAGGACGTGAAATCAAAGAAAATATGCGCTTAACTGCTGCTTGATCGCCACTAATTATTCCACTTGTCATTATCTGAAATTTAAAGGTGTCAATTAACATTGGAAACTATCGAAAGAAGAAAATCTATTTTATCTCTTCATTCCAAACCTTAGTTGCCAACTGCAATCCTGCCTCCAGAAGGATAGGGCCGGATGATGCATCTAACGCAGTGCGAACAGCAGATACAAGCTGTGCCTGAATTTATACAGCCATAATTAATCAAAATATATCCATAAAATTCATGAGATATAGCCATATGCATAAAACAACATTCTGTTTGAAGTAGGAAAAAGCCAAACCCTGCCCCTCAGCTTTGAGGCTTCGTTGAATTGATTTAGGTATTATAAAGGAACAAAAGAAGAAAAATTAAACAAACTCCAATAGCATACCTGATACTGTTCTAGTAGAAGGTGTCCAGGAAGTTCAGGGTCAGATATCATTTCAAACTGCATTTTCAAAAATGTAAGATAGAAATATATTAAGGAATGAAAAGGTTCACTCCAGACAGCAAAAATGAATTAATCCATGAAATTAGGCTGAGACCAAAATATAAAAAGGTCCAACACTAAGTGAAAAATACTTCCTCATAACATAACTTCCATCAAACAATTTAGTAAAAAAATTAGATCAGAGGTGTCAACGGATATCATTGATGCCACAAACAGGTTCTGCTTTTAAGGTAGCAAAGTAAGCAAGATTGAAATTAAATTGAATATCAAATATCTAAAGCAGTAAAAAGGCGAAAATTTGAGTTCATGATTTTAATTAGAGAAATAGAGATACAAAGGAGAAAGATATTGACCATTCTATAAACGTGCAAAAAGAATTTAAGTAGTATTTTCTCCAGGTAAAAAAAATGCGACACTAATCTGGACCTTCGGTATCCGCTGCAATCTAACTTAAGGGGCATTGGAGAGATCCCTCATAATAATATAATTTAAATATTAAGCTTGACATCCCAAGTTCAATTAGAACAGTCACTAGCTATAACCACAGCACTTTAATGTTAAAATGAAACTCAGGTGCAGAATAAAACAAAAACACATTCACAAGACATATTATGTAGAACTATCTCTACTTACCTTGTCCACAATCATACTCAGAAGTCCCACACCAATTGGGCGCATGCTTTCAAATTGGATTGTGCTTATCTATGAAAAATGGTATATAATCATGTCAGATTTAACACGTAGTTCATAATTCTATAGCAGTTCAATGCAATGATGTAGTATGCTAGCTAATTCATATTAAGAACCTGATAAGCTAGTGATATTAGCTCTTGTACATGGAGGACTAGCCAATCACAAGAGGCTTCCACATTAGCAGGTCTTTTTCTTGCCAAAGAGAGGTCGAAATGAGCAGGATTACTTCCCACAGCTGTTGGCAGATGACTCAAACACCTAAAACAAGATAATTTTATCATATAATCGAATCAGATGCATTTTCTATTCACTTATAGTCGACTTGACAATAGAAGTTCTTTTCATTGCCCATAAAAAAGTTGAACTTCTACAGGAAAAAGATTTAATTCAATACATGAATGCCTCTCCAAATAGTCCCAAGACTTTTGCATTCAAGAGTTTTCTCCAAGGAATTTTCCTCGACTTCAAGATCAGATCATGCATTGAGGTGTCAGGTGTAAATCAAGGAATACCCTGCATATCCCTAAACTCTCTTTCAAGGCAAGCATATAAATGGGTTTCCTGCGGATTGTTTTTTCCTTTAATTTAGGGCATTATTAACAGTGGGGCCCAAGTATGCACCCCACTTTAATGCAGTTGATTCTGAACATTGGCAGGTTCCATAAACAACACAAAAATTATTTATAATAAGCAGAAACAATTTTACTGAATTATATTAAAAGAAAATACAAATTAGGTGGAACATCATCTACAATAGTTTTGACAGGTGAATGTTGTATCAAATTTTTCTTCAATCCTTAAAGTTTAGAATCACTAGCCAACGTTATCCAAACACATGTTTCACTTTTACATACATATGAATTAATCACTTCTGAAAATGCTCGTCAATAATCATACCCAAAAAGAGACCTTTATGCACATATTCCTTTCACATTTCAGAGACTAAAATCATCCAGACACTCAGATCCAGTAAACCATAGATTTATAATGATACAACTGATACAGAATGACCAAGTGAAGGAAAAGCTTTATCATGCACAAACATCTGATCAGTTATTGGGTCCAAAAAACATTGACAAGTGATCATGGATTTATCATCACAAGTGAAGAAAAGAATATAAAACAAGGAAACATAAGAGAAAACGCAGGATTACATACTCTGCAGCAAAAACTCTAGTTCGAAAACGGAGGTGCTTATCTCTTTTAGGTTTCAAACTGGAAGCTTCAAATGCATAGCCCTGAACTGGCATGCCTTTTGAACTAGAGACCATGTTTTCACCATCATCTCCGAAATTCAACCTTGTGTCACCATCAGGAACATTCACAGAATCAATTTCTGAATTATTAAATTCAGCATTCCCTCTTGATGATGTAGCAAGGACCTAAACAAAAGTTAACAATACAATCAATTAACTAAAGCAGCTAAAAATAAAAGCTTTCGATCTGAAAATAGAGTATTTCGTCACGTCAATTAGAACTACTTGACAATGACTAACCATTTTGAAATCAGAAGTAATATGCATAAACATATTTGTGAAAATACAGAGTAATCATTCTAGGAACAAAAACCCTGAAACTCAAAAAAAAATATATACATACAACACCATACATCTTAATACAATGGTTATGAATTGCATTAAATGGATCCATGCTAGTTTATGACACAAGTCATGCCATCAGGCTTTAAGATACAATGACCCTATGACTTTATGCCAAGAGCCAAGAGTTCCTTACGTATATCATCACACAGAAAAGCAATAGTCATAGTGCCATTCTACGAGCCAGCATGATACCCGTGCTCACATCAATTCACTTCAAGCAAACCACATCACTCCAATCAGCACTCTAGAAACTCCAAATTCATATAAACATATTTCTTTATCAAAAATATCCTGACTCTTCTAAAAAAAATTAAAAAAAATTGAGAGACAAATATCAAAGATGGAAAAACCCTTCATCAAAGAAATAAAGAGGTCTAAGCAGATTTTAAAAATATGTATTCAAACTCTTAATTCTCAATATTAGTATGCTTCTTGTTTTTCCCTATTTTACAAAAAATAATAAAATAAAATAAAAAACACCTGGAAGGATGCAGAATGTCAACTTAGCTGTGGAAGTTCTCTACTCATTTTGCATATTGAAATGAACAAACAAAAGGATAAACATACAAATATATTAAGGGCATCAACTAAAGACTGTACCAACCATGTCTTGTTAAGAAACAAAACATGTAGTCCAACAACATGTGAACCCATTACTTATGTAGTCAATATATGATATTATAATTTATGCAAGAAAGGAACTCACCATGTTACGACAAATCAATATCCAATGAGAAGGACATAAAGGGCATGATGCATAGAGCAACCGCATGATTGTAGTACGTATCAGATTCCCAATCCTGTAAGAATAGAAGGAATTCAAACCTAAGCATTACCATGCAACCAACCACATGAATCTCTCACAATCCGTATGTAACCAATCATGAACAGAGAGAAACTCAGTTAACTAGAATGAACATACTCGGAATCAGTTTCCTCATCCAACATGTGAAATAAATTGTCTTCTATCTGCTCTTCAATCACAGAAACCTATAAAGATTACAGTCAGCACAAGAATATAGCAAGCTAAGAAGACATTAAAAGATGCCATGAAAAGAAATAAGCAGAAAAACACAGTTATAATGACTCACAGGATCTTTTTCAATTAGATGCCTTAGAGTAGAGACAGCAAGATGCCTCAAAGTGGGCTGTTTCAAAAGAAAATAGGCTGTATTAGGCGGGAGAGTCCAAAAATATATCATATCTGAACTCATTCATCGTTCAGAGGAACAAAACCTGTCTTGACGATAAAGTCAAAAGAAGAGTTTGCACGTGGGAGTGCACAGAAACAGCTTGGGGAGCAAAGAGAACAAGCTGCTGTGTAAAACGAACACTCCTACAAAATCATAGGCTATTAATTAAAAAAATTACAAAAAAAGAAAAAGAAAAAACAAGAAGAACAATTCAGCTGCAGTAATCTGATATCCAGAAAATGGAAAAAGAGAAAAAGAAGGCTGACATACTCAAGCATTATTGCTGTTTCCTGCCCAGAACTAATTTCTGCAACAACAGACTGCACATGAAATTCAATGCATTTAATCCGGGTCAAGAAGTACCAAGTACCACATATGAAAAATATATATTGTTTAGGGTCTGTTTGATATAGAATTTAAATACAATTCTTTGTTTTTGAAAGCGATGGATACAAGAAGTTTCATGAAAATGTGTTTAGTAGAAATGTTTAAAAACACTTCTTGGATACAATCTTAAAAATTAGCATAAAATAAGAAAACAAGAAAAAGTTGTTTTCCTTTTTTAATTTGAGAATTTTTTTTATATATTATCTCAGACACGAGGTCATGTATTAAAAATATTGAAATACAAGTAAGATTTTTTAAATATACTTTAACTTTTTGAAAATTATTCTAAAATCACAAACCACATAGCTTTTATTTAGAATCCAATTATTCAGAACTTTAATCATATTGTTTCTAGTTGTTCTCTAGTTGTATATACAAATAAAAGGGAGTCCTCCATTAAGAAGTTCAAAATTAGAGGAGAAAAGCATAGATTAAT
The DNA here is from genome assembly GCF_008641045.1 of Pistacia vera. Lineage (NCBI taxonomy): Eukaryota > Viridiplantae > Streptophyta > Magnoliopsida > Sapindales > Anacardiaceae > Pistacia > Pistacia vera. Next base: position 556,592 of record NW_022196547.1, on the reverse strand, counting down.
ACCTTGCAGCGTGAAAAGAAAATACTGCCTGGGGCAAGCTCAGGGCCAAGAACAGCAACAATGGCATTTATAAGCCGTCCTACTCCTTGCTGAAGATCAATCCATCCATTCTCCTCAGACAATAGAATGTCCATAGCAAGACCAAGTGTTGCCTGCAAAAAAGGTAGATGAGTGGGCAAAAACAGGACATTGATAAATCAGTGAACAATTAACCATCTATGCAATAGTAGTGCAAGATCTGACTAAATTAAGGAACCTTCATCAAGCAATATATTTCACAGACCTTATTACAGTTGAAAATTTTACACATTATATATAAAGAACTTACCAAAAAAAGGACAGCATACACCACTATCCGATAATGTGGAACTTTATGGCATGTTCATAGCGTTCATAGATTGTTTAATAAGAAATTTCCAATGCAACAATCTAAAGAATGTTGAAACCTTGATGATTATAATCTCTTTTTACCTTCAACTTTTGTAATTGATAAATTTTCATTTTAGTTTTTGTATATTAGCTTTTTCGGATATTCTAATACAATAAAGAAGAATGAAATTTCTGGCCCATTTCAAAATAGGAAGAACAAACTATTGTTAAGTATTTGATAAGAAGCCTCATTCAAATAGAAAATTTGCAGTTGACAAGTGCAATTACTGAAATTCTCTACACAAGCAACTAACAATGCATTTAATTCTTAACATAGTGTCCTTTACTATTATTATTATTATTATTATTATTTTTGAAGAGAAACCTAAAAGACATCGTTGATAGAAAATTAAATAATAGAAAGTAGTACCAAAAAGGTTGGATAAGTTGTCAACCGAAAACCAGGAACAAACCAGAAGGATCACAAAAGGTATTAATAATATATAAACAGAACAGCACATAAAACGGCTCAACATTGTACTAAAACATCAAAACTAACTGTTTCTTAAAGCATATTTGCTCCCAGTTCATATGGTAACATAACAAAATGAACTTCTATTAACCAGACACAAGTTGCTCCATCACCCAAATTGAATAAATTTCAATACAGGTATGGATATTTATGAGACAGTTAAGGAGGCACAAAGAAAAACACTGCTATGGTGAGGGATTTTATTACCTGGACATGAGATACAAAGGACAAGCCTGCAGCCTCAATGGTCAAAAGAAGTCCATGCAAAGACCACATCTGTAAACCTGGAATTGAAGTTTTAGCCAGCAAAGATACCGAGCTTACAGTTGAAGGCACTAAACTTGATAAGGCCATTCCTCCTGCACTGCATTTAAGACAGATACTTATATAGAAAGATTATAATCTTTAGTTTATGAACAATGCTAGCAACACACATCATTACAGGAAAAAAAAAAAGAGAGAAAAACACCATGAAAAAGCATATAGTCAGCATAGGATCCAACACCAAAATCTGACGTGAGACAAACTGTTACATATAGGGAGCAACTACCATTGATTTGACCATTTCACTTGAAAACAAAATATGATTTAACATTTAAAAAATATCTTCATTAATGATAACATCAAATATTCTGTAATTTAACAACATTTCATAGAAATAACTCCTAATCTCACATCCTTCACTCAATAAGACAATAAATTAGATTCTAAACTCAGATATGCAAGCAACAGCAACACCTCTAAAAACTCAGCGCTCACTTCCCACTTTTCGGCAATATAACTCAGGCATATTAACAGAAAATAGGTATAGTATAAAAATAATAGAAATGAAGAGAGAGGGAGAGAAACTTAATATTACCTACGATGAATGCAGCCAAGGGCAAGAGCAATTGATCCAGCATAATTTGAATCAGTCACCCCAGCCAGGTCACCAAGAAGCAATCGAGTCTGATTTTCACCAATATAGCATGCAGGGAAGAGAGCAAACAAAGATATTAAAACTGAATGCATAGTGATAATTGAAAAGAGACATCAGAAGCTTTCAATAGTCGGCAAATGTAATAGTTCAACCTCTTCAACAACAATTATAGCTTCTATGATAAAGAATTACAAAGCTGCATTTGGTGAAAAAGAATTTGGTTGAGAAATTGGAAATGGAGTTGTCTCCTTCGGAAAAAGTTGGCTCTGACCCTCCAGTTCCACTTAATCCCATTCCCAAAATTTAATTCCATCAACAAAACACAATGTTACAAAAAAATAAGAGAACAAACTAGCCGTACAAATCAACATGACAGCAAGCATCACATTATTCACAGACATGCGATATCAAACATCACAGATTTGAATAATCCAAAGGACAAAGACACTTGTGTATATCTTTCAATGTAAGCATATGTTCGTGTGGATATATAAAAGACACATAAATGTAAGAATGTAAAGAATCAAATATGGAAATTATAAATGAGCAAGCTTATCGAGATAAAATGCATAGAATCACATGACATAACTAACCATTCTTGCTGTAGAGATATCATTTCCAAGGCGAGCTAATAGACCAAGACCCTCTGATGATGCCCTACGTTGCGATGGACAAATGTCTCCTTCCGCTAGAATATTCTGTCAAATTAAATAAATAAAATATATGTATAGAAAGTAAAGTAATATAGAAACTTTAGATCAATTATATAATTATGTTTGTTATTCACAAACAAGATTTAGTACCTGGAAAATAGCCTGTGCCAAATTCAATACCTCTGGTCACAAAGGTTGAAAACGAAATGTAAGCAAAGCCTAAGGCAAGGAATCAAGTCATAGTTACAAAATTAAAGCCCACACAAAAGTTCGTTTATGCATATGAAAGAGGGGATGTAAGCACCTTTAACCCAGAAAGTAACCCTACACATATATTGGTTACACTGGCTGCATGCCATGACTGCTTTTTTCCCGCTTTCAGACACTGGTCAATCATTCCAAGAAGCGACAGCATCCCACTTCTATCCTGGGATATCATATTCAAGGTTACACTGTGATGTTTTATTAATATCTTTATTTCTAATAAAAACATAGAACTCAATATCTTAACAATAAGAAAATATACAAAAATGAGGAACCATTAGTTCGTCATTAAAATAAGAAACAGAACAGCACACAAAACATATAAGATATAACCCAAAACACGGCAACTCCACAAACCTTGGCTTTTTCTCCCCCACCAAGAGCATCGCAAACTTCAACCAACAAAGATCTACAAGAGACCAGAACAACCAAAGAAATTCATACTTCTCTAAAGAGATTCCACCATTGTTTCAGTGCATTAAATTAATGAAGAAAGAGATGGTCAATGCTTACAAAAATCCTTTTCACAAAATAGTGGACCAGTTAGGAGATAAACAAGTGTTAGTCCATCTCCTTTGCATGATATCATGAGTGTTAATTATTACATGACCAATGACCAAACAAAAAATTGAACCATACAAGGGACTTTAGCTTTCCAAATGATCAAGGCTTGAAGGATTTGAGGGTGAGAAAGATCATTAATAACCCAATTGGAGAAAGATTTAAAAGACAATCCACCTAAAGACACAAACTTCCACACTCTAGCACCCTCGTTCACTCTATTTAAAGAAGCAATATCAAAAATTGAAAGAATTAAAGATAATTCACCTATCTCCCAATCATTCAAATTCCCGTAAATACTAAAATTCCAAACCAAATCCAATGAAGAAGATAAAGAATCATCCATTCTACTTGTAATAGACACAAAATAAATTAAAGTACAATCAGATAATAATCAACTACCTGAGAAGCAAACATAATTCCAAAGCAGAGAAGCATCTGGTTCACCAAAGTTTTCTTTATTGTCTCCGGCTTCAAGATGAAAACCATTCTTCAGTAATTAAAGAAAAATAAATAAAACAGCAGATGCCTTGAATAAAAAAAATAATAGAGGACATTATTAAAAAAACATAAAAAACAATGCAAAGAGATAAATATATTGGAATACTTGAGCACATACTTTGGATATAAAACAAAAGCTTTCACTGTGTTTAAAATGAAGTCCATGGCTCTAGGCATAATACGATCTAGTAGAAAATATAGAATTATGCATTCACATGTACAATCAACATTGAGGGATTTTGCCCTTTCTGGGCCCTTGTTCCATTAGTATCATGTTACAACAGGTGGATGACATCCTCAAAGAATGAGCGGTGGATCTAAATAAAACTCAAAATTCAGCAAGACACCATGACAGATAGTTAAAGAAAGATTACCTGCTATAATCTTGCAACCTCAAATTCCTTGCATATACTATGACTATATGCCATGAATTTTACAGAATACTTGTCTAGTCTAATCAGGTAACAAAAAAAAAAAAAAAAAATCAAGGAAGAAAACTAATATCTTCAGGACTTCCTACCCTGAGTACACTTCCCCTTGCAACCACTTCTCACAATGACCAACATGTAACCGCTCAACCAAAATGGGCCCAAATGGCAAGACTGGATTGAGGTTGTAGGCAGATGATAGGGGACAATCATCCATAATAGCTTTCTCTTGGGTAGAGGAACAATACCAATTAACTTTTGACAATCCCGATCCCTCTCCAAACAAAAACACACCATAAATGAGACAATAGTGATGAATCTAGGTAAGAGACTTGGAAACATATTATGGCACACAACTTTCCAATTACTTATTCAATAATTCAGTCTGAACCTTGAAATCGTAGACAATTACTCAGACATATTATTGCTTCTAATGGAATGTCAGCTACAAGTGCATTGGTTTCTCCTCAAATTGGTTTAGTCACTCAATATTTCAACTTAATCTTAGGTTGGCTGGCATAGATTCAAATCATTTACATTGTTCAAACACTTGCCATCCCAGCCCACTGACACAAACATATGAAAAAGCTGCTGACATCCAAAAATTGAATTTCAACTTTTGATCAAGTGCATATCTTCATAATAGCTATCCAGCAAAAACAACTTAAAAGTTATACTTTCATTAGCCTACATATGTTGTTCATTATTTAGTATTACCTTAACCATGTTCATAATAGACCAAATTTTAACATTGAAGAAAATGCTCTTCTATTAAGAGTCAAAAAGACAGAAAGTGTTGGAAGTGCAACAGAATTCTATGTCAAAAATATTTAATGACACTGAACCCATAGATAAGAGAAAAAAATAATTACCTGAGGGAAACTAGAAACTTCATTCTCCCATACACAAGGCATGAGACCATCTTTTCCACCTTCAAAAGCACGAAGTTCATCCTCAAACCAATCTCTGAATAAAACCAATAAACAAAAGATATATATTTCTCAGATTTTGCCTATGAAATTAGAAATTTGCAAAAATACATAAAACAATAAAATGAAATGATACGACATGTGACATCATCAAGGTTGTAAATAATAAATAGAAAAGATTAACCAAAAGAAATTACAAGTTCTAAGAATCTTTAGAGATAAATGTCAGGAAGTGAAAAGCTAAACACCTGCCAGGAATCCAAGGACCCAACCATGCGTCTCTTTTGTCCAACAGCAACCTCAAGCAAGAGCTTTCTTCACATACAGAAGCATCCCTTTTATATTTACCCAGCATGACATGACATTTATTAGATCTTATTCATTAAAACCCAAATCTTCGAATAATGAAGAAAACTTTATATAGCATTTCACCCTCAAATAAAATTGATAAAAAAGAGATTAAAATAGCCAACATTACTTGTATGGCATTGTGCATAATTGAAGAAGCTGGGGATGGTCACTTTTATATGCCACAGGATCAGGGAGTGACTGATAGGCTATCAACGTTCTTATGATTAATATGTCCATTGCAGGCTTGATATTTGGTAGTTCTTTAACTGCTGTAATTGATATGTAGGATAAAGCCCTGTTTTCCATATAGAAAGATCATATCCAAAAAAGTACTAAACAAAAACATAGCACCAAAAATAAAAATTTGCAAAATAACTGCCATACCTACTCAGATATACCATAACTGGTTGAAGTAGGATCCCGCTGTTCATAGCACCAGGAGAAACAAAGCATCTCACAAATGCTGTAAGTGCATCAATTGCAGTAGACAACAGACTAAAAAAGAAAAAACAGAAAATCAGATATCTTTTACTTCACAAAGACAATCAGGTCAGGCAACATAAAACAATCAGCCTATAACATAAAACAGATTTTTTACACACTGAAAATGCAGGGCAAAAAAGTAGCAATACATTAAAATGAATAAAAATATACTATCTTATAACAAGTTAAAAAGACAATTACCAAAAGCAAATAACTAGAGCTAAAATAACTTTTTCTTCCATACTTAGCCAATGAACCCAAAACACCCCATATATTCATTTATAATTGTACACTACTAAACCAAAGTACTATTATTAACATTAAGAGTAAACGACTTTCCCACCCAAGGTTTGCCTTAATGACACTTTTGCACTAAAAAAGTTTCAAATTACCACTTTCCCACCCAAAGTTTATATTCCGATAATATCTAAAATACACTTTACTTTCTCAGCCAGCATTCGGTAAGTTACTGGAAGCCAAGGTAAGAGGGATTTTGTAGAGTGAAGGCCAATGGATTAAATGGTGCTAACCGATTGAATATTCGCCCCAAAAATCAGCAAAAAATCAGTTAAAAAGAAGATACCCTAGTTTTGCGATGAGAGAGATTTTGTAGAGAAGAGACCAGAGGTTCAAATGATGATGAGAAGGAGAATTATTGCCGCAGGAATCGGCTTTGGATATTACCAAATATAAACTTTGGGTGAAAAGTGGGATTTTAAAAATTTTTTAGTGGAAAAGTGTCAGTAAGACAAACCTTGATGGGGAAAAAGTGTTTACTCTCACATTAAAAAGAAAGATATAGCATAGCCCAATGGCTATAGATATTAATTTCTTAAAAAAAAAAAAAAAAAAAAAAATCTAGGCAGTGAAATTATTATAATATACTCTTAATTATTTCTACAACAAAAAAAAAAAAAAAAAAAAAAGAATCAACAGAAACAATTAATTGGAACAATCTCATTGAATGCCATCAAGACAACATAACTTACGTTGTGAGGGCTTCCCATAACCCAGTAAAAGCTCTTTTTTGGGGGGTTATTATTGGTCAGTTTTACTAATTTCAGGCGAAGTGGTCAAAGGACCAGCAAGTCAAACACTAAGGACAAGTTAAGATTTGAGGGGAAAAAATGTAAAATTACTCTCGGAAACCCTAATTGGAAACAAATACATACTAAGAAAAGATTTTCGGGCTGCTGGTGGTAAAAGGGCTCCAAGAACAAGCAAAGAATATGTATCCACATAAATTAGAATAATTAAATTAGTGCCACAGCTCAATACAGACATTTTTTCAAATTTGTAATTTTCAAATTCATAAAGATTTCTGTGCAAAATTTAGGTTATTCCAAGGAAACTGAAATAAGTATCCCATATACAGCCAGATACTGCAACAAAATTGCACCAATGTTGTCCATGTAATAATTTTTTCCTTTCCCCTTCTCTCCAGAACTTTTCTTATGCTTAAACTCACAATTAAAATGCCTCAATTATTAATCATTATAGTTTTATGGGAAAGAAAATTTATAAACAGTCTACATAACATGAACTTGAGACAAGGTTCAAGGTCCTCCAAAGTAAACTACAGGTTAAGTAACAAATCTAGCATGTTTTACCAGAGAAGCTAGAACCTGCAGATCTACTGAGATTTTTCAGAATCCCACCTGAGAAGAAAATAATTTGAAAAAAGCACTCATAAAATGGCTTACCATATCATAGATGCTAACTCTCCATTTCGCTTTAGTAGATTTTCCAGGTTTCCATTAAAAAGGGTAGCCCATAAGGAAAGAATATCAAAAACCTGGTCTTCCAGCTCCTGCATGCATCAAAAATATTGCCATATTATACACATTATTATTACATTAAATCAAGAGTGTAGAGATGACTGGATACCTCCTTTGGCATAGAAGCTAATAAAGATGATAAAAGTAACCATCCAGCTTCTTTTTCAACAGTAGCAGCCACAGCATTTCGACTAGATTCTGTTAGCATTTTCTTTGAAAGTTCAAGCACCAATCTAGGTAATCTGAGCACAATAACATGATTATATTCACAGCTTAGCACAAAAAACTATACATAACATAAGTATTATAAATAATTAGATCTATCGAACTAGGAAGAGAGAAGAATTTATAGTATAACAAGAAACAAAGAAGCAACAAAATCTAACACTATCCAAAAACACCATCATCTTTTATTTTTGAAATCTAGAACCAAATGTTTACTTCATTAGAACTAAAAATTGAAAAATGATTTGGAAGGATAAATCCCTCGCAAGACCCAAGTTTTTTTGTGAGATTTGGCTCAAAGAAAAATCAATAAAAGTGAAGTGATCCTAAGAAAGTAACTCAAGATAAGAGTTTCTCCTGGAACTCTGAAGTACTAGATGCCCAATGAGTAGCATGTAAAGAAAATAGAGTAGATGATGCGTGAGAAGAGAGAAACAGGCAAAGGTAACTCCTGGCAAATATGAAACCAGCAGCCAGAGTATACAGATGGCATCACAAGAAGTACTAAATACAAAAAACGATCATTACCTGCCTGGATAACCAAGAGGTAACTTTGGAGATACGAAAACTAAAGCTGCTAAAACTGTAGCCTGTCCATGCAATGAGTCCAGCTCAACTTTCAAATTGCCTCCCTATCATTAGCGCATAAGAATCCATCAATAAATTAATCTACCAATTAAAGCATTCATGGAAAATAGTGCTTAATCTGCAAGCAGCAGAAATCAATAAAAAAATAAATAACTTTTCACATGGTCATCATTTATCCAAAATAATTCATGCCTGTGCATGCATTCTGTTTATTTCCAAAGTAGAATTTCTTACAGGAGGAGAATGCTCTACAAAGTTCAAGGACAAAGCAAAAGATTGACACAAGTTAGTATCAGCAAACTCGGGATCTTTAAAACAACATTGCTGCAGCCATGAAGCAATTAAAATATCTAAGATGTGATTTGAACCAAATTTTACCCCACCAAAATGCCTAAACAGCATCTTCTTAGCAAACCACTAAGAAAACAATTTTTTTAGGTCATCACACAAGATTGCTTGTAACCCTTTTTATCCATTTCGGCTCGTTGTCCCTCACTGTGACATTCCTAGTGCCAAATGAAGTTATAGCAAATATGTTCAGTAGCCAAAGCATAAAGCACATCAGTGTAACAGATGCAATAAATAATTAAGTGCATCGCTTTAAGAAGGAAATTTCAGTAACCACAAAATCAATGCAGAGCACTTAAGAGACAGTTTTGATGGAAAAGAATTGGACAAAAAAGGATTACTTGTATAGGCACTATCAATAATATTAAACAGTATTACAAACTTTAAGAAGAAGCAAAAAAGCTACAAAGAAACCAACCTAGACGGTAACATACAGAACACTAAAATGATTCCAAAAGGACAACAATGTAAATAATATTAATTGAATAACAAATCATTGAGAAAATTAACTTTACCTTTTCAAATGAAACAGTTTCTCTTAAAGCATTCAGTGTGGTCACCCCATAAGAAACCAAACCACCAACACAGGTGGGATCAACTTCAGCCAATGCACGGAATGTCAAAGCAGCTTCAATCCGAACCTAAGAATAAGTTCCTAATTAACGTTCCAGTTTTACGGAAAACTATATAAATGAAACGCACAAGGCTAGAGCATAACCTTACTAGACTATAATAAGGCAAGGGAAGCTATGAAATCATATATGCCATTTCAAGCATTACAAGATATAACCTTGTTGTCATACATAATGTTTTGTCACCATAAAAGTCATGAGTAAACCAATATTCAAAACCAGGGCAAAGTCAATCCAGTTCTTCACCAGCAACCATGTTCAGAATACAACTTTCCAACTTTTCTTAATACTTTTGAGAAGGCAAGTAAGGACAAAAAGCCAAACGATTTACACAGAAAAGGAATTCATGAAACAACCAATCAGAAAGTGAAGGGACTAAAAACTATATAGGCTTTGGTATACTGAAAAATGGATGACCAGTACCTATAGGCTTTGGTCCAATTATACAGCCTTATAAAAAGCAAATATGGCATCACAAAATCAAATTAAATGAAAAAACAACAGCATCCTCATCATAAAAAACATAAAATTCTAGTACCATGGTTTCCTCCAACAAAAGTCTTGTTCTCTATGCTTCCTAAAAGAAACACCACCCTGACACTACATAGCTCTTTCTGGCAACATACCATAACTCACACAGTGGAATGATGGGACCCATGTTTTGCTGCATCAATTTTATTGAATATTGCAACTCAGAATAAAATGGCCCTCTTTTCTTGTCTTAACAGAAGTCATGGAATTTTCTCTTTTTGAAAAAAAAAATAAATAAATAATGAAACAATCATGATAAAGTAAACAAGTCCGGATTCAATAAGACAGTTTTTATGTCCCTGTGGACTCCTAGTTCACTTCTGTATCTACTCTTCTACACTAATAATTTTTTCTTGTTTACTATCAAATTGTACATTAGTTTCAACAGTAAAAAAGTGTTGTCTCTCAGTACAACTAAAGAGGAAAATGAAAGAGAAAGAAAACAAACAAAATCAAGATCTTACAAGTTGTGATGAATGAGACACGGCTGCAACGACTGTGCTATCAAACACTTCCTTGAATTCCGATGGAACCTGCAATTGGACAAATCACGAACCACCTAATTGATTATACAGTCCACACCTAATATTATAATACAATGTTTATATTTCTTTTGGCATCCATATGGGTGCCTATCACAGAAAATTCCAAGATTATTCTATATTGATCATTTGGGTAAAACTGTGAGGCTGTCTATATTGCTTCCAGAAAAAATACCATGCTTATACCAGTTCATATCATAAAACAAGATAATTATAATACTGTTTCATATCAGAAAACATTATGATACAAATGAGTACTATAATTAATTCATTCAAAGAAAATTTTTTATAAAAAAGCAAGCCTTTCCTACTTTTTAACAAGCTTGATGCACTCCAAGTCTAGACAAATGGAGCACACCTTTACCATCTTTCAATTGCATGAAAACAACAAATAATGTTTCCAAATGTCACACAAAATCAGACTCACCTCTCCCAGCGATTTCAGAGTATATGACAAAGTACGTAAACCAGCAATTTTCATTGACGAACTGACATCAAGAGACTGAAGCTGCAAGTTTTCAGAAAAGATTAGCTTCATTATAGATTCGAAGAAGAAGTTGACAGACTGCAGAAGATCACTGCCAGCACAGTAACAATTTCATGAAAAATTAAGACAAATGTGGATTGACATCTGTTATTTTGTTTTGAGTTTCTTTTGGAAATTTGAAACTCACTTCTCATACTAACAAACTTTTGCATGTTTTGTGATAAAAAATTGAAAAGAAAAAAATAAATAAAAGGATGCCCATTTTTAAACGCTTTAACAAACCTGCTTTCCCAGAAAAACCAAAAAGCTTCTTTGAGTAGGTTCCGTCATCTGATCAGTTACACCAACCCGTAGGATATAAAGAACACATGCCTTCAGAAAACCAAGAGATACACTGGTCAGTGTGTTGATCTTTTAGAAAATCACAAGCATGCCCAGAAGATAAGTCAGATTCTTATTATTCTCATTCAGACCAATTCAATTCAACCCATTGTCAATATTATTGAAAAATATAAATCAACCCAAATTATTGTTCAAAATACAGTTCACACTACCAGAACAGCCTATCTATAGTTCTTTAAACTTAAACCACAAACTCTTGACTGTAGAATAAACCCAATTATCAATTTTAAGGATTGCTCTCCGTCAACTTTAAATCAGAGCAAAATTTCTTTACTTGGATTGCATGAACAAATGAGCATAATATCTATGCAACCATGAGTTCTACCTGCAATTAAGGTGCTAACTAGAATGAGATGAAAGAACTTTCTAGCTGTAACGGAGAAAAAAAATTAGAAGGGCTAGGAAATAATTTTCTTTTTTTTTATTAGGATCTTAGAAACAAATCAAGGGATCGAGAACCCAACAAGGCCAGTAATAAGGATTATGAAGCTGAAGGACAAGGTAGCTCAATGATGGGAGACATCAAACAAAGAACAAAATGCACAATGTGCATTACAACATGCATATGGATAGATTAAATCTTATTTTGATAAAATCATGAAGCGAATTCATCCCCAAGGAATAGTCTACTTTGTTAAATCTCTTGCAATCAAGAAGCCTAAGAATTAAATCTCTCTCATTTGAATCTTGTGGATCAATTTAATTGGTGTTTGTGCAAGGAAAAGAATTTGGTGTGGTGTGGTGTGTGATAATGTCAAAAATAAATAAATAAATAAATAATTAGACAAGAAGCCAATGAAGTGAATCAAATGGGTATCGATAGAAAATATCAGTCATTCCTTCAGACAACTAAATTTTGCAGGTTCTAAACCTGAAAATAAGTTTGCGTTGTAAAGTTCAAACCAGGAATGATAGTATGCTCATGATGATAAGGAATTGGGTAAAGCTTCTGACAAATGGCCAGCCAACCACTCATGGAGAGTGAGATGAAGTTAGGAATGAAGAGAACAATTCATTCCTTCCTAGCCAAGGAAAAAAAGAACAATTCATTCCTTCCTAGCAAAGAAAAAAAAGAACAATTCATTCCTACCTGTAATCAGTTTAAGCACAAAAATGCTGAAACACTAGAGTTCAGGATTTTAGTTATTCCATATCTCACATTGATAGATATTTTTCTATCTACAAAAAACAAAAATTCTTTTTTTTTTTTTTTTGGTAACAGAATAATTTGTTCCGTAGTAAGGCATCAAAATCACCAAGTAATCGGTTGAAAGAGATACTAATGAGAAAAAAGTTTGCGCTGATACTGCTATCTCATCATAAAAAAGGAATGTTCTCAACTAGTTTAAGCAAAAGCAAATAAAGGAAAAAGCTAAAAACGTGTTGAAGCATATACCAATGCATGGGCATCAACAGAAACATCGAAACGAAGCATGTCCATAACCTGTAAAGCATAGCCTTGAAGTTCACTATCTGGTCGCAAATACTTGAGACGAATAGCCTGCAAGAAATGTTAGTAAAATCCATTACAACCAAATAGCAAGGTAAACTGAATTAGCAGGAAAATATATTTCAAAAATAAAATTAATTACAACAAAATTTGACTACATAGACAAGATATCAGATTCTACAAATTTTAAGTGCAAAGGTTAAGACAAATAGTAACAGTTTTCCAGGAATATCAACCTCAATATAATAAGTATTCCATTACTCGAAGTCATTATCAGAGGAAGACGTTACAAAATGGAGCGAAAACTTAAACATCTAAATCTAACAAGTAATCGCATGTAACCACAGCAGTTGGGCAATTATCAATTTCGTCTCAAGCAATTCAAAATGCACAAAGCAATCTATATTAATCCCAATAAACTGAAAAATAGCCACAAATTTTCAGGTAAATGCCACTACTTGCTGCAAAGCTAATATATGATACATTCAAATATCAATGCTTCTGAAAAATAATTGCAAATACAGGAATAGTGGGATGGGGAACAAAAAGAGGGAGACGCGGATTGGTAAAGAGAGAGAATGATTGTGAACATATACCTGTAAAAAGTATACCCAAGATAAAGTCAGGCCAATGCGCAAGTTCTTTGACCGAGCACCATTGGCTGCAAATTGAACTGCTTGTGAGAAATAATAATAGCTTTCTAGATTAAATACAAGAGATTACATTATAACTATTACATATAAGACACATTAAAAGGTAAACTAAAATAAAATAATATATGAATTTTGAGCACAAGTCCCGGAAAAAAAAAAAAAAAAAAACAAGAAATACATTTATAATCTTCATGTGCAAAGCTGCCATCATATGGAAGCTTCATGAAAATATTGGTGGCCTTCTACTATTTTTTTTTTTTTTTTTTTTTTTCGCGGGGGGTGTGTGTGTGTGTGTGTGTTTGTTTCCAAAAGTGAATTTGAAAACAAATCAAAATGTTTGAATTTTGTTAGGACTAATGAAACTTAAAAATAGAGAAAACAACTTTACTATGTTTTCTCCATTTTCTCTTTTAAGCCTTAATTTTAGTCCATATTTTCCTATTTCCAAAGAACAAAAACACACCAGAGCTGGTGAACAGCGTCTTCACAATTTCCCATGCTGGAATATGGAAAACAAGAAAATGAGAACGCGGCCATAATAGATTATTCATGTGTAAAACTTGGAATCATATAGAAACTTACATGAAAATATGATAGATATGAAAATTTATTATGCCATCACAGAGGCTGCTCAAAGCACAGCATTAACAAAAGGTTCATTGTGAAACATAACCAACAATTCAGGATGCCATTTAGAACAAGATTTGCTCTAAATTGGATAACACTTTCAGTACATCTGTGTGTCCGTGTTCTTGTGTGTCCGTGCCAATGATAATATATATCTATGCATTTAAAGGTCTGTCTATATATGTGTGCGTATGATGGAAAACTTTTGAAGAGATTTCACACTCAAGTTGGATTGAACACGTCTTTTCACTATCACCAAATAAATTTGACCATTCTACTTAAGAAACAACTCCAGTTTGCAATTGAAATAATAATTTCCTCAAAAGAAGGTAGTATAACCTAACTTCCCTCATTTTTTAATTAACTGAAGTCACCAGCCAACAGAAACATCTATCACGTGATAATATCTCTTATATTGAGCACAAAAGAGAATTTTTTTTATAGGAGAAGTAAAGAAAGATTATTTCCAAGGAAGTTATTTTGTTGATAATCACACACACACACAGAGATTTGTTTTTTTTTTTTTTTTTTTTTTAATTTATATTAAGCAACACACCACAAGAAGCACTTTGGGAGCAGAACCGTAATCCTTCATGGGAGGGTTTTGCATATAAACAAGTTCGACACCACCCTAAATCCAAAAGCCTAAGCCAATGGTTTGCTGGTTAACTGTTGCATATAAAACCTTCACTACTCACAAATTTACCAAAACACTTTGTACACCACAAAACACAGAATGATAATCTACTTTCTATTAAAGTAAAATTGAAAGCATCTTCCTATCTAACACTCAGGAGTCGCTTCCCTATAAAATTCATTCCAAGCACACCTGCCACTCGAAGTGCAATCTATATTATACTAGTAAATCAAAGTACAATCTAAAGTATGATTTTCAGTTCAAACATATAAAAAAAATATAAGTTCTTGGTAATGCAAACAAGAGTACACCTTTTGTGAACGGCAAAATTAAATGCCTTTGCAAACAACCCTCCAGTTTCTTTGCTGGAGGAAAAGGACCTTTTCCCCTTGGTTGAACCTAGTAAGAATGAAAACCATGACATGTAAGAAAGACAATTTGAATATCTTAAAAAAAAAAAAACAAAAAAAAACAAAAAAAAACTAACATGTATTCACCTGTGCCTCAGGATTCATTCCAAGAGCAAGCAATGATCCCAAAGCTTCTGCAAATGCATCCCTCACAGACAATAAAGGATCCTCAAGAGCCTACTAAAAGCAGCAGCAATAATGATATACATATAACCAGCTCCTCAGAAATTGACGATAATAAAAAAATAAAGAGGGGGAAAAGGAGAACAAATAACAGCCACCTTGACACAATGAGAGGCTGAACTGTCAAGTCCTCCAACACCAAGACCTGGTCCTCCAATGTTGGCAAAAGCCTTCAGACAGCGTGCAGCAGCTATTCTAACAACAAACGATTTGTCCCCAACAGCAAACCGCATGATGAGTCGGAATGCCTCAGTATATGCTGAAGCAGCAGCACTACCACCAGAGCCTTCCAAAGCATTTTGAAGCAAAAGTAGAGCCTCTTGTCTCACAAACTCCTGCAATTTGAGATTTGCAAAATTCAAGTTAATAACAAATTTGAAAGTGAACCTATCCCACATCAGTCTCTGTCAGTTCTTCAGCCAACAAATTCTCATCTCTGGACGGTAATCAAAGTTCAATTTTCCAACTCTCCTAGTAAAAAAGTAGATATCATTAAGACTTTTTCTTTTCTTTTCTTTTATTATAAGAAACAATAAAAATATTTAAAATTTAAATATAAATGGACTTACAAAGAGGTGGACTCAAAAACAAGACAAAACAAACAAAAATTCAGTAACTCCACATCTAACACTCCCTCAAACAGGATTTAAAAATTCAGAAAATCAATATAAAACAGTAGCTTAATCCTTTTGAACTCTTCAAATTGCTTTATAACTGAAGCCCACATAGAGTATGAACTGTCTCCTATGGTAAATCCACTTCATCATCCTCAGCTTCTTAAAAATTCCTTTATTTCTTTTAGTCTGAATGACCCCCGTCGCAACCAGTTTATAACACCTCCAAACGACAAGAGCTTTCTCACCTCCACAAATTCTTAACGGAATCCAATAAACAATGACACAAAAATTCAGTATAACCCAATCTATATCAGCCTCTCCAAAAATCTTGAACCATTGTTTCTACACATAAGACACCAATTTGGAGAGAAAAAAACCCTCAGCACCAAGATTGAATAACATCAAATATATTAATCTTTCCATGGCTTACCAACCAATACAAAACCTGAAGTCTTTCATTAAAGGCTGAGAAAATAAATCTTCCTCTATCAGTTCTCCCTTCCATGTTTTCATTCCTTGTTTTCATTAATGTAAATAAAATTTTTAAAGTTGCTTATTAAATGAAACTACCTCATTAAACTTCATTAGTTTGGTTGCAATAATAGTTGTTTCAAGCAAACCCGAAGTAATTCTTCTCCCAAAATGTCGATATAATTCTCCCAAGCATTGTGTGGCACCTACCAAAAAAAAGGAATTCAGATTATCAGATGTACAATCAACAGCAAAGCAAGCAGAAGGGTTAGGCGAACTTGCAAGGAAATAAGAAATATGCTTTTTCTAACAAAACCAGATAGCATGTATTTACCAAAAGCATGTGATATTAACACAGATGGTGCACAATTATACAATAATGCAAGCAATATTAGAAGAATTTTATATATAAAAAAGGAAAAGGCATCAAGAAAATCCAGAAAAAAGGTGGTGAAATACTGGTATGAAGTTATTATTAAAAAAAACAAGCAGTAGAAAAAAATAGATAAAAACCTTAACGTCTAAAATCCAATAAACCAACAAAAGGCTGTTTGCTGATAAAGGCTAGATAGGTGAGAGTAACAAACAATATAAATCAAATATAAACAAAAAGAGCTAGAAGATTTTAGAATTTCGAGATGCCACTTGGGTGATCATTTTCCTTATCTTTATAGGTTTTGTGTCAATAGAAATGTTTACATGCACTCTTTTATAGTTTTCTTAGCAAGTTCTCTAATATGGAATTAGAACTTCAATTTGAAAAGGAATTTGAAGGAGAGAGACACGTGAAAATCCATTGAGCTTTTGGAGTTGACAGGAAACGTAAATATTGATGAGACTAAAAAGGATTGAAGATTAAAAAACTTGGAGGCTTTGGGCAATTACTCTTGTAAATCCTTTTATGAGTGGTTGTTAAATGATTCCCCATTGATGACTTTAAACCTTGCAAGATAATATGGAAGACTAAAATCCCTTCTAAAGTCCAAGCCTTGTGGGGCTAAAGGCAAAATCAATATGAGATATGTGATTAAAAGATAGTATCTCTTGATATATCTCTCTCCATCTTGGTGTGTCCTTGGTCAGAAAAGTTTGCAGATTATGAATCATCTCTTCTTTTATTGTCCTATGGCTTCAAAATTAGGGTATAGAATTTATAAATAATTCAAAATATCATGGCTATTCCAAGTTCTTTAGATTCTTTACTTATAGAGAACTTTTTGCTTTTCAAGAAGGAAAAATGCTAAATCTCTCTAGAAATGTGTTGTATCAGCTCTTCTTTGGATTATATGGCCAGAAAGAAATAATTGTACTTTTGGTGAAACAAGCAGCAACAATAAGGGACCGTCGGACAGAGTTAGACTTTTTGCTTCTATTTGCGTATCACTTTCAAAGTAATTTCAAGACTCTTCTTTTTTCTCTTTATACATTAGTGAGAGGTCTTTTGGTCTGACTTTGTATGGATTGATTCCTTTGGCTCAAGGAAGGAAGATTATCTTTAACAGAATTTTGTCATTATCTGGTATAGAATTGCTTCTCTTCTCTAATTCGTTGATCTCTTTGTGAAATCTAGTGCACTGATGTCCTATCTTTTTGAAACACAAAAGATAAAAAGAAGACTCAAAAACATACATTATAGCTCCATAATAGAATGCTTCAATCATTCAAAAGGCCAATCACTCTCTTGTCCCAGATACTCCATAAAGAGGGGAACTGGATAATTCTCCAAAAAATGCAATTACTTATAAGCTAAACTTCTACAAATTGCCAACAATCCTACCATTGTTTCACGCATAACACAACAAACTCCCAAAAAATAAATAATAATAATAATAAAATTCATGGATCAAATCTACCATAAGACATAACAATTAAGCAAAAGATAATCACTACTTCACCTTTGTCTTATACACGTGCAAAACAGTATGCGCAAGTATCAATTTTCATGCATTAGATTGAAGAACAACTTTCATCTCTTCTGCTATAAGAGGATATACAGTATGCGCAAGTGTCAAGCTACAATATGTGAAGTTTTTGACTAACCAGCAACTTTCTGAGGCTCGCTCTTCTTTCCATCAGAAAGAAACCCTTGAAGACTGCTCACTCTTGAATATATCGAAATATTGTCTCCCTTTAATATTATTCTTCCCATCGCTATCGAAGCCAAATGTCTCACAGGTCGGCGAGCACCAAGAATAAGCATGGAGTACAATGCTTCCTCGCACTTTCTTTGCCATAACAAAATTGATTCCTAAATCAATCAAATCCAAAAGCAGACAATCCAATAAAATTAAAAAAAAAAAGGTGGAAATGTACATAAAATAGATTACTACATTTAGCTAAGACTGAACTTAATTTGTTACTTCCTACACAGGAAATGCTCAAAGCAACGCAGATCAAATGCATTCATTTAAAGAAAACGCAGAAGAAGTATAATGTGAAAGGAATAACAAGCATTGAATCAATTCGCATGGTTAAAATCACATTTGGAGTAAAAATGAGTACAGAAAGAAAACGCAGCGTTTAGATCGAGTGACCTTAGGCTCTTCGTCAATGGCGGAGATGAGATCGGAGAGAAGATCGAAGCAGAGGAGAGGGTCAGGCGATTGTTGCGATGCGGAGGTGACTATAGACTCTAGCTGCGCCACCAATACGCCGAATCGCGAGAGAGGAACGTTTTCTCTCACGTAGTTCCTCGCCATCTGCGAAGGAACGAACTCCTTCAGTTTCAC
The DNA here is from genome assembly GCF_008641045.1 of Pistacia vera. NCBI lineage: Eukaryota > Viridiplantae > Streptophyta > Magnoliopsida > Sapindales > Anacardiaceae > Pistacia > Pistacia vera. The sequence goes on along the minus strand of NW_022196547.1, from coordinate 537,292 downwards.
AGTGTTTGAAGAAGGATCAAGTGAAGAAGTTTTTAAGTGGAAGAGATGCTAGCTCACAACGGTTTGGCCAAAAACCTTTCCGAAAGAAAATAAATAAAAAAATTTGCCAACGCTACAGTGAGGTTTTTTTAATTTTTATTTTAAGAAAAAAAAGGTCTAAATTTTGAGGGTTTAACATTTAATTAGTGGTCGAATGTGGTTCAATAGGAAAAAAAAATAATTAAAAAAACATTTTTAACATTTTCGTGAAATCTCTGTTAGTAAAGGTGAGCACCCTAAATATAATATGTAATTCCTTAAAATTGGGATATATTTTTTTATTTATTTAATACATTTTTCATAGAAATATCAATTTTTTTTTAGGTGATAACCTCATTAATTAACATCTATTAACTGTTTATATGCTAATTAATTAATGGTTTATTATCATCTTAAAAAACTCTGAATTCAAAGTAATATCTTTCAACTTTTATTATTTTGGTAAGCAACCATATGAATTTAGCAAAATCTTATAATTTTAATCCCAAAGGGTTAGTCTGACGATTAAGAATATTTATTTCTTATATTGATTTCTTAGATTCAAATTACCTTAGATCACTTATCACATTTGTGATTTACGTTACTTCCGTGTTAGAAGAGTTCAATCCTGCATCGATGCATCTTCGGCCTTGGGTTCACATAACTATTAAGGGTAGTTAATAGTTGTAAAAATCACCTTAAGTTTTAGACCAGAAAAACAAACATTGGCATACTCGAGCTTGAAACTAAAATCAAATCAAATGAACTTGGCCGCACCCCGAAAGCCAAGTATTTATGGCATTGCATAAAGAGGAACCAATCCACTCTACATCGTGCACAATCATATCTAGGCGCTTTGCTGTTATTTTACAGTAATTTTCAACAACTTATTACTTAAAATAATTGAATTTGGGGGATCAAGTTGAAATTAACCAAGTTTTGAAGGGTTCCTTTAAGTAATACCTTTCATCTTATTTTGACAATTATTTTCTCTGTCTTCTTTATTAATGGCACAACAATAAATTTTATATATATAATTTGAGATCTCAACTTTGTATGTGAACTCATATACATATTTAAGTGTCAACACTGTAATGATTATAAAACAATTGGATAAGTTAATAACTTTCCTAAAATCAATATGGTGTAGCAACCATTTAGGATACAACTCTTTTATGTGTAACAATAGTCTAGTAAATAAAGAGTTTCTGATTACAGTATGTCAAAACTTGAGTTGGCAAGAGAAGCAGAAAGAGGAAAGGAGACTGCCAGAGCATGCCAAGAAAGAAGAGAATGATAGAAAGACTTTTGTACTTTTGTATATTTTATACTCTTTGTATATTGCTTCAATTTATACATAAAACGTAAGCATAAGAATGGAAATGTAATAAAGTCTAATTACACAAATTATGGATGATTGATTTGAGATGATTATGCCAAGAATCAAGGCTAGAGTCAAGGCATAATCATAGGATGTAATGAAGGTTGGGATCAAGCCATAACCATAACATTATATTCCATCACTCTCTCTCAAGCTTGTGGTTTGCATATGTCATAAACTCTAAGCTTGTGAAGAAGATATGAATGTTGTCTACTACATAAAGGTTTTGTAAAGACATATGTTGGTTGCTCCGTAGTGCGAATATGAAGAGTCCTGATTATCCCTTTCTCTAAATTTTTTCTCTAATGAAGTGACAATCAATTTCTATGTGCTTTTGTTCTTTCATGGAACACCAAGTTTGCTGCAATGTCATTTGCGGACTTGTTATCACAATATAATTGAACAAGCTTACTTGTTTGTATTTCCAAATCTCCTAGTAACCCAAGTATCTAGGTGATCTCACATATAGCTTCCGTCATGGCTCTGTATTAAGCTTCTACTGATGGAAGAGATATTGTCAATTGCTTCTTTGTTTTCCAAGAAATCAGAGCTCCTCCAAGCTTTATACAAAACCCGGTGAGGGATTTATTTGTCATTGGATATGTGGCCCAATCAGAGTCACAGTATGCAGTGATGCCTAAATTTCCATCCCGAGGTAAAAGAAGTCTTAGGCCAAGACAACCTTTCAAGTACTTAAGTACTTTCATTGATGTATCCATATGGGATTGCTTTGGCTCATGCATAAACTGGCTGAGAATATATGTGCACAACATAGTTGATGTCTAGTCGTGTCATGGTGAGATGAATAAGCCGCCCTACAAGCCTTTGATAATGTAAGGGATCCTCTAGTGGTGGATTAATTTATGAGGATGAGATCCTTTTATCATAATCCTGAGTGGTGAGCTTGGAGTCATGTTCGACCGAAACAACACTTGGTCTGCATGCTGACAATCTAGAATTTGATATAAGCTCTAGAACATACTTGCGTTGACTAAGGGAAATGTTGATCGGAGATCTTGCAATTTAAATCCCTAATAAATATTTTGGTTCCCCTAGGTCTTTTATCCGAAAATGTCTGTTGAAATGCTCTTTTAAGAATCTGATGGCTGCTTTATCATTACGTATGATCGGAATATCATCAACATAGATGATGAGGGCAATGAAGGTTTTACCTTTATGCCAAGAGAAGAGTGCATAATCATGCTTAGATTGGACAAATCTTTAAATTGTGAGAGCTTCTGTGAATTGTTCATTCCACTATCAAGACGTCTGTTTTAAACCATAGAGAGACTTTCATAGATGACATATTGTGTTCTTCCCCTGTCTGCGAAGTCCTTGTGGAAGATCCATATCAATTTCTTCATGTAGATCACCATGAAGGAATGCATTATGAACATCCATTTGATGGAGAGACCAATCTCAAACAGAAGCAATTGAAAGGAAAGCTCGGATAGTAACATGTTAGCACCAAAGGAGAATGTCTCTTGGTAATCAAAGCCTTATCGTTGAGTAAAGCCATTCACAACTAACCGAGCTTTATAACATTCAACCGATCCATCAGCATGATGTTTGATTTTATAAACCCATTTACAATCAATAGGTTTCCGGTGAGGTGGACAAGGCACCAAGTCCCAAGTATTATTCTGAGCAAGAGTTGTAAGTTCATCTGCAATGGCTTGCTGCTAGTGAGGATGGTGAACAACTTTAGAATAAGTGGATGGTTCATGATTGGCAGAAATCTGATGAACACATACCCTGTGGGCAAGAGATAGACGATCATAATTGACATATTTAAAGGTCGGGTAAGGAGTACCTTATAGAGCCAATGTGGTGAAACAAATGTAATCTGTCATCCAGATATGAGATTGGGTGATACAGGTGGACCATCGTTGAGAAGGCCCAAAAGCTGGTGAGGGAGATACTGGAGGCCTTGATGGTGGTATGGGAGATACCGGAGGCCCTGTTAATGATACTGGAAGATATGTAGGTGAAGTGTCAATACTTTGTGTTGTTTCTACCGATGGAGAATCAGGGATAAAACTAGCAGGTGTGTATACATTTGATGAGAGGTTGATGTCATTGGCAGGTAGCATTGTAAAAAGAGAACTTGTCGGCCCATCTCCAAAAAATTGGTTGACTATTGAGGAGGGAAGCTTGCACTTGCTTCATTATTGAGAAAAAGGAAACTATCTTCTTAAAATACAACATCTCGAGAAACCATAAATTTGTTTGTAGTTGGATCATAAAGATGATAATTATTCTAGAGCATTGGACATCTCATGAAAATGCATCGAGTGGCCCGATGTCCGAATCATTGACCCAATAATGGTAGAGTAACAAAGAGAGCCAAATACTCGTAGATGATTGTTGTTAGGTGTTTTGATGAATAACATTTCATATGAAGTCTTACCACCAAGTATCCGGGTTGGCATGTGATTGATCAGGTAAGTGGCTCTAATAACACAGTCACCCCAAAATTGAACAAGAATGTTGGCTTGGTGTTTAAAGGCACGGGCTACTTCTAATAGGTGTCGGTGTTTTCTCTCAACTACCCTGTTTTGTTAAGGTGTATAGGTGCAAGAACTCTCATAAAGAATTCCAAAAAAGGGAAAAAGAGTTGAGCATTGATGGTTAAAGAAGTCACGAGCATTATATGTCCAGACACATTGGACAAATGAATGGAACTGATTGGTGACCAAAGTTAAGAAATTTTTAATAGTGAAAGTTTGGGCTTTTGACTGCATAAGAAAGACCCATGTGTCACCGAAGAAATCATCTACAATTGTAAGAAAAAATCTGGATCTATCATGGTTAGGAGTGTGGTAAAGACCTCAAATGTCTAGGTGGGTTAGGGAAAAAGTTGTGTAGTAGAGAATGTGCTATGTGTGAATGTTATACGGGATTGTTTTGCTAAAGGGCATATTGGACATTTGGGTTGAGGGATTGACGCACTATGACCCAGTCTTTAATGGAGAATGAAAGTATTTTTGTTGATATTTGTATTTCAATGAACAGTTTTATCTGTAATACAAGATGACAAACTTTGAAATTTATTAGAAAAATTATCAGAAGTCTAATAGTATAAACCATTATTAACTCTACACAAGCCCATCAATGTCCTAATTGAAAGGTCTTAAAATTCACATGTGTTAGAAAGGAATTTTAAGAGGCAATTATTATCAATGCAAATTTTGGAGACAAAGATAAGATTAAAATGGAAGGCATGAACAAAAAAAAACATTCTTGAAAATTAATTTTTCGGTGAGAGGAACTGTTCCTATGTTGGTGGCTGGGGTGATATTCTTGTTTGGCATACGAACGAATATAGATGATGCAGTGGTTTTATGAGAGAAAAATGTTGGGTTGCAAATAATATGATAACCAACCCTTGAATCAATAATTCAAACATAATCTTTAATAAAATTCAAGCAAAAATATGTACCTGCATAAGATACGATAGATGTGGATAAGATTTGGTTCATCATCTGAAGGAACCATCTGAAGGAGTTGATTGTATTGTGTTATACTAATAAGTGGTGATTAGACTTGATTTCCAGCAAGAATGGTGGTAACTTGATGAACGGTTGAATTTCCACTTTTGTCCGAAATGCCCATGTAATTTTTAGCAATGATCCTGAGTATGGTTCCGTCTTTACAATATTCACAAAACAATTTTGGTTTACTTGTTTTGGAAGATCTATACCCATTGGACCAATTTGAACCATTAGCCCAAGTTGACTTGTTTGACCCTATGTGTGATGTAGTGGCATGAGGACCTTGCAATTGATAAGTCAATTTCTGGCCATTGGATGAAAGAATTGAATCTTGGCCCTTCATGCCTTCATATATAAACCTATCTTTCTCATTTTGCAAAAAACTTAGCTGTTCCACACTTTTTTCCTCTCCAATCAATGGCACAAACTTCTTCTTCTCACCCAAAAAAGTGAAGGCCTCTCTTGATTTTGCACCATCTATGTCAAGCCACCGTTGGCTCTCCTCTTGGACAGCCAACTGAAAAGTGCAGTGAAAGGTTGGCAACAACAATGTGGCTAGGATTTGGGTGTGAAATGAGAGGAATGATTCGTTGAGCCCAAGGAGAAATCGACTAAGCCTCTTCTGATCTCGAATTCTTTGGTATTGCACAAGGTTTGTTGGCGGCCCATCAAGAGTTTCTTTAACCGCATCTAACTCATTCCATATGGCATAAAGGGTGTTGAAATAGGTTGTTACGGTGGAGTTGCCTTGGTGGATGTTGGCAAGTTGTTGGCAAAGGGTGAAAACTTTTGCTAGATCAAGCTTCCCATGCATCTCTTTAATGTGTGTCCACATCTTAGCCGTTATTTCCAACAGAGGCAAACAGGCCGCCACTTTGGACATTAAACAATTTCCAATGCAGGATCTTACTAACATATTACATCTCTTCCAGTAATGGTAGAGATGTGATTCAATCCATGGTGGTGGAATCGAGCCATCAATGAATCCCTCTTTATCTTTTGTTATGATAGCTCATCGGAAATCGCGAGCTCAAATAGCATAATTATCAAATCTGGTCAAGGGCTATTTGAGGAGAGCGATTTCCGGTCCATCAGAAACCAGTGCATACAAGGTGTAGCCTGGTTCAAGGTGGCAGTTGTTGGTTCGTAGAATCTGGAAATTGAATGGTTGGTTTGGGTAGGGATTTTGACCTAGATCATAACCCGAAAACCCAAATGGGTTGGATTGATTTGTTGGGTTTAGGTCGGTTTGTATTGTTGGAATTGGGCTAGTCTGAGTTGTTGAGGTTGGGCCGATTTGTATTGTTGGTATTGGGCCAGTCTGAGTTATTGAGGTTGGGTTGGTTTGTATTGTTGGCATTAGGCCAGTCTGAGTTATTGAGGTTGGGCTAGTTTGTATTGCTAGTGTTGGGCCAGTTTGAGTTGTTGGGTTTGGGACGGCTTGATTTGTTGGGTTTGGGCTAGTTGGATTTGCTAGATCTGGACTGGTATGATCTATTTGGTTTGGGTTAATGTTAGTGTCATCAAGGGTGGCTATGGGTTTTGTGATTGGGATGTTTGCCATCTGTTTGACGAAATAGGATAGAAGAAAATAAAATTATGAGGAGAACTAACAAGTATCTATTTGCAATGCAAGGATAGAAAAAAGATGTTAGCTGAGTGAAAGCTGTGTTTATGAAGATCACTTTGATACCATATCAGAACTTGAGTTGGCAAGAGAAGCAGAAAAAGGAAATGAGAATGCCAAGAAAGAAGAGAATGGCAGAAAGACTTCTATACTTTTGTATATTGTATATTCTTTGCATATTGCTTCAATCTATACATAAAATGTAAGCATAAGGATGGAAATGTAATAAAGTCTAATTACACAAATTATGAAGGATTGATTTGAGATGATTATGCCAAGAATCAAGGCTGGAGTCAAGGCATAATCATAAGATGTAATGAAGGCTGTGATCAAGCCATAACCACATCATTCTATTTCATCACAGTCAACTGTCAATCAATTCAAATCTCCTTATTTTTCAATTATTAGATATAATAGAAATGGTCAATTAGATTCTTATATATGTAATTTTAGAGTTAAAATTCATCCCTAAGGTATAATATAATAACAAAATCATCTTGACGTTTCTGAAATAACAGAAATCCCCCTACTGTAAAGTTTTAAATGTTAAAATAAAAGATAGAAAGGCAATTTGGTAATATTTAATAACTCATAAGGCTTACTAACAATTCATTAACGATATGAGGATTTAACCACCACTGGGTGACCGGTGGTTAAGTAGTCATTTAAGACTCCTAAGTGTATTACTCAAGAGATTCTGAGTTTGATTCATCTCAGTTCCTAATAAAAGTGGTCACTAAAGCTCTTATTTGATCGGTAATTCTAAGATCTTGAAGGATTAGTTGAAGTGCGTATAAGGCACAAGTTGGCCCGGACACTCTCGGCTGTCTACAAATTAAAAAATGATAAGAGGATTGTTATTTTGGAAAATTTTTGTTATTATATCGTATTTTAAGAGATTAATGTCGTTAAACTGTAATTTTATTATAATATTATTGGACTGAACATAAAGTATTATTTAAATACAGACATGAATATATACTTATATAGTATCCCAAGAATGGTCCACTACAATGAGTCTGACCACTTTCGGGTGTCATAAAAAGGCACCAAACCCAATTTGTTTATATTTCTTCAGGACCTGAAGAACTATGGGTTAAAGATCCTTTCATCCACATGGTCCACTCCTCCTAATTCAACTCCAAAAAAAAAAAAAAAAAAAAATATATATATATATATATATGCTTTTTGGTCAAAAAACCAAGCTTCTGTTATGACCTTTTAACTCATCACTCATATCAAGTATCAACCCAGTTTGGAGGACCTCCTCTAAGAAGATAAAAGAGTATATCTTAACCGTCAATCACATATATGCAACAAAACAAAGTAACTATAAGCTTTTAATTATTTTTTATTAGTATCAAATACTCCAATACAAAGAAGTAAAATACATACGTCAACCAGATCAAGTAGAAACTATACGATAATTATATATCCAGCTGCTTTCCCTTTCAACACTACCATTTACTCTAAGATAATTACATGTATAAATTAATGACACCTTTTTTATATTGTTTATCGGTTGATGAACGCCTTGACATGAGACATCATTTCTTGTATTCGGATTTGAGAGAACGGAGAATTGTGCAGAATTTGAAATGCATGTCCAACTCCTTTGTACATCACTGTTTCTACCTTCTTGCCGGCGCCCGCCAACGCGTTGCAGAACTCCAAGTTCCTGTCCTTAAGTATATCCATTTCTGATATACACACCATCACTGATGGAAGTCTCAGTTCCTGCAACCTCGCCGCACCATTTGCTAGAGGATTGCACCATGGATTGTCTCTATTAGCCCCTAACGGTAGTGACAACCGCCAATATGTATCCGAAGCTGATAGCGTCAGAGCAGAATTAACCGGTTGAGTCATGTGTTTTTCGGACGCCGTTCTCGACTCTCCTCCAAAGAAAGGTTGCATCAATATGCTACCCCTGAGACACAATGGCTTAATCATGTTGCTATTGAATGCGCCACTGGATCCCAACCTCGTGGCCACATTGTAAGCAATATTGGCACCAGCACTATCACCAGAAAGGAACAAGCTGGAGAAATTGCACTGGTTTATCCACCACTTGTGCTCACTGGACCCATTTAAAGCCTGCTGTTTCACCCACATAAGGGTGTTGACGCCATCGTCATATGCGGCGGGGAGACGATTTTCCGGGGCTAGACGGTAGTTCACGGACAAAATCACACACCCTGCTTTGGAAGCAAGATTGACTAGGAACTCATGGTAACAACTCCAAGCAGCTGAGCCAATGCAAAATCCACCACCATGGAAGTAAACAAGCAAAGGCAGCTTGCCTGCAGGGCAGCTCGGAACATAAATCCGCGCCCATAAGTTCGAGTACTTATCGATGAAAACATCTTTCGCCGCAACTCGAGCATCTAATGCCGCGGTGCAGGGGACAATAGGGATGGCTAGAGGCCTCTCGACATGACCATCTTTGTAGACTCTAAGGAATCCTTCAATTTCTTCAATAACAACTCCACGGTTGTTCTTGCCTACTTGAAGCTGGTTGAGCCTTGGATCAGTAAAAACTGCAGCCATTTTCTTTTTACTTCTCATTCAACAATGGAAAGGAATGGTTTAGAAGTATGGTTATGATGATGTTCTAAGGTCTCCTTATATAGAAGAATTACAAGATTCAAAGAGAAGAAAGAAAAATTCTCAAGGTGGAGGAGGAAGCTTCCTCTTCTTTTTCATCTGACAAGTGGACAACTGAAGTCACCAAATAGCATCATACGGATTCTCTTAAGTCTGATAATTTTTTTCTACAACTCACTGTGTAGAATAGTTGAGAAGAAATAGCTATATTAACTTTGGTAAGATTAAATTTTTGACGATTGGATATGATTCGACAACGACTTATGAAGAGTTGACTTGTAATAAGCCACTTGTATCATGAATAAGTTTTTAAGAGTCAGAAAAATCGTCGTTGAAAATGATATTTAGGAATAAATACAAAATCAACTATTAGAAACTTATTGACTTTTTCATTTTCCAACTTCCTCTTTTTCGTTGAAATTTTCTTTCTAAAGAGCAAAAGCATAACACTTTGAGAGAATAATGAGATTATATTTCCACATTATTCATATTAATGTTCTATTTCTCTTTTTGTTAAAGAATACTCTAGATGCTTGATTTTATAAAAAAGGGAGAAGGAAGAAACAAATAAGTCATGTACATTCATCTTTGTGAATGTGAGAAAGGAGATATATCAATATTATTCTAGTACATAGGTGTTGGAGTTGTCAACCATCTCAACAATAACAGGCCACGCAAACGCATTCAACGGTTTAGGCCTATTCCGTGAAAAGCTGTTATAGGATTTCTCTAAATTATTAATTCCTCATTGAATTTGGGCTTAGGAAAAGAGATCCTTATAATACAAGATTTTAGTCTTTAAACCTAGTATATAAACGTATTATTCTCTTATATGAGTATGATAACAAATCATAGGGTAAACTACATTCATTGTAACGAAAGAGCTGAGACAGTATACTCTACTGGACGTAGCTTGTTAATTGGGTGAACCAAAATAAATTGCGTGTATTATTCTTTCTCTTTACTTATGTGTGTTTACTGATTTTAGTTTTGTATTACTCTAGATTGTTCCCATAGGTATTTGCGTTGTAGGCAAAACATTAATTTCTGAGTGTAAACGTTATGAAATTTTTAACTTCCAGACTAAAGTTAAGCATCCAGTTGCTAACTTCTCAAAGCCTAAATCAAAAGCTAGCTACCGACGCTCATCTATAATCTGCATGTTAAGAAATTTCAGAATATCCACACCTGTTGAGAATTTGTGCGTGTATATATATGTATCTATCAAATTGTTGCTGTCGATTTGAGTGGATAATTAACGTTTATGCAAATGGACAGTCAACTTTAATTTATTCCTCATATATATCATCCTATCTTCTATCTTTTGCTTTTTGATTCCCTTGTGCAGTCTCTTGCTGTTATCTTTTAATCCATTAATGCTTCTCACAGCTACTATTTCAACAAGATAACATTTCAGATAGGTTTCGCATTTTGTTGAATGCTGTAGCTTGAACTTTATTCACAACTTTACGTCGTTCCGACCCAATTTGGTTTCGCTTTCTTGATTTGAGTTTTATCTGAATATAATCAAATTGTGATAATTGATCATAGTGTCCATAATTAGCCAAAATCCGATCACTTTTCTTTTATTCTTCATGGGATATGGATCAAAACTATTTTAGATATAACCATTGAGATGAACCAGAATCCAGAAATTGAAATACATTAAAATGAAGGTGATAAAAAAGGGAGAGAAAACAGGCACGTGAAGAATGGGTTAAAATAACTACTGTTGGAGTCCCATACTGACTAGACGCGCTCAAACCTACTGGTTTATAAAAGATGGCAATATTCTTATTCAACAAGATTTTATTGAGTGGGGAGTCAAGTCTACCTCAAATTCTATCATGGTATTAGAGCTCAGGTTCAATTGCGTTTAGTGTTTGACTAGTGGTGGAGGAGTTAAAGTCAGTAATTACCTCCAATAACAGGCATGACCCAGTAATCCTCTCATTCAACAAGCAACAAGCTTGACCGCCCACTCAAGCCTACTGGTTTATAAGAGAGGTTAATCCTCTTATTCAACAAATGGGTGCGTAAACTGACATGAACACTCCTAGTCAACAGATCAAAAAAAACAAAAAACAAAAGAAAACAAAAAACAAAAGAGAATGGGTTAAGATTTTGTTCTTTGTACTTGGTTGCCCTTAGAATCTTTTACCTTCCGTCCATCTTGTGGCCCAATGATATTTCATTCTAGATTCTTCAAAGAAGCATTTTCTCATGATAAAGTTTTCTTTATATTTTGTTCTTTTTCTGTAATTTTGTCGACTGAATTTGGAAAAAAAAAAAAAAAAGAGAAATTAAGTTGATTATATGCACCATTGATGAACATTAAGTTAACAGAAAAGGCAATTAAGGTATATTTGCTTTCTGGTAAGGGTGATTGTCGGTTTAAAACAATGAATTTATTTTGTTAATGAATCGTTTCATAGAATTTTCAATTGGATTCAATGCGATCTTACTTTGAAATTGAGTTAAATTGGACTAGATGAATTAATTAAATAAGTTGCTGCTTTATTCTAGGTGAATTTTCATCCAATTCAATGCTCCGGAATATATTTTTGCAACATGGGTAATACTAGTTCTAAATTTATATAAGAATCACCCTTGTGGTCGGGTGAAGCAATAAGAACTCTTGGATATATTATTTAAAGACTTGAGTTTGATTCCCTTCAATTATTAATAGAGGTAATCATTGAATTTGATTCTCCTTCGATTGCTAATAGAGGTGACTAGTAAAGGGTTTACGCATTCGTTAACTTCAAGGTTTCGAGAGATTAGTCGAAGGATGCATAAACTGGTCTGAACACCCTCTGTTAAAAAAAAAAAAAAAAAATTAAATTATATGTTAAACATTCGGGCAATATTCCTAATCGTAGAACTAAAAATTTTAAGTACAATGAATTTACACTAAGGTATTTGGTAATCTAGAAAGACAGTATGAAAAGCACCATAAAAAAAGGGAAAGAGAACATTTAAAACGAGTCAAACGTTTATCTTTGCCATCATAACACCTTACGTAAATACATATGATAAGATACAAAATTATATCTCGCCGTGGTACAGCAATAAATTAGATTCGACAAGTATATTGTCACGAGATTCGAATATATTCAGACCTAAATTTGAACGAAATATTAAAGTATTTTGACGAAAATTAATTATAATCCAAATTTAGAATATGGGAAAGTTGTGGCATGCATGAAGGGAGGAAAATAAATCCCTATAAAAAATGAAGCTTTTTTCTACCTTTCCACAGACATTTTGTCAAAGTTCTTATTGATTCATGTTCTATTTTTCTGGCCATTTTTATGAGTTGAACCATTACCTCATTTCTCAACTCTTTTATGTCTTATCACTTTGTTAATAAAATTATTTATGGCTGGAAGTGGAATATGAATACAATTATTATCATTTTTAAAATGTTTTTTTTTTTCTTTGACAGAAAAGGCTTCTCTATAAAATGTTTATTTTTCAATCACTTGATTAATTATTAATTTTTATTTTTTTATGATTATGGTGTTTGGGTCGGTGTACTTTTTGAGTAATACACCCAAAAATCTTTATCGAACCTCTCGGCCACCCAAAGATAGTTTAAATGTTTTTTAAAAAAAAATCATTTTAAATGTTCCTTTGTCTTAAAAAAACGAATTTATAAACTTTAATTAACACACAAAAATAAAGTGCTTTTAACTATTTGGAGGTGCTCTTGACAATGTGAAAAGTACTTTCAAACATCGGTGTGGACTCATTAACTAATAAGTAATAACTAGTTTTTGGCTAAAAAAAATTAAGGGTTTGTTTGTTACGACTTCTTCGCATATAACTTATGAAAGAAGAATTTATTAAAATAGTGTTTCTATGAAAATTATGATATTTTTAGCTAAAAAAAATGTAAAAGAGATTTATGGTCCTAAATTACCAAAACAGACTTTAAATATACTAGAAATGATAATATATATATGAAAAATATGATATTGTTTAGGCTAATTGATTCGTTTGGTCCTAACCCAGGGTTTGTCCTAAGATAGGATGACCGTTTTGTTCTAGTCTCCTTGTACATTTTTTTTTTATTCATGCATACTTACTTACCAAAAAAAAAAAGGATAAAAACAAAATCTTTTTGGATATTTTTTTGTTGGGATTGTGCCTTGAATCCCATATTGATTGGGAATGAGAGTTGCAAAAAAGTATCTCAACAAATGTAAAATAGACACCAAAAGAATAGTTATTGTGGGCTATTATTAAGGGTGTAATTGGATTTTTTGGGATATTGTAAGGAGTTTGCAATTTTTCTCTTCTAAAAATTGCATAGTTATAAGCTTTTGTATAGTGGATTGTTTGAGTGGATAGTGGACATAGGCTAAATTGTGTGGGCCGAACCACTTTAAAATCTTGTGTTTGTTCACTTTATTTTTAGTTGCTTGCTTTAATTTTGCATTTGAGTTGTGGGAATTATTTTCAACAAATGGTATCAGAGCCCACGGTTCATGATCTGGGAGAAGGCAAGCAAAGAGAAGGCAAGCTCGAGAGGAGGTTGAATTTAAGAGTAGATCAGCGACTGTCAAGCATCTCAAATCTTCTAGAGGTATGTCTAAGTTTGAGGTTCTAGTGGGTGTCAAATCCAACAAATAATAAAATTCTCACTCTTAAAAAAAAATATAAATTGTAACAGTGATGAGCAAGGTCGTATCCACAGAGATTTGGTAGATTTATTTTAATGAAAATTAAAGCAAAGAAAAAGGGGGGTTTTGAGATTTTGAAGTGAAAGAAAAGAAAGCAATTATAATCAACTAAAAATTAAGGAGAAATCAATATCAGGCAAATATCCAACCAAAGGTATAATTTCAGAATTGGTTCAGAGAATTGATCACATATACAAGGATAAAATCTTCTATTCTTCACTAAATTGGTTATGGTTATTAACAAGCTCTAACAACCTATCTCTCCTTACTTTCTCGATAACCAAAACAAGCTTTGATTACTTCCCTGTTAATAAACAACCCTAGACAGGCTCTTAGGATTTAATCTATCGACAACATTAATAATTAGAGAGACTACCAATTCTAGCCAACAAATACACAAGCTCGATTCATTTAAACTAGATTATATATCTTCATAACATAAATCGAAAATCTCTTTATAATCAACTATGTTATTTTACCACTAATATTAAAACATTTAAACAATTACGGATTTAAAGTTCTAAATGACAATCTATTGACCTGATAATTGACCAACGAGCCATTTGCATCAATCAATCAAGACAATAATTGTTAATAAACATAGAAGATATATAAATAGTAAAGAAATAAAAGAACACTGAAAATTATTTAAATCTCACAAGTCTTGAAGAACCAAAACTTCAATTATCCTTCAATTGGAAGAAAAGTATTTAGCTACTCATAATTAAAAGAATGCCTAAAGAAAATAGAAGAGAGAGAGATAGAGATAGATGTCCCTTTTTCTTGTGAATAATCTCCCTATTTATAACTCCATCTAATAATAGTTACCTTATCTAGATCAGGAAACTAATTAAAAGTAAATCCCACCAAAATAGGGAGTCTTGGCAAATCCTAGAGATTAAGAATGGGTAAATAAATCTTTCCAGCTGTCATGCATATCTTTTTCTCCTACAAATTCGTAACTCTAGGTCAAAAACCTCAGATCCAGTAAGGCGCACCTACGCTTCATCTGCTAACTGCTTTTATGAACATTCTGGGAAAACAGGACGTGCCCACGCTTTAAGCAAAATCCGCTTCTGGAATGTATCTCTTTTTGAGCTCCGATTTTTTCTCTCCAAAACTCTTGATTTTGAATTCAATCTGATTTAACTCCTCAATCTACTCCACAAAATACGAAACATAATCAAAATCCAAGATTTAAGCATTTATAACCATTAAAACATGAGGAAATATAACAAATATATAGATATTATTAATGCTTATCAGGTTCCTGTATTTGATTGTAAAATTAATCTTATGTTATGGCAAAGTACGATACAAGACCTTTTGGTACAACAAGGTCTTAATTAGGCATTAGAAGAGAGTAAGCCAGAGAAGATGTCTAATAGATAATGAAATAGAATTCAGAGGAGAGCTGTTAGTACAATCAGATTGGCCTTAGCTCTAGAGATAAAGTACAGCATGTTGACTGAGTCTACACCAAAGGGTTTGTGGGAAAAATTGGATGATATTTATGCATCGAAATCGTTGACTAACAGACTGTGTTTGAAGATGGATCTGTACTCTATGAAGATGGATGAAGGTACGAGTCTCCATGATCATTTAAATGAATTTAATAGGTTAGTCTCTCAATTGTTAGCTATTTTTGATGAGTTAAAGGATGAAGAAAATGCATTGATATTATTATCATCTTTGCCTAAATATTATAGACCTTTAGTTCAAACTTTGTTGGTAGGTAGATCTACTTTAAAATTAGATGATGCATCTGCCTTGTTGCGTGAGAATGAAAGGTTTATGGGATCAGAGAACTCATCACTTAGAGGAGATCTAGTAGTTGTAGAAGGTTCTAATCGAGGGAGAACTCAAAAGAGAGGTGATAAATCAAAAGTCATAGATTACAGTAATGAGGAGTGTTATAGTGTTATTATTGTGGAGAGAAGAGACATATCTAACCACGTTGCAAGAAATTAAAGAAGGATATGCTTGCTTTCAAGAAGGCTCAATAGATGAAGGATTCGAAGGATGATACCTGGGTTGCTAATAATGAAGGTGAACTTTTAGTAACATGTCCAGATGAAACTCAAATTTCAAAGGGTGAAAAAGGTTGCGTTTTAGATTCTACTGCATCCATGCATGTTTGTAATGATAAAGACTGTTTTGTTGAATTGAAAGAAGACGGAAATTATGGAAATATTGTTGTCGGTAATAAAGAGAAAGTGAAGATTGAAGAAGTTGGTAGCATTCATCTCAAGCTTCATAATGGTGTTGTCAAGAAGCTTCGTCATGGGAGGTATGTACCGAGTTGTAGTCACAATTTGATTTCTTTGGGTGAGTTGACTTCTCGTGGATAATACTTACATTAGTCAAAGAGATGGATGCGAAGTTTATAAAGATGATGTTCTGTTTTTGCAAGGCAAAAGGAATGAAAAACAACTATATTTGCTTGATGAAGGTGTATGTCTAAAGAAATCAAGAAATAAAATTGTTCAAGTTCCTGTTGTGAAAGAAAATAAGACTATCAAGCGAGTAAAATTTCCAGATGCTAATATGATGTTTGGGGATTCAAGTCAAGGGAGGAATTGTTGGGATTGTGCCTTGAATCCCATATTGTTTGGGAATGAGAGTTGCAAAGGGACTCTCCCCTTTAAATATACTAGTAGATTGGGTTTTTAAAATATTTCAAAAAGTGTAAAATAAACACTAAAAGAATAGTCATTGTGGGCCGGTGTAATTGGATTTTTTGGGATAGTGTAAGGAGTTTGCAATTTTTCTTTTCTAAAAATTGCATAGTTGTAAGTTTTTGTTTAGTGGATAGTGGACGTAAGCTAAATTGATTGGGTCAAACCACTTTAAAATTCATGTGTTTAGTTCGCTTTATTTTTAGTTGTTTGTTTTAATTTTGCGTTTGAGTCGTGGGAATCTTTTTCAACATTTTTTACCAAAAAAAAAATAAAAAAAAGGAAAAACAGATTCTTAATGGCACCCTTAATAGATTTACATGAGTTTCAATTAAGAAATGGTTAAAGTCAGAAGGAAAATTGAGTTGTTAAGAAAAATGGGTTTATTTTCTTATCATTTTCAGTTTCATTTTTGTTTTACTCTTGCAAAAAGACATTCAAACTGGTCCTGTAGAAATTGAGTTGAACAGTACAGTACACACCTTTATAGTTTATAAAGATATGAAATGTGCCCATTTCAATTAGTGGCAGAAATATCCCCTTACACTCAAATTTCTTTTATGCAGAAAGGAGATTCATTTTGCAAAAAATAACAAAAAAAGGAAACAAATCTATAGGAACCATCTCCTAAAACGTGATGGATATTGATGGATGCGACACACAAATGGCCTAAATCTTTATCCCAACAGCCTGTTGAAAGGAACTCGTAATAATAATGCAGTTTCAGTTAGTCTTTATAATGTTTTTTGTGTTAACCTGGTGGCATTACTCATCATTTACGTTCGTTTTGGCTGTGTTGTCGTCGGTATCTGATTCGTTGTGCTCATCTTCAACATCGGATGCATGCTCAGTTTTGCCTACGAGTAAGGAGATAAAACTCTTGTGATCTGCAGTTAGGGAGATCTACTTACTGATTGTATATTTTTACTGACTTATAGTTAATGGATTCTTATGTCACTGTTATGTGCCACCATGAGAGTTATGCTTTGGATGTAAATCAAAATGCTTGGTACCAGTCAGAATATGCTTTCCAATTTTTTGTTTTCTTTAATTTTACGTGTGAAACAAACATGGGGTGGCTTTTTAATAATAACAGCAGCACTTATTCTATTACCTTTGAATCTTGAAAATTACAGTCTTAAAGCTTATAATGTCACCATACTGAATTTTGACCAATTCTCACTGTGGGTTGGCCTAAAAGTTTGAAAAAAATGCCACCCCTACCGTTTTAATCTACAGTATTTCACATTTTACATAAGCAGAATGCTGTTTGGCAGGCCTGAAAGATGAGACTTTTGATAGTGCGCGAGGATCGATCTTCCTTGCTTCTAAAGTAACCAATATTCTGTAGGTCCCTGGAGGAAGATCTTGAAAGATTTCATATGAAATATCTGGCCAGACAGAATCACTTAAAACGTTTGGTGAAAGTTCCAATCCATGGAAGTTGAGCCACCAGAATATATATAACTCAAACAATGTGATCTTAAAACTTTGAGTGGGAGCTGCCGAACAATGGGTCATATTCACTTCACTTAAACCCTCTTGAGGGTAAAAGTTTAGATTCCTTTCATTCATCCTGATCGATTTCCGCCACAAATAAGTCTTTCAAGCCCGTGCTGTTGTTATCTTTATGCTTCAAAAAGTATTCCCTTCTTTCTTCTCTTCCTTTTTGACCAATGACCACCTCCTCCATGTGTACCAATGTGTGTTGGATAAGAGTGTGGCCTGGAATAAAGTTTTGTACATTTCTTTCAGAACTGGTTACATTGATCACAAAGGCTGCTAAACTTTAAGTTGTTTACTGTTGATGGGGCCTCCAGTGACTAATCATATGGCTGATATTTTGCTGACAAACGTATCTCACAAACTCTATCTCACAAACCAACATTGCACTTGAGATGAGTTAACATGTCAACTAACTACTTTGACTAAACATGAACAGTTGTTCCTTGTAATATAATGGTCATTTTTCATAAGGAACGACTATTCCTTATGAAAGAACAACCATTCCTTCATAAGAAATGACCATTCTTCCTTCATACATAGTCGTTCTTTCAAAGAACGACCCATTTTATAAAGAATGAATGATTGTTCCTTAGAGAGAAACAGTCATTCCTTTTGTGAACGGTCGTTTCTTGGGTCTAGTCAAAAACATTTTGTGTTTTGGGTGTGGTGGAGTTACCAACTCAACTGTCACGTCAAGGTTTGTGCGAGAAGTTTGTGAAATTCGTTTGTTAGCCTATCTTTTTTCCTAATTGAATTTACCCCACCGCAAACTCCTTTGGCAGTTAGGTCTAAAAAGCCAGCTTAGGCAAAGATTCATGACATTTGAATAACATCTAAGGCATGTGTAATCATGTAGAAACTAACATTTATCAATTAAAATTGATATTTTTTTTGCATCCTGCAGGTCATTTCAGCCATAACATCTTACATGCGTACTCATCTACAAGCTAACATTTTTCAATTAAAATTGATACACTTTGGCTTCCTATAGAAACCAAATTCAAGACACTGCTCTATATTCTTCACTTGTCATTATTCATCCCTTTTCAAGTTTCTCGTAGTCTATGACAGTCGATCAAGCTTACCTATATCAGTAACACTAACATTTTTCATAAACTTGACAAGGGATGAAAGTTCAAGAACTTCATATGTAAACTCTTTAAGCAATGAAAAATGCTAACAAATACGATAAAAAGACATGGGCAAAGAAGTATGGAAAAGACTATTTGGTGGGTTGATCTCATCGTCCATCATCCCATCATGTTTTGGATTGTTGGGGGCACCATACCAGTCTGATACATCTGCATATTATGACTCCTTACTACATTTCCATGCCATCCTACACAAACATATCAATATCACATGATTATTTTTCGAGGATTCTGAAAATTTTCTGGGAAAAGTTATGTGTTTGTTGTCTCTCTCTCTTTTTTTTTTTTTAAAACAGTTGAGAAAAATGACAATATCAACAACATCAATAAGCCTTAGGCCTTTACATGTACCTTATATTGGAATCTATTTGGTTAAAATTCCAGGATATAGATTTAACAAAATACTATGTTAATGCATTTGGATGCTAATTAAGTATCTTTCATTTCTTCTATTTTTTTTCTTTCTGTCATGCAATTGGATTGGTGATTATTGCATATACAAGGCACTACCATGAACAATATTTCACAAGTCATGATTCAGAATATTTACCTATTGAAGGGTCAAGTCCTCTGTTCTGAAGTTCCCTATACTCCTGACACAAAGCACAGTATTCGCAAAGGCAATGAGTGATCCAGTCTGGGGCAGGAGACTCAACCAGGTAATATCTGCTTCGAAGTTTTGTGCGATAAGTGCAAGACAGGAAACATGGACATCCAAATATACAAGCAATAGCGCCGTAAATCAACCCACTTACTGCACAGGCTGCATCAAACACAAGTGGGAAGAAAATAATTAAGCATCATATGGCAACACAATCTTCAACTGGTTACCCAAAAAAAAAGGCTAGATATTAGGACTAATAGCTCTGGGATTAGGAGTAACATGTGCTGCCACTGTCGACAATCTCTGCAACTTGTCCGAATGTCAAGCAAGGAATGCACAATGTCACAAGAGCTGAAAGCAAGTGAAATTTAACTAATTCAGCAATGTTCTCTTCACAAATAACTAATAAAAAATCAGATAAAAATGTCACACCATTCAAAGGATCGTCGAAGCAATCAAATAATCCAGTTGTCCAAGCAACCGTGTTTACGTTTGGAACATATACAATGCTTGGTTGCTGGAAAGGCACTTGATGCACAGGCACATATCGTGGTGCAGGCTGCGGATTTGATTGAATATTAACAGAGTGAAAATGGATGTTGCTCGGAATTGGCTGGTTTGGGTATTGACTTGGTTGATGAACCATGGAAGGAAATTGCACTGGTTGCATTGGCACATCAGGATTGTTCTGCGAACTTTGATGTTGAAATATCTGAGCATTAGGTATCTGAGAGTGAGATTCTGGTTGATCAATATTCTGAGGATCGGTCGAATTGAAAGGAGGTGCTGAAGCTGCTTCAGGACGTGCCATTTTCTTGAGGATACTGAAACCACAAAGGTCAACCCTTTCAGGATTTTTGATGATCTATGATAAACTCGGCCATTTGACGCTCAAAACAAAGTGCTTCTCTTGTTTTTGTCAGCCTAGCCGGCATTGCCATCCACGTCAATGCCTGTCAAGATCTTTCCCGGCAATTGAAAATGGAGTCGTGCCAATTAGAATTGAGTAAGTTTACATTTGTCAATTTCAGCATCCTATCATAACATGCATGCCCCCATCACTATCACATTCCACATTGTTGCCGTACGTAGTTGTCAATTAACATGAATCCAATATTTTTGTAACCTGGTATACGAGTTCAGATCAGGCCTATGGATTAACACTTGTTAAACAAGATCAAAATTTATAATAACAGCGGTGATTTTGTTTTGGATTAGATGAATCTATTAACATTGTACAGGAATGAGAGAATGAGTCTGAGCCTTACCATAAAATTCATGCAACAGCGAAAAGTTTCAGCCTTAGAAGCGAGATTGTGAGAAATTCCCATTAGATCCCACATCTTAAGAATTAAATTTGAAACCTTTGAAGGCATTAGCATTGTTGAAACCCAAGTAAAGGAATTTAGGCTCAAGAAGCAATAAACCAACTATTGTCCCCAGAACAATGACAAGTGCTATCAAACATATTGTGAAGATGTTTCTTTTGGCAAAATTTTGTACTTTATCAATCTCTCTAGGGCTGACACCGCCTGCCGCGGTGGTGGCAGCTCTACTGCCATTTGTTCTAGAAGTGCTCATTCCTTGTAAGTTAATAACTTCTCTGGGGCTCCCACTGCAGGTGGCAGTGGGCAACGCAGTGGAAGAGGAAGAGGAAAAGGAAGATCTACTGACATTTGATCTGGGAGTGCTCATCACTGCTCTGGGATTAATTGATCTTCAAAGATGGAATATGCAAATTAATTGTCTATATTAATGTTTAATCTTGATGTTTCATTATATTTAAATGGAGTAACCATTTGAAATATTCATAACAAATTTAGCCTTCCTATAGGTAGTTCCTCGTATAAAGCTTGACCAAGTGGAGTGATAAGCTCATCAGGACATCAGGATTAATTTTGTCCACTAATAGTTCTTTTACTGATTCAGTACCAGCATAAATAGCTTCAGCAAGCTTAAATTAAGCTCCGGACAGCTGTGATTAACAATTGGTCAGGAGCATAAGTAGTTCCAGGATAACACAATGTGTGTAATTATAACAAGCCTTCAATCCCAAGCGATTAGTCTGGTGATTAAAAAGGTTTGCTCTCTTCATTGACTTTCGGGGTTCAAACCATCTTGGAGCCACTTACCATATTTTTGATTTACTTGGAACATTGAACTTATAGGGTGTTCAATGGACTTCGGAGATTAATTGAGATACACGTAAGTTGGCCTGAACATCCCGACTATCTAAATAAATAAATAAATAACAGGCCTTCAAAGAAATGATTGGAACTTGAATTCAGCAAAGCCTTTGCCTTAGAGTAATGCATATTGTAATAATATGAAGTTGTCCACTTTCTTCAAATATCTATTCCATTTATAGCTAGGTGGATTATTACACTTAGGGGTGAAAGTGTTTATTTCCCAAACTTCAAGGAGTCGAGGATATTTGACTTAATGTTCATCTTGTAAATAAATTAGGAAATAATTAAAATTTGTGAAAATGATACATCCCAAGCTACAACTTTATTTCCAAAACTAAATCCATGCATTTCATTCTTTATAGAACTTTTAAGTTCTAAAATACCTTAAAATTGTCTCTTTCTTTTCGCTTGAGTTAAAACATATTTTATATAGTCATAATTTTATAATCTCCTTATTCATCATAGCTATTCATCGAACTTGCACATGTTTGTATAAATTTAATCCATCTATAACATAATATGTTGGTATTTTGAGGATCAACCTATTTATCATCTATTCCACTACATTAGGGCCCTAGGGGTTACACATGAAGGGTATTTAAGAGAAATGACAAAAGCTAATGCTCACATAGGGGTGAAAGTGTAGATTTCTCAACTTCCGAGGGAGTTCAGAGTATTTGACCCGATTTTTATGAGCTAAGTAGTAAAAATGAAACGTGGTAACATTCGCCCATCCTAAACATGAAACGACAGCGTTCTTTCTGAAGCAAAACGAAGCGTTTCATTCATTTTGAAGGAAAAATTTCCCTTTGAGTTCCAGAAAGCCCTAAAAAATCCTCTATTTCTTCTTGTTTGAGTTTCAGTTCAGTTCATGCACAAAACACAAACGCTCTTTAGCAACCAGTGAGCAGTAAACTTTCTACTTCTTTCGTAAAACAAAACAAAAGAAAAAAGTAAAGGAAGAGAAGAGGAGAGGAGAGAAGATGTCGCTTCGAGTACTGAACCCAAACGCTGAAGTGCTGAACAAATCAGCAGCACTTCACATGAACATTAACGCCGCCAAGGGCCTTCAAGATGTTCTCAAGACCAATCTAGGTCCCAAAGGCACCATCAAAATGTATGCTTTTGTTTCTTTTGGTTTTTTTTTTTTTTTCGATTTGGTTGTGAGTGTGTTTTCTCACGTTTTCTCACGTTTTCTAGGCTTGTTGGTGGAGCCGGAGACATCAAGCTCACTAAGGATGGAAATACGCTCTTGAAAGAAATGGTTAGTATTCTCTTTGAAAACCCTAGATCTTTACTCTGCATTTTTAGATTTTGGGATCTGGAAGTTGAATTATTATTTGGAGTATGTAATTGGCTAGGGATGAGGGATCTACTTTAATCGATTATTTATTTAGTTGGCTTTTGAAGTAGCAAAGAAGTATTTGACATTCTAAGTGCAGGGTTTTTATTTTATTTAGAAAATAATATTTACATGTATGTGGTTTGGTATTGAATTGGGCTGAGGAGTGAATGTGTTTACTGGTGTATTTTGTTTTAACTAGTCTTTGAACCTTGGAATCAAGATCTCTCTTCCTAATTTTTCGTTTTGTTGGCAATGCTTTTAAATAAAATTGCTGTTGAAATGGAAGTCTATGGAAAGCTGGATTGATGTGAATTTTATTATTATGTTATGGCAGAGTCTATTTGTAAATTAGTTAAATTTTTAAGGGAACTCCTTGCTCCATGTTTTTATTATTTTCTTGGTGATTATGGTGGCAATGCTTGCAGCAAATTCAAAACCCAACAGCTATCATGATTGCGAGGACAGCTGTTGCTCAAGATGATATTAGCGGAGATGGCACAACTTCGACGGTTATTTTTATTGGTGAGCTTATGAAACAATCAGAGCGCTATATTGATGAAGGTCAGTAGTTCTAGACTCTATTGGATTAGACAGGTTCTCTATTTTTTTTTTGGTGGCAGACACATTGTCTATTGTTGTTTTATCCTTTTTCAGAATAATTGATGTCTCTGCTCCATTTTTTTTTTTTGAAGTTGGTGATAGGTTTATTAAATGGTTTACTCACTCCAGCTTCTTAAATTACCGTTTCTTAGAATTGGTTTAGTGCTGGATTTTTCTGACACGGGATCGTTTTGTTTAAATTCAAGTTTTACTAGTTGAAATGGAAAATGTGGGAGGTTTTTGGTTGTAATTGCTGGGCACTTGGTTGTTATAAACAAGTAACACTTGTTTCTATGTTATATGTTGTTTGTGTTAGAATGGAGCATTTTGGCTGTCATTATTTCCATTTTTTGTTCAAAAGAAAATTTACAAATGTGCAGTGCTATGATAATCTTATGTATGGGACTTGTGTCTGTTTTAGGTATGCATCCACGTGTTTTGGTTGATGGTTTTGAGATTGCCAAAAGAGCGACTCTCCAATTTCTTGAAAAGTTCAAGACTCCTGTTGTGATGGGTGATGAGCCCGATAAAGAGATTCTGAAAATGGTTGCAAGAACAACAGTGAGAACAAAGGTATGTGTTAGTTTCTTTTTCATGTTTTGTTTATGTCTAATATAGTTTTCTCTTATTTATGGTTTAGTTCTTACTTTATTTTCTTCTCTACAGCTATATGAATCATTGGCAGACCAGTTGACTGACATAGTTGCTAATGCGGTTAGTGCACCTATTAGTCTGTTGGCTTTATTTGTAGAGTTGGGGGTAAACCTTTTGTATCTTTTTGTTTAATAGACTGGTTGAATATGGCAGGTGCTCTGCATTCGGAAGCCCGAGGAAGCAATTGATCTTTTTATGGTGGAAATAATGCACATGCGTCATAAGTTTGACGTGGACACACGTCTTGTATGTTGAAGTTCTTTAATTTTTTTGATGCATTGAAAATTTTCATGTTTTGCTACTCGGTCCTTTATGTTTGTTTTTATATTGAAAAATGTATTTTAGGACTGTCTTATGATTAAACTGCCTTCTCAAATCTTTATGAATAAATTTTGGATTTAATGCAGTAAATATCTAAGTTATTGTAATACAGAGGAAAAAAATCAGTTACTGTTTAGTTATGCCCATGCTGTCTCTTTGCCATTTTGATGTTACTGCTTAAACACTTAAGAGACAATTTGTTACTGTTAGGTTGTTTTTGGATGCTGGTTGTTTGTGGGTATCTTAGGGGTCTCAAAATATAAGCAACTATTTGAATGTTAGACTTAAATTGGACACTCTTTTTTTTTAATATCCTAATCAAACCTGCCTGTTCTTTTCTTTTTTTTTTTTTTTTTTAAATGCATTAAATCTTTTCATACTTAAATTTCTCTCTTTCTTTCCTTCTCTTCTCTCTCGCTCTCTGTTTATATTATTCTATTTCTCAATTCAGTTATGCTGTTTTCAGGTAGAGGGTCTTGTTCTTGATCATGGCTCTAGACATCCTGATATGAAGCGGCGGGCAGAGAACTGTTACATATTAACATGCAATGTGTCATTGGAATATGATAAAAGGTAGATATCTAGAAAGTATATATCCTTTTATTTTGTCAGTGTACTCTTTTGACATGATTTCATTTCCTTTTTGGCTTTACAATAAGGTTTATACATCTATATCCACATCTGCATACATAAAAATATATAAATGTTTTGCACAGTGTAAAAGTTCTGATGATAAAATTTGTTTGTTAAATCTTTACAGGAAAGAAAAGCAATTGTCTTAATAATCTTTTCAAAACGAAAGAAAAGCAATTGTCTTAATGATCTTTTCAGTTTTAAACCAATGAAATGAATGTCTAGGTTCTACTCATTACTTTTTCTTATAATTGACCACATTCTCCCACTTAGATCATTTTTAAGTTTTCTAGCTTGTGATTGTGGTTCCCCCACCCACTCGTTTGAACTTTTTTTTTCAATGTTCAGTTTTGCCTGATAAGCTATATATTTTACTGTAACTTTTGCATATTGAAATGCCAGTTGTATTAATTTGATCAAGGTTAGGATAGTGATAAACAAAACTTTCTGAAATCCGGCCATAGCCTGCAATTGTCTTTATGTAGATATTGTATATGGACATCCTAGAACTAATAATGTTGTATCCACCAGTGAAATAAATGCAGGCTTTTTCTACTCCAACGCAGAACAGAGAGAGGCAATGGTTGCAGCTGAAAGACGTCAGGTTGATGAAAGAGTCAAAAAGATTATTGAACTGAAAAATAAGGTACTGACTTCGAAATGATTTTTTTTTTTTTTTTTTTCTTTTTTGTGGAAAGTGTATGTGATATCGTTACGACAGATATTTGGCTCTATTGAAAAATTGTCTTCTATTTGATCATATGCAGGTTTGTTCAGATAATGACAACTTTGTTGTTATCAATCAAAAGGGTATTGATCCCCCATCATTAGACCTTCTTGCTAGAGCAGGGGTAAGTTATGAGCTGCTAATGATGTCCTAGGTCAATGGCTTTACTTGCAAAATGACAATTTATTATTTTAGTGGTTTTTCCATTCCTTTATTTTGTTTGCAATTTTCTAATTTAATGATTGTGCAGATAATTGCCCTTAGAAGAGCAAAGAGAAGAAATATGGAGCGATTGGTGTTGGCATGTGGAGGAGAAGCTGTAAATTCTGTTGATGATTTAACTCCTGATTGTCTTGGTTGGGCTGGACTCGTATATGAGCATGTCCTTGGTGAAGAGAAGTATACATTTGTAGAACAAGTGAAAAATCCTCATTCTTGTACAATTTTAATTAAAGGTACTAGAAATGTATTTGTTAATCTAACTTTCTACTAATTTTTAAAGTTTCATTTTTATTCTACAAATCAGCTAAATGATTAACTAATCAATATTTCTGATATCATTTGCATCATTTTATTTCCTTTTACGGCTATCATATCATCATTTTTATTTTTAAATGTTGTAGGACCTAACGACCATACAATTGCTCAAATTAAGGATGCTGTGCGTGATGGGTTGAGAGCAGTCAAAAATACCATTGAAGATGAAGCCGTTGTATTGGTAAGTTATGCTCAGTTGGTATTCTCTCAGAAATCTTATTAGTTGATTATGCCTTGAAATTGTGATCTATGATGGAGTATTGCTTTTCGTCTGTTCAATTTGCTTTAAACAGTTTGCTTAGATGATAGGTTTTGTATATATATTCCTAATATTTTATCAGATGAAAGTTGACTCATTAACTCATAGTTAAAGTTGAGGGACATAGCTGGCAGTTTGAGGGACGCACTTTCAGCCAAATTAATTGCTTTGTTCAACTGATTACTCTTATTTGACTGTTTAAGAAAAAGACTCTTAACGCATGTTTATTTAATCTGGTCATAAAATGTGGATTGCCTTGCTGCCCATAGGCTTTAGCTCAAATGGTGAAAGAGTGGGGTGGTGGCAGTGGGACCTATTTTAGGTGTTTATTTTACCAACTTTTCCCTTTGAAAAAATTATTCCTTGTTATTTGTGTACTTTTTTTTTTTTTTTGTTTTTTGATGGTGAGGTATGTTCCCAATTGTTGTTCAGGGGGCAGGAGCGTTTGAAGTTGCAGCCAGACAATACCTAGTCAATGAAGTGAAAAAGACTGTTCAAGGGGTATATTTTTTTAAATCTCCCTTCCTATAAGATTAAGTACAACAATGCTATCTTTTGAAATATTGTTAACGTCTACCAACTTGGAACAGCGTGCTCAATTGGGTGTTGAAGCTTTTGCTGATGCTCTTCTTGTTGTGCCTAAGACACTTGCTGAGAATGCTGGGCTTGACACTCAAGATGTGATCATTGCCCTCAAGGTATGCATACATCTTTTGCTCTTATGTTCCTTGGTTTTCTCCTTTTACGATATTAAGAGGAAAAAATATAGATTAATGGTGTTCTATTTCATCTTGATGTTTATTCAGGCGGAGCATGACAGAGGGAATGTTGTGGGATTAAACCAGCACTCAGGAGACCCTTTTGACCCCCAGATGGAGGGCATCTTTGACAACTACTCTGTGAAGCGTCAAATAATAAACTCAGGGTATGCGAGAATGTGTTTTATCATCACTCCCAACTTGTGGGCTGTCTTTTCTAAGTTTTTTTTTAAAGAAAGTGAGCCACATTAGTTTATTGCTGCTTCGGTGCATGGATTTTTGTGGTTGAGCAACAAACTTGCTACTCTATTTTGCAGGCCTGTAATTGCATCTCAGTTGCTATTGGTGGATGAAGTAATTCGTGCTGGTCGAAATATGCGGAAGCCAACTTAGCTTGTTGATGTACTTCAGCATATAATTTTTGTCATATGGAGGTTCTCTATTACTGTTCGGCTGTGTGTACTATGGGTAGCCATGAACTGACGGAATGTGAAAGAGGGTGGTTTTGTTTTGACAATTGTGAACCCAGGCGCCCATCAAAAACTTATTGAGAGAATCCCCATTTCTGTGTTCAGTTAATGAATGAAACTAATTTTTGTGCTATGTAGTGATTTAGCCAATTTTTCCACAATCTTGTTTTTATTTTTTCATCTCGCAGTTAAATTTCAGGTGTCTAGTAAATTATCTCTTGTATTTCCTTATATACTGCAGCATGCAAAAAATGGTATGTGGAAAATAGATGTGTTTTATGTCTTTTGAAGTGCTTGAAGATTCTTTTTTCTTTGGAAAGTGTCATTGATCAGTTTGCAATTCTATAATTCCAAAAGGGTAATATTACATTTATAATTCAATCTTATCAATTTTTTCTCACAATTCTGATGTAGTAGTTTGTAATTGATCAGTTTGCAAATGTGTTTGCTTACTTGTGGGTTTTGCCTTTTCAATTATAAGCTGTCGCATTGGAGTTGTGAAAAAAAATTAAAAAAAATTTATAAGATTGGATTGTGATCTTTATCCATTTTAGAATGAGTATATTTAGGGTTGGATAATGGTTGAATCTGGGAACTGATGGGAAAGCACTTGGAGATTGTTTTAAACGTTGTTTACTACCTACCTTTCTCGAGAAACCAATATTGATTTCATGGTTGCGGGCAAAAATCTTGTGAAGGGCAGGTTACACTATGGCATGAGATGAGAGTTTTGAGTCTACTGACTTTGATGATAAGAAAGTAAATCAATTCATATACATTATTTTCAATCGCTATTCATATACATTAATTGATCTAGTTATTCCCTCCTAGCTAGCATTGCTTTAAAACTCAGATTGGACCAGTTGATCAGACTAGGACCAGATCGATCGGTTGGACTAGGACCAGACTGATCGGACCAGATCTGATAGTCTCTCTGATCCGGTTTAAGTTTTAAGGTTTTTTTGATATTTTTCAAAGCTATAGGGACTACATTGTAATTTTTTGGGGATTTTTTGAAATATTTCAAAATTTTAGGAACTAATTGTAATTTAGGACATTTTTTAAATAAATTAAATTTTCAGAGCCAAATTTGCAATTTTGTACGGGTGTTTTTGTAATATACTAAAATTTAAGGAAATCTTTTGTAATTTTTTAAAAATATTTTTATTGTTGACATCATCGGTCCAACCCGTTAGACCGGTCAACCCGTGACCCGATCACCTTAACGGGTGTCACAATGAGTCAGGTTTAAAACAATGCTAACTAGTGAATAGCTAAGATGTCAACTTACAGTGCAAAGTATAGGGTCTAAACAAATTGTGTATTAAACATCAAGGTATTGTCCCAAAAAAAGAAAAATAAGTTTCACAAGTGCCATTGAAAAGAAGATCATTTTTACCACCAAAAACCTCCACAAATGCCAAAAAGTTAACACATAAATGTAGCTTGTATACCAGTGGAGACCAAACCAGTTTCATGGTAAATGACAGGAACCCCAGAAATATCTTATTAGCATACCAATTAAGAGAATTGAATCATACAGCACAAGCTCTATTGTGGGAATTCCATAATGGTATGGTTATGTTCTTTTGTCTAAGCATAATATTTTATCTTTTTGCTGCAATTTACTGCTTTCAGTATGGCTTGCTGTTTGTTTATGCTATTGTTGTTTTGTGCAGGATATTGCTTTGGCTGAACTTGCTCCTACTCACCCAATAAT
This sequence comes from Pistacia vera, assembly GCF_008641045.1. NCBI lineage: Eukaryota > Viridiplantae > Streptophyta > Magnoliopsida > Sapindales > Anacardiaceae > Pistacia > Pistacia vera. The sequence continues at coordinate 507,325 of NW_022196547.1, read as the reverse complement.
ACTGGGACTGGCTCTTAATTCTCTGTGTTTTACTAGAAATCCTTAACTCACCTGATCGTGCTGCAATCTCGCTAAGCAGGTGTGTATACATAGCTACTTTAATCTTTTATATATGTTCTGTTTGGACAATCTGGGAAAAACATGGGATGATAGCTGTGCAGGAATTGTACCTCATAATGGTAAATTTGAGTTCCATTTTATTTTCGTGTTGTTCTGCACTTATTTATTTGATCTACGGCTGATAACTTGATATCACCTTTCTATGATATGATATTATTAACATTCAATTATTAAAACACCTTTTCAACACTCACTACAACATTACCCATGCAAGTGTTCATACAAAGTCTACGTATAAAGGGAAGATTGAATAGATAAAAACTAGATTGAAAAGAAATTAAGGTTATAATATACAATAAATAGGATCGAATGATTGACCATCCAAGAGTAAAATGCAGATCAATCTAGGGGGGTTAGCCAACGTTATTGTACTTGTTTAAGGTCTCAACACAAATAATGGTTAAATGTCGTGCGTGTTTGGCTAACTATTTTTATCTGTATTTTAGACCGGATTTTTGAAATTGTGTTTGTTTTATTACTTGAAGAATCAACCCTGATAATAGAATCCGACACAATCCTGACATTCTGACCGTTACATTTATTTTCTTTTTTTTTTTTCACTGCATCCTCACCATTTCACTTTCTTCTCCGTGCTTCGTTCTCATTCACTGCATCTCACCATTCACTTTCTTCCGTGCTTCAGTTCTCAATTCACATTACCGTTTTAGTGCTTCACTTTCTCAATATCCATCACCACCATTTCAGTTTCTGATAATCCATTACCAGGTTCGATGCTTCACTTCCCCGTTTGCATTACCAACTCCCTTTCCAGTTTCCAGTACCAGCACCGTGAACCCCAATGCCCTCTGTCACAAACTCACATTCTAACCCAACGTGAACCCACCGTCAACCCGGAAACCAGCCCACCCGAGCCTCCATGCACCACCAGACCGAGCTCTACCCCAACCCAGCCCACCCGAGCACCACGACCCGAGATCTACCCAACCCAGCCCACCCGAGCCACCACGCACACACACGACCCCAACCCAGCCCACCCGAGCCACCACGCACCACCACACACCCAACCCAGCCCACCGAGCCACCACGCAGCCATCCAAGCCACCCGCACCGAACTACCCACACAAGCCCACCCAAGCCACCACGACCCCAACCCAGCCCACCGAGCCACCCGCACCACCACGCACCCAACCCAGCCCACCCGAGCACCACGCAGCACACAGCCACCACGCACCGATCTACCCCACACAAGCCCACCCAAGCCACCACGCACCAGCACGACCCCAACCCAGCCACCCGAGCCACCACGCACCACCACGACCCAACCTAGCCCACCCGAGCCACCACGCACCCACCCGAGCCACACGCACCACCACGACCCCGATCTACCCCACACAAGCCCACCCAAGCCACCACGCACCACCACGACCCCAAGCAAGCCCACCCAAGCACCAAGCACCACCAACACCCAACCCAGCCACCTCGAGCCACCACGCACCCACCCCGAGCCACCACGATCTCCATCAAACCACACCCCAATCTCCATCAAAACCACATCATATCTGCGTAAAGACACCCACCGTCACTGCATTTTGAAACTGAATTTTTTCTTCAAAATAAATGCTTTTTTTGTGGAAAATGTGTCCACTAATAAAACAAACCCAAACCCACCTTATATGTATTAAAGCAATTGGGTTTTTTCGGCTTTTAATGGGTTTTTTTTGGGCAATTCTGTTTTATTTGGGATTTTGTTTTAATTAGTTTTATTTGATTAGGCAATTGGCATATATTGTTAATTCGGTTTTATTTATTCGGCAATTGGACAGGATTGTTTTAATTGGGTTTTTTGTTTTGTTTGACAGTTTTTAATCTCGTGTACACACGGATCCATTTAATTGTATTTGGATGTTTATCTGACTCAGAGAAGGGAAAGAGACTCACGACGTATCCAAATCAAGTTTGTAAGTTTCTGTATCTATTGTTTTTCAAGACACCGAGCCGCTATTTTTTTCAATTTTTTTTTTGGAAATAATTGTATTAGTATTTTTTTCTTTTTCATTAATTCTTTGAATTTGGACTTTAATAATGCGTTTTGTATGGTTAACTGAAATATTTTATTCGGTTTCACTAATTGATTTATTGTTTTATAGATTGACATCGTTCTTAATCGTACCCAGAAATTACGCTCATATGCATAGATGTCAGCATAATTATCTCGACGTCGCAGGATTGATATTACTGTAACAGAGGCGAAGTTGACGTTTTTCTAGAGTGGAGTTCGTCATACACCCTGTTGGTCGACAGTGTCTGTATTCTCCCCTGCATTGACGTCTTCAAGCGGGTCGGATCGAACGAGGTATACTTTTATATGTGTTTAGTTGATTATGTAACATGTGATATTATATTGGTAATGTGCTTGGTGATTCGTATGGTGCCCCAATGTTGTTTGTCCCTCACCGTACTGTCTTAGATGGGTGATTCTGTGGCTTGGTCTGTGAGACCCACAGATTTCTGGTCTTGTTATCTGAGCGGGCCAAAACTCACATGGTAATGCAATAAAAACAGCTGATTACCAAGAAATGTTGGACGACATATCATCATGGCTGGCAGGAGATCAACGTGACGCAATTAGCGTCTAAGTTCTTTCGCCTGCGAAAACTTTTCAAGCATTGCGGAAATTGCTGCAACACACAGATTCGGGTGGGATCAGGAGTACAAAGTCCAACGTGTCCCGTTGAGGTTTGGCAAGAATTGTCCAGGTAAATTATCATATTTTTAACTATTATTATTCAACGTCTTGTAAATATACGCATTTTTTCGGACTGCAAATATTAATATATTATTCGTTTAACTTATCAGCAAAACCCACTGGCGCAACAATTTTACCACAAGGGACTCCCCACAAGGAACTTTATGAATAATATTTGGAGAAGAAACTGCCACTGAAGATATGCGTACACATCTCATCCCAACAGGTGGAGCCCTCCAGTTATCCAATCCCGGCTCGGTTCCTATGGATGATAGCGACTTTGAACCGATCCTGATCATTGACAGGGGGAAAAACGGCCAAACACATGGTCATGGAGGAGCGAGAATCGGAGGCATAGAAGGGGGCCGGACATACAATTGCGGATGCCATTTTTAGCTTGAGGGATGAGCTTGCGAAAAAGCGGACAATGGGATCCAGGGCTTCCGATCGTCCTAGAGATGAGAGGGAAGAAGCGAACACCAGTGCTCCATCTGATCCTTTCTCCATGAGCATTGTATTGACATCATGACGGCCATGCAAGTACCGACACAGTTTTTTCTGCCGACTGTCACGTACTTATATGAAAATCAGGGTGGCGGGAGATATTTGTGAAACTCCACTGGACGAAAAGGCTAACGGATTCACAAAACTTTTTCAAATAATTCGTAGATGACACTATATTTCATAATGTGTTGGCAACAATTTTGTATGCGTCAGTGGGCAGTTGTCATTACAATTACAATTTATAACGCTACTGTATGAACTTATTAGTGATATTGTAATGTGTAAACACTGTTTTAGATTGTCATTACAATTAAATATTGACTGTTATATTTTTCAAAGTAGTACAACAAACTATTAATTGTTGATAAATGTTTTGCAAATGTAGGTTTAAATGGCGTCGTTAGCCGTACAGAGAAAACAACGTGATACAGATGAGAGGGCACGAAGAGAAAGATAAATGAAAATATAGCCATTGCACTATGCGGTGTTGCGCGCGTTAGACGCAAGTCGACTCAACCACGACATACATCTAATAACTGGTATCAGTACATGTTGGAAGTACTCAAAGGTACTCCTGACAGGATCTATGACAAGTGCCGCATGGACAGAGACTGTTTTACATTGTTGTTTGTGAATTTGTGCATCAAGGCAAATTGCAACCAACCAGGAGGACGAGTTTAGAAGAACAATATGATTTCAACAATCGTTGGAAAAAATGAGACAATCAGAACGATGATGGAGGATTTCCAACATTCGGGTGAGACGATCTCTAGACATGTTACCGCAGTTTCGATGCTATATGTGGTTGAAGACAGAGTTTTACAGACCACCTGACTTTAATGATGTTCCATGGGAAATATCAGCCACAGAAAATATACCCTTTCTTTAAGGTACTAGTTCATTATGTTTGGTATTAGTAGATAGTTAAGTTCATTGTGTTATTAATTTGTTGTAGGTTAATATAGTGAAAAGATCTTTTCATTAGGACTGTATTGGAGCCATAGATGGCACACATGTATACACTTCGGTTTCCACGTGAATTTGCCATTAGGTACCGGAATCGCAAGGATCGATGTCACAGAATATAATGGCTGTATGCGACTTTAACATGATGTTCACTATGTCGTAATGGATGGGAAGGATCAGCGCATGATTCAAGAGTTTAAATTCAATTATGATCCTAATTCAGGATTCCCATATCCTCCACCAGGTATAAAATTTTCTTGACGTAATAGCGTGATTACATCCACTGTTGAGGCCTGTAATTCAAATAAAATGTTTGATATATTAACAAGGATATATTTGGTTGAGCGGGTTATGCAAATAGGGATGGGTTCCTCGCCCTATAGGCAAATGGCTTACCATATTTCTGATCAGCCGTAAACGAAGGGGCACAAGAGTTGTTTAATTACAGACATGCTTCACTCCGCAATGTATCGAGGAAACTTTGGTGTTTTGAAAAAACGGTTCCGTATTCTAAATGGAATGAACAATTATCCGTTGGACAAACAGGGAAGATTGTCATGGCATGTTGTGTACTTCATAATTTTATAAGAATGTACAATATGGACGACCGTATCTTCGAACAAACCAATAATAGTACGGGTAATGAGAAGCATATTGTGATCATCAAAACGGGGCGAATATGGCCGAAATGGAGAAGGATCGAGTCAACCGCAACAAGGTATTATAGACAACATGGACTGTACGGGATAACATAACGAAAGCACTGTGGGTAGCACAGTGGACCGTGTCATAGTTGTTAATGGAGTATACGTGTAATAATGATTGTAAGGGTTGATAATTAGTATTTTGTCATATATGTTAAATGTGATGTTTTTAAACAGTGGATTACTACTTGAAATAATATGGGTTTTTGTTTTAATATATAGGGTAACACAAATTACCAATAAAATATTTTAGTATATTAAAATGTGAGGTGATAAGTTATATATATATATAATAAATAATTTTAACAAAATACAATAAAATATTATATTAATAAATCATTCATAAACAAATGTATTAATCAAATATTTAACACAATATCAAGGTCAAAATACTCTACCAAAACATATTCTGAAAATATATCTCGGATCATAACCATCCATATATCCAATACTATCCTCAAAATCCTACCAAAATACTAAACCAAATGCATCATTATTTTTCGTTTCTCAAGGTTCACAAGAGGCTCCAATTTCGAACTTAGAGAGCTCGGACAGTTTTGATGTGCATTTGATTCAGTGAATATTATATTACTAAGGGCATCTCCAACCCAATGCCAACACCAAAATGGTGTGAAAAATGTGCTCCAAAACAACACCAAAAACTACATCAATTTGTGTAAGTAAATAGTATCACGCCCAATTTGGTGTAACATTGTTCATCCACACCAAATTTGGTGTGGCACTATTCATTACTATAATATATTTTACTTTCTTATTTTTAATTTATTTTATGTTAATTTGATTATTATTTATATTAAATTTATAATATAAATTCATAATAATTATAAATTCAAAAATGATGAAAAATTAAAAAAAAAAACTTTATTCAATGTAAATAAAACTACAATAACTCAAAATAAAAATTAACACTAATTTAAAAACACTAAAATTAAAAGAAAATACAACATAAACTAAAATAACAATTTAGTATTCCGGTAGATTAGTTCGGATCCTCTAAGATAATCAAATATTAAAAGAATTAGAGCTATTTTGATATCCCTGACCTTGTTGTTGAGCTCTTTTTTGCATAATTCTTGATTGCTTATTTTGAAAAAACTCACGTAGGCTTGGATCAGTTATGGAATTCAAATCCTTGAATAAAATTTTGTTATCTTCTCGATATTATGCCAAGGCCAATTTTTTCATTTGGATTTCATAATTTTGAGCCCTAGCTAAGTTGCCTCGATTGAAAATAGCAGCAAGCTGTCGATTTTCTTCTTGAATAGTTTCAATTTGGTTTGAAACTTCTTCATTATTTTTCCTTTTTAATTTTGCTTTCTTCACCCCAATGGGTCGTTGAGCTGAACTACCCCCAATATCTTCATCATTTATGTTTAGAGAATATGACGACATGTCACAAGACACCGATTGGGGAGACATTGAAGTGGGAGTCTCTGATTCTTGTGATACGAAGCTACCGGTTGGCCTTTGAAATACTTCTGCGACGTTAACATTATCTGTAAATTTTTCAATATCCTTAAGTATAGGCCACACATGATCAAATCTGAAACCTTTCTTGTAACTTTTATCTTGTGCTAGTAACATTTTAGCTTGAATCATCTACAAAACAATATATATATAACGTTAAAATGAATTAGATAAAAAAAAAAAAAAAAAAGGTAATAAATTAAATGTAACAAATACTCACAATATCTTGCTCAGAAACACCACTTGGATTCATATTTTCAATTTGACATACGCATCCCCTCAATTTGCTAATAGCTTTAAAGATCAGTTGCATTCGACAATGCAAAGATCTTTTGTTTCGAACCTGAGTGAGAAACATGGGTTTGGAACTATTGTAGTCAAGCTCAACTCGAGACCAGAATTGATTGCTAGATTGGTTTATACCTAAAATCGGGTTTTGAGAAACATCAAGATAAATATGACATAGATGCATGTCTTATTCATTTGTGTGCGAAGAACTTTGTTGTGTACTCATTTTGTAAGACAAAGGAAGAAGATATATGCTTCTTTTTTTTTTTTTTTTTTCTAAGAGGAAATAGAAGAGATGTGTTCAAAACTAATGTGTTGTATGCTCTTTTATAGCATAAGTTTGAATTGAAAGCTTGAATAGACAACATATCTTTTTGAGCTTGAATGAACAATACATCTTTTGAAATAAGCTACAAATCTCAAAAGCTTGAATGGACAATACATCTTTTGAAATAAGCCACAAATCTTAAAAACTTGAATGGACAATACATCTTTTTGAATAAGTCACAAATCTCAAAAGCTTGAATAGACAATATATCTTTTGAAATAAACCACAAATCTAAAAAGCTTGAATGGACAATACATCTTTTGAAATAAGCCACAAATCTTAAAAGCTTGAATGGACAATACATCTTTTTGAATTATTATTTTTTATCTAGAATAGTATTTTCTTCAACTATAAAAGCTCACACCAAATTAACTTCCAAATCATTCAACTAATATATCTACAAAGATGAATTTCAATTTTGGAGGTCCATCTCATTTATCATCTTCTAATTCGTCATCATTTTCCGACAATGAAATTGATGACGAGGAATTGATGAATGACCTTGAAGTGGTTGATGCAGAGCAAGAAGCAATCATTCGCATGAGAGCTAACAACAACCTCCTCCTCCTGCTTCACTATCTCAATCAACAAAACAACCAGGTAATCCGTAAAGGATCAATCCTGGTCATAGAGTCATCAATCGCAACCGAGAAACTGTTTCGCCGACGATTTTGAATGTCTCAAAATTTATTCATTCATATTGTTGATCGCGTGAAAAGTCACTATTTTGTACAACGAAGGGATGGGCTCGGTAGGCTCGGATTGTCTGCTTTTCAAAAAATAACAATTGTATTCCAGATGTTGGTGTATGGTCTACCGGCAGATGCTACTGATGAGTATATTAAAATAGGCGAGTCTACAACCACAGAAAGTTTGAAGAGATTTTGTCATGATGTTGTTGAGGTATTTGCAGAACGATATCTAAGATCACCTAATGCTAATGATGTTGCAAGGCTACTTCATATTGGTGAACAACGTGGTTTTCCAAGAATGTTGAGTAGTTTAGATTGCATGCACTGGAAGTGGAAAAATTGTCCAATAGCTTGGGCAAGACAATATGCTCAGGGGCGGATCCAGCCCATTTTTCAATTTTTTTTTTTAATATTAATATATATAATTTTTGGATTTTGATCCACCCTAACAAAAATATTAATGGACAAAAATATTAATATGTAATTAGTTTTTATTTTGGCCCACCCTAAAAAAAATTTATGGATCCGCCACTGAATATGCTGGTCATAGTGGATCCCTAACTATTATTCTCGAGGCTGTAGTTGATTATGATATTTGGATATGGCATGCATTTTTTGGTTTGCCAGGTTCCAACAATGACATTAGTGTGTTGGAGGCATCTCATCTGTTTACCAACGTAACTCAAGGTATTGCTCCTCCAGCTCATTATATCATTCAAGGAAAAGAGTATAATATAGGTTATTATTTAGCTGATAGTATATACCCAAAGTGGTCTACTCTCGTACAAACTATTCACAATCCACGTGGTCCTAAAAAAAAATTATTTGTAATGAAACAAGAATGATGCAGAAAAGATATGGAACGTGCGTTTGGAGATCTCCAATCGCGATTTGCAATTGTGGCAGGACCAACACGTTTTTGGGAAAAAATGTATTACATGATATAATAATTGTGTATTATTATGCACAACATGATAATCGAGGATGATCATAATGTTGATGCATCGATTGAGAATCAGATGGAAGCGCCAACTCCCGAAGCTTAAATTGTTGTAGATGAAAATGTCCGATTTCAAAATTTTCTTACTCGACATAAACAAATCAAGGATACAAAAGCTTATCATACTCTTCGAAATGCATTAATTGATCATTTGTGAAAAGAATATACTAATTCGGAAAATTAAATTACTATCAATATGGAATTTTACTTTTGTATTATTGTTGTCTTTTTTTTTTTTTTTTTTTTTTTCTTTTTTTTTTTTTTTTTTTTTTTTTTTTTGGTGCCATTTTATATTAGATGTAATTTTTTTTATATTAAATGTAATGTTTATTTGACTAAATAAATGCTTAATTTTATTAAATTAGTATAATTTTCAAAGTAATTATTATTTAATAAAAATATTATTCTAAATATTTAATTAATATATACAAAAATAATTAGTGAAAAGACTAATTGTTGATTATTAATAGAAAGAAAAAGAAAAAGAATATTCTAAGGAATATTATTTTTTGTGTAATATTTAATGCAATGGGTTGGAGATGAAATAGTGAAATACACAAAAAATGACACCAATTTGGTGTTTGTAGTTAGAGATGGTCTAAGAATATTATATTAATAAAAAGATAGATTAGCATGAATATTACTAGAAATGTTTAAAGAAATGTGTTTGATTGGTTGTAATAAATTGATGGGAATGTTATATTAATATGTTTGGTTAAAAGGAATAGATTGGTGGGTATATTATTTAAATTACTTAATTACCCTCTTATTAAATATTATTATTATTATTATTATTATTGTTGTTGTTGATGTTGATGTTGTTGTTATTTTGTATTATTATTATTTAGATTATTAAATATAACCCCCTACATTTAAAAACTTAGCAAAAACAACCCAATAATAAAAATTTAGAAAATCAACGAATGCACCCCCACTAACCCAGCCACTGTCTGGCAGCCAGCAACCACCGCCAGCTGCCAGTAGCTGGCAACACAATGGCACACAATCGGCCCAAAATGGCCTTCGTGCGCCGATCTAACCATTTTTGGCCAGATCTATGGCCGAAAATGGCCAAATAATGATAGATCTGGCCGAAAAACAGTCAAATCTAATCTGGTCGTTTCCAACCAGATCGATGGTTGTTAACAGCTAGCTCTGGCCCAAATCTAGCCGTGGATTTCTGGCCATTTTCGGCTAGATCTATGGCCATATCGGAGACTCCCCACAACTCCCAACAACTTTCAGCGACAATCAGTGGTGGTTGGCCAGCTGCCGACGGTGGTCGCTAGGTGGCGATGGTGGTCTGCGATTTGTTTTAAATATAAGGGCATTATTGTCTAAAAAAATTAATTAAACAGGGGTAAAATTGTAAATGGCAGATTAAATAGGGGTAATATCGATTTCTTGAAGGGCATGTAACACCAAGGTTTTAAAACCCGCCCAAGGTGAAACCCAATAAAGTGGTTGGGTCCTGGGTTGATTGGTTGAACATGTTTGATCGATGGGTCAAATTGGCGATGTCAGCTAGACCTGGCAAAACGGGTGGGTGGGCCAGGTTCGGGTCGGGTCATCACGAGTATAGGTCAAGATATACGGGCCCAAAATATTATGCCCGTACCCTACCCTATGCGGGTACGGGTACGGGTGGACATGTAGGTACCCATTTTTTCTCTCTCCAGGTTTTAGGTTTTGCATTTTCACCCCACCCCAAAATTCTTGCAGTTTTTATTTTTTACATTTACACCCCCAAAATCAACTACTCTAAATTTAATTCAATTTAGAATATAAACAAATATAAACCAAAATAAACAAATAACACATAAACAGACACAATAAGTCAATAACATATAATACAAAACTATAAATACCAACCAAAATAAACAAATACATAATCACTAATAGTAATACAAATAAACAAACACAACAATCAAGTCAATAACATATAATACAAAACTATAAATACCAACCAAAATAAACAAATACATAATCACTAATAGTAATACAAATAAACAAACACAACAAGTCAATAACATATAATACAAAACTACAAATACCAACCAAAATAAACAAATACATAATCACTAATACACATAAACAAACAAAATAAATCAATAAACTACAAATACCAACTGAAATAAACAAATACATAATCAAATGTTCAACAAAAAACATTCTTAGGGCAGCAAATGTTCATTCCGCAATGGGGGTGATAGAGTCTCTTGATTCCACGGTCCCGGGATTAGTTAATGGCACATCAAGATCATCATCTGAATCATCATTCACATCATCATCTACAAAACAATGATCAACTACAAATATTAATAAATGTAAATAATAAAATATATGAAATATTATGTTAACATGTTACCTGTAAACTCATATCCATATAGCCAAGTCCAAGTGCATATCAAAGATTCTGCATTTTTTGGTCGAAGTGAGCTTCGATATTTGTTGAGCACTTTACTGTTAATACTAAAAGCGGACTCTAAAGCAACGAATGCTATTGGTATTGTCATGATATCACGAGTCATCATGACAAATACCGAATAACGATCACGATTGTTCTTCCAAATATCGAGGATATCCAAATTCTGATATTTGATGCAATCAAACCTCATCTCTTCCAAATAAAGATCTAATTCGGATTTCTTAGTGGAAATGAAATCACTCTCATAGTTGTCAAAATCATGCATCATTTAAATAGTTAAGCGTCAAAAGTTAATATTAAATAATAAACAATGTTTTATTTATCATAAGAATATAAAAACTAAAAAGTATAGTGACTTACAGAAGAATGATCTACACGCCTACCAAGAGTAGGACTACTCGCAAGAGAAACAACTGAAGGTGAGGCAGGAACTTCTTTGGAACATTGAGCCTTGTAAGCTTGAAAAAGCTTTTGCAAGTTATTCTTAACAACCTCTGACTTCCGTGTGGCAATAGTTAAATCATAAACTTTCTTGAAAGCATACTCCACAAATTGAAACTTGAAACGTGGGTCAAGTATAGTTGCAATCGTCAACGCAACACTATAAGAATCCCAATATTTTGTAAATTTTGGGATCATTTGTTCTGCCATGCTCCTAACAACTTCTTCCTCACTCATCCTCTCTTCAATTAAACGCAATTGAAGTTCCCACACACATTTCAGGTACAAGTTTGCTATAGGATATTTAGAACCCAAGAATAAAGTCGTAATATCATAAAATGGTTCCAAGAACTTGCATATCCTCGCCCCCTATCCCATTCGTCATCTGATGGACAAAATTTATAACTGAGATCTATTGTTGATAAAGCCACAAACACAGGACGATGTATTAACACCATTTCAGGCATTAAAAATGTCGAATTCCATCTAGTGGAAACATCCAATCTCAACCTCATTGAGCTTTTCACTCCCATTTGCATAGCAAGTTCTCCAAACTTGATTCTTCTAGCCTCAATTGCTTTTATATATTTCACACTATCTCGAATCTTATTTAAAGCGATACTAGTAGCTTTTAACCCTTCTTGAACAAGAAGATTCAAGATATGTGCAGAACATTGCACATGGAAAAATTCACCCCTACATAACAAAGCATTCTGTACACAAAGTTGATTCCTCAAGATATCCTCCATTCTATCATTACCACTTGCATTATCCAAAGTAATTGAGAAAACTTTCTTTTCAATTTCATAATCTTGCAAAAAATTCATAATATTATCTGCCAAAACAACCCCCGAGTGTGGAGGAGGAATATGGCAAAAGTTCAGTATTTTACTTTGTAACTCCCAATCCTCATCTATATAATGAGTTGTCAAAGAAATATATCCCTCAGTTGTACCAGAAGTCCAAACATCAAAAGTTAAACAAATTCTACTAGTAAACTCCCTAATTCAAGCTTAGTTTTTTTGCTTCATCCTTTCATATATTTTCAAACAATCTTCCTTAGCGGTGTTCCTAAAATAATGTTTAAGCTCCTTACAAACATACAAAAAGACTCTCCTAGTTCCTTGATTCTCCACATATGAATATGAATAATTATGTTGAATAATTGATAAGGCCATATATTCAGGATAAGTCTCTTGACTAATCTTTCTACTTTGCAATCTATGATCATGATCAATCAATAATTGCCCTACATCATGGTTGCCACGTTTTGGACAATCTCCCATATGACACTTCAAATTTTTAGTCCCATGTGTGGCACTACCATATGCATAAGTTTTATTGCATGTCTTACACCTAGCCCTCTCATTCTTATTCTCATCAACATGTGTCTCAAAGTAATTCCAAACTTATGATATTTTACGTTTATCTCTAGAACTAGTTGCAGGAATACTAGAATTAGAAGGAGGTGGCATTACCCTAGAAGCATCGTCACTTGCTCTCACATTAACCATATCCATATCTATAGTTTCAGAATCCGTCATGTCAATGCTTGAGACTACCATATATATATATTANATATGAATATGGATAATTATGTTGAATAATTGATAAGGCCATATAGTCACGATAAGTCTCTTGACTAATCTTTCTACTTTGCAATCTATGATCATGATCAATCAATAATTGCCCTACATCATGGTTGCCACGTTTTGGACAATCTCCCATATGACACCTAGCCCTCTCATTCTTATTCTCATCAACATGTGTCTCAAAGTAATTCCAAACTTATGATGTTTTACGTTTATCTCTAGAACTAGTTGCAGGAATACTAGAATTAGAAGGAGGTGGCATTACCCTAGAAGCATCGTCACTTGCTCTCACGTTAACCATATCCGTTTCTATAGTTTTAGAATCCGCCATGTCAATGCTTGAGACTACCAAAATATATATATATATATTAGATTGATGGGGTGATATTACAATAATATCAATGTAAATATTATATTAAAATAGATTGAAAAATAAATATAACTAAATGTGATTAAATTATATTGACTTATTGTAATTACAATAATAGCAATATAAATATACACTCCATTTTGCAAATACCCATCATTCATTATTCACATTTTGCTACTAAACAAAATCAACAACATTCCTCCAAGGCATTTAAGAAATCAAATGGCAAATCCAATACAAACACTAAGGGCAATTTCTAGTTTGGAGTCGTAATCTAAAAGTCACAATCTGAAAGTGTTTAGTGGTACTGGTGCATACCTATCTAGCCCTTTTATTGATGGGTTGTTTTCATCTTTGTGTAATAAGTCATTGAAGATTTTGGGTTATAAGTTATTGATTTGATAAAGTGTAGGGCATGGCAGTAGATGCTTCCGAATCTGAATCTGCACCCACCTACAATCTTCAATTCAGCGTTTAAATATTGTTCGACTCCTACTGAGCTGAGAAGAGGTCAATGGTCAAAAAATTTGCATTTACATTACCTCCTCTTGTTTAAGTACAACACTTGTTTTTAGACTTTTTCACAAACACCAAACACACATATAGCTATCTCAAAATCAAAACCCCGCGTCATAAAATTTACACAAACATTTTCACAAACACCAAACACACATATAACATTATAAGCCACAGACTTAAAAAATTAAATATAAAAAAAACACACACACACTTTCCCTTATTGTTTTAATATGTATTAAATATGTTAAAAATTAAATCTCTAACTTGATTGAAGGAAGAAACATGTTTATAGGGCTATTATAAACATGTTAAAAACTCACCGATCTATAATGGTGGTGTGAGAGAAAAGATGTTGACGGCGACGGTGACGACGACAACGACGATGTGAGACAGTGAGAGAGGAGAGTTGCGAGTCTTGCGACGGAGAGAGAGAGGAGATGGCGACTTGGCGAGTGGCGATTGTGGTCTGTGACTTGTGAGAGAGAGAAGACGGCAAGTTGCGACGACGTGAGAGAAAGGAGATGGCGAGTGGTGACTGTGGTATGTGAGAGAGAGGAGTTCAAAAATGGCGACGGTGGGACTGGAATAAGAAATTGAGAATGAGATGAGAGTTAAGAGTTCAGAGAATGAAAGTTTAGAGTCGAATTGTTTTAGTTAGGGATTTCAATTTTCAAATCCCTTTTTATTTTAAACAATAAAAGGGTATCCGCGAGCACCCGCAGGTTTACCCGTATAACCCGTTGATAATACGGGTCGGGGTACAGGTCCAATACATTAGACCCGTACCCTATATTTTTTAATCGGGTATGGGTCAACCCCCACGGGTCTAGAGCCGTTTTTCCAGGTCTAATGTCAGCATATAAAAAAGTTTGAAATTTAACAAAAACACTCGTAAAATTACACATAAGTCCCTACAGGTTTAAAATCTTGTAAAAACACCCTTAATTACACCATCGACATCGACATTGACAACTTAGGCCAAATAGGGCCTTTTTCTAGTGTCAACAACACACCCCATCACCACGAAAACTCTTCCCTCAACCTCCTGACCAAAACCTATCTCATCTCACCCTTGTTCGCCTTGCTAATCGACAGCAACAGCAGGCTGTTGCCACTAATTTATTTTTGCGATTTCCAATCGTTTCACTCATCGAAAATCATCTCCGTCACCACCTTTCCACTCACCAGTCCTTCCTCTTAGAAACCCTTAACATTTTAGCATTCAATTGTTCATTAATCATTGTCCAAATTTCTAGGGTTTTCAATAAATAGTAAATTTGGTAACACGACCCGATAAAGGCCTCAAGTGCAAATTCAACTGGTCAAGCTAGGCTGGGTTTTAAAACACTGGGTAACACTTTCAAATGGCATGAGAGTAATGACTTGAATGATAAGAAAGTTATCAATTCATATACATTATTGTCAATCGCTATTTGTATTGTGATATTGTTTAACAAGTTTGTTTTGATTTAATTGATCCAGTTATTCCCTCCTAGCTAGTGAATAGCTAAGATGTAAACTTACAGTGCGAAGCATAGAGTCTAAACAAATTGTGCATTAACATCAAGGTTTTGTCCCCAAAAAAAAAAAAGAAAATAAGTTTCACAAGTGCCATTGAAAACAAGATCATTTTTACCACCAACAACCTCCAACATGCTCCACAAATGCCAAAAAAAAATAAAATTTAATACAGAAGTGTAGCTTGTATATCAGTGGAGAGAACCAGTTTCATGGTAAATGACAGGAACCCCAGAAATATATTATTAGCATACCGATGAAGAGAATTGAATCATACAACACAAGCTCTATTGTGGGAATTCCATACACTGGATGATGTCACCTAGCTCAGATTCTTGCAGCCTCCTTTCCATCCTGCTGAAGCATATATTCTCTTTTCATTTCTTCCAAGACAGCGTCATTAGTGCTGCAAAAACAAACCATGTCAGATACCTGAATTTTCAGACTCAATTTTTCAATCTAAGTTTAGTCTTTGAGATGATTATTATGTCTTCACTCTTACTTGAACTTATATAATCTGCCGTTGTCAAGATTAAGCCTGCCAAAACATTATCTCCTATCTTGGGACTCCATTTTTGTCAAATAAGGTTATATATGTGATAAAATTTCAACACCACAACTCAAACCACATCCTGAACACAACAGTTACAGCCAGTCATAAACGTGACATCCTTTTTTTCCATTTTTTTCATTCATCTGCTTTGTAGTTCAAATGCAGGAACACAATAAAGGCCGTTGTTCTTTCAATCAATTCTCCCTTAGTCTTTTGGACCATTGATAAGACATGATACTTATTGTTCAGAAACATAAGAGTTGAGCTATACATGAATAAAGATAGGACTTTTGATGTCTCCACAAAAACAAATGTTTGCTAGAAACGACAATTTTCAGGTCATCAACAGGTCCAAAGTGTATTAAATTATTGATATTTATATTGATTAAGTGCAAAACAAATGCTTGAATCAGTGAAGAAATTTCCAACAAGTTCAATAGGTACCATTGAAAATTGCAAGAGATGCAGTAATGAAGAAACAAATGATCTAAAATTGACAATAAAGTGATGATCAATGGAAATGAATTGTCCAGAAGTATAAATGTTTGTAGACTGGAACCAATTCCGTCCATATTCATATTTTCCTTATCATCTCTAGGCACATCTAATCATGTTGATGAATAATGATATATTCTAAAGCAAAACCAACTCTGGAAAAAAGTGCATTAACATTCCAAATAAAAGCCCTCAGATATTTAATAAAACATAACATGTATATAGGCAAAATAAGAGGGAGGAGGGGTTGCAAAACATTTTGCAATTCATGCTATAGGACCTGATGGTACAACAGTGAACAGCCACGGAAGCTATGAATAGATCAAATATTTGGTTAGATGTTTTATAATCATCATATAACAGATAAAAATGGGGACCTGTATCGGACACATTTCAAGATCCAGGACTGAAACCTCCAATCATGGATTTACATTTCTATTTTATGTTTTAAAAAAAAAAAAAAATTACTAAGGAAATTATCCAAATGAAATCTATCAAAATCTGAAGCTACTGTCAGCACAAAGTTGACTCAAATGATTCTTAATCTTTAACCTTTGATCATATTTTCATAAACACATTTCCTTTACAAATCACAGGCTGATCACAGAAACATTGCCAGATGGAACACTAAAACTCTCTGAGTGACATGGACAAGAGTGTTAAATTTCAGTCTTGCGGGCAGTCACTCAATGCAAAAATGCTAATAAAAATGTCAACAACCATTTGACATTTCTAAAAATATAAAATAAAATAAAATAAACAATGCTCACCCGAGATAGCAAAATGAAATCTGCATGTAGTGCTCATACTGGGGAAAGGTAAGAATAGAAAGCATTTTCAAGTACAAATGCTTCCCCTTTGAAGGTTTTACGAAAAGACACTTCTTAGAAAAATGCCGATCAAGCCATTTAAATCAGACTTTAGATACTTTTTTAATAAAGCATTTCAAATATTTTTTCATCATCTAAGTAATTTCCTTGTCTATTTCAAATCAAACACTACAATTGATGTATAATTCATAAATGCACTTTCAGCTCCCAAATACATCCTTACTCAGTTCTCTAATACTAATTCTATTAGCAGAATCATAAAGCTACATCCTAATATCATCCAAACACATTTTAAACAATAAATAAAGAAAGAAAAACATGTTTCTCCGACAGAATAAACTTACTATTGATGAAGGCAATTGTTTAACTCTTTAGCTTGTTTGCGACACTGCCACACAATCGAAAGTGTTTTTCCAGCAGCACATTCAGCATACTTGGACGTGTAACGATCACATTCTTTTAACGCCTTTTGCTTCATTTTACTCCGCAAAGCTACCATTTTTTTTTTTTTTTTTTTTTTAATTAAAACATTATTGCAATTTCAAAACAAAAACATAAACTTTGCGCAATCAAACAAGGGTTTAATTTACATATAGTACCTTCTTCTACTTTCTTCTTCACGTGATTCTCTCGTGCTTCCTGAACGTATCCCATTTGACGGAGCTTCTCTGGTAAAATGATGTTCGTTCCTTGCTTGGATTGTAACAGCTGCGAGTCTTTGAGGAGGAAGAAGATATGAAGGTTAATTTACTTATTGGGCTTCTGAAAATGTAGTTGGGCCCTAAGACCCAGTTTAATGACCCAAGAGAAAATGGACTAAGCCCAACAATCTAGGCCCAGTTTAGTGACCCAAGGAGAAATGGATTAAGCCCAACAATCTTAGGCCCAGTTTCAGGAGTAGACAAACAAAACGGTTCCATTTTATAGTTGAACTGAACCGTACCGTCCCGTACAAGAAAAAATTGTACCTTACTGTGTAATCTTACAGGAAAGAAAAGCAATTGTCTTAATGATCTTTTCAGTTTTAAACCAATGAAATGAATGTCTAGGTTCTACTCATTACTTTTTCTTATAATTGACCACATTCTCCCAATTAGATCATTTAAGTTTTCTAGCTTGTGTTGTGGTTCCCCCACCCACTCATTGAACTTTTTTTTTCAATGTTCAATTTTGCCTGATAAGCTATATATTTACTGTAACTTTGCATATTGAAATGCCAGTTGTATAATTTGATCAAGGTTAGGATAATGATAAACAAAACTTTCTGAAATCCGGCCATAGCCTGCAATTGTCTTTATGAGATATTGTTATGGCATCCTAGAACTAATAATGTTGACCACCAGTGAAATAAATGCAGGCTTTTTACTCCAACGCAGAACAGAGAGAGGCAATGGTTGCAGCTGAAAGAGTCAGGTTGATGAAAGAGTCAAAAAGATTATGAACTGAAAAATAAGGTACTGACTTCGAAATGATTTTTTTTTTTTTTTTTTTTTTTGTTGGAAAGTGTATGTGATATCGTTACGACAGATATTTGGCTCTATTGAAAAATTGTCTTCTAATTGATCATATGCAGGTTTGTTCAGATAATGACAACTTTGTTGTTATCAATCAAAAGGGTATGATCCCCATCATTAGACCTTCTTGCTAGAGCAGGGGTAAGTTATGAGCTGCTAATAATGTCCTAGGTCAATGGCTTTACTTGCAAATGACAATTTATTATTTAGTGGTTTTTTCCATTCCTTTATTTTGTTTGCAATTTTCTAATTTTATGATTGTGCAGATAATTGCCCTTAGAGAGCAAAGAGAAGAAATATGGAGCGATTGGTGTTGGCATGTGGAGGAGAAGCTGTAAATTCTGTTGATGATTTAACCTGTTGTCTGGTTGGGCTGGACTCGTATATGAGCATGTCCTTGGTGAAGAGAAGTATACATTTGTAGAACAAGTGGAAATCCTCATTCTTGTACAATTTTAATTAAAGGTACTAGAAATGTATTTGTAAAACTAACTTTCTACTAATTTTTAAAGTTTCATTTTTATTCTCAAATCAGCTAAATGATTAACTAATCAATATTTCTGATATCATTTGCATCATTTTATTTCCTTTTACGGCTATCATATCATCATTTTTATTTTAAATGTTGTAGGACCTAACGACCATACAATTGCTCAAATTAAGGATGCTGTGCGTGATGGGTTGAGAGCAGTAAAAAATACCATTGAAGATGAAGCCGTTGTATTGGTAAGTTATGCTCAGTTGGTATTCTCTCAGAAATCTTATTAGTTGATTATGCCTTGAAATTGTGTCTATGATGGAGTATTGCTTTCGTCTGTTCAATTTGCTTTTAAACAGTTTGCTTAGATGATAGGTTTTGTTATATATTCCTAATATTTTATCAGATGAAAGTTGACTCATTAACTAGGTAAAGTTGAGGGACATAGCTGGCAGTTTGAGGGACGCACTTTCAGCCAAATTAATTGCTTTGTTCAACTGATTACTCTTATTGACTGTTTAAGAAAAAGACTCTTAACGCATGTTTATTTAATCTGGTCAAAAATGTGGATTGCCTTGCTGCCCATAGGCTTTAGCTCAAATGGTGAAAGAGTGGGGTGGTGGCAGTGGGACATATTTAGGTGTTTATTACAAATTTTCCCTTTGAAAAAATTATTCCTTGTTATTTGTGTACTTTTTTTTTTTTTTTGTTTTTGATGGTGAGGTATGTTCCCAATTGTGTTCAGGGGGCAGGAGCGTTTGAAGTTGCAGCCAGACATACCTAGTCAATGAAGTGAAAAAAACTGTTCAAGGGGTATATTTTGTTAAATCTCCCTCCTATAAGATTTAGTACAACAATGCATCTTTTGAATATTGTTAAGTCTACCAACTTGGAACAGCGTGCTCAATTGGGTGTTGAGCTTTTGCTGGCTCTTCTTGTTGTGCCTAAGACACTTGCTGAGAATGCTGGGCTTGACACTCAAGATGTGATCATTGCCCTCAGGTATGCATACATCTTTGCTCTATGTTCTGGTTTTCTCTTTTACGATATTAAGAGGAAAAAATATAGATTAATAGTGTTCTATTTCATCTTGATGTTTATTCAGGCGGAGCATGACAGAGGGAATGTTGTGGGATTAAACCAGCACTCAGGAGACCTTTTGACCCCCAGATGGAGGGCATCTTTGACAACTACTCTGTGAAGCGTCAAATAATAAACTCCGGGTATGCGAGAATGTGTTTACCATCACTCCCACTTGTGGGCTGTCTTTTCTAAGTTTTTTTTCGAGAAAGTGAGCCACAATAGTATTACTGCTTCGGTGCATGGATTTTGTGGTTGAGAGCAAAACTTGTACTCTATTTGCAGGCTGTAATTGCATCTCAGTTGCTATTGGTGGATGAAGTAATTCGTGCTGGTCGAAATATGCGGAAGCCAACTTAGCTTGTTGATGTACTTAAGCATATAATTTTTGTCATATGGAGGTTCTCTATTACTGTTGGCTGTGGTACTATGGGTAGCCATGAATGATGGAATGTGAAAGAGGGTGGTTTTGTTTTGACAATTGTGAACCCAGGCGCCCATCAAAAACTTATTGAGAGAATCCCCATTTCTGTGTTCAGCTCATGAATGAAACTAATTTTGTGCTATGTAGTGATTTAGCCAATTTTTCCACAATCTTGTTTTATTTTTTCATCTTGCAGTTAAATTCAGGTGTCTAGTAGTCTAGTAATTATATCTTGTATTTCCTTATATACTGCAGCATGCAAAAAATGGTATGTGGAAAATAGATGTGTTTTATGTCTTTGAAGTGCTGAAGATTCTTTTTCTTTGGAAAGTGCCCTTGATCAGTTTGCATTTGCAATTTTATAATTCCAAAGAAGTAATATTACAATTAATATCTTACTAATTTTTTCTACAATTCTGATGTAGTAGTTTATAATTGATCAATTTGCAAATGTGTTCCCCTGCTTGCTATGGGTTTTGCCTTTTGCCTTTTCAATTATAAGCTCTCATATTGGAGTTGTAAGAAAAAATTTATAAGATTGGGGTTGTAAGTCAATCTTATCCAATTTAGAATGAGTATATTTAGGGTTGGAAATGGTTGAATCTGGGAACTGATGGGAAAGTAGGCATGGCAATGTTCCCCGAGATTTTGGGACCGTTTCGCCCTGCCCCTTATGGGGCGGGAAGCCCGATTTTTTGTGGGATGGGGCGGTGGGGGGGGTGTTTTAATCTCCGTCCTCGGGGATGGGGCGGGAGTGGGTGATGCCTTCCCCCCCAGCCCCGTATAATATATCAAATTAAAAAAATGTATATATATATTACTTCACTAATATCCCTAAATTAATTATACAATTATCTGTCTATATAAACCCATATTTTCTAATTTCCTCACCCTAAACAATTGAACAAGAACAAATTTGACCTATATTTATGTATAATTAATTATGTTTAAACGATTAATTAAGTGTTTGTCATGTGAACGAGAATTAACTATTGTGTTTGGTAATGCTCAAATTAATTATGTTTATATAAAATTAACGGGGCGGGGACGGGCCTTCAACATTCCCTTTGGGGCAGGGAAGGGGAATTCCTGGCATCCCCGTAACGGGGATGGGGCGGGGGTGAGGATGATTTTGAGGGTGGGGATGGGTACGGTGAATAAGATCCCCGCCCGCCCCGCCCATTGCCATGCCTAAAGCACTTTGAGATTGCTTTAAACGTTGTTTACTACCTTTCTCGGGAAACCAATATTGATTTCATGGTTACGGGCAAAAATCTTTGAAGGGGAGGTTACACTATGGCATGCGATGAGAGTTCTGAGTCTACTGACTTTGATGATAAGAAAGTAAATCAATTCATACATTATTGTCAATCTCTTCATATACATTAATTGATCTAATTATTCCCTCTAGCTAGCATTGTTTTAAACTTGGACTGTACCAGTTGATCAGAGTAGGACTAGATCGGTTGGTTGGACTAGGACCAGACTGATCGGACCAGATCTGATAGTCTCTCTGATCTGGTTTAAGTTTAAGGTTTTTTTGATATTTTTCAAAGTTATAGGGAGTACTTGTAATTTTTTGGGGGATTTTTGAAATATTTCAAAATTTTAGGAACTAATTTGTAATCTAGGACATTTTTTAAATAAATTAATTTTCAGAGCCAAATTTGCAATTTTGTCGGAGTGTTTTGTAATATACTAAAATTTAAGGAAATATTTGTGAATTTTCAAAATATTTTTATTGCTGACATCATCGGTCCAACCCGTTGGACCGGTCAACCGGGACCGAATACCTTAACGGGTCTCACAACGAGTCAGGTTTAAAACAATGCTAACTAGTGAATAGTTAAGATGTCAACTTACAGTGCAAAGTATAGGGTCTAAACAAATTGTGTATAAACATCAAGGTATTGTCCCAAAAAAAGAAAAATAGTATCACAAGTGCCATTGAAAAGAAGATCATTTTTACCACAACATGCTCACAAAAGCCAAAAAAGTTAATACATAAATGTAGTGATACCAGTGGAGACCAAACCAGTTTCATGGTAAATGACAGGAACCCCAGATATCTTATTAGCATACCAATGAAGAGAATTGAATCATACAGCACAAGCTCTATTGTGGAAATTCCATAATGGTATTGGTTATGTTCTTTTGTCTAAGCATATATTTTATTCTTTTTGTTGCAATTTTACTGTTTCCAGTATGGCTTGTTAGTTTGTTTATGCTAGTTGATGTTTGTGCAGGATATTGCTTCGGCTGAACTTGCTCCTACCAGGGCCGGCCCAAGGGGTAGGCAGGTGAGCCACCTGCTAAGGCCCCCAAAAAAAGGGCAAAAAATGGTCCAAATTTTTATAATTTTTTTTGAAAAATATGCCACCAAAAAAAAAATAGTATACTATTTCTTATGTTGGGCCAAAAAAAAAAAAAAAAAAAAAAAAAAAAAAAAAAAAAGATCCAAAAGAGTCTAAATTATTATAAACTTTTTACATATATTCTCACCCGAAGTTTGAGAAATAGCAAGTTTATACCTCTAGTTTAATATATTCCAATTTACACCCCTAAATTAACACATTGAATTTCTTTTAACAATGAAAGGCTAAAATGGTCATTTATATGTCTCAAATTACTCACCCCCAATTCAATCTCAAAATTGACCTTCACATAAATCATCTCTGCCCCTCTCCTGCCACGGCTGTTTGGGCTTATTCCAATTGATTTTCTCACCAAAATTGACCGGAATCATATTTATCATTTCGCAAGTGTTTTCCCATCCTTAATAGCCCTTGATTTGGCCCATTTTTTATGAATTTGCAACCCAGCTCCATACCGCGTGAACAACCATTTCGGCCTTTTCGGCATGTATCTGATGTGTTGGCCTTCCCCGACACCACCATCTCTCCCCTCAGCCTCTCACCAAAAACCCCTATCTACCTCATCCATTTACTCTACCAATCACAGCCACGATACCTTTTTTGTTGCGATTCTCAAGCATTTTCCTGTCAATTCTAGCATTGGAATCACCCATTTCACCACCATGCTTCTCCAGCGTTTGCTCTCCAAAACCCCCACCAACACTATCCAGTAGCTCAACAGTCGTCGCCACCTCTCCTAGTAATTTTGCATCTCACGAGGTAAAAAAAAATTTGAAATAATTTTTTTAATATATGTTTATATTATTAGAAGACCCCAAAGTAACTCTTGCCTAGGATTACAAATGTTTTTGAGATGGCCCTGACTCTAGTTACCCATAGAGACTGGGACGGCTCTTTAACTGTGTTTTATTATGAAATCCTTAACTCGCCTGCTCGTGCTTGCAATCTCGCTAAGCAGGTGTGTATACATAGCTACTTTAATCTTTTTATATATGTTCTTGTTGGACAATCTGGGAAAAAACATGGGATGATAGCTGATGCAGGAATTTTTACCTCATATGGTAAATTTTGAGTTCCATTTTTATTTCGTGGTTGTTCTGCACTTATCTTTATTGATCTACTCGGTACGGCTGATAACTTGATATTACCTTTTTATGAATGATATTTATTAACATTCATTATTAACACCTTTCAACACTCACTGCAATATTACCCATGCAAGTGTTCATACAAGTCTACGTATAAAGTGAAGATTGAATAGATAAACTAGTATGAAAAGAAATTAGGTTTATAATATTACAATAAATAGGATCGAATGATTGACCATCCAAGGGTAAAATGCACATCAATCTATGAGGCGTTAGCCAACATATGTACTGTTTAAGGTCTCAACAAAATTATGGTTAAATGTCATTATTTTTCGTTTCCCAAGGTTTCACAGAGGCTCCGATTTCGAACTTAGAGAGCTCCGACAGTTTTGAATTTTTTCACTGCACTTCTTTGATTGGTGAATGTTATATTGCTAAGGACATCTCCAATCGCCAACACTAAAATAGTGTGAATATACTCTAATCCAATACTAAAAATAATATACAAATTTGGTATAACATTGTTTATCCACACCAATTGGTGTGATATTATTTACTACCAAAATATATTTTATTTTCTTATTTTTGTATTTGTATTTATGTTAATTGATTATTATTTATATTAATATTTATAATAATAATTTATAATTCAAAAAATGATGAAAAATTAAAAATAAAATTTATTCAATGCAAATATTAAACTACAATAACTCAAAATAAAAATTAACACTAATTTAAAAACACTAAAATTAAAAGAAAATACAACAAAACTAAAATAACAATTAATATTCCGGTAGATTAGTTCTGGATTCTCTAAGTCATCAAAATATTAAAAAGAATAGAACTAGTTGAGATCCTTGACCTTGTTGTTGAGCTCTTTTTTGAAAATTCTTGATTTCCATTTTGAAAAAATTCATCAGGTTGGATCGGTTTGGATTTCATAATTTTGAGCCTAGCTAAGTTGCTCGATTGAAAATAGCAGCAAGCCTGCGATTTTCTTCTTGAATAGTTTCAATTGGTTTGAAACTTCTTCATCATTTTTCCTTTTATTTTGCTTTCTTCACTCCAATGGGTCGTTGAGTGAACTATCCCCAATATCTTCATCCTTTATGTTTAGAGAATATGACGACATGTCACAGACACCAATTGAGGAGACTTTGAAGTGGGAGTCTCTGATTCTGTGATCAAAACTACCGGTTGCCTTTGAAATGCTTCTGTGGCGTTAACATATCTGTAAATTTTCAAATCTTTAAGTATAGGCACACATTATCAAATCTGAAACTTTCTTATAACTTTTATCTTGGTTAGTAACATTTTGGCTTGAATCATCTGCAAAACATATAATATAACGTTTAAAAGAATTAGATAAAAAAAAAAAAAGATAATAAATTAAATGTAACAAATACTCACAATATCTTGCTTAGAAGCACCACTTGGATTCATATTTTCAATTTGACGTCGCATCCCCTCATTTACTAATAGCTTTAAAGATCAGTGCATTCGACAATGCAAAGTTCTTTTGTTCAAACCTGAGTGAGAAACAAGGTTTGGAAATACTGTAGTCAAGCTCAACTCGAGACAAAATTGATCGCTAAATGGTTATACCTAAATCGGGTTTTGAGAAACATCAAGATAAATATGACAAGATGCATGTCTTCTTCATTGTATACAAAGAACTTCGTTGTGTACTCATTTTGTAAACAAAAGGAAGAAGTAATAGCTTTTTTTTTTTTCTAAGAGGAAATAGAGAGATGTGTTCAAAACTAATGTGTTGTATGCTTTTATAGCATAAAGTTTGAATTGAAAGCTTAAATGGACAACACATCTTTTGAGCTTGAATAAACAATACATCTTTTGAAAAAGTTACAAATCTCAAAAGTTTTAATAAAAATACATCTTTAAGTTGAATGGACAATACATCTTTTGAAATAAGCCACAAATCTTAAAAAACTTGACATGAAAATCAAATACTTTTTTGAATAAGCCAAAATCTCAAAAGCTTAAATAAACAATACATCCTTTGAAATAAACCACAAATCTAAAAAGCTTGAATAGACAATCAATCTTTTTGAATAGATAAATCTCAAAAGTTGAATAGACAATACTCTTTTGAAATAAGCCACAAATCTCAAAAGCTTGATGGACAATACTCTTTTTGAATATATTTTTTTATCAGAATAGTATTTTCTTCAACTATAAAAGCTCACAGCAAATTAACTTCCAAATCATTCAACTAATATATACTACAAAGATGAATTTCAATTTTGGAGGTCCATCTCATTTATCATCTTCTAATTCGTCATCATTTTCGACAATGAAACTGATGACAAGGAATTGATGAATGATCTTGAAGCGGTTGATGCAGAGCAAAAAGCATCATTCGCATGAGAGCTAACAACAACCTCTCCTCCTCCTCCATATCTTAATCAACAAAACAACCAGGTAATCCGTAGAGGACAATCCTGGTCATAGAGTCGTCAATACAATGGGAAACTGTTGATCGCAAATGTTCAACAATTATTTTGTTGGTCACGGTATAATGATTCCATGTTTCGCCGACGATTCGAATGTCTCAAAATTTATTCATTCATATTGTTGATCACGTGAAAGGTCATGATACACTTTTGTACAATGAAGGGATGGGCTCGGTAGGCTTTGATTGTCTGTTTTTCAAAAAATAACAATTGTATTCCAGATGTTGGTGTATGGTCTACACGGCAAATGCTACTGATAAGTATATTAAAATAGGTGGTCTACAACCATTGAAAGTTTGAAGAGATTTGTCGTGCATTGTTGAGGTATTTGCATAACGATATCTAAGATCACCTAATGCTATGATGTTGCAAGGTACTTCTATTGGGAACCACGTGGTTTTCCAGGAATGGTGGGTAGTTTAGATTGCATGCATTGGAAGGGGAAAATTGTCCAACAACATTGGGCAAGACAATATGCTGGTCATAGTGGATCCCTAAATATTATTCTCGAGGCTATAGCTGATTATGATATTTGGATATGGTGTGCATTTTTTGGTTTGCCAGGTTCCAACAATGAAATTAATGTGTTGGAGGCATCTCATCTGTTGCACACCTAACTCAAGGTATTGCTCTCGCTCATATATCATCAAGGAAAGGAGTATAATATGGGGTATTTTTAGCTGATGGTATAACCCAAAGTGGTCTACTCTCGTAAACTATCAAGATCCAGTTGGTCCTAAAAAGAATTATTTGTAATGAAACAACAAGGATGTGAAAAGATATGGAACGTGCGTTTGGAGTTCTCCAATCGCGATTTGTAATTATGGCAGGACCGACACGTTTTTGGGAAAAAAATGTATTATATGATATAATGATGGTGGATTATATGCACAGCATGATATCGAGGATGATCAATGTTGATGCATCGATTGAGAATCAGATGGAAGCGCCAACTCCCGAGTTTAAATTGTCGTAGATGAAAATGTCTGATTTCAAAATTTTCTACTCGACATAGCAAATCAAGGATACAGAAGCTCACCATACTCTTGAAAGCATTAATTGATCTTGTGAGAAGAATATACTAATTCGGAAAATTAAATTACTATCAATATGGAATTTTACTTTCGTATTGTCGTTGTCTTTTTTTTTTTTTTTTGCTAGCATTTATATTAGATGTAATTTTTTTTTATATTAAATGTATGTTTATTGATTAAATAAAAGCTTAATTTTATTAAATGTATAATTTTCAAAGTAATATTATTTAATAAAAATATTATTCCTAATATTTAATTAATATATACAAAATAATTAGTGAAATAGACTAATTGTTGTTATTAATAGAAAGAAAAAGAAAGAGAATATTCTAAGGAATGTTCTTTTTTGTGTAATATTTATGCAATAGGGTTGGAGATGAAATAGTGAAACACACAAAAAATGACACCAATTTAGTGTAAAACTTACACCAATTTGGTGTTATAGTTGGAGATGATCTAAGAATATTAATAATAAAAAGATAGATTACCATGAATATCTATAAATGTTTAAGAAATGTGTTTGATTGGTGGATAAATTGATGAGAATGTTATATTAATATGGTTGATTGGGAGGAATAGATTGGTGGGAATGTTATATTAATAGTTTGGTAGGAGGAATAGATTGGTGCGTAGTTTTAAATATATTATTATTGTTGTTGTGTTGTTGTGTGTGATTGTATTATTATTATTACATTATTATATAACCCCCTATATTAAAAACTTAGCAAAAACAACCTATAATAAAATTTAGAAAATCAACGAATGCACCCCCACCCAACCCAGCCACTGTCTGGCAGCTAGCAACCACCGCCAGCCGCCAGCATTTGGCAACACAACGGCATACAGTTGGCCCCAAAATGGCCTTCTTGCGCCAATCTGGCCATTTCCGGCCAGATCTATGGCCGAAAATGGCCAAATCAGAAGATCTGGCCAAAAAAACGGTCAAATCTAATCTGGTCGTTTTCAGCCAGATAATGGTTGTTAAAAACTAGCTCTGGCCCAAATTGGCCGTGGATTTTGGCCATTTCGGCTAGATTATGGCCTATAAAAGACTCCCCGTAACTCCCAACGACTTTTAACGGCAATCGGTGGTGGTTGGCCAGCTGCCGACGGTGGTCGCTAGTGACGATGGTGGTCAATGATTGTTTTAATATAAGGAAATTATTGTCTAAAAAAATTAATTAACAAGGGTAAAATTGTAAATGGTAGATTAAAATGGGTAATATCGATTCTTGAAGGGCATGTCACGCCAAGGTTTTAAAACCCGCCCAAGTTAAACCCAATAAAGTGATTGGGTCCTAGGTTGATCGGTTGAACATGTTGATCGGTGGGTCAAATTGGTGATGTCAGCTAGACCTAGCAAACCGGTGGGTGGGCTGGGTTCGGGTCAGGTCATCACGGGTACGAGCCAATACAGGTCAAGATTATATGGGTCCAAAAAATTGGGCCCATACCCTACCCTATGCGGGTATGGGTGGACTCGCAGGTACCCCTTTTCTCTCTCCAGGTTGGTTTTTACATTTTCAACCCAATAGGTTTCAATTAAGATAGTTCACCAAAATTCTTGCAATTTTTTTTTTACATTTACACCCCAAAATCAACTACTTAAATTCAATTAATTAGAATAAAACAAATTGAACCAAAATAAACAAATAACACATAAACAAACACAATAAGTCAAAACAATAATACAAAACTATAAATACCAACCAAATAAACAAATACATAATCACTAATAGTATACAAAATAAACAAACACAAGTCAAAAACATATAATACAAAACTATAAATACCACCAAAAAAACAATACATAATCACTAATACACATAAAACAAATACAATAAGTCAATAAACTACAAATACCAACTAAATAAACAAATAAATAATCAAATGTTCAACAAAAACATTCTTATGGAGCAAATGTTCATTCCACAATGGGGGTGATAGGCGTCCTGATTCCATGGTCCCGGGATTAGTTAATGCACATTAAGATCATCTCATCGAATCATCATTCACATCATCATCTACAAAACAAAATCAACTACAAATATTAATAATATAAATAATAAAATATATGAAATATTATGTTAAATGTTACCTGTAAACCATATCCATATAGCCAAGTGTGAGTGCATATAAAAGATTAAGATTTTTTGGTCGAAGTGAGCTTCGATATTGTTGAGCACTTTATTGCCATACTAAAAGCAGACTCCAAAGCAACGAATGTTATGGTATGCCATGATATCACGAGCCATCATGGCAAGTACCGGATAACGATCACGATGTTCTTCCAATGATCGAAGATATCCAAATTTTGATTTTGAGCAGTCAAACCTCATTCTTCCAAATAAAGATCTAATTCGGATTTCTTAGAGAAAATGAAATACTCTCATAGTTGCAAAACATCCTCCACCATTAAATGTTAAGTGTCAAAGTTAAATTAAAACAATAAAACATGCTTATTTATCATAAAATATAAAAACTAAAAAGTATAGTAACTACAGAAGATGATCTATACGCCTACCAAGAGTAGGACAAAGCAAGAGAAACAAATGAAGGTGAGGCAGGAACTTCTTGGAACATTGAGCCTTGTAAGCTTGAAAAAGCTTTTGTAAGTTATTCTTAACAACCTCCGACTTCCGTGTGGCTAGTATCAAACATAAATTTCTTGAAACATACTCCACAAATGGAAACTTGAGACGTGGGTCAGTTAGTTGCAATCGTCAACACAAGGCTATAAGAATCCAATATTTTGTAAATTTTGGGATCAATTCCGCCATGCTCCTAACAACTTCTTCCTCACTCATCCTTCTTCAATTAAACGAATTGAATTCCCACACACATTTCAGGTACAAGTTGTTGTAGGATATTTAGAACCCAAGAATAAAGTCGTAAAATCATAAATGGTTCCAAGAACTTTCAATCCTCGCCCTCTCCCATTCGTCATCTGATGGACAAATT
Organism: Pistacia vera; assembly: GCF_008641045.1. Classification (NCBI taxonomy): domain Eukaryota; kingdom Viridiplantae; phylum Streptophyta; class Magnoliopsida; order Sapindales; family Anacardiaceae; genus Pistacia; species Pistacia vera. The sequence goes on along the minus strand of NW_022196547.1, from coordinate 476,354 downwards.
ATAAATAGATCTATTGTTGATAAAGCCACAAACACAGGACGATATTAGCGGTTCAAGCATTAAAAATGTCGAATTCCATCTAGTGGAAAAACCAATCAACCCCATTGAGCTTTTCACTCCCATTTGTATAGCAAGTTCTCCAAAAATTGATTCTTCTAGCCTCAATTGTTTATACATTTCACCTATCTCGAATCTATTTAAAGCGACGTAGTAGCTTTTAACCCTTCTTGAACAATAAGATTCAAGATATGTCCAAATATCGACACAGGAAAAATTCACCCATACATAACAAAGCATTTGTACACAAAGTTGATTCCTAAGATATCCTCCATTCTTCATTATCCTTGCATTATCCAAAGAATGAGAAAACTTTCTTTTCAATTCCGTACTTGCAAGAAATTCCTAATATATCTGCCAAAAAACACCTTGAGTGTGGAGGAGAAATATGGCAAAAGTTCAGTATTTTACTTTGTAACTCCCAACCTCATCTATAAATGAGCTGTCAAAGAAAATATCCCTTAGTTGTACCAAAAGTCCAAACATCAAAAGTAAGCAAATTTTACTAGTAAGCCTCCTTAATTCAAGCTTAGTTTGCTTCGCCTTCATATATTTTCAAACACACGCCTTAGCATGTGTTCCTAAAATAATGCTTATGCTCCTTACAACATACAAAAAGACTCTCCTAGTTCCTTGATCTCCACATATGAATATGGATAATTAGGTGAATAATTGATAAGGCCATATAGTCACGATAAGTCTCTTGACTAATCTTTCTACTTTGCAATCTATGATCATGATCAATCAATAATTCCCTACATCATGGTGCCACGTTTGGACAACTCCCATATGACACCTAGCCCTCTACATTTATTCTCATCAACATGTGTCTCAAAGTAATTCCAAACTTATGAGTTTTACGTTTATCTCTAGAACTAGTTGCAGGAATATAGAATTAGAAGGAGGTGGCATTACCCTAGAAGCATCGTCACTTGCTCTCACGTTAACCATCCGTTTCTATAGTTTTAGAATCCGCCATGTCAATGCTGAGATACCCAATATATATATATATATTAGATTGATGGGGGTGATATTACAATAATATCAATGTAAATATATATTAAAATAGATTGAAAAATAAATATAACTAAATGTGATTTTAATATATTGACTTATTGTAATTACAATATAGCAATATAAATATACATCATTTTGCAAATACCCATCATTCATTATTCACATTTTGCTACTAAACAAAATCAACAACATTCCTCCAAGGCATTTAAGAAATCAATGGCAAATCCAATACAAACACTAAGGGCAATTCTAGTTTGGAGTCGTAATCTAAAAGTCACAATTGAAAGTGTTTAGTGGTACTGGTGCATACTATCTAGCCCTTTTATTGATGGGTTGTTTTCTCTTGTGTAATAGTCATTGAAGATTTTGGGTTATAAGTATTGATTGATAAAGTGTAGGGCATGGCAGTAGATGCTTCCGAATCTGAATCTGCACCCACCTACAATCTTCAATTCAGCGTTTAAATATTGTTCGACTCCTACTGAGCTGAGAAGAGGTCAATGGTCAAAAGATTTGCATTTACATTACCCTCTTGTTAAGTGCAACATGTTGTAAGACTTTCACAAACACCAAACACGCATTCACAAACACCAAACACGCATATAGCTATCTCAAAATCAAAACCCCGTGTCATAAAATTTACACAAACATTTCACAAACACCAAACACAACAATAGCTTACAAGCCACAGACTTAAAAAATTAAATATAAAAAAAAACACACACACCTTTACCTTATTGTTTTAATCTGAATAGATATGTAAAAATTAAACATCTAACTTGATTGAAAGAAGAAACATATTTTTAGGGCATTATAAACATGTTAAAAACTCACCGATCTGCAATTGGTGGTGGAGAAGAGATGTTGACGATGACGATGAGCATGACGATGACGATGTGAGACGGTGAGAGAGGAGAGTTGCGAGTCTTGCGACGGAGAGAGAGAGGAGATGGCGAGTTGCGACGATGTGAGAGAGAGGAGATGGGAGTGGTGACTGTGATCTGTGAGAGAAAGGAGTTCAAAAATGGGACGGTGGGATTGGGATAAGAAATTGAGAATGAGATGAGGCTTGAAAGTTGAGAGAATGAGAGTTCAGAGTCGAATTGTTTTAGGTAGGGATTTCAATTCAAATCCCCTTTTTAAACAATAAAAAGGTACCCACAGGTTTACCCGTTGATATACAGGTCAGGCAGGTCAAAAAAAAGGTCCATACATATTGACTCATACCCTATATTTTTTACTGGGTACGGGTCGACCGCGATTTAGAGCCGTTTTGCGAGGTCTAATGTTAGCATATAAACAGTTAGAATTTAGACAAAAACACTCGTAAAATTACATGTAAGTCCCTACAGGTTTAATCTTGTAAAAACACCTTATTACACCATGACATCTAAACTTAGGCCAAATAGGCCTTTTTCTGGCGCACAACACACACCCCATCACCACGAAAACTCTTCCCTCAGCCTCCTGACCAAAACCTATCTCATCTCACCTTGTTCGCCTTGTAACGACAACAACAACGGCTGTTGCCACTAATTTATTTTTGCGATTCCAATCGTTTCACTTATCAGAAATCACCTCCGTCACCCCTTTCCTTACTAGTCCTTCCTCTTAGAAACCCTTAACATTTTAGCCTTCAATTGTCATTAATCATTGTCCCAATTTAGGGTTTTCAATTAATAGTAAATTTGGTAACTGACCGATAAAGGCCTCAAGTGCCGATTCAACTGGTCAGGCTGGGCTGGGTTTAAAACACTGGGTAACACTTTCAAATGGCATGAGAGTAATGACTTGAATGATAAGAAAGTTATCAATTCATATACAATTATTGTCAATCGCATTTGTATTGTGATATTTTAACAAGTTTGTTTTGATTTAATGATTCAGTTATTCCCTTAGCTAGTGAATAGATAAGATGTAAACTTACAGTGCGAAGATAGAGTCTAAACAAATTGTGCATTAACATCAAGGTTTTGTCCCCAAAAAAAAAAAGAAAATAAGTTTCACAAGTGCCATTGAAAACAAAGAATTTTTACCACCAACAACCTCCAACATGCTCCCAAATGCCAAAAAAAAAAAATTTAATACAGAAGGTAGTGTTATCAGTGGAGAGAAACAGTTTCATGGTAAATGACAGGAACCCCAGAAAATATATTAGCATACCGATGAAGAGAATGAATCATACAACACAAGCCCATTGGGGAATTCCATACACTGGATGATGTCACCTAGCTCAGATTCTTGCAGCCTCCTTTCCATCTGCGTGAGTGTGTTTTCTCACGTTTTCTCACGTTTTCTAGGCTTGTTGGTGGAGCCGGAGACATCAAGCTCACTAAGGATGGAAATACGCTCTTGAAAGAAATGGTTAGTATTCTCTTTGAAAACCCTAGATCTTTACTCTGCATTTTTAGATTTTGGGATCTGGAAGTTGAATTATTATTTGGAGTATGTAATTGGCTAGTGATGAGGAATCTACTTTAATCGATTATTTATTTAGTTGGCTTTTGAAGTAGCAAAGAAGTATTTGACATTCTAAGTGCAGGGTTTTTATTTTATTTAGAAAATAATATTTACATGTATGTGGTTTGGTATTGAATTGGGCTGAGGAGTGAATGTGTTTACTGGTGTATTTTGTTTTAACTAGTCTTTGAACCTTGGAATCAAGATCTCTCTTCCTAATTTTTCGTTTTGTTGGCAATGCTTTTAAATAAAATTGCTGTTGAAATGGAAGTCTATGGAAAGCTGGATTGATGTGAATTTTATTATTATGTTATGGCAGAGTCTATTTGTAAATTAGTTAAATTTTTAAGGGAACTCCTTGCTCCATGTTTTTATTATTTCCTTGGTGATTATGGTGGCAATGCTTGCAGCAAATTCAAAACCCAACAGCTATCATGATTGCGAGGACAGCTGTTGCTCAAGATGATATTAGCGGAGATGGCACAACTTCGACGGTTATTTTTATTGGTGAGCTTATGAAACAATCAGAGCGCTATATTGATGAAGGTCAGTAGTTCTAGACTCTATTGGATTAGACAGGTTCTCTATTTTTTTTTTGGTAGCAGACACATTGTCTATTGTTGTTTTATCCTTTTTCAGAATAATTGATGTCTCTGCTCCATTTTTTTTTTCTGAAGTTGGTGATGGGTTTATTAAATGGTTTACTCACTCCAGCTTCTTAAATTACCGTTTCTTAGAATTGGTTTAGTGCTGGATTTTTCTGACACGGGATCGTTTTGTTTAAATTCAAGTTTTACTAGTTGAAATGGAAAATGTGGGATGTTTTTGGTTGTAATTGCTGGGCACTTGGTTGTTATAAACAAGTAACACTTGTTTCTATGTTATATGTTGTTTGTGTTAGAATGGAGCATTTTGGCTGTCATTATTTCCATTTTTTGTTCAAAAGAAAATTTACAAATGTGCAGTGCTATGATAATCTTATGTATGGGACTTGTGTCTGTTTTAGGTATGCATCCACGTGTTTTGGTTGATGGTTTTGAGATTGCCAAAAGAGCGACTCTCCAATTTCTTGAAAAGTTCAAGACTCCTGTTGTGATGGGTGATGAGCCCGATAAAGAGATTCTGAAAATGGTTGCAAGAACAACAGTGAGAACAAAGGTATGTGTTAGTTTCTTTTTCATGTTTTGTTTATGTCTAATATAGTTTTCTCTTATTTATGGTTTAGTTCTTACTTTATTTTCTTCTCTACAGCTATATGAATCATTGGCAGACCAGTTGACTGACATAGTTGCTAATGCGGTTAGTGCACCTATTAGTCTGTTGGCTTTATTTGTAGAGTTGGGGGTAAACCTTTTGTATCTTTTTGTTTAATAGACTGGTTGAATATGGCAGGTGCTCTGCATTCGGAAGCCCGAGGAAGCAATTGATCTTTTTATGGTGGAAATAATGCACATGCGTCATAAGTTTGACGTGGACACACGTCTTGTATGTTGAAGTTCTTTAATTTTTTTGATGCATTGAAAATTTTCATGTTTTGCTACTCGGTCCTTTATGTTTGTTTTTATATTGAAAAATGTATTTTAGGACTGTCTTATGATTAAACTGCCTTCTCAAATCTTTATGAATAAATTTTGGATTTAATGCAGTAAATATCTAAGTTATTGTAATACAGAGGAAAAAAATCAGTTACTGTTTAGTTATGCCCATGCTGTCTCTTTGCCATTTTGATGTTACTGCTTAAACACTTAAGAGACAATTTGTTACTGTTAGGTTGTTTTTGGATGCTGGTTGTTTGTGGGTATCTTAGGGGTCTCAAAATATAAGCAACTATTTGAATGTTAGACTTAAATTGGACACTCTTTTTTTTTAATATCCTAATCAAACCTGCCTGTTCTTTTCTTTTTTTTTTTTTTTTTTAAATGCATTAAATCTTTTCATACTTAAGTTTCTCTCTTTCTTTCCTTCTCTTCTCTCTCGCTCTCTGTTTATATTATGCTATTTCTCAATTCAGTTATGCTGTTTTCAGGTCGAGGGTCTTGTTCTTGATCATGGCTCTAGACATCCTGATATGAAGCGGCGGGCAGAGAACTGTTACATATTAACATGCAATGTGTCATTGGAATATGATAAAAGGTAGATATCTAGAAATTATATATTCCTTTTATTTTGTCACTGTACCCTTTTGACATGATTTCATTTCCTTTTTGGCTTTACAATAAGGCTTATACATCTATATCCACATCTGCATACATAAAAATATATAAATGTTTTGCATAGTGTAAAAGTTCTGATGATAAAATTTGTTTGTTAAATCTTTACAGGAAAGAAAAGCAATTGTCTTAATGATCTTTTCAGTTTTAAACCAATGAAATGAATGTCTAGGTTCTACTCATTACTTTTTCTTATAATTGACCACATTCTCCCAATTAGATCATTTTTAAGTTTTCTAGCTTGTGATTGTGGTTCCCCCACCCACTCATTTGAACTTTTTTTTTTTCAATGTTCAATTTTGCCTGATAAGCTATATATTTTACTGTAACTTTTGCATATTGAAATGCCAGTTGTATTAATTTGATCAAGGTTAGGATAGTGATAAACAAAACTTTCTGAAATCCGGCCATAGCCTGCAATTGTCTTTATGTAGATATTGTATATGGACATCCTAGAACTAATAATGTTGTATCCACCAGTGAAATAAATGCAGGCTTTTTCTACTCCAACGCAGAACAGAGAGAGGCAATGGTTGCAGCTGAAAGACGTCAGGTTGATGAAAGAGTCAAAAAGATTATTGAACTGAAAAATAAGGTACTGACTTCGAAATGATTTTTTTTTTTTTTTTTTTCTTTTTTGTGGAAAGTGTATGTGATATCGTTACGACAGATATTTGGCTCTATTGAAAAATTGTCTTCTATTTGATCATATGCAGGTTTGTTCAGATAATGACAACTTTGTTGTTATCAATCAAAAGGGTATTGATCCCCCATCATTAGACCTTCTTGCTAGAGCAGGGGTAAGTTATGAGCTGCTAATGATGTCCTAGGTCAATGGCTTTACTTGCAAAATGACAATTTATTATTTTAGTGGTTTTTCCATTCCTTTATTTTGTTTGCAATTTTCTAATTTAATGATTGTGCAGATAATTGCCCTTAGAAGAGCAAAGAGAAGAAATATGGAGCGATTGGTGTTGGCATGTGGAGGAGAAGCTGTAAATTCTGTTGATGATTTAACTCCTGATTGTCTTGGTTGGGCTGGACTCGTATATGAGCATGTCCTTGGTGAAGAGAAGTATACATTTGTAGAACAAGTGAAAAATCCTCATTCTTGTACAATTTTAATTAAAGGTACTAGAAATGTATTTGTTAATCTAACTTTCTACTAATTTTTAAAGTTTCATTTTTATTCTACAAATCAGCTAAATGATTAACTAATCAATATTTCTGATATCATTTGCATCATTTTATTTCCTTTTACGGCTATCATATCATCATTTTTATTTTTAAATGTTGTAGGACCTAACGACCATACAATTGCTCAAATTAAGGATGCTGTGCGTGATGGGTTGAGAGCAGTCAAAAATACCATTGAAGATGAAGCCGTTGTATTGGTAAGTTATGCTCAGTTGGTATTCTCTCAGAAATCTTATTAGTTGATTATGCCTTGAAATTGTGATCTATGATGGAGTATTGCTTTTCGTCTGTTCAATTTGCTTTAAACAGTTTGCTTAGATGATAGGTTTTGTATATATATTCCTAATATTTTATCAGATGAAAGTTGACTCATTAACTCATAGTTAAAGTTGAGGGACATAGCTGGCAGTTTGAGGGACGCACTTTCAGCCAAATTAATTGCTTTGTTCAACTGATTACTCTTATTTGACTGTTTAAGAAAAAGACTCTTAACGCATGTTTATTTAATCTGGTCATAAAATGTGGATTGCCTTGCTGCCCATAGGCTTTAGCTCAAATGGTGAAAGAGTGGGGTGGTGGCAGTGGGACCTATTTTAGGTGTTTATTTTACCAACTTTTCCCTTTGAAAAAATTATTCCTTGTTATTTGTGTACTTTTTTTTTTTTTTTGTTTTTTGATGGTGAGGTATGTTCCCAATTGTTGTTCAGGGGGCAGGAGCGTTTGAAGTTGCAGCCAGACAATACCTAGTCAATGAAGTGAAAAAGACTGTTCAAGGGGTATATTTTTTTAAATCTCCCTTCCTATAAGATTAAGTACAACAATGCTATCTTTTGAAATATTGTTAACGTCTACCAACTTGGAACAGCGTGCTCAATTGGGTGTTGAAGCTTTTGCTGATGCTCTTCTTGTTGTGCCTAAGACACTTGCTGAGAATGCTGGGCTTGACACTCAAGATGTGATCATTGCCCTCAAGGTATGCATACATCTTTTGCTCTTATGTTCCTTGGTTTTCTCCTTTTACGATATTAAGAGGAAAAAATATAGATTAATGGTGTTCTATTTCATCTTGATGTTTATTCAGGCGGAGCATGACAGAGGGAATGTTGTGGGATTAAACCAGCACTCAGGAGACCCTTTTGACCCCCAGATGGAGGGCATCTTTGACAACTACTCTGTGAAGCGTCAAATAATAAACTCAGGGTATGCGAGAATGTGTTTTATCATCACTCCCAACTTGTGGGCTGTCTTTTCTAAGTTTTTTTTTAAAGAAAGTGAGCCACATTAGTTTATTGCTGCTTCGGTGCATGGATTTTTGTGGTTGAGCAACAAACTTGCTACTCTATTTTGCAGGCCTGTAATTGCATCTCAGTTGCTATTGGTGGATGAAGTAATTCGTGCTGGTCGAAATATGCGGAAGCCAACTTAGCTTGTTGATGTACTTAAGCATATAATTTTTGTCATATGGAGGTTCTCTATTACTGTTCGGCTGTGTGTACTATGGGTAGCCATGAACTGATGGAATGTGAAAGAGGGTGGTTTTGTTTTGACAATTGTGAACCCAGGCGCCCATCAAAAACTTATTGAGAGAATCCCCATTTCTGTGTTCAGCTCATGAATGAAACTAATTTTGTGCTATGTAGTGATTTAGCCAATTTTTCCACAATCTTGTTTTTATTTTTTCATCTTGCAGTTAAATTTCAGGTGTCTAGTAGTCTAGTAAATTATCTCTTGTATTTCCTTATATACTGCAGCATGCAAAAAATGGTATGTGGAAAATAGATGTGTTTTATGTCTTTTGAAGTGCTTGAAGATTCTTTTTTCTTTGGAAAGTGCCATTGATCAGTTTGCATTTGCAATTTTATAATTCCAAAGAAGTAATATTACACTTACAATATCTTACTAATTTTTTCTCACAATTCTGATGTAGTAGTTTATAATTGATCAATTTGCAAATGTGTTCACCTGCTTGCTATGGGTTTTGCCTTTTTGCCTTTTCAATTATAAGCTCTCATATTGGAGTTGTAAGAAAAAATTTATAAGATTGGGTTGTAAGTCAATCTTTATCCAATTTAGAATGAGTATATTTAGGGTTGGATAATGGTTGAATCTGGGAACTGATGGGAAAGTAGGCATGGCAATGTTCCCCGAGATTTTGGGGACCCGTTTCGCCCTGCCCCTTATGGGGCGGGGAAGCCCCGATTTTTTTGGGGATAGGGGCGGGGGTGGGGGGTGTTTTAATCCTCGTCCTCGGGGATGGGGCGGGAGTGGGTGATGCCTTCCCCCCCCCCGCCCCGTATATAATATATCAAATTAAAAAAATGTATATATATATTTACTTTTCACTAATATCCCTAACTTAATTATACAATTATCCTGTCTATATAAACCCATATTTTTCTAATTTCCCTCACCCTAAACAATTGAACAAGAACAAATTCTGACCTATATTTATGTATAATTAATTATGTTTAAACGATTAATTTAAGTGTTTGTCATGTGAACGAGAATTAACTATTGTGTTTGGTAATGCTCAAATTAATTTATGTTTATATAAAATTAACGGGGCGGGGACGGGCCTTCAACATTCCCCTTTGGGGCAGGGAAGGGGAATTCCTGGCATCCCCGTAACGGGGATGGGGCGGGGGTGAGGAATGATTTTGAGGGTGGGGATGGGTACGGTGAATAAGATCCCCGCCCCGCCCCGCCCCATTGCCATGCCTAGAAAGCACTTTGAGATTGCTTTAAACGTTGTTTACTACCTTTCTCGGGAAACCAATATTGATTTCATGGTTACGGGCAAAAATCTTTTGAAGGGGAGGTTACACTATGGCATGCGATGAGAGTTCTGAGTCTACTGACTTTGATGATAAGAAAGTAAATCAATTCATATACATTATTGTCAATCTCTTCATATACATTAATTGATCTAATTATTCCCTCCTAGCTAGCATTGTTTTAAAACTTGGACTGTACCAGTTGATCAGAGTAGGACTAGATCGGTTGGTTGGACTAGGACCAGACTGATCGGACCAGATCTGATAGTCTCTCTGATCTGGTTTAAGTTTTAAGGTTTTTTTGATATTTTTCAAAGTTATAGGGAGTACTTGTAATTTTTTGGGGATTTTTTGAAATATTTCAAAATTTTAGGAACTAATTTGTAATCTAGGACATTTTTTAAATAAATTAAATTTTCAGAGCCAAATTTGCAATTTTGTCGGAGTGTTTTGTAATATACTAAAATTTAAGGAAATATTTTGTAATTTTTCAAAAATATTTTTATTGCTGACATCATCGGTCCAACCCGTTGGACCGGTCAACCCGTGACCCGAATACCTTAACGGGTCTCACAACGAGTCAGGTTTTAAAACAATGCTAACTAGTGAATAGTTAAGATGTCAACTTACAGTGCAAAGTATAGGGTCTAAACAAATTGTGTATTAAACATCAAGGTATTGTCCCAAAAAAAGAAAAATAAGTATCACAAGTGCCATTGAAAAGAAGATCATTTTTACCACCAACATGCTCCACAAATGCCAAAAAAGTTAATACATAAATGTAGCTTGTATACCAGTGGAGACCAAACCAGTTTCATGGTAAATGACAGGAACCCCAGAAATATCTTATTAGCATACCAATGAAGAGAATTGAATCATACAGCACAAGCTCTATTGTGGAAATTCCATAATGGTATTGGTTATGTTCTTTTGTCTAAGCATAATATTTTATTCTTTTTGTTGCAATTTTACTGTTTCCAGTATGGCTTGCTTAGTTTGTTTATGCTATTGTTGATGTTTGTGCAGGATATTGCTTCGGCTGAACTTGCTCCTACCAGGGCCGGCCCAAGGGGTAGGCAGGTGAGACACCTGCCTAAGGCCCCCAAAAAATAGGGCAAAAAATGGTCCAAATTTTTTATAATTTTTTTTTGAAAAATATGCCACCAAAAAAAAAGATAGTTACTATTTCTTATGTTGGGCCAAAAAAAAAAAAAAAAAAAAAAAAAAAAAAAAAAAAAGATCCAAAAGAGTCTAAATTTATTATAAACTTTTTACATATATTCTCACCCGAAGTTTGACGAAATAGCAAGTTTATACCTCTAGTTTAATATATTCCAATTTACACCCCTAAATTAACACATTGAATTTCTTTTAACAATGAAAGGCTAAAATGGTCATTTATATGTCTCAAATTACTCACCCCCAATTCAATCTCAAAATTTGACATTCACATAAATCATCTCTGCCCCTCTCCTGCCACCGGCTGTTTGGAGCTTATTCCAATTGATTTTCTCACCAAAATTGACCGGAATCATCACTTTATCATTTCGCAAGTGTTTTCCCATCCTTAATAGCCCTTGATTTGGCCCATTTTTTATGAATCTTGCAACCCAGCTCCACTACGCGTGACAACCATTTCCGGCCTTTTCGGCATGTATCTGATGTCGTTGGCCTTCCCCGACACCACCATCTTCCTCCCCTCAGCCCTCTCACCAAAAACCCCTATCATACCTCATCCATTTACTCTACCAATCACCAGCCACCGATACCTTTTTTGTTGCGACTTCTCAAGCATTTTCCTGTCAATTCTAGCATTGGAAATCACCCATTTCACCACCCATGCTTCTCCAGCGTTTGCTCTCCAAAACCCCCCACCAACCTAATCCAGTTAGCTCAACAGTCGTCGTCCACCTCTCCTAGTAATTTTGCATCTCACGAGGTAAGAAAAATAAATTTGAAATAATTTTTTTAATATATGTTTATATTATTAGAAGACCCCCAAAGTAACTCTTGCCTAGGATTACAAATGTTTTTGAGATGGCCCTGACTCCTAGTTACCCAATAAGACTGGGACTGGCTCTTTAACTGTGTTTTATTATGAAATCCTTAACTCGCCTGCTCGTGCTTGCAATCTCGCTAAGCAGGTGTGTATACATAGCTACTTTAATCTTTTTATATATGTTCTTGTTTGGACAATCTGGGAAAAACATGGGATGATAGCTGATGCAGGAATTTTTACCTCATAATGGTAAATTTTGAGTTCCATTTTTATTTCGTGGTTGTTCTGCACTTATCTTTAATTGATCTACTCGGTACTGGCTGATAACTTGATATTACCTTTTTATGATATGATATTTATTAACATTCAATTATTAAACACCTTTTCAACACTCACTGCAATATTACCCATGCAAGTGTTCATACAAAGTCTACGTATAAAGTGAAGATTGAATAGATAAACTAGTATGAAAAGAAATTAAGGTTATAAATATACAATAAATAGGATCGAATGATTGACCATCCAAGGGTAAAATGCACATCAATCTATGAGGCGTTAGCCAACATTATTGTACTTGTTTAAGGTCTCAACAAAATTTATGGTTAAATGTCATTATTTTTCGTTTCCCAAGGTTTCACAGAGGCTCCGATTTCGAACTTAGAGAGCTCCGACAGTTTTTGAATTTTTTTCACTGCACTTCTTTGATTTGGTGAATGTTATATTGCTAAGGACATCTCCAATCGCCAACACTAAAATAGTGTGAAAAATATACTCTAATCCAATACTAAAAACTAATATACAAATTTGGTATAACATTGTTTATCCACACCAATTTGGTGTGATATTATTTATCTACCATAAAATATATTTTATTTTCTTATTTTTGTTATTTGTATTTATGTTAATTTGATTATTATTTATATTAATATTTATAATAATAATTATATAATTCAAAAAATGATGAAAAATTAAAAATAAAAATTTATTCAATGCAAATATTAAACTACAATAACTCAAAATAAAAATTAACACTAATTTAAAAACACTAAAATTAAAAGAAAATACAACATAAACTAAAATAACAATTTAATATTCCGGTAGATTAGTTCTGGATTCTCTAAGATCATCAAAATATTAAAAAGAATTAGAACTAGTATGAGATCCTTGACCTTGTTGTTGAGCTCTTTTTTGAATAATTCTTGATTTCTCATTTTGAAAAAATTCACTCAGGCTTGGATCGGTTTGGATTTCATAATTTTGAGCCCTAGCTAAGTTGCCTCGATTGAAAATAGCAGCAAGCTGTCGATTTTCTTCTTGAATAGTTTCAATTTGGTTTGAAACTTCTTCATCATTTTTCCTTTTTAATTTTGCTTTCTTCACTCCAATGGGTCGTTGAGCTGAACTATCCCCAATATCTTCATCATTTATGTTTAGAGAATATGACGACATGTCACAAGACACCAATTGAGGAGACTTTGAAGTGGGAGTCTCTGATTCTTGTGATACAAAACTACCGGTTTGCCTTTGAAATGCTTCTGTGGCGTTAACATTATCTGTAAATTTTTCAATATCTTTAAGTATAGGCCACACATTATCAAATCTGAAACCTTTCTTATAACTTTTATCTTGTGTTAGTAACATTTTGGCTTGAATCATCTGCAAAACAATATACATATAACGTTAAAATGAATTAGATAAAAAAAAAAAAAGATAATAAATTAAATGTAACAAATACTCACAATATCTTGCTTAGAAGCACCACTTGGATTCATATTTTCAATTTGACGTACGCATCCCCTCAATTTACTAATAGCTTTAAAGATCAGTTGCATTCGACAATGCAAAGTTCTTTTGTTTCAAACCTGAGTGAGAAACACAGGTTTGGAACTACTGTAGTCAAGCTCAACTCGAGACCAAAATTGATCGCTAAATTGGTTTATACCTAAAATCGGGTTTTGAGAAACATCAAGATAAATATGACATAGATGCATGTCTTCTTCATTTGTATACAAAGAACTTCGTTGTGTACTCATTTTGTAACACAAAGGAAGAAGATATATGCTTTTTTTTTTTTCTAAGAGGAAATAGAAGAGATGTGTTCAAAACTAATGTGTTGTATGCTCTTTTATAGCATAAGTTTGAATTGAAAGCTTAAATGGACAACACATCTTTTTGAGCTTGAATAAACAATACATCTTTTGAAATAAGTTACAAATCTCAAAAGTTTTAATAAAAAATACATCTTTTAAGCTTGAATGGACAATACATCTTTTGAAATAAGCCACAAATCTTAAAAGCTTGAATGGACAATACATCTTTTTGAATAAGCTACAAATCTCAAAAGCTTGAATAGACAATACATCTTTTGAAATAAGCCACAAATCTAAAAAGCTTGAATGGACAATACATCTTTTTGAATAAGCTACAAATCTCAAAAGCTTGAATAGACAATACATCTTTTGAAATAAGCCACAAATCTCAAAAGCTTGAATGGACAATACATCTTTTTGAATTATTATTTTTTATCTAGAATAGTGTTTTCTTCAACTATAAAAGCTCACACCAAATAAACTTCCAAATCATTCAACTAATATATCTACAAAGATGAATTTCAATTTTGGAGGTCCATCTCATTTATCATCTTCTAATTCGTCATCATTTTCTGACAATGAAACTGATGACAAGGAATTGATGAATGATCTTGAAGCGGTTGATGCAGAGCAAGAAGCAATCATTCGCATGAGAGCTAACAACAACCTCCTCCTCCTCCTTCACTATCTTAATCAACAAAACAACCAGGTAATCCGTAGAGGATCAATCCTGGTCATAGAGTCGTCAATCACAATGGGAAACTGTTGATCGCAATCTGTTCAACAATTATTTTGTTGGTCACGGTATAATGATTCCATGTTTCGCCGACGATTTCGAATGTCTCAAAATTTATTCATTCATATTGTTGATCACGTGAAAGGTCATGATAACTACTTTGTACAATGAAGGGATGGGCTCGGTAGGCTTTGATTGTCTGTTTTTCAAAAAATAACAATTGTATTCCAGATGTTGGTGTATGGTCTACCGGCAAATGCTACTGATAAGTATATTAAAATAGGTGAGTCTACAACCATTGAAAGTTTGAAGAGATTTTGTCGTGCTATTGTTGAGGTATTTGCATAACGATATCTAAGATCACCTAATGCTAATGATGTTGCAAGGTACTTCATATTGGGGAACAACGTGGTTTTCCAGGAATGGTGGGTAGTTTAGATTGCATGCATTGGAAGTGGAAAATTGTCCAACAACTTGGGCAAGACAATATGCTGGTCATAGTGGATCCCTAACTATTATTCTCGAGGCTATAGCTGATTATGATATTTGGATATGGTGTGCATTTTTTGGTTTGCCAGGTTCCAACAATGACATTAATGTGTTGGAGGCATCTCATCTGTTTGCCAACCTAACTCAAGGTATTGCTCCTCCCGCTCATTATATCATTCAAGGAAAGGAGTATAATATGGGTTATTATTTAGCTGATGGTATATACCCAAAGTGGTCTACTCTCGTACAACTATTCACGATCCACGTGGTCCTAAAAAAGAATTATTTGTAATGAAACAACAAGGATGTGGAAAAGATATGGAACGTGCGTTTGGAGTTCTCCAATCGCGATTTGTAATTATGGCAGGACCGACACGTTTTTGGGAAAAAAATGTATTATATGATATAATGATTGCGTGTATTATTATGCACAGCATGATAATCGAGGATGATCGTAATGTTGATGCATCGATTGAGAATCAGATGGAAGCGCCAACTCCCGAAGTTTAAATTGTCGTAGATGAAAATGTCTGATTTCAAAATTTTCTTACTCGACATAGACAAATCAAGGATACAGAAGCTCACCATACTCTTTGAAATGCATTAATTGATCTTTGTGAGAAGAATATACTAATTCGGAAAATTAAATTACTATCAATATGGAATTTTACTTTCGTATTGTCGTTGTCTTTTTTTTTTTTTTTTGCTAGCATTTTATATTAGATGTAATTTTTTTTATATTAAATGTAATGTTTATTTGATTAAATAAATGCTTAATTTTATTAAATTAGTATAATTTTCAAAGTAATTATTATTTAATAAAAATATTATTCCTAATATTTAATTAATATATACAAAAATAATTAGTGAAATAGACTAATTGTTGATTATTAATAGAAAGAAAAAGAAAGAGAATATTCTAAGGAATGTTCTTTTTTGTGTAATATTTAATGCAATAGGGTTGGAGATGAAATAGTGAAACACACAAAAAATGACACCAATTTAGTGTAAAACTTACACCAATTTGGTGTTTATAGTTGGAGATGATCTAAGAATATTATATTAATAAAAAGATAGATTACCATGAATATTACTATAAATGTTTAAAGAAATGTGTTTGATTGGTTGGAATAAATTGATGAGAATGTTATATTAATATGTTTGATTGGGAGGAATAGATTGGTGGGAATGTTATATTAATATGTTTGGTAGGGAGGAATAGATTGGTGCGTATGTTTAAATATTATTATTATTGTTGTTGTTGTTGTTGTTGTTGTTATTTTGTATTATTATTATTTACATTATTAATATAACCCCCTATATTTAAAAACTTAGCAAAAACAACCCTATAATAAAAATTTAGAAAATCAACGAATGCACCCCCACCAACCCAGCCACTGTCTGGCAGCTAGCAACCACCGCCAGCCGCCAGCATTTGGCAACACAACGGCATACAGTTGGCCCAAAATGGCCTTCTTGCGCCAATCTGGCCATTTCCGGCCAGATCTATGGCCGAAAATGGCCAAATCATGATAGATCTGGCCAAAAAACGGTCAAATCTAATCTGGTCGTTTCCAGCCAGATCAATGGTTGTTAAAAACTAGCTCTGGCCCAAATCTGGCCGTGGATTTTTGGCCATTTCCGGCTAGATCTATGGCCATATCAAAGACTCCCCGTAACTCCCAACGACTTTTAACGGCAATCGGTGGTGGTTGGCCAGCTGCCGACGGTGGTCGCTAGGTGACGATGGTGGTCAATGATTTGTTTTAAATATAAGGACATTATTGTCTAAAAAAATTAATTAAACAAGGGTAAAATTGTAAATGGTAGATTAAATATGGGTAATATCGATTTCTTGAAGGGCATGTCACGCCAAGGTTTTAAAACCCGCCCAAGTTGAAACCCAATAAAGTGATTGGGTCCTAGGTTGATCGGTTGAACATGTTTGATCGGTGGGTCAAATTGGTGATGTCAGCTAGACCTAGCAAAACGGGTGGGTGGGCTGGGTTCGGGTCAGGTCATCACGGGTACGAGCCCAATACAGGTCAAGATATATGGGTCCAAAATATTGGGCCCATACCCTACCCTATGCGGGTATGGGTGGACTCGCAGGTACCCCTTTTTCTCTCTCCAGGTTTTGGTTTTTACATTTTCACCCCCAATAGTTTTCAATTAAGATAGTTACACCCCAAAATTCTTGCAATTTTTATTTTTTACATTTACACCCCAAAATCAACTACTCTAAATTCAATTTAATTTAGAATATAAACAAATATGAACCAAAATAAACAAATAACACATAAACAAACACAATAAGTCAATAACATATAATACAAAACTATAAATACCAACCAAAATAAACAAATACATAATCACTAATAGTAATACAAATAAACAAACACAAGTCAAAAACATATAATACAAAACTATAAATACCAACCAAAATAAACAAATACATAATCACTAATACACATAAACAAATACAATAAGTCAATAAACTACAAATACCAACTAAAATAAACAAATAAATAATCAAATGTTCAACAAAAAACATTCTTATGGCAGCAAATGTTCATCCCACAATGGGGGTGATAGAGTCTCTTGATTCCATGGTCCCGGGATTAGTTAATGGCACATTAAGATCATCATCCGAATCATCATTCACATCATCATCTACAAAACAATAATCAACTACAAATATTAATAAATATAAATAATAAAATATATGAAATATTATGTTAACATGTTACCTGTAAACTCATATCCATATAGCCAAGTGTGAGTGCATATAAAAGATTAAGCATTTTTTGGTCGAAGTGAGCTTCGATATTTGTTGAGCACTTTATTGCCAATACTAAAAGCAGACTCCAAAGCAACGAATGTTATTGGTATTGCCATGATATCACGAGCCATCATGGCAAGTACCGGATAACGATCACGATTGTTCTTCCAATGATCGAAGATATCCAAATTTTGATATTTGATGCAGTCAAACCTCATCTCTTCCAAATAAAGATCTAATTCGGATTTCTTAGAGAAAATGAAATCACTCTCATAGTTGTCAAAATCCTCCACCATTTAAATAGTTAAGTGTCAAAAGTTAAAATTAAACAATAAACAATGCTTCATTTATCATAAGAATATAAAAACTAAAAAGTATAGTAACTTACAGAAGAATGATCTATACGCCTACCAAGAGTAGGACCACTAGCAAGAGAAACAACTGAAGGTGAGGCAGGAACTTCTTTGGAACATTGAGCCTTGTAAGCTTGAAAAAGCTTTTGTAAGTTATTCTTAACAACCTCCGACTTCCGTGTGGCAGTAGTCAAATCATAAAATTTCTTGAAAACATACTCCACAAATGGAAACTTGAGACGTGGGTCAAGTATAGTTGCAATCGTCAACACAAGGCTATAAGAATCCCAATATTTTGTAAATTTTGGGATCATTTATTCCGCCATGCTCCTAACAACTTCTTCCTCACTCATCCTCTCTTCAATTAAACGAATTGAATTTCCCACACACATTTCAGGTACAAGTTTGTTGTAGGATATTTAGAACCCAAGAATAAAGTCGTAATATCATAAAATGGTTCCAAGAACTTTCACATCCTCGCCCCCTATCCCATTCGTCATCTGATGGACAAAATTTATAACTGAGATCTATTGTTGATAAAGCCACAAACACAGGACGATATATTAGCGCCGTTTCAAGCATTAAAAATGTCGAATTCCATCTAGTGGAAACATCCAACTCAACCCCATTGAGCTTTTCACTCCCATTTGTATAGCAAGTTCTCCAAACTTGATTCTTCTAGCCTCAATTGTTTTAATACATTTCACACTATCTCGAATCTTATTTAAAGCGACGCTAGTAGCTTTTAACCCTTCTTGAACAATAAGATTCAAGATATGTCCAGAATATCGCACATGGAAAAATTCACCCATACATAACAAAGCATTTTGTACACAAAGTTGATTCCTCAAGATATCCTCCATTCTTTCATTACTCCTTGCATTATCCAAAGTAATTGAGAAAACTTTCTTTTCAATTCCGTACTCTTGCAAGAAATTCATAATATTATCTGCCAAAACAACCCTTGAGTGTGGAGGAGAAATATGGCAAAAGTTCAGTATTTTACTTTGTAACTCCCAATCCTCATCTATATAATGAGCTGTCAAAGAAATATATCCCTTAGTTGTACCAAAAGTCCAAACATCAAAAGTTAAGCAAATTCTACTAGTAAGCCTCCTTAATTCAAGCTTAGTTTTTTTGCTTCGTCCTTTCATATATTTTCAAACAATCCGCCTTAGCAGTGTTCCTAAAATAATGCTTATGCTCCTTACAAACATACAAAAAGACTCTCCTAGTTCCTTGATTCTCCACATATGAATATGGATAATTATGTTGAATAATTGATAAGGCCATATAGTCACGATAAGTCTCTTGACTAATCTTTCTACTTTGCAATCTATGATCATGATCAATCAATAATTGCCCTACATCATGGTTGCCACGTTTTGGACAATCTCCCATATGACACCTAGCCCTCTCATTCTTATTCTCATCAACATGTGTCTCAAAGTAATTCCAAACTTATGATGTTTTACGTTTATCTCTAGAACTAGTTGCAGGAATACTAGAATTAGAAGGAGGTGGCATTACCCTAGAAGCATCGTCACTTGCTCTCACGTTAACCATATCCGTTTCTATAGTTTTAGAATCCGCCATGTCAATGCTTGAGACTACCAAAATATATATATATATATTAGATTGATGGGGTGATATTACAATAATATCAATGTAAATATTATATTAAAATAGATTGAAAAATAAATATAACTAAATGTGATTAAATTATATTGACTTATTGTAATTACAATAATAGCAATATAAATATACACTCCATTTTGCAAATACCCATCATTCATTATTCACATTTTGCTACTAAACAAAATCAACAACATTCCTCCAAGGCATTTAAGAAATCAAATGGCAAATCCAATACAAACACTAAGGGCAATTTCTAGTTTGGAGTCGTAATCTAAAAGTCACAATCTGAAAGTGTTTAGTGGTACTGGTGCATACTTATCCAGCCCTTTTATTGATGGGTTGTTTTCATCTTTATGTAATAAGTCATTGAAGATTTTGGGTTATAAGTTATTGATTTGATAAAGTGTAGGGCATGGCAGTAGATGCTTCCGAATCTGAATCTGCACCCACCTACAATCTTCAATTCAGCGTTTAAATATTGTTCGACTCCTACTGAGCTGAGAAGAGGTCAATGGTCAAAAAATTTGCATTTACATTACCTCCTCTTGTTTAAGTGCAACACTTGTTGTAAGACTTTTCACAAACACCAAACACGCATTTTCACAAACACCAAACACGCATATAGCTATCTCAAAATCAAAACCCCGTGTCATAAAATTTACACAAACATTTTCACAAACACCAAACACACATATAGCATTACAAGCCACAGACTTAAAAAATTAAATATAAAAAAAAACACACACACTTTACCTTATTGTTTTAATCTGAATAGATATGTTAAAAATTAAACATCTAACTTGATTGAAAGAAGAAACATATTTTTAGGGCTATTATAAACATGTTAAAAACTCACCGATCTGCAATAGTGGTGTGAGAGAAGAGATGTTGACGATGACGATGACGATGACGATGACGATGTGAGACGGTGAGAGAGGAGAGTTGCGAGTCTTGCGACGGAGAGAGAGAGGAGATGGCGAGTTGCGACGATGTGAGAGAGAGGAGATGGCGAGTGGTGACTGTGATCTGTGAGAGAAAGGAGTTCAAAAATGGCGACGGTGGGATTGGGATAAGAAATTGAGAATGAGATGAGGCTTGAAAGTTGAGAGAATGAGAGTTCAGAGTCGAATTGTTTTAGTTAGGGATTTCAATTTTCAAATCCCCTTTTTTTAAACAATAAACAGGTACCCACAGGTTTACCCGTTGATAATACAGGTCAGGTACAGGTCCAAAAAAAAAAGGTCCAATACATTAGACTCATACCCTATATTTTTTACTTGGGTACGGGTCGACCCGCGATTCTAGAGCCGTTTTGCGAGGTCTAATGTTAGCATATAAAACAGTTAGAATTTAGCAAAAACACTCGTAAAATTACATGTAAGTCCCTACAGGTTTAAAATCTTGTAAAAACACCCTTAATTACACCATCGACATCTACAACTTAGGCCAAATACGGCCTTTTTCTGGCGTCAACAACACACCCCATCACCACGAAAACTCTTCCCTCAGCCTCCTGACCAAAACCTATCTCATCTCACCCTTGTTCGCCTTGCTAATCGACAACAACAACAGGCTGTTGCCACTAATTTATTTTTGCGATTTCCAATCGTTTCACTTATCAGAAATCACCTCCGTCACCACCTTTCCACTAACAAGTCCTTCCTCTTAGAAACCCTTAACATTTTAGCCTTCAATTGTTCATTAATCATTGTCCCAATTTCTAGGGTTTTCAATAAATAGTAAATTTGGTAACACGACCCGATAAAGGCCTCAAGTGCAAATTCAACTGGTCAAGCTAGGCTGGGTTTTAAAACACTGGCTAACACTTTCAAATGGCATGAGAGTAATGACTTGAATGATAAGAAAGTTATCAATTCATATACATTATTGTCAATCGCTATTTGTATTGTGATATTGTTTAACAAGTTTGTTTTGATTTAATTGATCCAGTTATTCCCTCCTAGCTAGTGAATAGCTAAGATGTAAACTTACAGTGCGAAGTATAGGGTCTAAACAAATTGTGCATTAACATCAAGGTTTTGTCCCCAAAAAAAAAAAAGAAAATAAGTTTCACAAGTGCCATTGAAAACAAGATCATTTTTACCACCAACAACCTCCAACATGCTCCACAAATGCCAAAAAAAAAAAAATTTAATACAGAAGTGTAGCTTGTATATCAGTGGAGAGAACCAGTTTCATGGTAAATGACAGGAACCCCAGAAATATATTATTAGCATACCGATGAAGAGAATTGAATCATACAACACAAGCCCTATTGTGGGAATTCCATACACTGGATGATGTCACCTAGCTCAGATTCTTGCAGCCTCCTTTCCATCCTGCTGAAGCATATATTCTCTTTTCATTTCTTCCAAGACAGCGTCATTAGTGCTGCAAAAACAAACCATGTCAGATACTTGAATTTTCAGACTCAATTTTTCAATCTAAGTTTAGTCTTTGAGATGATTATTATGTCTTCACTCTTACTTGAACTTATATAATCTGCCGTTGTCAAGATTAAGCCTGCCAAAACATTATCTCCTATTTTGGGACTCCATTTTTGTCAAATAAGGTTATATATGTGATAAAATTTCAACACCACAACTCAAACCACATCCTGAACACAACAGTTACAGCCAGTCATAAACGTGACATCCTTTTTTTCCATTTTTTTCATTCATCTGCTTTGTAGTTCAAATGCAGGAACACAATAAAGGCCGTTGTTCTTTCAATCAATTCTCCCTTAGTCTTTTGGACCATTGATAAGACATGATACTTATTGTTCAGAAACATAAGAGTTGAGCTATACATGAATAAAGATAGGACTTTTGATGTCTCCACAAAAACAAATGTTTGCTAGAAACGACAATTTTCAGGTCATCAACAGGTCCAAAGTGTATTAAATTATTGATATTTATATTGATTAAGTGCAAAACAAATGCTTGCATCAGTGAAGAAATTTCCAACAAGTTCAATAGGTACCATTGAAAATTGCAAGAGATGCAGTAATGAAGAAACAAATGATCTAAAATTGACAATAAAGTGATGATCAATGGAAATGAATTGTCCAGAAGTATAAATGTTTGTAGACTGGAACCAATTCCATACATATTCATATTTTCCTTATCATCTCTAGGCACATCTAATCATGTTGATGAATAATAATATATTCTAAAGCAAAACCAACTCTGGAAAAAAGAGCATTAACATTCCAAATAAAAGCCCTCAGATATTAAATAAAACATAACATGTATATAGGCAAAATAAGAGGGAGGAAGGCTTGCAAAACATTTTGCAATTCATGCTATAGGACCCGATGGTACAACAGTGAACAGCCACAGAAGCTATGAACAGATCAAATATTTGGTTAGATGTTTTATAATAATCATATAACAGATCAAAATGGGGACCTGTATCGGATACATTTCAGGATCCAGGACTGAAAAGTCCAATCATGGATTTACATTTCTATTTTATGTTTTGAAAAAAAAAAAAAAAAATTACTAAGGAAATTATCCAAATGAAATCTATCAAAATCTGAAGCTACTGTCAGCACAAAGTTGACTCAAATGATTCTTAATCTTTAACCTTTGATCATATTTTCATAAACACGTTTCCTTTACAAATCACAGCCTGAAACATTGCCAGATGGAACACTAAAACTCTCTGAGTGACATGGACAAGAGTGTTAAATTTCAGTCTTGCGGGCAGTCACTCAATGCAAAAATGCTAATAAAAATGTCAACAACCATTTGACATTTCTAAAAATACAAAATAAAATAAAATAAACAATGCTCACCCAAGATAGCAAAATGAAATCTGCATGTAGTGCTCCTACTGGGGAAAGGTAAGAATAGAAAGCATTTTCAAGTACAAATGCTTCCCCTTTGAAGGTTTTACGAAAAGACACTTCTTAGAAAAGTGCCGATCAAGCCATTTAAATCAGACTTTAGATACTTTTTTAATAAAGCAATTCAAATATTTTTTCATCATCTAAGTAATTTCCTTGTCTATTTCAAATCAAACACTACAATTGATGCATAATTCATAAATGCACTTTCAGCTCCCAAATACATCCTTACTCAGTTCTCTAATACTAATTCTATTAGCAGAATCATAAAGCTACATCCTAATATCATCCAAACACATTTTAAACAATAAATAAAGAAAGAAAAACATGTTTCTCCGACAGAATAAACTTACTATTGATGAAGGCAATTGTTTAACTCTTTAGCTTGTTTGCGACACTGCCACACAATCGAAAGTGTTTTTCCAGCAGCACATTCAGCATACTTGGACGTGTAACGATCACATTCTTTTAACGCCTTTTGCTTCATTTTACTCCGCAAAGCTACCATTTTTTTTTTTTTTTTTTTTTTAATTAAAACATTATTGCAATTTCAAAACAAAAACATAAACTTTGCGCAATCAAACAAGGGTTTAATTTACATATAGTACCTTCTTCTACTTTCTTCTTCACGTGATTCTCTCGTGCTTCCTGAACGTATCCCATTTGACGGAGCTTCTCTGGTAAAATGATGTTCGTTCCTTGCTTGGATTGTAACAGCTGCGAGTCTTTGAGGAGGAAGAAGATATGAAGGTTAATTTACTTATTGGACTTCTGAAAATGTAGTTGGGCCTTAAGACCCAGTTTAATGACCCAAGAGAAAATGGACTAAGCCCAACAATCTAGGCCCAGTTTAGTGACCCAAGGAGAAATGGATTAAGCCCAACAATCTTAGGCCCAGTTTCAGGAGTAGACAAACAAAACGGTTCCATTTTATAGTTGAACTGAACCGTACCGTCCCGTACAAGAAAAAATTGTACCTTACCATTAGACCTGGCAAACACGCGGGTGTACCCGCGGGTCAACGGGTACCCGCACCCAACGGGCGGGTACGGGTAATACATATTTTGACCCGTGAGAATCTGACCCGTACCTGGTCCGCCCGTGACTTTTGTGGATGGACCGGGTACTACCCGCGAGTACCCGTGGACCCGCAAATTTGAAATTTAAAAAAAAAAAAAAAAAAAACTTATCACTCGGTATTCCAGATCTTTCCACAACCTTCCTCTCTTCCTGTGCGCTACCTTATATTTCCTTTCCAATTCTCTCCCCACAATTCCATTATTCGCTTATTCAGATTTCTCTCCACGCTTTCTTCACTTCTCTGATCTTTCGCTTGCTGCCATGGCCTCTGAAGCTGAAACTCCTGAGATTTCTTCTTTGTTTGAGCGACTCTTGAGGCACAAAGATATGTCTTTATTTCTTCCCTTTATTTTGGGTTTCACGGGTAACATCTCCACGAGAGAGAGTAATCCTGAACACACAGATCAAGAAAAACTACGAATTCGAGTGGGAGAATTATTCTAATTAACCCTTTGACTCAAGGAATGGTGGTGATTGAAGGAACGTCAAGTTTGGATTCTTTGATGAGGAACTTAGTATCCAAAGATGGTCAACCGCCAGCTTCCAAGGCGTCTGTGGAGGCTCTGCGGAGTTTCGAGATTGGTGATAGTGAAGATGAAAAAGAAGGGGAAGTGGGTGAGTGTGTAGTGTGTTTAGAAGAGTATGAGGTTGGTGAGATGGGGAAAGAGATGCCATGTAAGCATAGGTTTCACACTAAATATATAGAGAAGTGGCTTGGGATTCATAGGTCGTGTCTTGTTTGTAGATACAAGATGCCTGTTGATGAAGAAGAAATTGGTTACAAGAGAGATGAGCAAAGGAGAGAGGTTTGGGTCAGCTTTTCTTTTAATAGTGGTAGGAGAAGTGGGGATTCTGATCCTGAATCTAATCAAACTCAAAATCAAACTTCTCTTGCAGCAGATTTTGAGTCTGCTGATGTCTCTTCTTCCCCAAGTGGGAGAGAAAGAGAAAGAGAGACTGTGATTTGAAGCAGATTACAGAAAAATAAATTTTCACGGGTGACCCGTACCTACACGGGATGGTACGGATCATGAAAATGTCGACCCGTGAGATTTTTTCACCCGCGACCCGTTCCACCCGTGACCCGTTGTTACACGGACCATACCCGCCCGTTTGCCAGGTCTACTTACCATACGTATTAGATTAATAATCGAATTATACCGAACCAAAAAAATTAGTAAGGTATGATTCAATTTTTCAATGGAGGGCTTTTTGATATTTTTAGGGTGTTTTATGATATTTTTTGGGGATTTTATTTTTGTAATTAAAGAGAGTATTTAAAAAAATTAAAAAAACAAAAATATAAACCGTTCGATTCGAATAAACCAAAAATTGAAAATCGTATCATACCGTTCTTAAAAAAAATCAAACGGTTTTTTTTTTTGCTAAAAAATCATACCGTATCAGATTGAACATATAACTTCACTTTTTTTTTGTCCATCCTCATCTAATTTAGGGTTTTTGTCGCTTATTTTTAAACTAACAAACAACCCAAAAGAATTTGATATAAGTATCTCTAAACTGATTTTATATAAAGTAGATTATTAAATAATCTATTTTATTAAAAAAAAAAAATTTGTACCTTTTTAGTATTCAAAAGTGGTGTTTTCATAAGAGTCAATTGACTTTATTTGGTTATTGACTGTTCATCTATTGATCTCAACCACCACTTGTCTTTTTGCTCAACAAAGGCCGTGTTTGGTTCACTACTATTATCCATATTCTGGATCTGATTTTTTAAATAATATTTGGCACATTATTTCAAAAATATTACCTATTTTTTTAATTATTTTTAGAACTCATAAGGTTATTAATTTCATTAAATTCTCCCTGAAAAAAAGTTTAAAAATTAGCAAAAACACCCCTACGACCTATACTTGCCAGATTTCGACAACCACCATCGGTGGTAGCCGGAATCTGTTCAACGGCCTACCTACCGACCAGAATTGGCCGGAAGTTCACCGATCTGGCCTTTTCCGGCCAGATTGACCACGGATCTGAAGACCAAATCTTAGTCATCGTTGACCGAAAACGACGACCATATCTTTGGCAGTCGCTAACGGCCAAAGATGGCAGTCGTTTTAGCCTTTTTCGACCGTCGCGGCCACAACATGCCTTAGATCTGGTCTTTTCCGACCAGATCCGTGGTAGATTTGGCCGAAAAATGCTATAACGCGTGTTACGACATAGATCCGACCAGTCTATGTCATAACTCGATTTACCGGTCTGTGTCGTAACATAATTTTTTGGCCAGATTCTGGTGGTAGTGGCCGAAATCTGGCACTGCAAGTGATGGGGGTGTTTTTGTTATTTTATATGTTAGGGTGTTTAATTAAGTTAACAAACCTATGAGCTTTTTCATAAATTTTTAAATTTTACCTCGTAATACTCCCTTATTAAATTACCCAATATTATTCCTAAAATCTTATCCAAAATAATAAACCAAACACATTTTTACATGTCTAATTATAATTAAAAATAATAAATTATTCCATAATTATAAAGGAAATTTCTGGGAAATTTCTCAATCACAATTCTTTGTCTTAATAATCAAGGATGGGGACCATAAATTGACTTGACAAACCTCTTCGCCAATAACAAAGCCACCAACTTCTTGGAATGCTCAACATCATAAATCAGAACAACAGATAAAAGTGAACTAAATAGCAGCTAAATATATTTCAACCTAATTTTTAAGGACTAATGATTGCTATTTCATTTCACCCTAAGACTTGTTCATACTTTCAAATGTCATCTCCACAGTAAATAGTCTCTCTAAAAAAAAAAACAAGAAAAAGACTTGTTCAAAGCTCATCAAACTCCATTTATGATAATGCTTCACCTCACATGCCCCACTCCACAAATATGATAACTGTAAATGAAGTTCTCCATTTATGAAAAATCATATATATTTATTTATTAGCTTATATTTAATAGAAAGTTCTCAACCGGAAATGAGAATTTTCAGAAGAAATATTGTCGATGGTAAACTTATCAGTGAAGTAAATCTTGGCAGAATGGCACTTGACATAAGTGACACAATGACATAAGTAAAGCTTATTCTTAAGGGACTTGTAAATGAAGTAAGTTTCAGTTATTAAAATTTGTTTAAGAATTTATTTAGTCATTTCACTTCAATTTGGGGCAGTTCCTTGTCTCTTGTCTTTTGGTGGACGGGTATAGGCATTTACTAATTAAATTAAAGAGTAAACGACATGTTCTCACGCAAGGTTTGGCAAAATAACAAGTTTCTACCTCTAGTTTCATAAGTTTTATTTTCACCCTTAAATTAACAGAAAATGTATTTAATATAATGATCAAAGGTTAAAATAGTTATTTAACTATTTACAAAAATAAAAATTTTAAAGTAACCCTCAAAGTCTCAAAATAAGTTAAATAACCCTCCACAAAATGGGAGGGATGGTGAGTCGCCAACGAGAGGAAATCGGCCCCAAAAAAAGCACCCAAACAGCACAAGCTAACGTCCACCACCTCTTGCTAAAATGGGTGGTTATTTTGGTGAAAAGAAGGTTGGAGAGGATGTTGCTGGTGGTGAGGTGGTTGTGGTCGTGGAAGGTGTTGTGGTGGTGGCGGCCGTGAAAGGTGGTGGTGGTGGTTGGGAGAAGGTTTACGAGAGTGTAAGCTGGAGGGCAAGTCGCTGATTGCGAACTTTTATTTAACAGGTTGTGTTTGATCGGAAAAAGGTCAAAGGAGAAAGCTTTTGGAGGCGCCGACAACCCAAAAAATCCAACAAGTCACAAACACTTCTAAAGAATCTCAGTTTACGTCCAAACATCCAACAAAATCAACCCAAAACAATCCTTCAAACTCACACAAAACCCAAGGAATATGGCCTTCGAGATGGTGAAAAAGGAGCAAAGAGGGTTCGGGGGACAAGGGGGTTTTGTAGAGGGTATACTGGGGAGTGGAATGGCTAGGTAAAGGGCTATTTCCAGTGGGAAGGGTGGTTGGAAAAAGGTTCGGAAGTGGCGGCCCAAAAAAGGCTTTGAAGTGGGGGTTATTTTCTAATTCTATTAATTTGGGGGTTAAAAGAAATTAAAAATATTTTGTCAAGGGCAATATAGTAATATCACTTTCTCTACCTGTGTCAAAGTCTAAAAGTTATTAACGGTGTTGGTTTAAAGGTGAAAATTTATAATTTATAAAATCAGGGGTAAAAACTTGTCATCTCGCCAAACGTGGGTGGGAACATGTGGTGTACTCTAAATTAAATAACCAACTCTATAGCACATCTTCACTACCCACAATAATACTATCTTCTAAATTAATTTGACATTAAATTGTTAATACATCTATATTATATCATTTATTTAGTTATATCATTAAGATTTAAGTGAATTATTTTTTTAAAAAATATCATATTACATATAGGGTTAAATTATTGTACCATAAAAGTTTGACACAGATTTATAACATAAATTTATGATCTTTGATTCATGATAATCCAATGACTTAAAATTTGCTTAATTGACATTAAAAATTAACTAACTCTAACTTCTTATTTAAACCCATGATATCACATTGAATCAATGACTACAAATTTGTGTCAAAAATTTATATTACAATAACTTAGCTCATACACATACATAAATATTCAAAATTTAAAATCTTGACTAAGAAATTTAAACTCAAAGCATGAAACAATACTTTACTAATTAAATATCCAATTCTATATTATCATATCATAATACCATACTAATAAAATACTTTATCGTACAATAGTATCAAATATATTTTCTTCTAATTAATCATAAATATAAAAGTTTATTTTTTTTTTTCTCAAAGTGAGATCCTTATATTTAGTGTTTCATTTCTTTTAAAAAGTATTAAAAACATTATTGTAATTATGAAAAACCTCTTAAAAAATATAAAAAAAAAATGTTCCTTAAGAGTATAAAATATTCTTTAAAAAATTAAGAAAAATCCTATAATCAAAGTATTTTAATACTTGCATAAAAGGAATGAGTTTAAAATTAAAATTTGAAAAATAAAATAAAATAAAGCATATATATATAAAAGTAATACCATACTTATAATTCAATCTTATAAATTATCTCTCACAATCTCAATATATTATCTTGTAATTGGTTAGTTTACAAATATATTTTACTTGCTTGCTATGGTCCTATTTACCTATTTGTAAATTGACCAATTACAAATCGTTATATCAGAATTATAAGAGAAATTTATAAGATTGAGTCCTGAAATCATCTTTTAAAACAAAAAAAAAAAAAAAAAAATTTGGTTAGATTGGAAAATGGAAACTGTGAAGTGTGAAAGAACAAGAAGCGTGAAAGGAAGCCCACAACAAAGGAGCAACAATGATGGGTTTTTATGCGTGCGAGTGTGTTTTGAGAGTTGACGGTCAATTCCAAGGGAATCAAAAATCACGGAATCTGCGCTACCTAACAGTTGTCGCCTTCTCATTGGACCCCTTCCTCTTTTCACTTCCTTTATTTATTCTTTTCTCCATAATCACGTCCCTTCTTCGCACGATACCCTTATACGTTGCGTTTCACACTACTTCCCTATCGACCTTTCCCTCTTTCCTCTTTAGGGTTAGTCAAGGGTTTCAGATCTTTTACTTTATTCTACTTTATTTACTCTTTTTACTTTTCGTTTCTTGTTATTGATTTCTTTTGATTAGATCCGAAGGTATTTGCTTGATTGATTGATCTCTTGTTTCGGTTATTGATTTACTTGATTTTAGTGTTTAATAATTCGATCTGTTAAGACGTGATCTTTTCGTAGATTTGTTTTCTTGTCTTTTCTGATATCTGTATGGTTGCCAAGAAACTGTTAGAAGCGGAGGGAAACTGATTGTTTGATTTTGATTGTGATTCTTCTTGGTAATAATTATTGAGACTGAGAAACAGGAACTTGTGAGTGGAAATTAGTTTTGAGATTGCCATTTGAGCCGTTTAATGCTTGATGTTACATGTTTATCTCTTCTTTCTTCTTTAGATCTGCTTGGCTGCAGAGAAAATGTTGGAGAGGAAGAGAAATTTGTTATTTGATTTTTATTTTTATTTTCTTTAGTTGTTGAGACTGAGAAACTAAATTTGTAGTGAAATTAGTTTAAAATTGCGTTTTTTAGCTGTATGACGCTCTATTTGATGAGATGATTTGAGGTTTTGTTTCTTTTTGTGTTTATTGGCCGAGAAAACGTTGTCAGCAAAGAGAAATTGTCTATTTGGCTTGGTTTTTTAATTATTGAGACTGAGTCAAGGAGATTTATAGTTTAAACTAGTCTGGGATTGCTATATAAGCTACATGATGCTTGATTTGGGCTGATTTTGTGTGGTTATTTTTTTTCTTTTGGCCGTTTCGAGGCCAACAGAATTAAGAAAGAAAAGAATTAGTGTTATCTATTTGAAAATATGAAGATCTCTACATGAATGAATTTGAAGTGACTTTTTGGTTCACTTGAGTGTTTGTCATAGTTTTAAGCCATGATATAAGATGAGATTTAATGGTTTTGAATTAGATTATATTGACTAGGGAAGTGTAGATTCTGATCTGTTTGCTTGCTGAGAAAGTGTTTAAAATTGAAGGAATTCAGTCTTTGTTTAGGATGCTTAATAAAAGTAAGATCTTTAAGTTATTTGATGTTAACAACATCCAAAGGAGAATAATTGATGAACTTGTTAGATTTGTTCACAGATAGACTGTTATTGCTATGTGACACCATGCATATAATAAAGTTAGAAGACATCTGATTTACTGATATATAAGGCATAAATCATTTTCATGAGTGAAACTGACTTGAATCATCTTGCAGAATTAAATTTTAGATTGATATAACAAAGATGTCGCCTACCGAATCAACTCGTGAAGAAAACGTGTACATGGCCAAGTTGGCTGAGCAAGCTGAACGTTATGAAGAAATGGTGGAGTTCATGGAGAAAGTTGCAAAGACAGTTGATGTTGAGGAGTTAACTGTGGAAGAAAGGAACCTTCTCTCTGTTGCTTACAAGAATGTGATTGGGGCTAGGAGGGCTTCATGGAGAATCATCTCTTCCATTGAACAAAAGGAAGAGAGCAGAGGAAATGAAGACCACGTGTCAGTCATCAAGGAGTACAGGGGCAAAATCGAGGCTGAGTTGAGCAAGATCTGTGATGGAATTCTGAGCCTCCTTGAGTCACATCTCATTCCTTCAGCATCTTCTGCTGAGTCCAAGGTGTTCTACCTTAAGATGAAGGGTGATTACCACAGGTATTTGGCCGAGTTTAAGACTGGTGGTGAGAGGAAGGAAGCTGCTGAGAGCACTTTGTTGGCCTACAAGTCTGCCCAGGTATTGGTTATGTTCTTTTGTCTAAGCATAATATTTTATTCTTTTTGCTGCAATTTTACTGTTTCCAGTATGGATTGCTTAGTTTGTTTATGCTATTGTTGATGTTTGTGCAGGATATTGCTTTGGCTGAACTTGCTCCTACTCACCCAATAAAACTGGGACTGGCTCTTAACTTCTCTGTGTTTTACTATGAAATCCTTAACTCACCTGATCGTGCTTGCAATCTCGCTAAGCAGGTGTGTATACATAACTACTTTAATCTTGTTATATATGTTCTTGTTTGGACAATCTGGAAAAAACATGGGATGATAGCTGATGCAGGAATTTGTACCTCATAACGGTAAATTTTGCATTTTTATTTCGTGGTTGTTCTGCACTTATCTTTAATTGATCTACTGGCTGATAACTTGAATTTTTGTGAAAAAGAATTAATTCAGGATAAAGGCTTATGCTTTATCTTTCCAATGATTTCTTTGAAATGTTTATATGCTTGAAAAAATGACCTATTCTAGGACCTGATTAATTTTAGCTTTTGCCCAAATTACTCTGTCAAGAATCTCTTCAAACATTAAGTAATCTAAGATATAAATGATCCACCCTGATATTTATATTTATAGAAGTCCAAATTAAGTGCATGGTATGAAATAAGACTGTTAGAATTATATGATTCTTTAACATGAGAGTGAGTGCTCTTTCTCATATTTGTTGGGATTATGTCGTGCCCCATCTTTCTCTTGCTGTTACTGTTCAACTCTTTATGATTATGTTTTGCATTTGAGAGAGAGTGAGTGTGGCTCTGGTGGGATCTTTACAAACCTTTTCATGAAGAATATAGTAATTAGTGGAAATAAGCGTGTAGAATTGCATGGAAATCATTTACAATATTTGTGTACTTAAAATAGCCATACTATTTTCACTTGGCAGGCTTTTGATGAGGCTATCTCTGAGCTGGATACATTGGGTGAAGAATCATACAAGGACAGTACATTGATAATGCAACTTCTCCGAGACAATCTTACACTTTGGACTTCTGATATCACCGTATGTTGTCCCTCTGTCTCAATCATTCGTTTCCTGTGTGTGTAGTAGCCATGTGTTAATGTGACCTAGTTTGAAATTGGTTGATACCCTCATTGCACAACAATCTGACTGGAGTGTGATATTTCTCGGTCTGATTCAAATACCCATTATCACTATTTGGTCAAAGTACCATAAATCACATAATCTAAATTTGGATGGAAGTTGTTTATCGCTTATATGGTTCATAATCAGACAAATGTTAAACAATCTCATTGTTTGAGTTGCACGCACATCCCGTTATTTCATGATCGATTAGATCCTTTTTTTATTTTATTTTATGAGGGCTCTGATGCAAATGCTGCTTTATTTTACCGTTTTATCATTTAAGCCGTTCCTTGTTTGATGAATTTGTCTTGATTTTAGGATGATGCTGGGGATGAGATTAAGGAAGCATCAAAACGTGAATCAAGCGAGGCGCAGCAGTGATGAGTTCAGTTGATAGGATATGTACTCTATTTTTATCTTGTGGCTTTTAATCTACATGGATGTCATGTGGGCAGTTGTAGCAGGATTTCATGAACTGATAATCTCGAGTGTTGACAAAACCTGGGGTTGAAATGTTCCAACAGATTGTAAACTAGCTTAAATTATTGATGAGAAGAATTTGGTTTGGCTTTCATGTAGTGTTTTGAGTGCAATGCTGTGTTTTGTCGAAATTAGTTGTGTCAATTAAATTCAGAATTTCAATTGCTTCATTGTTTGGATTATATCCTGGTAATTCGAGTTTTATCGAAGTGCAAATCGGGAACTACATATCTGGTGATTGGCCGGTTGCTCATGCCATGCCAATAGTATCTGGTTCTTAGTTGTCTTTTGATACCATCTGGTGAGATAGCTTGTAGAATGGCTTTTTCTTTTTATAAATCTACTTGCCCTGTGGTCTCCATGGCCAGGGGAGTTCGTTGTCGTTGATCATTGTTATGACTTATGAGAGGTGATGCACCTTTCAAAACTTCAATTACTTCAAATTAAGGTTCGTGTTTGTTCAGGCCTTGTAGTACTTGGTCGAGTCTTTTACAGTCGCTATTTAGTGTTGTATTTTCTTCTAAAAGAGTAATTTATTCTTTTGGCACTAATTCATGAAGTCCTCTCAAACCAAACGAGGGCGTAAAATATTCATGCGTAAGGCTTCAATTAGTTCGTCTAAGTTGGTAATTTTTCTTGCATCTCGCCTCTCCCCCAACACCCCCACCAAGCCCAGGTATCGTATACACCTCCAAAATAAAGAGCCTTGAATATTAAAAGAGAAGTGCTTATACCTAACAAAATTAAGTGCGCGGTCATTTTATTTCTACCTTTGCATACATAACTGAAGAATGAAAAAGACTCTTTAACAGTCTCAGGTCCTTTTCTTGTCTGAGAATTAAAACTTATAAGAAATCATTGTGTTTGCAACCTTTTCATACATAACTGAAGAATGGAAAAGACTCTTCAACAGTCTCAGGTCCTTTTCTTGTCTGAGAATTAAAACTTATAAGAAACCATTGTGTTTGCAATTGGCTTATGTTCTGCTGATTGCAGCATTAGATCAAATATAAATAAGAATCTGTACATAAATTTCTTATGTGTTGATGACAAGGATACGAATCAGCATAAAATGGACTAGTTCTCACTGCACAACAATAAAATGACAAAAGCTCACATAAATGTATGGCCCGGCATTTATCAATTTAGAGTAATGTTACCAAATAATCTATTCTTACAAACTTATCTTATAATGCTCGATGTGCAAAAATATAAAACGTCATTTTTAATGGAACAAAGAAACGACAATTCCTCATGGGAGGAATGTCTATTCCTTTCGAAGAAACAACTATTCATTTCATAAGGAATATTTGTTCCTCAAGTAACAACACTATTCCTCAAGAAATAATAAATCCTTTGGTTGTTCTTTAACGAACATGAAAAAATGATTGTTTCTTTATAAAGAACGATAGTTTGTTTCTAATACTATCTTGGGTGTGTTAAGAGTTGATTGAATATGGTGACAGCTAATGTGATAATACTAATTTACTATCACGTTAGAGTTATAAGATAATGGTGTGAGATTGAGTTATACAAGTAACATTTTTCACTAATTTAATATAAAAAATACACAACTAAACGGCATCCACTTGTTTTTCCCATTCTCACAGTCCCACTTTGCCAACATTCATCCACTACACACAGCAGATAAATTACACAGAGCGCCCATCGAATCAAATTCGCACAACCCAACTAGCGCTAAACGCACTTAGCCCTCCCTCTTTACATATAAATATAAAACCCCACTTCTGTTTTTTGTTTTACTTGCACACTCACTGCTCATGGCTGCCACCACGTCTGTCATTGCTTGGTCTCTCTCTTTTACTCTCCCATACTCTCTTCTTTTGATATTGCTGTTGCTCCCATTTTAATGCTTTCTACTTCATTTCAGGGGCTCGGGAGAAGATGGGCAATTAGGAATAGGAAACAACGAAGAGAAAGAATGGGTTTGTGTTGTCAAAGCTCTTGAGCCTTACAAAGTCCGTTCTGTTGTTGCCGGTAGCCGTAACTCCCTCGCCATCTGTGACGACGGCAAGGTTGTGTTTTTCGTCTGTAATGATGTGGAGTATTTGTATGTAAAATTGTATTTTTGATGTTTTAGTTAGTGATGTGGGTCAGTGGGTGTTGTCTTTTTTGTTTTCTTATCAGTTGTTTACTTGGGGATGGAACCAGAGAGGGACCTTGGGTCACCCACCTGAGACCAAGACTGAAAATGTTCCCAGTCAGGTTAAGGCTCTTGCTAACGTCAAGATTGTTCAGGTAATTACGGTTCTTCTTTTGGTTGACATAAACACTTGCTATTGGTATTAAGTTAGTTGAAGTTGAAGTTGAAGTTGAAGTTGATTTGTAACTTTTGGTTTCTTGATTTTTAGGCTGCTATTGGTGGATGGCATTGTTTGGCTGTTGATGATCAAGGCCGTGCCTATGCTTGGGGTATATAAATGTTATTTCATCTTCTTTATTCTGTTGTTATTTATTACAAAGTACTTTAAAATTAATGCATGTAATAGAGCAAAAGAAATTTTACAAAAATTGGAGAGGGTTCCAAAAGGTTTATCTGTGGGGAATTAGTGTGGGCTGTAAGTGTGGTGAATGTAAGTTTGCGAAGTATGTTTGGTGCAGGTGGGAATGAGTATGGTCAGTGTGGTGAAGAACCTGAGCGAAAAGATGATACTGGTAGACCTTTGAGGAGGGACATTGTGATTCCTCAGCGATGTGCCCCAAAGCTTGTTGTTCGCCAGGTGATTTGCTCATACTAATTTGTGTATTTTGGATGAGAGGAGTTGTTTGCTTTTTCTTGTTTCTATGTGCCTTGTTTGGATACTTTTTGCCGTATATCTATTTGGGTTATTGTCAACTTGTGCTCTTAACAAACACTTAGTTGTCCTCTTTAGAAGATTCTTGGAGTCAAACCTTGTTGCAGAGCCAAACATTTGGCATTGGTTCTGTTTCCAATTTCGATAACACTGTGGATGGCTAAAATCTACCAGCTTAGTTGATTTGTAGCTGTGCTTCACAAATTCTATAGTATTGCTCTGACATTTTGATGATAGAATTGTTTTTAATCTGTTCTACGCATCTATGGATACTTAACCATTTAGTCTGGTTTATATGTCTCTCACTTCGTGGACCATTGGTACACTACACTTGTAGCATGAATTTTTTTTATGTTAACAAGTTTTTTTATTCTGTGTAAAAAAAAAAAGTTATAATAACAATAATAAGTTTCTTACTGTGGCATGGTGTAAGAATTTCCTCACCTCTACCTGACATATTCATTTACTTCTTTTGCGTGGTTGTAATTTATGAAGTGGCTTGCCCTAGATCAACTTTTGCTATTTCTAATTTGCTAATATGATAGGTGGCTGCGGGGGGAACCCATTCTGTGGTGCTTACACGTGAGGGACATGTATGGACCTGGGGTCAACCATGGCCTCCTGGAGACATGTATAGTCACCTTCGGTTTTGTTCTTCAACTTTATGTTCATGCAGGCTTCACCTTGGTTACATGCTGCTAATATATGTTCCATTACAGAAAACAAATTTTTATTCCTGTGCGAGTACAAGGGCTTGAAAAGGTTAGACTCATTGCTGTTGGGGCATTTCATAATTTGGCTCTTCAAGAGGATGGAACGTTGTGGGCATGGGGTAACAATGAGTATGGGCAACTTGGTACTGGGGATACCCAACCAAGATCGCAACCTATTCCTGTCCAAGGGCTCTCTGGTCTCACTTTGGTATGTATTACATTGCTAGAGCTTTGGTTTTTTCTTTTAAATCTGTGTTCATTTTTCTATCAATCTTACCATTTGGAGTAAGCATGTATCTAGCACTGTCAGTTTCATCTTAGTGTATAACTGTTAAATTGGCGTGAACTACTGAGAAAACTTATGTTAATTTGAGTTATTTTTTATAAAAATTGTGTACACTTGATTTTGTCAAAAATAAAATAAGAAAAAGAGCCTTCCATTTAGATTTTGTCATTTTAAGAAAAGTTATATCAAGATTGAAAATTCTGGACAGGTTTGGTAGTTGAAACTGTTACTTTAAAAATCTTAAGTTGAAGTGATATAAATGTCACAGTTGGTGTTGCATATCTGCACTTTGCCTTAGATTTATGTCTACCAGTGCGAATGCCGAATCCTGCAACTAAACATGTAGTTCTTTGGAGTCTGAATGCATCATTAGAGCCAAAGGTTTGATGAATGTTGGGCTTCTTACATTGCCATGTGTTTTGCCTGTTGGTCGATCAAATTTCTATAGTCAAATATAAACTTGACATCTTTCCTTGTCTGCTATGTCCTAATCTAAGGACTTTATTAAAAGCTCCTTAGAGATACAAGTTTGTGAACATAAATACGTCTTTTCTTTTGTTATATAACAGCTTAAAAGTTTGAGAAGGGATTATTATGAAATTGTTTTTTCTGTAAGATTATAATATACCTATGTGGTGGATGGATTGATTAATGTAGAGCTGTGATTTATGGATAGATGAGTGCTAAACTCAGATAAGGGCTCTAACAAGATGTGTTGTCTATTTTTCTAGTCACCTTCATTCCCCATGGCTTTATGGTTCAGAGGTTTTGGCCTCGACCTTTTATTCATTTATAGTTTATGTTTACTTGTCTTGAATTTCGGTTATCTATATGTTGCTAAGATGGTGTACTATGGAAAATCTTTTCTGCAATATGATTACTATTACTTTTCATTTTTAAGTCTGATTGACTATCTATCCATATGCACATCTAGGTTGATATTGCTGCTGGAGGATGGCATTCTACTGCATTGACTGATGATGGGGAGGTACTGCTTTCTTTTATTTGTTAAGGAGGTTATCTGTTTACTTATGATTTAATTGTTTGTTGTTTTAAGGATTGTTATTGGCATGTTCATTCGTAGCTATAAAGTACTGCATTCTAGTAACTGTAAGAAACAACGGATATAATTTGTCACCTTAGTTGTCAATTGTAGTCACTGAACATTCTGAATTCTGAATGTTGTGATACATTATTTTTATCAAATAGATATTGAGTTCTGAACGTTGTGAGACATTTAGATTGTCAATTGAAATAAGCTTCCATTTATGTCTGATTTTCAGGTGTATGGTTGGGGAAGAGGGGAACATGGGAGACTTGGATTTGGGGACAATGACAAGAGCAGTAAAATGGTGCCCCAACGGGTTCAACTTTTAGCTGGGGAGGACATTGTTCAGGTAGTACTAATTAATTGTTCTCAATTTCTCTCTGATTGGATCAGTTGGATCAAGTGGCTGTTAAAAGGCTTTGTGATAGATGCGTATGTTAGTCCAAAAATATGGTTTGACAACTGTCATTGCATGATCAATCAAGAATAAATCATTTTAAGCCTCTACCCTCATACAAAAACTCGGGTAGATACCTGGGATGTTAAAACCCACCTTATATCCTTGCTCTTTGTTTTCTTCGTCCTTTTCTTTTTTCCCTTTTTTCTATATGTTTTTAAGTTTAATTAACCTATCCATGATCCAGATTTCTTGTGGTGGGACACATTCAGTTGCATTGACAAAGGATGGGCGCATGTTTTCAGTGAGTATTCTTCATTGTCCATTTCTATTCTAAGTTTTAGGAGAATTATAGTTGTGATGGCTAGCAAATGTAGGATGGAAGTTGAAAGTGATGCTGGCTTGTGTCTCTATATCAATAAATGCTGAAGATGGTGTTTCTAGTAATGGATGTATTTTAATTTACCAACACTGACAGAAGCAGGTCTAGGTGTTGGGTTAGGGTGGTTGCTATTGGATTAATATAGGAATTTCTCTTAGGACACTCAACTTAATTGTTCAAAAAGGCATATATGTAAGTTGTGATGGAAATTTCATTATGATTGTCGAGGAGGGAAAAATGAGTTGTGGCTTAAGAGCCTAATTTCTCTAGAAAGGATGTAAAGAAGATTGTTGCTTTTATAATACAATATAAATTCCCATTGATGACTGGTTTTCCAATGTCCAGTTTGGACGAGGTGACCATGGACGTCTCGGATATGGGAGGAAGGTGACAACAGGCCAACCAATGGAAGTTCCTATAAATATCCCACCTCCAAGAAATGCAAGTGAAAGTGAAGCTGAGGGACATTGGATCGCTAAACTCGTTGCTTGTGGGGGACGCCACACTCTGGCTTTGGTAGAATGGCAGACTGAGGAATCCGAGGAGTCATGAAATTATGATATTAAAATGTCTGGTAATAAGCCTAATAATATTGGGTTCTGTACTATTCCACCAATACATAAAACTCATAATATCAGAATTAGACACAACATTTTCATTTGCGTTTGGTTTAGCTTAATCTCTAATTTAGTTTTCCCCTATTGTGTGGTCTTACATGAATTATGTTAAAGATTTTTTTTTTTTTTTTTTTTTTTTAATAACTTTTCAACGGTTTCTACCACTTTTTTAAAACCGGGTCTGGCCCGACCAGTTGAACCTAGACTTGAAGCCTTCATCGGGTCTGGTTACAAAATTTCATATTCATTCAAAATCCTAGAAATTAGAATATCAATCTGTGAACAATTGAAGGTTGTAATGTTAGGGTTTTTGAAGAGAAAATGCCGATGAGTGCAATGGTGGCAATGACGTCGATTTTCAATGAGTGAATCGATTGAAAAGTGCAAAATAATGTCGTGAGAAAAATCCCGTTGTCGTCGGCAACTGGGGAAGCAAATGGGGGAGGGGTGAGATGGGTTTTGGTCAGGAGGCTGAGGGGAGTGTTGTCGTTGTTGGAAACATGCCTTATTTGTTGACGTTGACGATACTGTTTGGGGTGTTTTTGCAAGGTTCCAAACCTATAGGGACTTACATGTAATTTTTAGAGATGTTTTTGTTAGATTTCAAACCTTTGAACACCAGTTTACCCCGTCGGTCAAACCGGTTAATTTGGGACCCGACCACTTTCTCGGGTTTCACCCCGGATTGGATTTTAAAACATTGGTTTTTACTACAGGCAATGACGTCTTAATGGGTTGCAGTTGCAAAAATAACGTTTTCCACCAGAAAATTTATTTAAAAAAAAATGCTTTTTAATTAAAGTATATTCATAATTTCTGGAACAAGTTTCTTTCTCCAGTGGATGGAACAACATTCTATACCTGGATGTCTTTGCAACCTTGGAAATCTGTGGTTTTCGGACTCTTAAGTAATTTGCTGGCATTGATCAGGAAGCTAATATATTTATCTTCTGTATATATATGAGATGTTACAAAATACCTGATGGCTTTAGATTTCAGCAAGAATTGAAGCTAGTTTCGGTTGGGTTTAGCGGCAGTGTCATGGCTCAGGATTTGCTGGTAAATTACTGACTGTTAAAAGAGTCCCCAAGCTAATGTTTGATACAATTTCTGCTCTATAAAATGAAATTAAAAACAGACTTTAAAGAAAAATGAAATAAGCGAACAGCTTCGTATTATACATATGAGAAATTGCCTGTTATGGTAGTAAAAATAATGGGAAGTGGCTCTCAAGAAGTTCCCTTTTAG
Organism: Pistacia vera; assembly: GCF_008641045.1. Taxonomy (NCBI): domain Eukaryota; kingdom Viridiplantae; phylum Streptophyta; class Magnoliopsida; order Sapindales; family Anacardiaceae; genus Pistacia; species Pistacia vera. Next base: position 435,194 of record NW_022196547.1, on the reverse strand, counting down.
AGGGTAGAGTCATGAGCTCTGTTTTTTTTTTTTTTTTTTTTAATCGAAGTTGGGAACTGGGATTAGGAGTCCTTCCTGACATATTAACGCCCTCAGGTGAGCCTCAATCCATTTTTTAAACCCAAAAATGAGTAAATGACCCCGGTTTGTTCTTCCTTCCTGACATAATAACATCCTTAGGTAAGCCTCAATCCAATTTTTAAACTTATTAAATGAGTCAATGACTCGTGAATCATGTATATGTAATATGCTTTTGTTTTTTTTTTTTTTATGACCAATGGTCTTTGGGGTCAGTTTACGCGCACCTTAGCTAATCCCTTGAGACCCTAGAATTACTGGTAGGGTATAAACTCTAATAGCCACCCATATTAGCAATCGTGGAGACTCGAACTCGGGAGACCATATTAGATCCTCAAACTAGGAAGATCATGTTAGATCCTCGAACTCGAGAGATCATGTTAGATTCTCCTCTTGCTATTTTACTCTCAAGGAGAATTGAACTTTGGAGACCATGTTAGATCCTCCTCTTGCTCTTTTACCCTCAAGGAGACTCGAATTTAGGAGATCATATTAGATTCTCCTCTTGCTATTTTACCATAAGGGGACTTAAACTTGGGAGAGGAAGACCATGTTAGATCCTCCTTTAGTCTTTTACCATTGCTAGCCAATGGTGGTTAATATGCTTTTGTTTTTACTTTCCTAGGTTTTGATTTTTTTGAAAGCATAAAATATTATATGCTGGATTTTGATTCTGCCTTCACCGCCATGTGAAGTAAGAATGTGTGGTTACATTGACTACTTGCTCCACTTATCCTAGTATTAATAATTATGAATGCTAATTTAGTATTCCAAGTTATTTGGTCTAATTATATTAATTTTCACATCCTCTGAATACAAAAATTGGAATACTTACTCCTAAGTGTAGCAATACTCTACAGGAAATCTGAAGAAAAAGCATCCATTAGGTGGTAAAATCCTCTTCTACACTCTGCAACATGAAAGGAATGAATTTATCAGTGTTACATGTAATGCTGCTTTCAGAACTCAATCGTCTTCTCTTTTAATTGATAACTATTTCCTCGTTTTGATTTTTTTTATATGTTGTTATCTGCTTCTGTTGCTCAGGGTTTTACTAAATCCCTTGCTATGACAGTGCTTTCTGAAGTTGGTGATAGGACATTCTGTGTTGCAGCTGTGAGTTTACTTTCTAAGATATATCCATTGATTCATTTAGATCTCATGTCCGTATGTGTTGAAACTGTTACCCCAAAATTAATTTGATTGATTGGATAAAAACTGTCAAAAACTTTTTACTTGTGAAAGATGGTATAAGTTGAACAATACAGTTATTTAGCTAGCTGACATTATGACAATGATGCCTTGAAAGATCTTGGCGATGCGCTATCCAAGGAGGAGTGTATTTCTAGGATGCCTATTCTCTGTTATAGTAAGAATATTTCATTCCTCCTATGTGCTTTGTTAATGTGCATGACAAGTCTTCTGCTGTCAACAAGAATAATGATTTTCAAACCTCTAACATAGTATAAGATGTGACTGAACTGTAGGTGATGACTATAATCTCTGCGCTAATCGGTTGGGTTGCTCCGAATCTGGTAAGAAGGAATCTATATTTCTACCATAACTTTGGTTATGCCCTCCTAGGCAATGAATCATTTGATATGGAACTATGCAGATTTCTCAGAAATGGGCTCATCACATAACGGCCTTTCTCTTCTTTGTCTTTGGAATCCAGTCTCTCTGGGGAGGACTTACCGAAGACGATGAGTATATTCTGTTCCCTTCTGCTCAGGAAGAAACATTTTTGAACATGCATTTGCTTGAGCATTTAAGGTTCCTACTTCTGTGAGAAATTTAAACCCAAATTTCTTTTCTTTAACAGTGACAATGAAGAATTGGCTGAAGTAGAAAAGGAATTGGTTGGTGTTTGTTTCCTTTTGTGATTTTGGTTCTCTTAGCATTAGATTGAAGATGGTATAGGTTAATGTCTAAACCAATCAATCTTTCTTGTTATATTGTGAGTTGTGATCTGGGTTAGTTCTCATCAATGAACAGGAAGATGAGGATCTGAAGAAGCAACATAGGCCGGTTTTCACACGTTTTTTCACACCTGTCTTTTTGAAGGTTGTTCATTGTTTTCTCCTTTTTCTGTACCAAGCCAATAAACTGATTTGTTATTACCAATGATTTGAAGATTGAATGAGTTGCAGCAGAATTGCACTATGTGAAATACAGAATTCTAGTAGAAAAAAATATGACATGCTATGTAACTGAAAACTAAATAGACCAGTTATTAATCTAAGCCTTTTTCTTCCACAGGCCTTTTCCCTAACATTTTTCGGCGAGTGGGGTGACAAGAGCCAGGTTCTAGTCCTACCTGTTAAATCATGAATCGTCTTTGCTTGAACGCTAAATTAAAATTTTATATTGAAATTTCTTGCAGTTAGCCACAATTGGTTTGGCAGCAGATGAGAACACTTTGGGAGTTGTTCTTGGAGGAATAATGTATGTTTTATCTTCTAGTTGAGAATGCTTTTTCCCTTTTAGGAATGGCAATAGGATCAAAACCTTTATTTGACTGTAACTGCAAGCTATTCTTATGATAGTTTTAGCTTCAACTGCAACTGCATTTTCTTACAATCATCATTAATTTTACTTTTATCAGTGGACAAGCACTTTGTGTAGTTGCAGCTGTTCTAGGAGGAAAGACCTTAGCATCAAGGATTTCTGAGAGACTGGTATTTTTCTTTATTTCTTCTCCATCTTTGCATTTTCAGTTTCCTGTGTATTCATCTGTTTTTACATGTAAAGAAATGATATTTGATGTCAGTTTTGTATTCCTTGTAGGTTACAATTTTAGGTGGAGCTCTCTTTCTGTTTTTGGTGTCAATAGTTATCGTTCTTCTACTACCTGATGCTCTATTCCCTACCTTGCTCATTTTGAGTGCCGAAAAAACTACCTGTGCGTTGAGATTACTCATAGTCAAAAGGGAAATAGGTTACCATTCATTTCTGTGCTGCACAAAATTACCGGCCTTTTCTGAATCTTGTGTGCTCTGGTCAAGTGACTGCTTGTCTTGATGCTTTTCAATCTCTAGCAAGAAATTTCAAATATACATGCATGCCTGATCCTGAGTGTGGCTTTCTGCCTTAATCAGATCAGAAGTGAAAAAATAAAAAGATCTTTACGATTCTTAAGAAAATGAAGTTAGCTTTTTCAGGGGCAATACTGTACTTACAACCTCATCTTGCAAACTTTTTCTCACAATTCCCGACGTGACAGCTCGCAAATAGGTCTCGCCTGTCCAATTACGAGATCACCAATTGCAAGCTGTCATGTATAGGAAATAAAAAACAGGCAAACAATGCAAGTTGTGTACACAGATGAAAACATTCATCTTTATAAGAAAATCTTTCAGATAAAAGATGCAATGAGTCCTGCTCTTCAAGGGCTCACGACTTTATGTATCTCTGCAGCTAAAAACACCAGCATGCAGAAGTCCCAGATACAGCAACTGGCTTAGCAGTGATATTATAATGAATGCTTCCAGTGTTTGCTGAAAGTCATATCAATACACTTTTTCAGTTAGTTTTCTGGAAGTACTTTTCATGCTTTTTGGAAACAATACAACAGCTCCAAAGACATACAAAATGTTTGAGGAAGAACATGAGATATTAAATTCCAAATACTTAACAAGCGTTTCCCTCTGCGCCCTCCTAATATTATCTCTTTGCATACAAGACTGTTTGAAGAAGACCATTATAAAATCAATCAAAAAGAAATAGCGCAAATACAAAAATGTAGATATGCTGAAATTTTTCGGTTTAATTTTGTCCTTGAATTCATTTGCGGAAATCAGAAATGTAACAAATATTTACCCAAAAGCGAGAGCAGTAATAGAACAGGATATGATCGCCTGAGAAATTGCAGCGGCTAAGCTATCAGTAGTCCATGAACGAAGATGCAGAAGCCCAGTTATAACCGAACAGACGCCAATCACTCCACAAATCAACCCAAACATCAGCATGAAGCTCGTTGAAGTGTTCCCACCCAAATCTTTTTCAGAGAGACAAATTAAGAGCACAAACAAACCCATTAAGCTAAATCACAAAGATATATCATCTACTTAACATGTACATGAGCACAAGAAAGGTCGAGAGAGGGAGATTAATTACGAGGATGATTCTGTTCACCATCGATGTATTTGTCAAGAGACCATCCAGCAAGTCCAAGTATGATCAAATTTGCAACCGAGTTCACTACCAACAGAGGGCTGACTAGGCTCTTACCGAACCTACCAATCGCCATTGTTATTTATGTTAAAGCTGAACAAGACAGACAAATTTTCATATGGACACTAGGATCATTACTTCAAGAGGTTTAATTACGGAAGTTGATGACGAGGAAAAAAGTGTTATTGGGTTTTATAGATGATTATACGTGGTTTCAAGGTGAGGGCGTAAGCATACAGGTGTGTGATTTCTTTAGTCATCCATTGATATACGTGGACTCCAAACATGCATCTACGTGATTGAGATATTAGATAAGATGGCAAGAATCAGTGTAAGTCTTTTGATATATAGAAACACGACTCTTTAATGTCCCCGCCATGGGCTTCAGTCACAGAAATTTTTAAGGCTTTATAGAGATTGAGACGAAGTTCTGATCGTTGCTGGTCCAGTCTGAGATGCAGGCTGAAAATATTAGCCCAGCGAAACTTGGGAACTATAACAATTTCCCTCCTAACTGCAACTCCTTCAAATTTAAAGACATATCAACAAGACCCCAGAAATATTAAAAATTATCACTTCCTCCTCTTACATTTATGCCACTGAGACCTTTAGAGCCTAGAGGCATTAAAAACTATTCACTACCTCCTCTTTTACATTTTATAAAAGAGGAGTGTTAACAAAGTAGCTCTCCTCTTACATTTCATAAAAAATAACATGANGCCTGAGAAATTGCAGCGGCTAAGCTATCAGTAGTCCATGAACGAAGATGCAGAAGCCCAGTTATAACCGAACAGACGCCAATCACTCCACAAATCAACCCAAACATCAGCATGAAGCTCGTTGAAGTGTTCCCACCCAAATCTTTTTCAGAGAGACAAATTAAGAGCACAAACAAACCCAGTAAGCTAAATCACAAAGATATATCATCTACTTAACATGTACATGAGCACAAGAAAGGTCGAGAGAGGGAGATTAATTACGAGGATGATTCTGTTCACCATCGATGTATTTGTCAAGAGACCATCCAGCAAGTCCAAGTATGATCAAATTTGCAACCGAGTTCACTACCAACAGAGGGCTGACTAGGCTCTTACCGAACCTACCAATCGCCATTGTTATTTATGTTAAAGCTGAACAAGACAGACAAATTTTCATATGGACACTAGGATCATTACTTCAAGAGGTTTAATTACGGAAGTTGATGACGAGGAAAAAAGTGTTATTGGGTTTTATAGATGATTATACGTGGTTTCAAGGTGAGTGCGTAAGTATACAGGTGTGTGATTTCTTTAGTCATCCATTGATATACGTGGACTCCAAACATGCATCTACGTGATTGAGATATTAGATAAGATGGCAAGAATCAGTGTAAGTCTTTTGATATATAGAAACACGACTCTTTAATGTCCCCGCCATGGGCTTCAGTCACAGAAATTTTTAAGGCTTTATAGAGATTGAGACGAAGTTCTGATCGTTGCTGGTCCAGTCTGAGATGCAGGCTGAAAATATTAGCCCAGCGAAACTTGGGAACTATAACAATTTCCCTCCTAACTGCAACTCCTTCAAATTTAAACAAATATCAACAAGACCCCAGAAGTATTAAAAATTATCACTTCCTCCTCTTACATTTATCTCACTGAGACCTTTAGAGGCATTAAAAATTATTCACTACCTCCTCTTCTTTTACATTTCATAAAAGAGGTGTCAACAAAGTAGCTCTTCTCTTACATTTCATAAAAAATAACACTATACTTATAAAGTTTTCATTCAAAATAATGTGACAAAATATTATTAGTACCGTGAATATATAAAGTCAATTCATTAATTTTTTTTATTTTTTATTTTTTTATGACTGAGGTGTCTAAGTCAGTTTATGTGTATCTCAACTAACCCTTGAAACCCATTGAATACTCTAAAAATGTGGTAGATAACCTCAAGATGATTCTAAATTTCTAACTACTACCGCACTCACGACTGATACTAACACTTCTCTTTTATTAAATATCTCGCTTTTTCCTTATTGATCATGTTAATTTGACATTAGATTTCATAGTCAAAAGAAGACAAGTGATGGGTTCTACCAAATTTGAAAAAAGATTACTAATAATTTCTCATACTGATTTTCATAACCTAGAGAGGTAATTATCTACCAGAGTGCACAAAAAGATTAACCAAGTATCAAAGAGATTTGAAATAATGAATTCAAACTCAGAAATAAAAACTATAAGCAGTCAGAATCAAATAAATTTAACATCAATTTCATGAAGCTCTTGGGATAAAAGAAAGTGTGAAGTACAGAACAAATACAAATGAGAGGATGCAGCAACTACTACAAAGAGCTTATTCACATACTATTACACAATTGTCTCCTTTCCAAGTGAGCTGGAATCCTACATGCTACATAAAAATAAATGAAAAATATTATCTTTACAAAGACAATACAAAGAAGGAATCTCAGTAAGAAGGAAAAAACAAAGAAAGAACAAAAAGAGAGAGAGAGAGAGAGAGAAATCATGAAGATCAAAGGTAACAATTATCTTTATATGCCCCCTTTGTATTTGTCTTTGTAAGACTAACATTGCTCAAAATAAATATAAGACTTTTATGTTACATTCTATTAATCTAATATTACTTAAGTGATAATACTCTTTCCAAGTTATATCTCCATTTGTAGACTGATGTGGTACTATTGATATCCATTACGGTATCATCCCATCATCAGTACAACAATGTCAAGTCAGTTTGAGACGAAAATAACCAGCTGGTCTAAGGGTAAAAAAGTAAAACGAGATTCCATGAATTTTTAAGTTCGTCCAAACAATAATAAGGGTGACCACTTAGGCTTTTACTTGGTCGATAGTTCCAAAACCTCAGAGAATTACTTGAAGGATACGCAATCTGACTCGAACACCTCGGTGATAAAAAAAAAAAAAAAAAAAAAAAAAAGTTTGAAATGAAAATTTTGAGATACAACTTTAAAACAGTAGTATTACTCCATTAATATTTTATAGAATCATCTAAGGTGGTAGTGTAAGAAGAGGAGGTTCGATAACAAAAAGGAAAGAGCTTAAAACAATTATGAAGATAGTGAACACAGCAAGTGATTTACAGGAATTCGCGTATTGTCTAACTAGTGTAATTCTTTCTTCTTGATTTGTTCTTGAAGATGCATCATCTACTTGTAGCGTAGGGCACGTGAGAAAGCCATATATTATACCAGTAAAAGCAGCTCCAAAGTGTGTCCTACAACAATTACCAATAGAGGAATTAATCATTTTTGGAGAATTTAACAAGTTATTGGATGAACAACTAGAGACAAATCAATTTGAACATTTTCGACAATTTTATCGTGTTAATCTATTGGTTTAACCACCTAGCCAATTTATTCATGATCTAGCGAGAGAAATGACAATTCCCCACCCAAGGTTTGGCGTAAGTTTTCCCATCCAAAACATTCGAAAAAACAATTTGCCACCCATCATTAAGATCCGTCCATTAACTTTAACTGAAGAAGGACGGAATGTTAAATTCACTCCAATTCCTATCCCAATTCCACCTCCACCACCATCTTCATGCCCTCCACCAATATCACATGCTGCTACTCCTCTAACACCACCACCTTCACCAGCTCCAAACCTGCCACCATGACTTGAACCCCCACCTATTGCTCCTCCACCCCCGCCTCCATCTACTCCTCCCCCACCTATGCCCTCCACCAGCTTCACCTCCTACACCGCCACTAGCACCAAAGCCACCCCCATGTCTAGATCCTCCACCTAATCCACCCCACCCCACCTCCTCCACCTCCACCTCCACCTCCACCTTCTCCTCCAACACCACCAGCCACACCTCCTCCAACACCAAAGCCTCCACCGTGGCAAGAACCACCATCACCAAAGCCTCCACCTCCACCTACAACTCCTCCCGCACCACCACCAACACAATTATAGACGATTTAAGTGATCAGTACTAGAATCGCAACCAGCCTAGTGCGATTCGGCCGGAATCGCACCAGGTCAAGTATGATTCGGCCTAAATCGCATCCGGCCAGGTGTGGGCAGATGGAGGAGAGAGACAATGGAGATCTCGCCCTCTCTAACAACCTCAACAATCTTTGCCTCTTCCACAACGCCGTCACTGCCCAACAACAAACCTTTGCACGCTCTGCCGTCTCCTCCAAAATTTCCCACTTGTCCTTGTCAAATTCCAAGCCCAAAATTGCCTTCTTCTTCCTCACAAACTTTGATCTTGTCTTCGCTCCCCTCTGGGCCGCTTTCTTCACCAACAACAAAAACAAAAACCTCTTCAACAAAAATAGTAAAGGGTATTGGGCATGGACAATTTTGGGGTGGTTGGGTGGATTTGGATTATTGGGTTTGGGTATAAATTTGGATTCAAATATTAAACGGTATTTTCGTCTTTACATTATTTATACCATGTTAGTTAATAATCTCACTAAGGGATCTTATGGGTGAGAAATTGTTTTTTTTTTTTCAAACGTTTTGGGTGGAAAAATTACTTGCACTAAACCTTGGGTGGCAAATTGTCATTTTTCCTGATCTAATTACTAATTACTGTAAAGTCTTACCAGTTATCAATTGGTCCTAAATTGCTTATGATGAAGCTAAGAGTTGTGGCAACCACTGCCTTCTGGAACATACTCTCTGAAACATCCTTTTCAATCACATCTTTGCTTTGCATTTGATAAATAAGCCAAGCTCCAATTATAGCAAAAACTGGTCCCTGCAACATGATAATTCATAAAAGATTGAGCATAACTACAAATATGGGTAGTAGATTTCAAGAAGCAACAATGTACTTGTCATGTAAAAAGCTTAATGGTCCATCTTGTTAAGGTATCAAAGAACAGTGAACGATAAAGCTGGAATGATGCTTACGGTTCCACCAACAGTTGGTTCTGGTGTGTGAAGAAAGCTTGTTAAGTTGCCAGAAAATCCTCCAAGTGTGTATATCAACAAGAATGTAAATGAACCATAGTTTTTACAAACTTGAGGCCCAAAAGTAAGAAGCGCCCAACAACCAAGAGCTATGTGACAAAGCCCCGAGTGCTGCATAATATTCACAAGGCAGTATAATCAGTATCTCAGAGCCAAATTAAGAATTAAGGAGGCATAAGAATTTCAAAAAAATGAAACCAATTCCTGCTTTGTAGGGCAGTAATGAAAAATTTCATGACATGCAATCAAGCCAATGCTTCTCATAAGGCATGTAAAGTAAGTTCAATTCATTGCATACAACATTTGAAAAAAGTTCAATTCATAAATGCTTCAGGTCATGCATAACTCCAATTTCATATTTAATGGCTCCGTTTCACAATGATGACTACATTGGCAGTGTGTAATCCATCCAAGTTCTTATAGAATAAAACTTCAAACTTTAACGAAAGAATTATCTATGATGGATAAAATAAAATGAGGTCATTTAATTTTAAAGAGCATCTCCTGTAATCCAATAACAAAAATCAGTGCCTAACAGTTTTGAACAATGTTCAGAACTGGTTTCAAGCTGTTAGTAAAATGCAATGCAGGAACAGTAACAGAATGGGAACACGAACCCAATTGTCAATCTTGTACCAGAAACATAGGCGTCACTAGCCTCCACCACTCTCCGACCAGGATCAAGTCATTAATCTTTGCGCCATACAATAATGGAAGAGAAAAGAGCTCAAATTCAGAGTTGCTGACTGGACTGGCTATTTCAAACAAAAAAACTGCAATATTTATGGAAGCCAATGCGCCTCTGCAGTCAAAATGAATAAAGAAACATCAACATCGAATAAGTTCCAGCTACATTGTACAGAACATTAAGAAGATAAATGACATCAAGGAAATTATGCTGTGTCAAATAAATAATGCCTTACACTAAGTAGAGATCAGAGATTTTATCATTTTGCGGTAAAGCCTGAGGCCTCACTAAACGATTTACGCCATCCCTGCTTTCGAACTTCTTGTAACCTTTCAATTCTCCCTTGACACCTCTTTCAGAACTTTTGCTGATAGGAAAAGGTGTTCCAACCTGATTGCCTTCAGTGCTTTGGTCATCAGATGTAGATAACACATTGTCTTGGAAGTTTGGATCTGAAAGAAAAAAGGATCCCAAGGTAACTACTTAAAATGTAACAATGCAAAGAAAAATATGTAGAATATTAAAAGGACATATTTTCTCTGGAGATAAAATTAACCAAACAATAATGTTAATAAGCCGTCAATATATCATTGAAAACTGCATAGAAGTACAGATCAATTGGAGCAAAGTAATTTGTAAGCACACCAACTAACAAACTAGATGAAACACTTTGAAAGACAGAATTGAGACGTCTTATTCCTTGTAGCATATCTAATGTTGAGCAGTCAATGATAGTTGAATCACATTATCATAAATAAGAGGAAAGGAGACTCTAAATATACAACAGCACTTAAAATGAATGCAATTCAAAATATAGGAATTCTTCAAAGCTGAGAATGAAAAAAAAGGATGGCTGTTGAAATCGTTTTGACATGATTGGAGAAGAGCATCAGCACTCTGAAGGAACAGGTGAGTTGAGTGTGAATGTTATGAAAAGAAATGGGGAAATCTGACAATATAAAGATGGATTTTAATGAATTACACTACGTATTGAATATAATGGATAAACTCGTAATGCATGTCCAGTGAATCTAGCATAACATAGGGGTCAAAAGCCCCTAATACTGAACTAGAGCTGCTGTGAACAATGGTAAGGTATCTACAAATGGTAGGCTAATAATTTATTCTTATTTCTATGCAATATCAAACATGATAAACAAAGTCACAGAGACAATTCAGAATTTAACCAAACTTCAAATGATTCAACATAATATTTGGCATAGCTTCTAGCCCTCTTTTTCAAAATGTCAGAGGAAGTAATCAGGTTATGAGTACAAAAATTGTAGTTTCTTTCTTTCTCCAGTATGTAATTGTTATCATCTAAACTGAAAGAAGGCTACAATACAAGTAGCTGGCATATGAGAGGCTACCTTTGTTAAGCTTTTCCAGATAAGAATCTAGAGAGCCTAGTGTATTCTTTGCATTGATATTGCCGCTTCTATGATTTAAGTCTGTCTTCTTGTTCAAAGAATCAGCAGAAGTCTGATTTGCATCATTTTTGAGTTTGGCAAAATATGACTCCAACAATCTCAGTTGTTGCTCATTATTACTAGACTCGTACGCATAGCACACCATGCGCATCTTTTCTGTTGGCAAAGTTCGCTTCGATAAGGACCCCGCTACATTACTTGTCATGTTATATATCCTCCATGGGACAGGTGTTTCAGCCACATTTTGCAGAGGAAGAGCTTCTCTACAACAAATTGCTCCACCAGATGCATTGATTAGCTTCTTTTTCTTCACTTTTGTTAAAGTATCAGCAGTAGGATATAACACATGCCATTTCTTACAAATGTCTTCATCGAAAGTAGAAGAGAACCTACAACGCCCAGTGAGGGTAATGCAGCTGTACATGAAGAATCAACCACAGCTCCTATTAACATGAAATAGGAAGAAGTTCCATTAGAGTGAATTTTGTAGCAAATTGAAATTTCGGCCACACAAAGTTGAGAGGAGAATCAAATAGAATGGTATGAACAAATTAATCTCTAGGCAAAGATAGATGTAAATCAAACCAGCTTTCTTATACATTCCAATGTCACAAAATTAACAAATTTCAAACCTTTATCAGGTTGAAAATTAAGAAAAGGAAACACCAGAAAGGGAAATTTTATATGCCTTCAAGGTACATAAACTGCAACAACCATAAATGCAAGCAACAATTTCAAAGTTCTACGAATACCATATTAGTGTATTTTTCTCGAGTTTACCATATTAGATATACTATATCAGTCCATTTCTCCATGGACTTACCCGGAAAAAAATTCTCTAGTGTACTGGGGTCGCAGAACCAATATTGAAGGATTCTTAAGCACATATATGAACCATTTGGGTATTTAATTTCAACATAGGCATAGTGATTGAGAAATCCTAATTGTCGAATTGGAAAAAAATATAGTATCATAGCTTTAAATGTTTCTCAAGGAAGTAACACAATTCTGCTCAATTCAACAGAAAGTACTAAATTCAAAATGGACAACTAGATGGTCTAGATTACTTGATGAAATGAACATCAACAGTAAACTGAATTCAATCAAACTATAGTTGACCAACTTATAGAACCCAAACAACGAGCTAAATAGAGCACCTAAACACCAACACTAAAACTGAAAAAATTACTAAATCTGAAAAACAAAGTTGGTCTTTTTCATCTACTGCAGATGATTACTAAACTCTGCTAGGATTCTTATATGTGCACAACAAAGATCTCCAGCCAACAGATATATCATAACTCCACATTTGGTTATCTTAATACATATACAACAAGTTTGTTATTTTATACTGAAACTGAAGATAGCTAAGAAACAACTTGACATGGGAAAACGAAAAAAAGCTTACGAGTAAAAATGAAAAGCGATAGAGTTGAAAGTTGGGCAGTTATGTACCGTTTAAAGAAGACAAAATGGTTGCTGGAGCTGAAGACTGAGGAAAGAGCTAGCTCTGAGCAAAACTTCTTGAAGTTGAAGTTGTTTCTGTACTTTCAAAGTACTCATTGAGATTCCAGTTCCATTAATGGAAGTTTTGGTTTTTTTATATGCCATAGGCAGAGTAATAAAGATGGGTAAACTTGGGTTTGAAAACAACACAAATCGAAATCTAACGAATCTTGCCTTATCGTTGATGGCCCACTGGGATCTTGCCACGTATGAATAACTTAATCCGTCACGGCCCGACCTTTTCGGAATAGGCCCCACTAAGATTTGCAGGGGACGCCACTAGATTTGGCTCCCCTACGAATGATTGCTTTCACAGCCAAGTCATCATTTTTGGGTCAACGGTCAATTACATTAAAGGCCGAGTTTTTTTAACCCCCAATTTATCGCAAAAAAGTATTATACACCCCTTGGCTTCAAAAACACCCAAAATATAATTAACCACTTAAGTTTTAGACCTTCCGAATTCGAAAAAGTAAAATAGAAGAAAGTTTTATGGCCTTCGCCTTGATATTGGTGAACTTAAAAAACCAAAACCATCTCTTCCAATTATGATGAAAAAAATTACAGTTCATATCAGGATGGAAAATATAAGGAACACTGGTTTTATAAACTTGAGAAGAGTAAAACAGCTAGAACAAAGAACAATAAATAAATTGATAAAAATTATTCCTGAAACTAACAAAAGTTCAACTTTAGACGTCAGTGGTCACTTCAGGCACGTAATGCTTCCAAAACCAGTGTTCTCTCCATACTCTCGACATCTCTTCGATGGGAATGTTCTTGGTCTCCGGCAGGAAGAGATGGATGTATACAGTCATTATTCCGACGAAAAATGCAAAGAAGATGAACAAACCAAACTTCAAGTGACAAAGCATCGACAGGAATAACTGCGCAACCAGAAATGTCATAAACATGTTTACAGAAGCCACAATACTTTGCCCAGCTGATCGAATCTCCAGTGGGAAAATTTCACTCGGCACTAGCCATCCAAGAGGCCCCCATGACCAGGCAAATGCAGAAACATACACACAAATGAAGACCACTAGAATAATTGCATACCATTTCGGTAAGTCGGTTACTTGACCAGTTAATCCGAATTTCCACCCAATAAAACCTGCCACCAGACCCTGCATATATAAATATGCAACAATTAACAAAGTGAAAAAACCAAATGAACTCCCGTCAGTCCTTGAAACATTGGCTTTTGTGAAAGCAAACCATAAGAACTAAGTCCTCCTGAATAAAAAACAAATAAATAAAAGCAACAAAAATCCAATTTTTTATTAATTACCTGAAATATGAACATTTGTATTCCACCTTCAAGAAAGAGGAACCTTCTGCCCCATTTATCAGTCCCGTAGATGGAAACAAAAGTTGACATCATATTAACAATACCAGTGATGACTGCAGAGCCGAGAGACGCGTTGTCTCCGAATCCAATAGTTTTGAACAGCACAGGAGCATAAAACATGACCACATTGATGCCGGTCAGTTGTTGGAAAAATGGAATCAATACGGCCATAACCAAATGTGGTCGATAATGTCTCTTTCGGAGGTTCCTCCATGGATGTTTCACTAGCTTTGAGGCTTCACTGGCGGCCAGTAAATCGTTAAACTCCGCTTCGATTTCCTTGTCGGACACACCGCGGATGCGTCTGAGCATTGCTCGGGCTTTTTCTTTGTCGCCTCTTTCAAGCATAGAGTTTGGAGTATTGGGAAGACATAATGCAGAAAAGAAAATGAATGCTGCAGGAACCATGGCACCGCCAAGGCTATAGCGCCATCCTTCGCCGCCTTTGATATTTTGAGTGAAATAGTTAACCAAATTCGCCACGAAAATGCCTATTGTGATTGATAATTGGAAGACTATATTTAGAGAACCACGGTGCTTGTATGGAGCCATCTCTGAGACATATAGTGGTACAGACTGAAATAATTTGGCAAGAGTTAGTAACATAAATTAATTAAAGGTTCGGGTGGCTAAAATATATTGCATTGCAGAAGAAGTCTCTAGTTCCAATTCAACAGTTCCTCGGACCACATGACTTTAATGAGAAAATCAACAGAATAATTCTCATTGAAATACATGATTTATAATGTTTTGAAAGAGTAAAAAATTATATATCTCTCATCATAAACGAACTTTCAACGAGTTCTTTTTACTTGAGATTGAGAATTATAATGAGTGGAGAGTAGAAGTAAACACATTAGTAAGAAGGGTTTACCTGGATGGAGAAACCAACGCCAAGACCTAACAAAATGCGACCCACAATGAGCATCCAAATGGCTAGAGCAAAGGCATTGATGGCTGCTCCGGCAAAAAAGATCAAACCACCAAGCATCATGGATACCTTTCGCCCCAACTTTCTCGTCACCCATGATGCAAAAAACGACGCCACAAGCGCAGCCAAATATAAAGAAGAAGTAAACATAGTCAAGTAGAAATTATCAAATTTGCAGTATTGATTGGTTGATTTATCTAAGGCCTCCTTGTGGTAAACAGATGGGAAAAATTTTATCAGAAACGGAGCCATAGATGTCACCCCACCTAAAATCATCAAAATGAAAGGAAAAACAAAGTTTTAAGTATAATATATCTTGATTAATGCATGAAACTTAACATTCAAAATGAGGAATAACTGACATACCAGAGATACCAATATCATAACCGAAGATCAACCCACCCATAGCAGCAACAATGCAGGTTACCAATACATAAGAAGTAACCTTACCGGGGTATTCAACCCCCTTCTTACTACTCTCAATACCGAAGCCTCCAGCCATTTGTATCTATTGAAGCAATCCTTAAGCGAAAGACTGGTGAAATAAGGAGGGGCTTTGTGTTTATATAGATCGAGGTGTGATAATTTTTTTTAGATAAGATATTTGGTAATCAATTTTGAAAATGGTGATTTCCTTAAGCATATCATTAAAAATCTTTCTTCAAGATACACGGAAAAGTTGGTGGAAGAAGTCAGGGATAAATGCCTTTTATTAATGGATAACTCTCAGTAGATTTGATCGATAAAATAAAACATGGATTTGGTGATATCCATTTTTTTTTTTTTTTACTGAAAAACCATAATCTACTGTATCTTTGAGGATTGTTAGTTTTAGAAAATAGAGTATCTGATTATTTAATCCACTTATACGAATTTAAAAGTTGTCATAGCTGATCTCTTATTAGGATTGAATTCATGGTTTTGTGTTTCAGATTAAGAACACCAAGTCTTGAAATATTAATGAAGAAGGATTAGTTGAGAGATTTTTTCAAGAAGTTTATATTGAATAATGGACGGGGTTATGATGTAACTTACTTTTGATAAATATTATTGATCAAATAACAAGAAATATAATATAATTTGAATTTGGTTTAACATTAAAAAAATACTGGCATTAAAGTTAACACTATCACGTCAACTCATGACTTTAACTAAACACATGAACGGTTTTGTTTCTTAGAAAGATGAACGATCATTCCTTACGAAGGAACGATTATTTCTTATAAAAGAAGAATGATCGTTCGTCCTTAAGAAAAAACTTTTATATTTAGTCAAAGTCATTTAGTGAGTTGAGTATTGTGGGAGACACTTGCAAACTCAACTATCACGTTAGGATTGTAAAACAAAGTTGTGAGATTGGATTGGGAGTGTAGTATTACTCTTAACATTACGAGCTCACTTTTAAGGAATTTGGATAAGACCTCAGCCTTAAATTTAAATATAACCATTATCATAAAAGCAGGTGAAATTTCGGATAACGTTAAAGTAAAGAATTATAAATCCAACGTTAAGTTATTTAACAAATTACACTTCCTTATACTGTATATATAACGGAAGAAAAATATATATAATCGATGAATTAATGAAATAATGTGCAGCAATAATCAGTGTATACTTTGGTAAAGGGCAATGTTACCCAAAGATAATTAACGAAGAAATTAACAAGAAAAATTAAGAAAATAAAACTAAATTAATTAAACTTGAGGACGTTCATCGGGAATGAATCTCTTCCAAAACCAGTGTTGTCTCCAAACATGTTGCATCTCTTCAATGGGAATGTTCTTGGTCTCCGGCAAGAAGTAGTAGATGAAGACGGTCATGACGGCAACAAAAAATGAAAAGAAGATGAACAACCCAAACTTCATATGGCAGAGCATGTTGAGGAATAATTGAGCGATTAGGAATGTCATCAACATGTTTACGGTGACAACAACGGTTTGTCCAGCTGATCGAATCTCCAGAGGAAATATTTCACTCGGCACTAGCCACCCCAGAGGTCCCCATGACCATGCAAATGCAGCAACGTAGCAGCAGATGAAGAGCACTACAAGAATTGCGTACCATTTCGGCAACTCGGTTACGTTTCCAGATACTCCAAATTTCCATCCGATAAAAACTGATACCAGAACCTACATGTAGAAAGAATGTTCTGTTTGTTAAGATTTCTTTATGTAAAGCTTATGGAAGGACTTATTAGATTAGAGCTAGAAATTATTAGATTAGAACTTATAAGAGTAAAGATTTTTTCAGTAAAACTTATAAGAATGGAGATTTCGGGAAAAATAATGCAGCCAAACAGTGAAAAAGTTTCTATAAGCTAATCGAAATTAGCAGACAAACTAGAGATTAAGAACTTTCATTACCTGGAATATGAACAGTTGAATTCCGCCTTCAAGGAACAAAGCCCTTCTGCCCCATAGACTGAAACAAGCGTTGCCAACATGTTGATAATACCAGTAATGAGCGCAGATCCGAGTGAAGCATTGTCTCCGAAACCGATGGTTTTGAACAGCACAGGAGCATAAAACATGACGACATTGATTCCAGTTATTTGTTGAAAGAAAGGAAGGAGAACAGCCAAGATCAACTGTGGTCTATACTGTCTCTTTAGAAGGTTCCTCCATGGATGTTTCACTTGCTTTGATGCTTCACTGGCGGCCAATATATCATTAAACTCCGCCTCGACTTCCTTGTCGGTGACGCCGCGGATACGCTTAAGCATGGCTCGGGCTTTTTCTTTATCACCTTGTTCCAACATGGAGTTTGGGGAGTTGGGGAGAAATAATGCAGAGACGAAGATGAATGCGGCAGGAACCATGGCACCGCCAGGACTGTAGCGCCATCCTTGGCCGCCTTTGATTCTGGGAGTGAAATAGTTAACCAAATTGGCAGCGAATATGCCGATTGTGATGGCTAACTGGAAGACAACATTTAGAGAACCGCGATGCTTGTATGGAGCCATTTCTGATACTTATAATGGTACTGCCTGCAATTGAAATTAATTAAACTAGAGTAAGCATCACAATATCATTAAATTTGATTCGATAAACTAATTCAGAAATATAATTTATTCATATACCTGAATGGAGAAACCAACGCCAAAACCCAACAAAAGCCTACCAACGATTAGCATCCAGATAGCTTGAGCAAAAGCATTGAGAAGAGCTCCAAAGAAAAAGATCAAAACGCCAAGAAGCATAGACATCCTTCTCCCCAATGTTCTCGTCACCCATGATGCAAAAAAGGATGCAACAAGCGCAGCCAAGTACAAAGAAGAAGTAAACATGGTCAAGTTCACATCATTGAACTTGCAGTCTTGATTGGTTGATTTATCTATAGCCTCCTTATGATACACAGATGGGAAAAACTTTTGCAAAAAGGGAGCCATAGAGGTCACCCCACCTAAAAAAAAATTGTAATTCGATTGAAATAAGATAAAAACAAAATAAAATATGTAATTCGGTTGATAATTATATCACAGTTGGGGCCTTACCAGAGATACCAATATCATATCCGAAGATCAAGCCACCGAAAGCCGCAGCAATACAAGTTACCATTACGTAAAGAGTGAGGTAGCCGGGGTATATTTTGTCAGCCTTACTGGCTTCAATGCCGAAACCTCCTGCCATTGTTATGGAAATTGAAGGGGAAGAAACAGAAAAGGATGATGAATTAAGTGTGATGAGAAAAGCTAAATATATATACGTGAGAAAAAGAGAGAAGTAAACAGTGTTGTGGTAAGAGTTGAATGAGTTATTGGTTTCAAGACGATTCGAACTCTTCGTTTTGACGCCTTTTAGCCAAATCCAAACTTTTATCCATTGAATTTATGATTGAATACGTGGTGAACAAGAAATCGAAATTACAGTATATGTAATTTAATCAGAATTATATATGCTAATGTGATAAGAGTTTGAGTAAATTAAAAACATTAAAATTAGAAGGGAAAAAAAAAGAAGTTTGATAACTGGATAAGTATCAAACTATTACATTAAGACTATTAGAAAAAAGATATCACCCGTCTAAACTTCTTTAAATTAAAAAGAATAAATCAATAAATAAGTTTTATGGATAAATATAACAAGAATGGTAAGAGTAAACGACTTTTTTCTACCCAAATAATAGTTTAATGACATTTTTTCATTCACAGACTTTTAAAATATTACTTTATTATCCAAATTTATATTTTGTTTCCTATTTCGATATCACTGCGACCTCACACCACCATCATTCTCTTCTTCGATCATCAGTTACCAAAATCTCTCAAACCTTACTTCCGTCGACCCTGTCAATCGCCCGCAATCGAGCGATTAGGGTTTGCGCAGCTACCTCTCCCAAGTCAAATTCCGATCAATTTCAACCACCAAAAGACTCATCAACCTCCTCTCTTCAAAAGCCCCAACAGCCTAGATCGAGTTTGCTCTCTGTTCGTCATCGAAATATAAATTTAGATAGTAAAATAGTATTTAAAAGTTTGTGGGTGAGAAAATGTCATTAAACCATTATTTGGATGAGAAAAAGTCATTAACTCCAATGTAAACATATAAAGATGTGATCCCAATTTTGTATCCCAAAGTAATGTGATTGTTTGTGTGTGCGTCACCACTATCTTGATTTTAGGATAACGAGAGAAGTGAAAAACATTACTGTAAAAATAGAACTCTCAAAACTATTGCACTCTAAGACAATATTATTCTGTTAATTTATCAAGCTAATACAAATAATGCTCACTGATCTTTCCTAAACTTAATTATTGAGCTAATACAAAACTTATGTTCACTGATCTCTCAACTTTACTAGGTCAAAGTATATACCTCCGAGTCCCTCCTCGATTGTTAATAGGGGTGATCATTAGAGTTTTTATCCGGTCGATAGTTTCAGGGTCTCAAAAGATTAGTTAAGGTACGTATAAACTGGCTCAGACATCTCCCGTCAAAAAAAATTTAAAAAAAAAAAATTTAAAAGTATATAGCTACCAAATTCTTTATAAATTAATTAAGCCATTAATTAGTCTCATGAAAGTGAATAGTTAACTTTGATTTGCAAGTACTTTTCTTGTCAAGTCCGAGATCCATATTGTTGCAGAAGAGGAGGATCTAAGCAGTGAATTCGCACTGTATTGTCATCAACAACCCTTGCTTGTTTTATTAATATTATTATTTATTCATCTGCGTCATGCATATGAGCTAACAGCAGTTTTCATTTCAGAAATTATTTATATATATTAACGATAATTTTACAATATATATATATATATATATACTGGTCTTGAACATCAAACATTTTGTTACTTAAATCCATAGTAAACTTATTGTAGAATTATGAGATAGGATCTTGACACTGCTGTAAGTCAAACGTGATAAGCGACATTCTTGAACACACAGATTGCTTAAAAACTCTCGTCTTCACTTTGTGAATACATTAGAATATATTTACAATTCACGTCAAAATAAGATGAATTGTTTCCGAATTTCTTGCCTGAATAATGTTGAGATTGTAGAGTCAATTTCAATCAAAATTGGTATTACATTATGACATAGGTTTTCTAATACTGTATGTTTCTATGTGTAATTGTTTTTATTTATGAATACAATTAGGAATATGAATATAATTGTATTAGAAATCAAAAATAAAAACTATTAACTTTTAGATTAACTCATGTGATAAAGCAACATATGAGTTTACCCGGCTTAATTATGCTTGGGTTTGTATGTGGGCATTGATGTTTCCAAGCCTATTTCTACACCAATTTATGCTTGTATACCATTAGAATTCACTTCCAATTGAAATTGAGCATGAATGGAAACCAAAGCATTGTCCAAAATGCTGTGACCTTGTCCATGTTTGCCACTCACCTAAGGAGGCACTAAAACCTCTCTCAGGGCCCCAAAGACCCCCCTGCTTGAGCACCAACTCCCCAAATACCATTCGGCCAGAAACTTCTTTGGCTTCTAACCCAGAGGAAGTCCTTCCAGGTGGTGCTCTAATTATTGAAGCTCGTGATCCTTTGCCTTTCAATGCCCTCAAAAGGGGGCGAGCGACCAATTGAGTGACGATTCATCTGTGGATGGTCGGGACGGGTAGTTAGCCATGGTGTTTGTTGCCCACTACAACTTGAATGTCGATGATGCCGAAGTGGATCTCCACTCTTACATGGAGTGGCCCATGCTCTAATCCCAGCACTCTAGACCTCTAGATCCGCCGACATCCAAGGGTAAGAAGAATAAGAAAGAGTGACGATCATAGTTTCTTTCCTTTCCTTTGTTAAGCCTGTGTGCTCCTTTAGGCATTTGTGCCTTTTCTAAGTGTTGGGTTTGAGCTTATATGCTCATTTTTGGGCATCGATGGCTTGTTTGATTTTGGTTCTTGAGCCTTTGTGCTCTTTTGGGAGCTTGTCCCTTGTTCAAGCCTGTGTGCTCTTGTGTTTGGGCCTTTGTGCCTTTGGTGTCTTTTGTTGTTTTCCTTGGCCTTTAAGCCGATCGTGTTTCTTTGTAACATTTATTTTTTTGGTTTATTTTACTTACTTACTTATCAAAAATTAAAAAAAAAAAAAATCTCTTGCATATAGAGCCAGTAACAGACGTGGGGCCTATATGTGGATCCACCACTTATTCAAACCTTCCTTTGTGTTAATGATTAAAGGTTTTGATCTTAGACATATAACGATCTTTTCTCTTGTTTGAGTTTTATGTTAAAAACTTTTTTTTGATGATAGGTGGTGTCACCTTAAGTAATCTGTGGGATCCTATAATTATAGTCTAGGTAAGAGTTTCAATGGCCACCAAAATGAATCAAATTCAAAACCTTTTAAATAATACATTCAAAAATCTTAGTTGACCATTTAGGCACCCAGTGGTGATTTTGTTAAAAACTATGACATCCCAAAAAGTATACAATAACATTTTTGATATAATAATGTTTATTGAATGCGGGGTCAAAGGGACAACTAATTAGGATTACATTCGGGGGTACATATTAAATGCAAAACCAAGGGAGGGAGAGAGAGAGGGGGGGAAGAAGAAGAAAAAGATGGTCAAGTGAATAATCTTAGAAATAGAATTGAAATTATTCTAATTAAATCCATTAGTTAAGTGATAAGGTAAACTTCATGTAACAAATTGGATGATCCTAGACAAGGGAACGTGTGGAACAGTGGAATGGAAAACTGAGGGATTAACCACCACTAGCTGGCTTGATGATAAAATAGCAAGAGGGTCTAACATGGGTTTTTGAGTTCGAGTTCGTCCAGGCACTAATAAGGGTGACCACTGAGGGGATTTACTTGGTCATTCACTTCAGAGCTTTAGGTATTAGTTGAAATACGCATAAACTGGTCTGAACACTTAGTGGTGGATCTAAAATTTCACTCGATGGGGCCAAAAAATAAACTTAAAAAAAAATTAAAACCAATCATAAATATATATATATTTTTTTATTATTACGATAAGCTTCAACAAAAAGTTATAAAAAAACAAATAAATATCTTCAAAAAACACAATTTTTGTAAAAATAAAACAATTTTTCTACTATTGTCCTTGACGAGTTTTTGTATTCTGAAAACGTTGGATAATCATCTCATCGTCAATTGTATCAAACACATCTTTCTCAGTATAGGTGACCAAACAATTATTCATCCATTGATCTCTCATTCGATTGTGTAACCGACTTTTTACAAGATTTATTATAGAAAAAGCCCTTTCGACGGTCGCATTTTTTGCAGCATGACGAAGCTGAAGCATCAACAAACGAAATCATGCAGCACATGCAGCATGATGGAGCTGAAGCATCAACGAATGAATTTGTTACTTAGTTAGTCTGTTATCAAGTTAGTTAGCAGTTAGTTAGCAGTTTGATAACTGTAATTAGTTAATCTGTTTAAGTTTGTTAAATAGTAGTTAGAAGTTTGTTAGTAGTTAGCAGTCCGTTAATCCAGCTCAGCTAAGATAAGAGTTGGCTATCAATAAACACATTGTATATAAGGGACTAAGCTACTATAACTTTGTTTTTTAATTCTGTAAAATCATTGATTCTTAAATGAAAAAGTATTTTTCTCAGAATCATTTCAGAATCAGTTTTGTCATGGTATCAGAGCTTCATTAAAGCAAATTTTTTTTCTTTTACATCCATTACACTTCTGCATTCACAATGACTACTTCAACAAATGAAGATTCCACCAGTTTTTCCAGTCCTTATTATCTGCACCCTAACGAAAATCCTGCTGTAGTTTTAGTCTCTCCAGTTCTCACTAATTACCATTCCTGGAAGCGAGCTATGAAAATGGCTCTATTGTCAAAGAACAAGCTGAAATTTGTAGATGGCACAATCAAAGCACCCTCCAGTACAGATTCTCTATTTTAAGTCTGGGAAAGATGCAATACAATGGTATTATCTTGGCTCACTCATTCACTTTCTCCATCAATTACCAATAGCATATTATGGATTGATAAAGCATATGATGTATGGACTG
This sequence comes from Pistacia vera, assembly GCF_008641045.1. Classification (NCBI taxonomy): domain Eukaryota; kingdom Viridiplantae; phylum Streptophyta; class Magnoliopsida; order Sapindales; family Anacardiaceae; genus Pistacia; species Pistacia vera. The sequence goes on along the minus strand of NW_022196547.1, from coordinate 411,612 downwards.
ACCTTCATGAAAGATTTTCCCAAGGAGATATTTTCAGAATTTCAGATTTGCAAGAAGAAATCTACAGCTTTAAGCAAGGAGATAAAAATGTAAGTGATTACTTCACTGAATTAAAAATCCTTTGGGATGAATTAATGATCTTCAGACCTCTTCCATTATGCACATGTTCCACTCCTTGTTCTTGTGGAATCTTGAACACTTTTAAAACCTATCGAAACAATGACTATGTAAGAGACAGTCTTAAGGGCTTGAATGACTCTTTCACTGTTGTAAAATCACAAATCATGCTGATGGATCCTCTGCCTTCCATAAACAAGGTTTTCTCTTTAGTTGTTCAACAAGAAAGACAATTGAGTTTGGGAGGTGCCAAGGTATTCGTAAATAGATCTGATCGAGAAAGTGCTCAGTTCCCTTCAAAATCCCAGCAACAATTTCAACAGCAGAGTGTTCAGTCTTCCAAGTACCAACAAGGCAGAAAGTATACTCAATCTTCTGGTGGAGGGGATAATCGCTTTTGCACCTACTGTGGTAAGCCAAGACACACAATAGAAACATGCTATAAAAAGCATGGCTACCCACCAGGATACAAGCCTAGGAATTCTACTGCCCACAATGTAGTTGCCACAGAAGAAAACAATAACACTGAAGGTCTGCAGATACATTCTGATATGCCAAGTTCAAACCAAGAACACTCTGGTTCTACTGTTTACTTTACTCCACAACAATATCAACAACTATTGGCTCTACTACAACCAGCAAATTCTGCTCAACCTTCACATACTACCAACCAAGTTGTGTCACAACCCCATCAGCCAACATTAATCCCACATTTTTCTTCCACATCAGGTACTCATTTAGCTTTATCATGTACCTCTAAATCTCCATTATGGATAGTAGATACTGGAGCCACTGATCACATTACACACTCTTTATCATGTTTTGACACTTACAAACAAATTAAACCAATCTTAGTCACTTTACCAAATGGCTCGAAAATCACTGGCCAATATGCTGGAACAGTCTGCCTAAATAACCAACTTATTCTCACAGATGTATTATACTTGCCTGAATTTTCTTTCAACCTTATCTCTGTAACCAAACTTAAACAGATTAACTAATTACAGTTATCAAACTGCTAACTAACTGTTAACTAACTTGATAACAGACTAACTAAGTAACAGATTCATTCGTTGATGCTTCAGCTCCATCATGCTGCATGTGCTGCATGATTTCGTTCGTTGATGCTTCAGCTTCATCATGCTGCAAGAGCATTCGTAACTGGTAAAACCAATGCAAGTTTCACAAGCTTATACATCAACGGACATAAAATGTCTTTTTTAAACCGAACTAAATTCTTAGTCAAATCACAAATTCCTTATAACTCAGCAAATGCATCACAAGAATGTATATCAATAACATAAACCTCAGTCTGGTTCTCAAGTATCATCAACTCAAATGCAGAAAAATGCCAAACCTATTCTTCTCTCTCTTCTCTTTTTCCTTTGCTTCTTCTTTATTATGGTTTTTTTTCTTTCTTTCTTCATTTTGAGCAAACAACCCAGATTATATATAAAACAACTTCTTTAAATTATGAAACAACTTCAAAATTCTCTTATTCTCACCATGACCTCATTACATCAGCTTTCTATTGTAAAAATGCCCAAATTTATCCCCTCAGTTGCATACAAACCTAGTAGCTCTAATTTATTTCATTTTCACTTATAATATAACTTTTGAAAATTAACAGATCCTCTTATATAAAAATAAAAATCACAAAAAATATATAATATATATATTAGGATTAAAAACGGATTTTACAAAAGTAAAATCCAAACTTACTGTAGGAATCCTTCCGTTCTCAAAATTTCAAAATTATAAGGGACAAAATTTAAATAAATATGAAATCTAAATTCAAAAATCGTGGTCCCCACTCGTCATTTATTGAATCCGCCATTGTGGACACTTCCACCGCCCAAAAAATAAAAGGACTCGAGATTCCTCAAAATTGAAGTCAATCTCTTCTAATAATTTAGGCATTACTCACTTGTATCATTTTAAAAAAAACAAAGGCGGAAAACAAAATTCTGTAACTTTCAATATTTAAAAAAAAAAAATCTATATCTATAGATAAGTGGTCTAATTTATCTATTTATTTTAATTTATCCTTCAAGGATATTCTAAAAAAAAAAGTTATGAATACTCTATTAAATAATTTAAATTTTCAATTACAATTACATGGAAATAATTTTGTAAGTTGCCTAAAAAAATTATAATGTGTTTTCATAAGTTAGATGAGGAGTGTTAATAGCACTCGTTTTCACACTCCATTTGATATATGTACAAAGGACGTATAAATGGAAAAAGATAAAAAAAGCTTTCTAAGATAAGTTATATTTTAGATCAATAATATTAGGTTCATAATATTCTCTCATATCATCTCCAACCACATATACCAAATTGGTATAGCTTTCATACTATTTTACTATTGTATTTCTAATTTATTGCATCAAATATTATATAAAAAATAATATATTTTTCTATTAATTCTCAACAATTAATTTATTTTACTAGTTATTTTTGTATATATTAATTAAAATTGGGATAATATTTTTATTAATTAATAAAAACTTTGAAAACTATACTAATTTAATAAAATTAAGCATTTAATAAATCAAATAAACATTACATTTAATATAAAAAAAATATTACATGTAATATAAATGGCACCAAAAAAAAAAAAAAACACAAAAGTAAAATTCTATATTGATATTATATAATTATTACGAATTTATTATTATAAATATAATATGAATAATAATCAAATTAACATAAATACAAATTAAATAACAAAAATAAAGAAATAAAATATATTTTGTGGTGGATGAATGGTGTTGGCTTTTGGTGTATGGTTGGAGCAAAATTTTGACTCCATACACCAAAATGGTGTCCTCTTAGAGATGCCCTCACAACCTCCGACATGACAATTTGTTATTAGTTGACTTGTAAATAGGTAAATGGGACCCATACAAACAAACAGAACTTATTTTACAAGCTAACCAATGACAATTGGTCATGTCGGGAGTTGTGAGATAGGATTGTAAGATTGAGTTGCGGATCTAATATTACTCATTCAAGATTTTGAGAAGAAAAAAAAGTGTTCTACATAACTTCACATGTCGACTACTTTATTGCATGGTACAAGACAAATTGAGGGTAAAATAGTCTTTGTGCTTCATTATATTTGAGAAATTAACCGTCAACAACTTTCTCAATTTGACTATTAGACTCATTAGAGGGGTCTAAGTGCTACTTTTCAAAAGTTCTAGATCTCGTATTTTTATCAAATTTTCCCCAAAATAATTTAATTTGGCGCTCCTGGATCCCTCCCACACATTTTGATCACTCTCAAATTTCTCCCGCCATTTGATCTGCAAGAAGAGGGAAACTTAAAATGGACCGATTCCAGATTTAAATAGTCCCGAAAAATTTGTAGCAGTGTCCTAGAAAACATTTTCATGGGAAAAATGGCTGTGGCTTCAAGTTCTGCTTCCAACCCCAGTTGTTCTCCTTCTAAGGATGTCAAAGTAATCAAGAGAACCAAGTCCCCAGGAGTTCGCGTCGTAGGTGGAAGAATCTATGATTCTGAGAATGGAAAGACTTGTCACCAGGTTCATTTTATTTTCTCACTCCCTTATAAATTGACATTCGAATAACCCATAATAGAATTGAAAGTTTGAGGTTGGTATTTTGTTCTATGATGCTTGGGATCTGAGAAGCAGTAGTTTGAATTCAGTTTATACCAATTACCCACTATTTTCTTCGTCTGTTTTGTGAGAATTTGTGGGAAATTATAGAAGCGACGGTTTGTATCTCAGTAATTTTTTGTTTGGTAGCTCAGATATAAAATTTTGCTCTTCAAATTGTGACCAGTTCAAATATATGGGGTTTCTTTGCTTTGGTTTTCGTCTCTAGATATTATTTTCTTTTATATTCTGTTCGGTGGATAGAAAATGTAGTGAAAAAGAAAGTGTCCAGTCATTGTATTTTGATTTTTTAGAACTGAGTACAAAGAATTCTCTACTCATCTTTGATTAATTGATTTGTTGGGGCTATACAATGATCGCCATAGAGACATTAAGCTATTTTTTGCAACAATATCCATTTAATTGATTTCTCTTTAATTTTCTTTTCTCAATCACTGGGATATATAGTTATTGTTTAGGAAAGAATTGTAAATGGACCATAGTAGTTGTTTTACTGATATTTTATGTTGATCAACTGTTGAAGTGCCGGCAAAAAACAAGGGATTTTATGGCAGATTGTAAGAGTCAAAAGAGGGACAAACAATGCACAATTAAGTTCTGCCACAAATGCCTCCTAAACAGGTATGATTTAGCATTGTAATTCTTCTAGGTACTTTTTAATGGATAAGTTTAGTGGGTATTTTTTCATAAGAGTGTTTTCTTGATCTTGATGAATACTTTTTGGTGAATTTGAAATTAGATATGGAGAGAAAGCAGAAGATGTGGCACTGTTGGTTGACTGGAAATGCCCCAAGTGTAGAGACATTTGCAATTGTAGCTGCTGCATGTGAGTGCAATGGCATTGTATAATTATCTTTTTGGTTGTTGATTTGTATTGTTAGTGTTTGGCTGGGTCTAATTGGTTATGTGCTTTTAGGAAGAAAAAAGGTCAAAAACCCACTGGTCAACTGTTTTATACTGCCAAAGCAACTGGGTTTTCCTCTGTTTCCGAAATGCTACAAATTAAAGGACACGATAATTTGAATCATGAAAAGAAGATTGCTGAAGACATGGTTGTTTCGCCGAAAAAGTCTGGCACCCCAAAGAAGGTTGTTTAGTATATTACTTTTTTATAGCTTTATTATGCAGCTGAATTTCAGCTTTTCCTTTTTTGGATTGATGAAATTTATTATTTCTACATGTTTTAATGTAAATCCATGCTTTTGACAGGGGTCTGTACCTGCTTCATTACCAAATCCAGGAAAGGAAAATTCTTTTGATGGAAAGTGTGACTCTAACTTGAATTCTCTGAACAAAACCGTTTTAATGAATGAGAAAAAATCTAAGAAAATGAAACGAGAAGGATTAAAGGAAATCAGTAATAGCAATGGGGATGTTTCTTCAAAAAAGAGATCTTCAAAAAAGCCTAAGATTTCTGAGGAAATTGCTAATAAAGAAACGTCAAAAGTTTGTCAAGAAAATTCTGAGAAAAAGAAGCTTAAAGTCTCCAAGGAGATTTCTAAGATTAAGAAGCCTGAGTTTTCTGAGAAGATTTCTAAGAAAGAAATTGGGATTCTTGAGACTGATAGTGGGAAGAAGAAAACTTCAAAGACCCCTAAAATTTCTGAGNTATTACTCATTCAAGATTTTGAGAAAAAAATGTGTTATAAATAACTTCACATGTCGACTACTTTATTGCATGGTACAAGACAAATTGAGGGTAAAATAGTCTTTGTACTTCATTATATTTGAGAAATTAACCATCAACAACTTTCTCAATTTAACTATTAGACTCATTAGAGGGGTCTAAGTGCTACTTTTCAAAAGTTCTAGATCTCGTATTTTTATCAAATTTTCCCCAAAATAATTTAATTTGGCGCTCCCGGATCCCTCCCACACATTTTGATTACTCTCAAATTTCTCCCGCCATTTGATCTGCAAGAAGAGGGAAACTTAAAATGGACCGATTCCAGATTTAAATAGTCCCGAAAAATTTGTAGCAGTGTCCTAGAAAACATTTTCATGGGAAAAATGGCTGTGGCTTCAAGTTCTGCTTCCAACCCCAGTTGTTCTCCTTCTAAGGATGTCAAAGTAATCAAGAGAACCAAGTCCCCAGGAGTTCGCGTCGTAGGTGGAAGAATCTATGATTCTGAGAATGGAAAGACTTGTCACCAGGTTCATTTTATTTTCTCACTCCCTTATAAATTGACATTCGAATAACCCATAATAGAATTGAAAGTTTGAGGTTGGTATTTTGTTCTATGATGCTTGGGATCTGAGAAGCAGTAGTTTGAATTCAGTTTATACCAATTACCCACTATTTTCTTCGTCTGTTTTGTGAGAATTTGTGGGAAATTATAGAAGCGACGGTTTGTATCTCAGTAATTTTTTGTTTGGTAGCTCAGATATAAAATTTTGCTCTTCAAATTGTGACCAGTTCAAATATATGGGGTTTCTTTGCTTTGGTTTTCGTCTCTAGATATTATTTTCTTTTATATTCTGTTCGGTGGATAGAAAATGTAGTGAAAAAGAAAGTGTCCAGTCATTGTATTTTGATTTTTTAGAACTGAGTACAAAGAATTCTCTACTCATCTTTGATTAATTGATTTGTTGGGGCTATACAATGATCGCCATAGAGACATTAAGCTATTTTTTGCAACAATATCCATTTAATTGATTTCTCTTTAATTTTCTTTTCTCAATCACTGGGATATATAGTTATTGTTTAGGAAAGAATTGTAAATGGACCATAGTAGTTGTTTTACTGATATTTTATGTTGATCAACTGTTGAAGTGCCGGCAAAAAACAAGGGATTTTATGGCAGATTGTAAGAGTCAAAAGAGGGACAAACAATGCACAATTAAGTTCTGCCACAAATGCCTCCTAAACAGGTATGATTTAGCATTGTAATTCTTCTAGGTACTTTTTAATGGATAAGTTTAGTGGGTATTTTTTCATAAGAGTGTTTTCTTGATCTTGATGAATACTTTTTGGTGAATTTGAAATTAGATATGGAGAGAAAGCAGAAGATGTGGCACTGTTGGTTGACTGGAAATGCCCCAAGTGTAGAGACATTTGCAATTGTAGCTGCTGCATGTGAGTGCAATGGCATTGTATAATTATCTTTTTGGTTGTTGATTTGTATTGTTAGTGTTTGGCTGGGTCTAATTGGTTATGTGCTTTTAGGAAGAAAAAAGGTCAAAAACCCACTGGTCAACTGTTTTATACTGCCAAAGCAACTGGGTTTTCCTCTGTTTCCGAAATGCTACAAATTAAAGGACACGATAATTTGAATCATGAAAAGAAGATTGCTGAAGACATGGTTGTTTCGCCGAAAAAGTCTGGCACCCCAAAGAAGGTTGTTTAGTATATTACTTTTTTATAGCTTTATTATGCAGCTGAATTTCAGCTTTTCCTTTTTTGGATTGATGAAATTTATTATTTCTACATGTTTTAATGTAAATCCATGCTTTTGACAGGGGTCTGTACCTGCTTCATTACCAAATCCAGGAAAGGAAAATTCTTTTGATGGAAAGTGTGACTCTAACTTGAATTCTCTGAACAAAACTGTTTTAATGAATGAGAAAAAATCTAAGAAAATGAAACGAGAAGGATTAAAGGAAATCAGTAATAGCAATGGGGATGTTTCTTCAAAAAAAAGATCTTCAAAAAAGCCTAAGATTTCTGAGGAAATTGCTAGTAAAGAAACGTCAAAAGTTTGTCAGGAAAATTCTGAGAAAAAGAAGCTTAAAGTCTCCAAGGAGATTTCTAAGATTAAGAAGCCTGAGTTTTCTGAGAAGATTTCTAAGAAAGAAATTGGGATTCTTGAGACTGATAGTGGGAAGAAGAAAACTTCAAAGACCCCTAAAATTTCTGAGGAAATTGCTAAGAAAGAAAAAATTAGAGTTTCAGAGAAGATTTCTAAGATTAGAAAACCTAAGAACTCTGGAATTTTGAAAAAAGAAGTGGACAAAAATGACAGTGAAGGTGGTGGTTTTGTGAAGAAAAAGGATTGTAAGACGTCGGTTTTAAAGAATGATTCCCTGAATCTAATCCCAGAGGAAGGAAACTGTAATTCAAATCATGAGAATGTAAGAGTTCCAGGTGGTGTTGAAAATGGTAATGCTGGACCCAAGGTGAAGACAGTTTTTGATTCTCGCAACATCAAAAAGTCTGCTACAGAACTTCAGAACCAAAAATTTGCTGCTGATATTCAACTGCCCAAGGGTGCCAGCTTAACAACTGTAGCTGGAATTGAGCTAGATTCTGAAGACGTTGGCCATGCATTACAATTCTTAGAATTTTGTGCAGCTTTTGGAAAGGTATGTTTGAGTGGGGCTCTGCTTTCTTGGGAAAATAGTATCATTGTGCATGTTTTGCAATAATATTGATTGTCAAAGATAGTTCAAATTTTTATCATAAGATTGATGGTTAGCTTTTATAAGATTATCAAGGATTTATTGGCAAAAATATCTTTAACATTGTTTCATAATTTTCTTCAGAAGTCGGGACAACACAACTCGGTCTTTTCTGTTTGTTTTCCCTTCAATTTATTGTTTCATTTCTGGGAGTTCCTTCTTCTTTTTCCCTGAAACTAAAACTTTTCCTATTATTTTCATATTAACCTAGCCAGGCATCTCTAATTTGGCAATTTTTCTTTTCTCATGTTTGTTATGTTATTAGGTTCTTGGTTTGAAGAAAGGACAAGCTGAGTGTATTGTTAAAGAATTGATTTGTGGGCGAAGTAGGCGCCATGGGCAATACTTTCCAATAGTCCAAATTCATATCAAATTGTTGTCTTTGATACTAAAGGATATGGGAGAAGAGTATAAATTGTTCCCTTGAAATTTGTTTATAAACTTTATTGCTTTTGCTTGTGTGGGGTTGGGATAGTAACTGTCTGCATTGTTTACTGTTTAGGTCTCCATCGTTAAGTTCAACAAGTAGAAAAAATTCATGGTTGCAGGCTCTCAGGAAATGCGTATCTGAATCCAAATGTGTGTTGAATGATATTCCTTCTGATTGTTTCGGTGATGGTGATGATGGATATGATAAGTTAGACAATTTGAAAAAGCTCAAGCTCTTGAACTTTTTATGTGATGAAGCTCTGGGCACTAGGTAAGTAAATAAGAATGTAGTGAGAATGTGAGATTCAGTAGATATTATGAACTAAAAGCTTTTTTCTTCCATTAAAGTATAACACCAAATGCTTTGAGTTCATTTTTTATTAAATTCATTGCAGATCCCTAAGGAGTTGGATTGATGATCAAAATTCAAAATATGTTGAAAAAGCGAAAGCAACCAGAGAAAATGTTGTTGCAGCAAAGGATAAGGTGACACAAGGGCTTAGGCATGCTTATTTTGGCTGAAGGAGTGCTGATATTGCAGTGATAGTGGTATAATTAACTTTTTTTTTTTTTTCTTTTTCTAATACAGGAGAAACGTTTGAAACAGAAATTGCAAGATGAGGTTGCTAAAGCAGTTATTGCTAAACATGGTGCTCCATTGTCTATTTCTGAGCATGAAGCTATTGTTTCAGAAATAAAAAGCGAAGCAGCTCAAGCACATTCGGAGATGCTGGAGGCAATGGGCATGGTACCCCAGAGTATGTTCAGGATTTCTGTAATTATTTCTTTTAGTTATCTGATACATTCTTTTTAGATCTCACTTTCTATTTACTTATTTTAACAGTAAGGACCTAAGGAGATTACATGCTTTCTTTTTGTTTTTCACTGTTTTAGTATAGGAAATTGAACAACCTTCTGATTTTGTAAAATATGCTAATATGTGATGGGGAAATTTTCAGAATATCATTCTAAAAGACACGATTTCCGCTTTCAAACTGTGAGAAGAAAGAATTGGTCAGGATATCAATTAAATTGGAGATTTCAGTATTAAAACATTATTTATTTTTAAATTCCAGTTTACGATGCATGCTTTTTTGCAGTATTTCTTATGCCATTTTGTGATAAAACTTGAAGCCAAAAACATATTGGTGGACTAAAGGAGCTTAGCCAAGTTTCTGACTTGTTTCAAATTATTGTCAACTGATGGTCGCAATCTGCATGACCAATCATAACTAAGTTTTGTGCTACCAAGGTTTTTCTGATGTATACATTATACATCTAAATATTTATGTATATAGGTGCATTAGTACATGTACATGTTTATGTAGTATTCTGACCATTGCTTACAATCACTGTAGAGAGACAAAGGTCTGATGCTGTTAGAACAGAGCCTATTTTACTGGAAGATGGCAGTTGTGCAACTCGTGCCTTTTGGAAATTGAAAGGCTACAGTGGTGAACAACATATTTTGCTTCAAGGTTAGTATAATACGTAATGGTGTTGACCAGATTTGAAAGTTATTGGTTTCTGCTTTGAGTGTATGAATTTGAAAGTTATCATTTTTCTTTTCGTTTTACTTCAATGAACAGATTTGAAGGGAGCCCTGGATGCAGTTTCACTCAATGAAAAATGGTTTACCTATGATGTTGACCAGAAACCAGAAATTGAGAAATATATCTCTTCATTAAGGTCAGTTTATTAATGGTTTATAGGCCAAAATGAAAACTGATTTGCCTTTGTTTCTTTCTTTCTCTTTTTGTCAAAACCATTGTGACACGATTTCATTAAAAGATTATACAGAAGCAGAAACCCTTTGGAAATTTATTTACACAATTAGTTGTCAACTCCCGCAAAAGTATGAGGATTTTTTATTAAGCTTACAGGACATTTTTGTACCTGCAGAATTATTGCAATAGCAATAAGCATTTAGAAAACATGTACATATCTGCAGTTAGATAAATTCATGAAGGAATTTTCTGAACATCTGATTATGATTATTATCATCCCATGGATGTTCTTTACTTGCTGATATGTTTTGCCATTTTTAATCTCCCTTTTGCTTACTTTCCAGCGCAAAAAGGCTTCGGATTCAAAAAGTTACTGACGTTGTTGACTAAGAATGGGAATGGGAATGATGAGACAAACTCATAGCATAGTTCAGTTGATTAAAACATGTCATCTTCAAAGTCCTTGATGATCAAGGCAATATATCATTATATAATGTTTAATGTTTTTTTTTTTTTTGTGATTGAGGGTGTTCGAATCAGTTTGTACGTGTCTTAACAAATCTCTCAGGCTCTAAAGGCAATATATCATCATGTAATGTTTTATGTTGTATTTTGTAAATGTACTATATTCGATGATTCAATGTTACAATTTTACATTAGAGATGTAATTGTTTTTATTTTTTATGGACCGCACTAAAATAATTAAGGATTTTTGGGTTTGATTGAAATTTCCATAGCATATAATATTGTAATTTTCAAAATTTAATTGTTATATTTTGTAAATATAAATATGTATTTCTGTGTATTTGTCGTCGTGGCGTATCTATTTCTATATCCTTTTAAAAAGGAAACGGCAATAAATTTCCTTTAATGCCCTTAAGTATTAATATCGAGATTTAGGAAACAAATTATTTAAATTAAATTAAATTTTGGCCATAAACATAGCGACACGTAATCTGAGATTTGGCGGTTGAGAGATGCGAACTGGTAAAACTGTAGCCTCTCATTCGTCTTCTTCAAAGATATTGAGAGAGCTGAAGCTCATCATCATCACTGTACAGAGAAACAAAGAGAGAAGCAATGTCGACAAAAGCACTTTCGTTAACAAGAGCAGCAACTACTTTATATTCTCATCATCATCATCAAGATCACCGCTTCGGTCTCGCCAATCATCACCGTTGCTTCCTCTCTATACATCCTCCTTCTCCACCTCCTCTTCTCACCGATAAACGACACCGTATTAAGCTCACTTTCATCTCCAGAGCTGCCGATTCAACTCAACCTTCCTCAGCTCCTGCCTCTGCCGATAAAGCAATTGTCACCGATGATGAATTCTCTCTCGCTAAGGTACGCCTTCTATGTGTGTAAAGTGTTAACTCTATTTTTTTTTTTTATAAATATAGAACTTGAAAATTATGATAAGACATGAATGAGCTGTTATTTCAATCTAAAACTTGTAATACTGAATTCGACGACTTGATTGGTAACATAGAATAGAAAACTTGAATGATAGATATCATGTTTATCAATACAGAAAACCGATATTAGAGAATGAGCTTCATAGGATTTTAGCAGTTGTTACTGTAATTTGTTAGTAATTTTTTGCAAAATATAGGGCTCTTCTACATACAGAACCAATAATTCTCTGTTCTGGAAAACGGAAATACAGAAAATCTTTTGTAAACTTACTTTCAACCGGAAGCTTTTGAATATAATCCTAAAAGATTAGTTGAAACTCAAAATATTATGGAAAGTTGTTGTTTGCTTTTTTACATAAGATATTATCTGGTTTATACTAATTATATTGTAAGTTTTTAAAAGGATTAGTTTCATTTACATCCTTTAACATTTGGGCAGTTTGATATAGATAGGTCTTTTTGCCCCAGAGGTTTGTCATAAATTATTAAAACTTTAAGTGTTGTGATAATTTTCATAATTCAGCGGAGGTTTTAGATGGATATTGTGTCTGTATCTTTGTGAGTCAAATGACATTTTGCCTCATGAAAACTATTTCCAAACTACAAACCAAATTCTCTTCGGACTATTGAGAGCTTATTACACTGAATTATCTGTTGTTTCTCAAAATTTCTGGGCTAATGTAGCACTTTGCAGGTTTCATTTGGTGTTGTTGGACTAGGTCTTGGAGTTTCTCTCCTGTCGTAAGTGTCTTATCCTCTTGGGAATACTGTTTACTCTAAATTCTATGTGGATATGATTAGTGTGTGATCTACAGGTATGGTTTTGGAGCATACTTCAATATCCTCCCTGGATCTGAATGGTCAGCAATAATGTTGACATATGGATTCCCCCTTGCGATTATCGGGATGGCTCTTAAGGTAAAATTTTCTAGGCATTTCTTCACACACCCTATCATTACTCATAGTTCCTTGAGTCGCATATGAAGTTAGAGTATGCCAGTGTTCTTGCATCATAATATCATATATGTCATAATGTTTATCAGTGAGGGTGTTCTGTTCCAGTTAGTAACATTTCCTGTCTTGGTATTTTTTTGTAGACTTTGCTCTTAATAATTAATCCATGCGTGTATAAGATTGGTTGTATCTAGTTTTTTGTTCAATGTTTAATATTGCTCAATTGAGTTTTTATATTTCAATTCTAGGCAATGATTCCAATCAATGTTTGGAGGCTCTACCAGATTTCTGATTTGTCATGAAGGTTGTATAAAACATTCCTGAATCGGTTTGGGATCTGAAATTTTTTAAAACATAGTTAACTGAATACAATTGGACCAGTATGACCCATGTCGCGTATGCTATTATTTTTTCTTTCATAAATTGATCTATGCTTCCTTTCATCTGGTCGAAACTTAGCTTGTCTCTGCTGCATTTCTTTCTAAGTTTTAAAAATTATATCTAATTTAATGAAAGACTACATCACTAAGTGTTATATTTTAATTCTTTTATCAAAGAATAGCTCTTTTGAATGTTATGCAGTATGCGGAACTCAAGCCAGTGCCGTGCTTAACTTATTCAGACGCCCAAACGTTAAGGGAAACATGTGCCACTCCTATCCTTAAGCAGGTAATTTTATCAATCTCGCTTACTTTATGAATTATTTCAGCAAATACCCCTTGTGTTCTTGTAATTTTTTATTAATTGACTATGAGGCTATATTATTCCCATCAGTGGACTTTTTCTAGTTCTATTTACCAGCTCAACAAGATCTAGTCCTTCTCTTGTATAGGTTGATATTTATATCCTTTAGAAATCTTATTTATTATGCTTGTTTGTCATGATTATCTCCTTTAGCACTTAAATTAGATGATAAAGAAATTAAGTCAGAATTTTATTTATCTGGTAAGTACAACCCCATATGTCTCAGTTTCCTGTCCTGGAAAATTTGGAGAGCTGTAATTGATGTGATGGAATTCAGTGCCTTTATTCTTAATTTTGAAAGATATTTTGACTTCACAAACACGTACGGTTAAGTTTGATCAGGTTTTTAGGGCTGACTAAAGGTTATTTCACCTGGTTGATATACCTCATTTTTTCTGTTGGTCTTTAGAAAAGCAATACTAAAGATAAGGATCTAATTAGAAACACAATTTCACAGTTCTATATGCCTGACATAAATTTGCCAAAAAGCATTTTCAAACGCAAAACTAAGCTGCAAGGGCATTAGTTGTTTTTGTCACGTTATTTGAGCTCTGTAATGTACATTGCCTGCACAGACATTAATGTTCAACTGTGTCCTTCCGTGTGTCAAAGGCTGCTCTCTTTTTTGTTCATAGTATTCCTTCATGATGCTCAAATTGAGAGGAAAGTAGGGAGGAGTGGCTGGAGGAAATTTGAGACCTGCATATTTTAAGATACAGTTTGTGGATTGAATATTCTTATCAGAATAGTCTCAATGTGTAATTATGATTTAGAAAGGATAGAAGACTATATAAAGAAACAACCTTCATATTTTCACATTGTATTCTCTCATGACCTTCTTGGCATTTGTATCTGGTAATGTGAAACCATCAAGATGTTTTGTGCTAATAATCATTCCAATCTCAAACATTCATTATGATCTTCCGGCAAAACCCTCTGTATTAGTTGGATGACTTGATTCTCCATGACCTTTGTGCCTGTGATGTTTAACTGGCATGTCCCACTGTCCATTCTCTCTCTTAAAAACATGCCTGATCATGTGCTTACTTCTATGTACTATCACTAGATTGGGCAAGCTGCATGTTCTGATCGTTTGAATGTAATTTGAGATTCTCATTATCCTCAAATTTACTTCATTATAGTTATTATGTGTGAATTGAATTAATTTTTTGATAGCTTTGATTAGGTCAGGAATGATGTTATAAGATTCCGTTATGGGGACGAGCAGCATCTTGAGGAGGCATTGAAAAGGATATTCCAGTATGGATTGGTATTTGTTTAACTCTACTTATGCTCCTTGATGTTTGTTTTCCGGATTATACATTTTGCATAGAAAACTAATCTATTTACACACACAAAAAAATTAAAAATTAAAATACGAAACTTTTATATTCAGTGACACTCGTTGACTCAGTAGTCAACTATCGAGGCTACTGTCTCTTCCTGTGTGCTTCAAGTTCCATAATCTAGTTTATACTGCTAATTCCCATTCCTGAAAGAAATAAGCGAAATAACCATCAAACCATCCTTCGTTGAATCCTGTATTCGAGAGGATCAAGTTTTAAATTTGAACAAAATTTGAAATATGGAGAGAATTGAATTGAAATTATTGAGAGAGTAATACTACTCATCCCAAAACGTATCCCAAAAATCACATTCCAAATAATGTGTCACCATATGTGGCATTGCCATGTCATTTAACACATCATTAATTTATTTACATGTCAATGCAACATATGGTAACACATCATTTCGGATGTGATGTTTGAATATGTTTTGGGATGATTAGTACTATTTGTGATAAAATATTCTATTGTAGTTTATTCAATAATCAAATAATATAATATTACGCCCTATATATATTTTTATTACCTTATATTTACACATATACCCCTAACTCTATACACATAACTTCTATCACTTCCCCTCAACCTGAAGCATATATATTTATCATGCCCAGCTTATTACAAATATATGTTACCATTTTTCCAACCGGAGATTTAGTAAAGAAATCAACTAGCTGTTCCCCTGTTTTAACATGCTTAGTGGAAATTAATTTATGTTCAAGTTTCTCTCGTACAAAATGACAATCGACTTTTATATGCTTTGTCTACTCGTGAAAAACTGGATTGTTGGCTATATGTATGGCAGCTTGGTTATCACACCACAATTCCATAATCCCTGGATCACCAATTCCAACTTCTATAAGGAGATATTTTGTCCATACAAGCTCACAAGTTACTTGTGCCATAGCTCGGTACTCAAATTCTGCACTTGATCTAGCTACAACAAGTTGTTTCTTACTTTTCTAAGAAATAAGATTCCCTCCAACAAAAACACAAAATCCAGTCACAGAACGCCTGTCTATAAAAGATCTTGCCCAATCTGCATCTAAAAATCCTTCTGTTTTACTATGGCCATGATTACTATAAACGATCCCACGTCTAGGAACCCTCTTGAGATATTTTAAAATATGAAGAACCGCATCCCAATGAGGTGTCCTAGGAGATGACATAAACTGACTTACCACACTTGCTGAGAAAGCAATATTTGGACGAGTTACTGTAAGATAATTCAACTTTCCAACTATTCGTCTGTATCGCTCTGGATCATCAAATACCTCTCCATCCTCAACATTCAATTTTATGTTAGGAACCATAGGAGTATCACAAGGCTTGGCTCTAATTAGACCTCTTTCAGTCAATAAATCTAGCACATACTTGCATTGAGACAACTACTTCGAGAAACCTCAACTCTCAGAAAATACTTTAAAGAGCCTAAGTCTTTCGTGTGAAATTTGTAAGCCAAAAAGATTTTCAAACTATGAATACCAACACTATCACTACCAGTGCTTATAATCTCATCAACATAAACAACAAGGAGGAGAATACTAGAACTAGATTGCCTATAGATTATAGAATGATCATAAGCACTTCTATGCAAACCAAATTCAGTCACTACATCACTAAATCTCCCAAACTGAGCACGTGGAGATTGTTTCAAGCCATATAAAGATTTCCTCAATTTGCATACCTTTCCAGACTCCCCCTGAGCAACAAACCCTCGTGGTTGCACCGTGTAAACCTCCTCAAGAAGATCACCATGAAGAAAGACATTCTTGACATCAAGTTGGTGAAGGGGCAATCATAGGAAACTGCAAGAGAAATAAATGACCAAACAGAGGTCATCTTAGCAATAGGAGAAAATGTCTCTGAATAATCAATACTATATGTCTGAGCATAACCCTTAGCAACCAACCGAGCTTTCAACCGGGCTATAGGCCCATCAGGATTAACCTTCACTGTGAAAACCCACTTACATCTGATGACCTTTTTGTCACTAGGTAAATCAACGAGATCACATGTACTATTGTGCTCAAGACCCAACATCTTTTCTTCCATAGCCCTTCGCCAACCATCATGAGCAACTGCTTCAAACACTGAACGGGGAACAGACACAGAATCTAAAAAGGCAACAAACAACTTGGAAGATAGAGACAATGAGTTATAAGAAACAAAAGAGGAAATAGGATAAGTACAAGAGCGCTTACCTTTACGTAGAGTAATGAGAAGATCTAGGTCAAAAGGAGGAGGAGTTGGATCTGGGGGCGAGGCAGGCAGTAAGGGCAATGTCTCAAGTGTCTCAGATGTCAATACTGGTGCTAGTGTCGGTGCCACTTGTTGTGGTGAAGGGCGGCGAGAGTATATCTAAGTGACAGGAGGACAAGACAGGGGTGGAGAACTATAGTGAGTAATGGTATAAATAAGCAAATCATTAGTGACTAGAGAAGAAGATTGAAAGGAATCATCAACATAAGTAGTTTCGAAGAATTAAACATTAGCCGAGACAATATACTTACCTAAAGTAGGAGAAAAACAATGATAACCCTTTTGATATTGTGGGTAACCCAAGAATATACACTTGAGGGATCTAGGGTCTAATTTGGAAAGATGAGGGCAAACGTCTTGAACAAAGCAAGTACACCTAAAGATTTTAGGAGCGAGGGGGAACAAAGGTTGAGAAGGAAAAAGAATGGAGTAAGGTATTTGGCCAGACAGAATAGATGAAGACATAAGATTAATTAAGTAACAAGCAGTAGAAAAAACATCTGCCCAAAACTCTTTAGAGACTTTCATATGAAAGAGAAGTGTATGAGCGACCTTTAACAAATGACGATTTTTTCATTCAACAACTCCATTTTGCTGAGGCGTATACACACAAGACGACTGATGAATAATACCCCTGGTAGACAAAAAAGAAGAGAGAGAAACAGAAAAATATTCTTTGGCATTATCACTTTGCAAATTTTGATAGATGAAACAAATTGGTTTTGTATCTCAACATAAAATGCACAAAATATAGAAAATAATTAAGAACGATTTTTCATAAAATATAGCCATGTAACACGTGAAAAATCATCTACAAAAGTAACAAAATATTTATAACCAGATTTAGATAAAACGGGACAAGGACCCCAAATGTCAGAATGTATAACATCAAAAGAAGCAATAACTCGTTTATTTTTTCTAGGACTAAAAAACACTCGATGGTGTTTCCCAAATTGACGTGCTTCACAATTAAGCTATGACATTGACTGTAAACTAGGACATAACTTCTTCAGGATTGGAAGAGGTAAACGACCATGGAAGAGAGAGGAGGACAAATCACTGGTACATGCAACATGTGGCGGCACTGGATTAGAGATGTCATCAAGCACATACAAGCCACCTAAGACACGATCCCTACCAATAATCTGCTTCATCCCAAGATCCTGAAAGATACAATGAGTAGGGAAAAAATAAACACCACAATTAAACGCAGTAGTGATTTGACTAACAGATAAAAGATTAAAGGGAAAGTGAGGAAGACACAGAACAAAGGAGAGAGACATAGATTTGGTGGGATTAGCAGTAACACAACCCATAATCGGTACAGTTGATCCATTAGCCAACGTAACAAAAGACAAATCAGAAGAAGGTGTAAATGAGGAGAGAATACCTATATCATCTATCATATGGTGCATAACACCAGAATCAATGACCCAGTTACAACTAGAAGTAGATACACAAGCTGTCGGATTACCTAGTTGAGTTAATGTAGCAGCAGTTGATGGAATGGATGATTGGGGGCTAGCAAGCTGAGTGAGGCGAGCATACTCATCTGCAGATATAGTAACCTGTGAAGGAGTAGGTAAAATACCATCTTGAGCGGCAACATGAGCATATTTTTTATTACTCGGCATAGTTAGAGGTTTTCCATGTAACTTTCAACAATTCCTTTTGACATGACCTTCAGCACCACAATGGAAGCAAGTACGAGGACTATTACCATTGCCATGAGTAGCCCCGATATCCTGACTAGCACATTTGTTGCCTTTACTACTATTAGACTTCATGCTAGCAAGAGCCGCATGATCTGGAGCAACATTCTGAAGAGTCTCCCTGTCTTTAGATGCTCCTCTATCTTCCCTTTTACTAACCCGAAGAAGACGAGCATAAACCTCCGTTAGAAAAGGAAGTTTCTCACTGGTAAGGAGTTGTGTCCGAACTATCTCATATTCTAGTCTCAACCCAGCCAGAAAACACTGCACCACTACTTGCTCTTCTTGTTCTTTCATTTGCACAACATCTGCAGTCACAAGGAATAAAGCTCGTTTTTCCTGAAAGGCTTGCTTCACCTTTGTATAGTATTCAAGTAATGTCTTCTCTTGCATATTTGCTCGATAAATCTGCAATAACAACTCATGAACATGAGATAAGTCCTGTTAACTAGCATACAGAAACTCTAGATACTCCCATAACTCTTTAACTATATCTCAATTATTAGTAACATCATCCACTGTGGAATCCAGAGTATTCTGGATCTAATTAAACAATTTATCATCCTCCATAAGCCATTTCTTTCGAATTCTCCTAACACTCTCTAATTTCTTATCACTACCCTCTGGTTGTTTATCACTCTCTGTTTGTGGAAGTGAATATGTAGGTGGATCCTCAGTCAAATGATCCTTTATGTCAATGCTAGAAACATATCTCCTAATAGTTCGTCTCCATTGAGCATAATTCTGCTTTCTTAGTAACTTCCTATTAGTAATCTTTGTAGATGAGTGGACTGAAATTTCAGTCACCACCTGTTTACCTTCCACTATCATAGCTTAATCAAATCAACAATGATTCTCTACTAAGCTCACAGACAAGATCACCTCTAATCACCGATATCCAACTAACCCAAATCACCAATTCACAACAAATTCATGACTCAAATCCAACACCACAACTAGAATAGTCATCAAATAAACATTTAAAAAAAGAAAAGAAAAGAAAACAATAACTGGAAACTGCAGAATAATAAAAACAGATCACCAACCGGAAACCATGACCGGAAAATAGGAGACGCGACAGACTTAGTCGCCGAAAAAAATAACAATCGTGAACAGTATCACATGAACAGCGTTGTGTGAACAGTGCCATTGGCCACCAGAATAAAACCCTAAGACCGGTGCTCCAATACCGTGTGATAAAATATTCTATTGTAGTTTATTCAATAATCGAATAAAAATAATATTACACCCTTTATATATTTTCACTACCTTGCATTTACACATATACCCCTAACTCTATACACATAACTTCTATCACTATTCTTATTGAAGATTATTGTCAATGAATTAGGTGATCTAAGTTTTTTTACGGAACAGATTCCGTTGGCATTTGAATTGACTGTTACATGTATCTGATAAGGTAAAGAGAAAGGATTGCACCTCAATTTAAAGTTTTGATGAACTCGCAGAATGATGTACCAACCACTATGTTTTTGTCCATTGACACAACTATTTTGTTTGTGCTGTAAAGTAACCTCATGCCCAATGATGTGAAGAATGAGCCTTTTAATACTTAATTAACATATTATCTTCATGGTACATTCTGGTGAAAATTCCATTCTCTGGCCATTTGAATAGTGATTTTGTGCTCTAACATCAGGTTTTTACTTTTATGTTATTTTAGGGTGGAGGAATTCCACGAAGGAGTGCACCTATTCTACAGATGATTCGCGAAGAAGTATGTTAATTTAACTCGGATTTATTTTCAACCAGAGAATGTGGTGATTGCCACATCTTACAATAAGCTTATTAAGTTGCTGAATACTTTGTGATCATAGTTATTTTCTTTTCACCAATGATATTGATATGTTTCTTCTAAAAAAAAACATAAAAATAAAAATCATTATATGCATTTTTGTTTTGTTTTAGGGATAGTTTTTCTGGTACAATATCTTCTTATATCATAATGCATGCAAGAGAAAGTAATGACTGATGTATTTGCTTGGGGTCATTTAGTTTTTTTTTGTATTTTAAAGCAATCATGCACCACAGATTGCTTGAGGTCCTCAAATGTAGAATATTTCTTGAGATATTTTGCTGTCACTGAGTCTATGACTAGTGCTAGTCTCTGTACAACTAACATGCTGGTTTCATTTAAACAGATGCCTTGATCTCTATGATTCATTTTTGGACAATTCCATCTTACTCTTTGGACAGACCTTGCTGAATTCAATTAGGCATTGTCTATTAAAGAGTAGTCATGACTCATGAAGCGTAAAATGCTTGCACCTCCAACTTTTGCATGTTCTCTGATACTTGTACAATTGTCTGTTCAATAAACATGCTCGACTCACTTGAAGTCATTTGAACAAAGGCCTTTCTCTCTAAAACTCATATCAAGGTTACTCCCCCATTTACTGTTTTCTTGTTTTGTTATCATGTCTTAGGTCACAGAAGACGGTAAATACTCTCTAGTCTTGGTGTTTGAGGCAAAGGCTCTGCAGTTGTCAGATTTTGAGCAACGACAGGTAAAACATAGTACAAACTTGCGGAAGTTGTCTTCAATTATTTGATGTGATATTTCTCTGAAGATTTTTCGCACCTTATATTTACTTTTTCTAGACCCTTGCAACAGTGAATAATTTAACTGCATACTAATTTGATTATGTTTAATCATGCAATTAGGCAAAATTTGCTTCATTCTTTGGGCCTGGGATCGCAGCTGAAGTTGGTGAGTTTTAGATTCAAATACAAATGTTAAAACCTTACAACATGAAAAATTATGTGAATCGCTGAAAACCACATATTTCTGGATCGTGCTGACAAACATTTTAATACAGGGAAGGGTTCAGAGGATAACCTTTATGAAGTTCGACTAATTTCCAACACCAGTCCCAATGCATCACCTGCCTGAAGTGTATGTTGTTTCATCTAATCCTAGTACCTGTATCAGCTTCCATTCATTACTTCACATATGCTCGTCTAAAAATTTTGTATATGTATATATATATTTAGATTCAATTTGAAAGACGTTTTAGTATCAACATTAAATTTTGATTAAATCACACAAAAGATAAATAGAGACAGCTGGAAAGGTGATCGAGCTGAAGATTGATATGAACACTGAGGAATATGTTTCAATCTTACTATCTTAGGCATAAGAGCTCAACTAAAGTAGTTTCAGATGAGTTTTAGTTAAGTGGACTAGGTATAACTGGTGACAACCATACCAGAGTTTTAAGTCCGGATGGATTTGAAATGTTCTTATAGAAAATGCTTAAGAATATAAACAACTAGATAGAAAACCCGCGTGTTACGTGGGTATGTTCATTGGATATTTTTGAAACAGTTTGTAAACAACCTTATGGTAATGATGGAAACCAATTATATTCAGCCATAAAAATTGTTAAATATATTTTTTTCATAGGTAATATTATGGGTTTATATTTTCTAGAATGTGAACAGATTTAACTTTCAATTTGAAGGTGAATGGTTAGTAAAATGTGAACAGATTTAACTTTGAATTACCTTCATTAACCATCAACCAATCATATCTTAGCACATTAATTATAGACACTTACAATAATTATAGAGCTCCCAAAATCCTATATAGCATCCTACATGAAATCTACCTGGCGATCAATAGCAAGGGTGTGGGCTTCTGAATTATATAGATATGATAGATCAGATCTGTTTAAAGACCCTTTAATTACTTGGACTATTAAAATCATTTTGTGGAAAGAACTGTTAGGTTTTTTAACGTTTATACATAATTTTATATAGTTTAATTAAACATTAAGAATCAAAAACAGAAATATTTTAATAAGAAAGGTATTTTAACAGTATCAAAGTCAGCATAAACTTGTCATTAGACTGTAGAAAATGCTTGGAGTATTTATTTTGAAAATTAGTCAAGAGTTTTTTGCAAGCATGGGGACAACTGAACTCCTGATCCTTGGCCTAGGCAATTTATGGAACTCCAAAATATAACATTGTGCCAGTAATTGTTTGTTTTATGGTAATTTATAAATATGTTAATATTATATACCATATGTGATCGATTAATTTTAAGTATATCTACCATTATCAGGAATTATATTATTTTTGATAATTCCGTATGGGGTTTTTTTCAAGTTATGGATGAAGTTTAACAAACACCTTATGCTAAGAACACTTTATAAATAATGATATATACAAAAATTCCTTCCTATATGTTGTCAAGAGAAAAAAAAAAAAAAGAAAAAAAGGAGTAAACTGCTTTTTCTCACCCAAATAATAACTTAATGACACTTTTCCACTCATAAATTTTAAAATACCACTTTAATATTTAAATTTATATTTCGTTGTTTTCGATTCTGACATCGACCTTATACTACTATCATTCTCTTTTTCAATCATCACTCATCAAACCCTACTCTCGTCGACCTATCAATTTTTGGTAATCGAGCGATTAGGGTTTGCACAACTGTCACTTCTAAGTCAAATTCTGATCAATCCTAATTATCAAAATTCAACCTTCTATAATCAAAAGACTCATAGATTTCTCCTCTTTAAAAGTTTTAACAGTCTGGATAAATTTGCTTTTTATTTAATATAAATTTAGATAATAAAACATTAATTTAAAAGTTTGAGTAAAAAAATGTGTGATCATTTAGGTGGAAAACAGTCGTTAACTTCGTACAACAGTAATGTTACCAACCAAATAAAAATTCATAAACGTTAATCGTGCTGTCGTGTCATGAATGATTTCTTTTTCCTGTTTTGAGTTTTCAGAGATTTTGTCTTGGAAAATGGAGTTCGATCGGAATTGCCATTGCATGATACCTTCTGTTTTACTCCGGCCGAAATGGGTATTAGAGAGAGTTTAATTGAATTTAGAAGATTTAGATTTCAGGTTATTAAACAAGTAGGTCACTACTTGTCTACTTCACCAAACTCATCATTCAGATGATATCATTTACCCAATTTCTTTGCTTGGTGAAATTAATTTGAGAGCTATTTTTCCTAGAAAAGTCTGAGAACTTTTCATTTTCTCTTTCCCGTACCACCATATGATTTTTTCCCGGCAAAATATGTGGGCAAGAAAGAGACTAGGAAAGAATGAAAAAAAAAAATGGAGGAGGGGCCTAGAGAACCCCCTGTATTCTGAAGCCAAAACAAAAGGCATGCACGTGAAGCAAAAAAGTTGTCAGCCAATTTCACCATAACAGCAACAAAAATAATACAGCAAATGCATACTAGCTCTAATCAAACAACAACTACCATAGAAACAAACTATCTTTCTCCTCTGCCATAACATGATTGCTCTCATTTTCCCCACCACACAAACACACAACACAATTCCTTATAGAGAGTGAAAAAGAATCTTGATTTCTTCCAATATTCTTTTACCATTTCCAGCTGTTTGATTTTAATTTTATTTAGCACCCTTTAAGATGAGGAAGAAAGATATTATGTTTGTTTCTTCTTGGTTTGTGTTTTTCTCTATGCCTTTTTCTCATCCATGACAAGCAACCTCCTTGCATACTGCTGCTGCACCTGCACCCATCTCTTTTCTTTATCTGCATATCTTCTTTATTATCTCTTGTTTCTTTCACTTCAACCTGCACTCAGTAAACAACACTGACATCAATATCATGCTTGCTTCCTACCTTTATATGCTTTTTTATTTTTATGGGAATGTCTTCAATATCTATTTGCTACATTAAGGTGCTATAATGAGGTTTTAAGGACCTATAAATCATATTAAGACATCATTAATACATTAATCTGAAACCCACATCCCTCCTTCCACCTTTGAATGACGTGTGAACTGGTGAATGGTGGTAAAAGATCATTTTCATGACAGTTGTCACATATATTTTTATTTTTCCACATTTTCTTTTGTTGGGACCTTTAGCTTCCTCTATCTAAACAAGAATCAATTTCACTTAAGTAGTGTACACCTGAGAGTACTTGAAGAGTTGTAGACTCCACTCGAATGGCAACTATTTTTCTTAATATAAAGTGTACTATGTATCACACTACTGTATCTCAAAACATAAAACATACGAACATATCATATTCTCCTTTCATTTGCAGGCAGATATTAAAGTGACTTCAATTATCAAGTGTCAGTGTACAAAATTGGTGTGGTTTCTTGTGAATATCTTGGGCAATAATGCAGCAAACTTTCTATTGCATGAAACCATCACCTAATGGTGAGAGCATTCAGCCCTGAGACATTGCTATTTTTTGGAATAAATTCGGAACTAAAGGCAGTGATATGGCACTTCTGATTGAGAACCCCAAAGAACAATAATGAAACAAGAAAAAAAGTGAAAGGGTTACTTTGACCAGTTTTAGGGAAGACTCATTCTGGCTTCACATAAAACAAAGAGAAGATAAGTAACACAAACATGGGTTTAGGGAAAAAAAGCAGGGGAAAGTTTTCATAACTTGGTTTTCGAATTATTTTCTTCTTGTTTTGAATCCCAAGTGGGTTTTGTATCATACACCTGTTTCTTTCATCTCTGAAGAATGCTTTATTGCCTGAAAAATTGATTTTCAAAAGCAGGGAAAAACAGAACTAGATGTGCTGGAAAGTAGCCCACTTGGAGGAGAAAAACTTCGGCAATTTTTGGATTACTTGTAAACTTGGGGTATATGCACGCATTAGGGAGAGTTAAATTGCTAGCCCCCACCAAGACCGACCACGTTCCATTCCATTTAATTGTGAGGCATAAAAAAATAATATATCAAAGCATTTTGGCCTTGTTTTGGAACATTAGAAGCTAGAATATTAAGCTGTGCCCACAAAAAACATAGGGACCAAATTATCTACTATTCCCCCACCCCGGAAGGTCACAGTGTCGAACAGTCAGGATAGCCTGATTGCCACAGTCTTGAGAAACGCATACTATTATCAATAAGAGAAGAATATCACCATAGATTTAGCTAGATAGCTAGAAAATTATACAAGCACTAAACACCCTTCAGGAACACAGGCAGTTCTGTCATTCATTGCCGTAATGTTATGCATAGTCTATTGTAGTTGACAGAAGGCAAGGTACTAATGTTTGGGAACTATAAATTTGACCTCTAATTTATAACTTACTTGAAATGGGAAACCTGCAGTAAGTCTCAGAATCTTGATTTTAAAACTCAAATGGGGTAAAAAGTAAAAGCTCCATCTGAATAATTAATGATCAGGTGGTGTTTGGTTTTGCATTGTTGCCCTTTGAGTGTTCTGGATGCTTGTATTTTACAATTGAGTAAATGAAATTGTTGATGAAGAAAATTGTACATACCTCTTCCTCAGATTTGATCTTTGCATCAGAATTAGGTGAGTCTCCACTGGCTTCTACTTCGCAACGTTTTAACGATCCTTCAATGATTGAAGGGGTGGAAGCAGGGCTTGGACTTGCAGAACTGAGATGGGGTGGTGTGCTTTGAGTCCCCACATCTCTAGTCATCCCCTCCATTTTGCTCTCTGCAAAAATAAACATCTTCTATCTTTCAAGTACTTGAAATTAAAAAGAATTAAGGAGCAAAACAGAGTGTTTAAATAAGATTAAGACCTGGAATTGGAAACCGAGCTACATCTTCTTCTTGCATAGTCATAGAAGGCTTATTGGTTTGCATATTTCGTGAATGGTGAGAGGAGTTATAAACAAGAGGAGCAGACATGGTAATTCTGTTAGTTAAATTACGAAATGATCTTCCACTGAGTGTTTTTGCAGACAAACACTCCATTGGAAACTCTCCTGAAAGAGGGTTGCATATATACTTCTCAGCTTCATTCCACTTGGAGTTCAAAGCAAACCCATCTGGAGATGAACATTCCCAGCTATTATAAACCGTCCTCGCTTGCAATGCTGCAAAAAATCATACAAAAAAATAATCAAACTCTCTTTGATGATCATCCTGATGGATTCTTCTTAAAAGAGTGGAGTTTAAATTACCTTTGAGAGCATTGGTGAAAGAGTAGGTTGATGGGTCGATTTCTTCTGAAAACAAAAAAAAAAGAAGAAGAGAGAGGTTGAGAAAAAGAGTGGAAAAAAGAGAGACAAGAAGAAGAAGAAGAAGGTGGAAACCTCTTAAAGTGTAGCCAGGGGAAGAGGCAGTGCTAGAAATGGTGAAGTTTGATCTAAAAGACGGGGCGTCTTCTCGAAAACTTCTAATATGAGAAGCGGAAAACCTTCGAGAATTAGTGTTGTCGCGAGAAAGACGAGCCTTGAAAGCCCATTCTCGCAAGTTGAAGTCAGGAGCATCATGATCATGTTGATGATGGTCATCTCGTCGTTGTTGTTGCTTCATGATAGAAGCCATGAATGAAGTTCAATTAATGATGTTCTACGCTTTTTAAGTTTCTACCGCTCGACTCTATCTATCATCTCAAGTTTGCACTTTCTCCATTTTTTTTAATACTACTGTATATATATTTTTTTGGCCCCAAAGTTTTCGAACTTTATTTTTTTTTTGGGGAACAACTTTCCTAACTTTACAAAATAGACCTTCAAAGTTTAAAAACTTTTCTCTAACTCCATTAAATTGCCATTACATTTACAAAACACTTTTTATAAGAAAATGTTGAAGCTTTTTTCTTTTTTTTCTTTTGACGCTGTGCCAATAACATATTGATGTGGAGAAATACCTGGGAATTGAAAAATGTTACATGAATGTATTGTATGTTTCGATGTTATGTTAAGTTTAGGTTACGATAATTAATTTACTTTTATAATAAATTTTAGTTAAAATAGTTTAACGCAAGATGAATTTTTAGCTTGCAAATGAATAGACGAGATCCATACAAGCAGACGGGACCCATTTTGCGAGACGAACTGTCACATCGGAGGTTTTGAGAAAAGGTTGTGAGATGAGGTTGTAGACTTAGTATTACTCATCATTGAACTTGGATTCAATTCTTTGTCATCAATTTTGTGCTCACCATTTTGACAATAAATTTCAAATATTATAGTATTTACACCAAATTTTATTTTTATTTTTAATTGAAAGTTTTATTTTCGAAATAATGTACTGTTATTTTAGATAAAAAAAAAAAAAGAAAAATTCTTAGAACATAATGTATACAATGGCAGAGCATTATAAAAATTCAATTGAACTTCATTACATGGCATTGGCTTTATTATTATTATTATCAAAAGAGTAAACGACATATTCCCACCCAAGGTTTGATGAAAACCTAAGTTGGTACCCCAAGTTACATTTATTTCAGATTCTCACCCTTAAAGTAATAGGTAAATGTTTGATGTAACGGTAAATGGGTAAATTGGTCATTTTACATGAGCAGCGCCCGTTAGCAGACTGTCGCCTCTAACAGTCCTTCGACGCACATTAGTGGACGGCGTCCCGACTTTTTTGCACTTTTTCCGGTGATTCTTCCACCCAAAATCACCTTTGTCACCACCATTTGATCCTCCATCCTCCCCTCTACAAAACCATAAACTTTACAACCCCTCATCACTCATCAATCACCGGCCACGGCAGTTGCAACATGCAACTGGTTTTTGCCGGTTTTCGGTCGTTTTAAACGGTGAAAACCCCAACACCACCACCATTTGACTCATCGCATCCTCCCCTACAAAACTCCTACCTTCCCAGCCATGACAGCTCACTATTTGCCGTCCACCACTTCACCAAAAAAATGGTGGATGAACACAAATTCTCGGTCGGCAAACGATGACGAAACGGTTGCTAGGGACATAGGGGTTTTATAGATTTGGAGACTATGGTTGTAGTGATGGTGTCCAATTGGATTTTCATCACCGGAATTGATCGAAATTTAGCAAAGAACACCGAAACCCTAAGCCTAACGATGCCGACGATTGGAGGGGCCAATGAGTCGGGAACCAGAGGGGTTTTGGACGATGTACTACGGGGAAGGTGATGGAGGTGACCAAGGGGTTCAACGCCATCAGAAACAGCCCAGATCGGGCTGTTTCCGACGAGGGTGTGTAGTGACCGAGGATGTTTTTGACATAATTTGAAAATAAAATGGTAAGTTTTATAATTCTACTAATTTAGGGGTTAAAACATAATTTATTAATTTAGGGTTAAGGGTGTTATAGTAATTGTACCCTCTAAACCCTAAAAATTGCTAATACTGTTATTTTAAGGGTGGGAATTTGGAATAAATATAACCTAGGGTATCAATTGGGATTTCATCAAACCTTGGGTGGGAATGTGTCGTTTACTCTTATCAAAACAACCATTATGAAAACAAGACATAATATCAGCATGAAAATTAAAGAAATTCAAATTCAAAAACAGTAACAGCGACAGAAGCAGTGGTCCTTAGGATGAGATAAAATTAAAATATTTAATATTTAATATTTCAAAATACAGAAAAATCTTTTGATTTACAACAATCAAATCAACACTTGACACGTGGAGATACTCCCATTTTTATTACCATTTGCCTTCTTACGTACATTCTCAAATTCAGAAAGTATTTTCAGTGCTTTGTAATTTCTCTTACTTTTTGGAAAATAATGAGTACAATCAACTTTTATTTAACTTTATTTATATGGTTTTGCCTTCATGTGAAACTTATAAATTTATAAACAAAAAAAGGTAAAATTTGTATTTAATATCATAGCCAAACTACCATTGGGTGACTTAATGGTAAAAGAGTAAAAAAAGTTTGATGAGCTCCTGAATTTGAATCTCCCCAAGTACTATAGGGGTGGTCGTTGGGGCTCTTACCCAGGTGACAGTTCTATGGCCTCGGATGTGCGCAAGCTGGTCTAGCAACTCGGGTGATAAAACCGGAACCAGCCCGGCTGGTTTAACCGGTTGAACCGAGACCCAGGGCCTCCTTCGGGTCAGGTTACACTTTCAATCGTTTCAAGTTTCAAATCTTGTAAACACACCCTTGATTAATACGAATCAGTCCCTGAAGGTTTGAAATCCAACAAACACAATCTTTGGCCAAATGCAAATCGATGACAACCTCCTTTCTAGCGACCTTCCACCTTCCCTTGCTGTTGAAAACCACATTCTGACTTTCTCTGGGGTCGTGACGCTTCATCTCCCGTTGTCGCATGATGTTTTGTTGTCCATCAATTTTTCTTCCATTTCCCGGCGTCGATCTGCCTTCTCCAGCATTGATAGGCCTCCTCAGCTACCGATCTACCTTCTCCCAAGCTCTCTTGTCATCATTCACAAAGATCCACAGTCATCTCACCAAAAAAGCCACCACGACCTTTGACTTCCACCACCGATCTGCCATTTTTCGACGATGCCTCAACTTGCTAGCTACTGATTCGTCCTCCCCATCACCCGATCTACCCTCCTTGGTGTGTCGCCGTCGCTCTCCTAGTTGATAGTCGATTTGCATTTGGCCAGAGGTTGTGTTTGCTAGATTTCAAACCTATAGGGTCTGATGGTATTTATCAGGGGTGTGTTGCTAGATTTTAAACCTGTTAAATCATTGGTTAAACCGTTGGTTTAACCAGTTAACCTGTGACCCGATCGCCTGAACGAGTCACCCCTCGAATTGGGTTTTAAAACCTTGATATCTTTTAACGCAAGATGAATTTTTAGCTTGCAAATGAATAGACGAGATCCATACAAGCAGACGGGACCCATTTTGCGAGACGAACTGTCACATCGGAGGTTTTGAGAAAAGGTTGTGAGATGAGGTTGTAGACTTAGTATTACTCATCATTGAACTTGGATTCAATTCTTTGTCATCAATTTTGTGCTCACCATTTTGACAATAAATTTCAAATATTATAGTATTTACACCAAATTTTATTTTTATTTTTAATTGAAAGTTTTATTTTCGAAATAATGTACTGTTATTTTAGATAAAAAAAAAAAAAAGAAAAATTCTTAGAACATAATGTATACAATGGCAGAGCATTATAAAAATTCAATTGAACTTCATTACATGGCATTGGCTTTATTATTATTATTATCAAAAGAGTAAACGACATATTCCCACCCAAGGTTTGATGAAAACCTAAGTTGGTACCCCAAGTTACATTTATTTCAGATTCTCACCCTTAAAGTAATAGGTAAATGTTTGATGTAACGGTAAATGGGTAAATTGGTCATTTTACATGAGCAGCGCCCGTTAGCAGACTGTCGCCTCTAACAGTCCTTCGACGCACATTAGTGGACGGCGTCCCGACTTTTTTGCACTTTTTCCGGTGATTCTTCCACCCAAAATCACCTTTGTCACCACCATTTGATCCTCCATCCTCCCCTCTACAAAACCATAAACTTTACAACCCCTCATCACTCATCAATCACCGGCCACGGCAGTTGCAACATGCAACTGGTTTTTGCCGGTTTTCGGTCGTTTTAAACGGTGAAAACCCCAACACCACCACCATTTGACTCATCGCATCCTCCCCTACAAAACTCCTACCTTCCCAGCCATGACAGCTCACTATTTGCCGTCCACCACTTCACCAAAAAAATGGTGGATGAACACAAATTCTCGGTCGGCAAACGATGACGAAACGGTTGCTAGGGACATAGGGGTTTTATAGATTTGGAGACTATGGTTGTAGTGATGGTGTCCAATTGGATTTTCATCACCGGAATTGATCGAAATTTAGCAAAGAACACCGAAACCCTAAGCCTAACGATGCCGACGATTGGAGGGGCCAATGAGTCGGGAACCAGAGGGGTTTTGGACGATGTACTACGGGGAAGGTGATGGAGGTGACCAAGGGGTTCAACGCCATCAGAAACAGCCCAGATCGGGCTGTTTCCGACGAGGGTGTGTAGTGACCGAGGATGTTTTTGACATAATTTGAAAATAAAATGGTAAGTTTTATAATTCTACTAATTTAGGGGTTAAAACATAATTTATTAATTTAGGGTTAAGGGTGTTATAGTAATTGTACCCTCTAAACCCTAAAAATTGCTAATACTGTTATTTTAAGGGTGGGAATTTGGAATAAATATAACCTAGGGTATCAATTGGGATTTCATCAAACCTTGGGTGGGAATGTGTCGTTTACTCTTATCAAAACAACCATTATGAAAACAAGACATAATATCAGCATGAAAATTAAAGAAATTCAAATTCAAAAACAGTAACAGCGACAGAAGCAGTGGTCCTTAGGATGAGATAAAATTAAAATATTTAATATTTAATATTTCAAAATACAGAAAAATCTTTTGATTTACAACAATCAAATCAACACTTGATACGTGGAGATACTCCCATTTTTATTACCATTTGCCTTCTTACGTACATTCTCAAATTCAGAAAGTATTTTCAGTGCTTTGTAATTTCTCTTACTTTTTGGAAAATAATGAGTACAATCAACTTTTATTTAACTTTATTTATATGGTTTTGCCTTCATGTGAAACTTATAAATTTATAAACAAAAAAAGGTAAAATTTGTATTTAATATCATAGCCAAACTACCATTGGGTGACTTAATGGTAAAAGAGCAAAAGAAGTTTTATGAGCTCCTGAATTTGAATCTCCCCAAACACTATAGGGGTGGGGGGTGTTGGGGGTGGGGAAGGTTGTTCCAGGACCTCGGATGTGCACAAGCTAGTCTGGCAACCCGAGTGATAAAACCTGGACCGACCCGGTCGGTTTAACAGGTTGAACCAAGACCCAAGGCCTCCTTCGGGTCAGGTTACACTTTCAACTGTTTCAAGTTTAAAATCTTGCAAACACACCCTTGATTAATATAAATTAGTCCCTGAAGGTTTGAAATCCAACAAACACACTTTCTGGCCAAATGCAAATCGATGATGACCTCCTTTCCAACGACCTTCCACCTTCCCTTGCTGTTGAAAACCACATTCTAACTTTCTCCGGGGTCGTGACGCTTCATCTCCCATTGTCGCGCGATGTTTTGTCGTCCATCAAATTTTCTTCCATTTCCCGGCGTCGATCGGCCTTCTCCAGCATTGATAGGCCTCATCAGCCAACAATCTACCTTCTCCCAAGCTCTCTTGTCGTCGTTCACAAAGATCCACAGTCATCTCGCCAAAAAAGCCACCACGACCTTTGACTTCCACCACCGATCTGCCATTTTCTGACGATGCCTCAACTTGCTAGCTGTTGATTCGTCCTCCCCATCACCCAATCTATCCTCCCTCTTGTGTCGCCGCCGCTCTCCTAGTTGATAGCCGATTTGCATTTGGTCAGGGGTTGTGTTTGTTAGATTTCAAACCTATAGGGTCTGATGGTCTAAACCTGTTAAATCATTGGTTACACCACCGGTTTAATCGGTTAACCTGTGACCCAATCGTCTGAACGAGTCACCCCTCGAATTGGGTTTTAAAACCTTGATATATATATTATAGCTAAATCCTATATATTTAATATTTACTTGAAAATACAATGATCCATCTTGATTCATAACACAATCCTATATGTTGAGGAGTAAGGGGTTGATTTGTTAATGCCATTGTAGAGTTGTTTTTAACATGGGTTTGAAAGGAAATTAACCAAAACCTTCTATCCAGAAGATGAAGAAGAAGAAGAAGAAATGGGGTTGAAAGTGTAAGGAATGTTAGTATGTTTTGTTACACTATTAAATGGATGTTGATGTGCATGTGCATGAAGTTGTCATCTTCCATAAGAAAGTGAGTGAAGAAAGGACAGGCATACAATGGAGGTGGTGGGTGGCCCTCCCTCCTATTATGGAAAAAAGAAAAAAGAAAGAAAAAAAAAGAATGTAGGCCCCATATGAAGCTCATCATGACCGTCAGATTTTGTCTGATGTTAATGCAATGTAGGTGTCATTTGATAGTGAGAGATGGCCCATCACCTGTCACACTGCGCTGTTCATTTAATCTCTAAACTTTATCCAAAACAGATTTTCTTCCCTTTCAATTTTGTCTCATATTTCCCTTCCTATTCCTGATATATTTCCTTTCTTATTCCTTATAAAATTTGAGGTAGGCTTGAGTCTTTATCTAATAAGGTTTTATTAAATAAAAAAATTATCCCTTCTTATAAATCAATAAGCTTAGCGTATTTAATTAATATAAAACTCCAATAATTTTCCTCACAGTCAAACCCATATATTGGATCATGCCTATTGATAGAGGTAGTTACTGACTTTAACTCTTCACCTGTTGGTCAAACATTCAACTCAACTAAATCTGGACTCTGATACCATGATAAAATTTGAGGTAGGCCTGACTCCTCATACAATAAGTTCTTGTTGAATAGGAAGATTATTGTTAGAGTCCCATATTAACTAGACATACTCAAGCCTATTGAGTTATAAGAGGGGACAACACCAACCACAATAAGAAGGGGTTTAGACAAATAGACGTTTCTCCAATTCTAATTTTCAAAATGTCAAACCTTTATTTAAATGACATATATCACTGTAAAACCATGTGACTAAGTGTTTATACCCCAAATAAAACAGAAAATGAGTTATTTTTAACATATAACAATAGATTATGTTAGATTATACTAGATTTGATAGTCTCTTAAAACATGTTAAACCATACTATATTTAATATTATAGTGCATTCAAACTATTTTTGTTCTTATCTTTTTTAATTGAGGATAATCATGTTCACTTACATGATTTTATGGTTATTTTTTTCTTTTATATATTGTACATTTTAGAAATTAAAATTAGTTAAAATGATAACATAAGAGAAATCTCTAAAAAGAAAGACATAAAGAAAAAGAAAAAAAAAATATACTAATATTTGCACCTACGTTTTGACATATCAATTATCACAATTTAATTAGTTGCTTTTATATGTATGTCCTTTTCATTGTTGAGCCATGTTTATATTAGAATTGTATGATTAATATTATTGAAAAATTGATTGATTTAACATTGTTGAGCCCTGTTCAATTGATAGATAATAGATGTTAGTAAATTATAAAACAATGTATATTATGTTATGACTTGGCAGGAGCATAAGCTAAAGGTATATTACCTATCTTTTCCTCAACTAAACTATTAAGAATGTATGATTATATACAAACTTTGTCACATCAGATGCACGTTTCGCATGATAAATTATGCGATTCATCTTCAGTTATGTCTTTTAACACAAAATTTATGCAATGTGTTGCACAAGGTGGCCAAATTATACTCAGATATTTCTCGGACAACATTCTTCCAACAGCTTTATAATTGGATCCATTGTCTAACACAAAATGGACAATACTACTTTATTCAATCCATAAAGCTATTTCCTCAAACAACTTCAACAATGTCTCGGCATCCTTTATAACATCTGAAGCATCCACTGTTTCAACAAGACCTTATTGCGTGAGGAATCAGATCCACCTCAAATTCTATCATGATATTAAAGCTCAGGTTCAGTTGAGCTGAGCATTTGACCAGCGGGTGAGGAGTTAGAGCCAACAACTACCTCCATCAATATGCATGACCCAACATATGGGCTTGACCGTGAGGGAGAGTGTTAGAATCTCACAATGACTAGACACGCTTAAACCTATTGGTTTATAAGAGGGGATAATCCTCCCATTCAACAAAGCCTTATTGGGTGAAGAGTCAGGCCCACATCAACAAAACTTGAAAAAAATTAATTTAAATTAGTTTACAAAAATGGTTTGAAAAAATAAAAAAAGCAATAATATAGAGTGAAAACCACTGCTAGACCTGTTGAAAAAAGAGCAAAATTAGGTTCTATGAGCTCCTAAATTTGAGTTCTCCCAAACAATAATAAGGTGACTATTAAGGCTCTTATCCGACCGATAATTTCAGGACATTAGAAGATTAGTTAAGGTATACGTAAACTAATCCGAATAATCTAGACGATAAAAATAAAAAATAAAAAACAAATATAGAGGTGAAGGGGTACCTCCTTTTCAAATGTAGCACACCTGCACATGCATACATAGTGCAAGACACAACAAGAGTTGGTTTTCTTTATATCCTTCTGCAGCAACTAAAGTTACAGTTGTTTTACATGACTCATTCTCAAAACTACTTGCCTTGTACTGTTCTTTTCTTTTTTTTTTTTTTTTTAATATTAGCTCTGTTCATGTTTAGCTTAAATCCAGTTTTGGATTCATGAAACCATTTTTTTTTTTTTTTTTTTAAAACTTAGTAAATGTCAGAAGTTAATCAAACCCATGTGATACTAAAAGATCTTCAATTTTAAAGCATGATCCCCCAACTTAGAGAATGTTAAAAATATACAGCAATGGGATTGCTCGATGCTCAACAGTTTGCTATCTAAAATCATCCAGGGACAATATTTCTGTAGAGTTACTGGTCATTATATCATGTACGGGCACATAAAAAACTAAGGTTAAACTTATAAAATTTCATTTCTTTCTTTAAATAAATCATGTCCAACCCAGTTCAGAAAATGAAACAAGCTCTGTATTATTATCAGATATTTAGATGCATAGAGAGAGATTTGTACGCTAGCCATTCAATCTAAACCTCTTCTTGAACTTGAGAGAATGTAAAATCAGCATCCCACAATGTAGGAAGTTAGCACTTTGAGAATATGTTAATCCCAATCAGCAATAGATTCAAAGAAAAAGATATGAATGGTTGATGAAGCGGGAAATCGGCAAACTTAATAGTTTTATTCATTTAGTTTTGAACTACTATCACAAGAAAATGGTGAGCTACCTGAATCTAATGCCAGTAACCCCATTTAAATGGACTGAACCAGAGTCGGAAAAATAACACAAACCTTCCGATTTTGCAGAAATTGATGGCAGAATAAGCGTTGACGAAGTTCTATACACTTAACTGGCAGCAGAACATCGTTTCAAGCTTGTCTAAATCTTTATGACATTTTATTAGCAGTTCGTATTGTGATTGCTTGACAGCCTAAAGATTACAGTGCACGCTTGCTCCACAAAGGCCGAAAAAACAGAGGAACCAACAGCCAACAGCTTCACACATCTGCAGCAGATTTGTCTGGCAATTGTAAAAGCAGGCCGTGAAATGGAGGTATCAGAGTTGTCCAAGAAGTCAATCTTCAGGAATCAGAATTCCATGGTTTCATGACTTGCTCTCAACTTGTCCAATGATTTTGTCTGAAAAAATAAGATTAAAGTTTCAATAAACTTGAATATGTAGTCATATAATTCAAATATAACACTGCCGCGTGTCAGTTGGAGTATTTATCATTGAGGTTGAATATAAAACTATCCTACTCCATCATACACTCAGGTTTAACAGATCCCCTTCATAGGAGGCTCCACTCTTGATCCAATTTAAAGATGCATAAAGGTTACTTTAACAAATTAAGAATTTAATAACCATACATACCTACAAGAGCTCAGTCTTCTTGAAGCCTTCTCCACAATTAAACATATGAGACAACTGCAGCTCAAAACTCAGAAACATAATGAAAAATGATACCATGGTAGTCAGCAAGAACAGGTGATCGCCAACTGAAAATCAGGCTATAATGAGTCAGGTTCCGTATACAGGTATATTACAGTGAAATAATCAAAATATAAAAGATTTCTAAAATACTCACTATCAAAAGAGAACATTCAATCAGGACTCACCCAAACTGGTGTAATCATTCAATATTTTCCTGAAACATAGAGATTCTACATCATAATCAACTTGGATTAGAACAGAGTGAAATATTTGTAAAGGGATAAACACGAAAAAAAAAAGCTCACCACTAAAAATATTATGATCAAGTAACTTCAAGAATTTGCATAAGCATATAGATTTCCTGCTTAACGAGAAAAAAAAAAATGTCAAAAAATTTAGTTAAGACAAAGCGGTTTCTGGAAGAGAGAAAAAAAAAAATCAATGCAATAACTAAGTTGAATATCTAAAATCAATGCAATAAAAAAGTTGACTCTCTAATAATAGCTCATGAAATTCACTAGACATTACATCATACTTGCACAGAAGAAAACATGCACATCCAATTGCCACAATTCTTTTAATTCTTACATTTTGGTTCCAATGGCAGAGGAGAATTAAGAAAGGTCAAACATGTGGGTGTGTTTGTTTTATTATTTTGAGTAGTATTTTTGAAATATTATTGGTAGGCAGAGTTGGGTGATTATTACAAGGTGAAATTTAAAAAGTAACAAAAAAACACCCCTAAGTTTGCTAATTTAACTTAACACCCCAATATATAAAAATTTTGTAAAATGACAAAAACACCCCCACCACACATGGTTGCCAGATTCCGGCCAACATCGCTGGAATCTGGCGTTACGGCGCCCGACCGGCCAGATGGCCTTTTCCAGCGAGATCCATGGTGGATTTGGCTGGTAAATGATAGATCGGCGCACTACCGGCCAGATCTAGCCAGTAGTGCGCCATTATACCAGATTCCGGCTACCTTCCGACGGTGGTGACCGGAATCTGGCAAATGTGGGTGGGTGGGTGAAGGTGTTTTTTTCAATTTCTAAACTTTTTTTTCGGAGGGTGTTTAGTTAAATTAATAAACTTAGGGGGTTTAAAAATAATTGAATAAAATATAATAGTATTTTCATAATAGATGAATAAACGTGTACTTTGAAAATAATATTAATAGGATAGTGAAAAATAATTAAACAAACGGACCCATTTTTTTTCAGCAAATTAAATCAGAAAAGTAACCCACAGTTTTAAACACATTCAAAATTTCAGAACTACTTTTATAGTCGCTGGATGATCTTAAAAGAAACAGAAAAATATTACCTTGTCCAAGTATCAGAACTCCATTTGCTGCCAAAGGTACAATGTCTTGAATCTTTTCACCAACAAATATTGCTTCAATAACTAAGAGGCCAAAACAAAAGTCATTCAGATTGCTTCAATTCAAACAAAAAGGGGAGAATGGTTGAACTAGAAGGCATAATAGAAGTTAAGTATTTTCTTTCTCTGGAGAAATAAGTTTGTAAATAGCTTTTGAATAGGAAACATCTGCAGCAAATAACGATTTCAAAACAACTTCCCCAGATCATATAACTATAGATGCAAAATGATGGTAAATGTCCACCTGAAAGCAATCTCATAAGCTAAGCGATAGAATTACCAGGCTTAATGTCTATTTCAAGATATTTAGACCAGCAAAACAAAGAACTGTGATTACCTGAGATTTGCATTAGCTTCTCCTCGATCTCGTTTCTACCATTTTCGCCAACAGTGATATCTGCATCAGATGCAGCCATTACATGCACAGAGTGTTGTCCATCTGTAATCCAAATAGTTTGTGTTCCTGAAAGATAATTTCAAATTTCTTTAGTTACTGAGGCAGTTCTGCAAAGACCAATCCTCAAGCTTTTCCGGTGAAGCTGATGCCCGAAGGGCATAACAGAAGACAAAATTAGAAAATGTAACTAAGCTACGAATGAAATCCCTCCCTTCTTAACAATCCACTATTCAATTTCTTTTTCAAATATATGCAGATTTGTTCTCCTTCCCATTTCCTACTTCTTATAACATAGCTTAAAAGCGCACACAGGCTAACACCCCCATACCACACCCCTAAATTACAACAGACAGTCCACTTCAAATAGTTTTCAGTAGATGTGCAAGTCTCTCTTTGAACACAACTTTATGAAAGTCCACAAAACCTAATGCAAGTAAAACCATTTCCCGAAATAAAAGCAGCTAAAAAGAACAAGAATTTAGAGCAACATACGTAGGGAAATATCAGGGAGAACAGCCAGCTTTAGCACATTCATAAAATGAGGCAACCACCTCATGTGACCAATGATGTTTGATCCAGCAACAGAGTTGGAAAGGTGTAAGATGTGTAAATCTCCAGCAGAATCCAATATCAGAAACTTTTTCGCAGACACAGCCTGGATAGAAATTGCCTTCAAAGACATGAATGCAGTTGTAGTAGAATTTAAGCCTTCAGCTTTCTTGCTCCTAAACGCCACAAAATATGCAACTCCTTCACTGGAGTCTTGTCTGCATTTAACAGACCTCTGCTTTACTGCAAGTTTGAATGAACAATCAACCTTAAAGGACAATGGCAAACCAGGATTTCATAATTATATTAGCTGAAACAATCAAAGCGTCTTCAGATTTGTATACATATAGGCAATCAGATCATGTAAATCTTTCTTAATTGTCTTTGCAGAAATGACAGAATACACAAGTCAGGTACCCAACTAACAAATAGAGAAGAAAACATATAAGCCAACTCCTATCAAAGATATATTTCTAATTAGTAATTTACCATCTAGAGGCATCCTTATGATTTAAACCAAAGGACAGCACCTCGCTTAAAATGAGTAGCACCCATTTCCTGGTTCACAAGAAATACCTACATACAAATTGTCAGAGCAAAGCACAATAAAAAAATATATAATCTTGGTGCAAGTAATGTGAAAATGTCTATTGACATCTAAGTTAATTTGCAGGGTTACAGGAAGACGTACATTTAGACAATTTTGTCAGAAGACTTGGGGATACTGATACATAAAGACGCAACAAGGAGTAAAGTCAATGACTAGAGGCACTTAAATTGACCATAAAGACAAGCTAATCCAGCACAAAAAACATGGCAAGCACACAAAACAATAAACAATTTACATGTTAAAGTGCTTTAGAACGGTTAAAAGAACATGGAAAGAGCTCTTGATAGGTAATGGGAAAAGAATTAACTTTTGGGAGCATTGCTGGTTGGGGGAGACACCTTTTTGTTTGTTAAATCCTCAGTATATTGGCTAACAACCTTCTGCTAAGTTTCTATTAGAAGTCGGGCATTTTTATTGTTTTACTCTAGGTGTTGGAAGTCACAGAAAATTCTTCTCTTCAATCAGCTAATGTATCTGTAAGCAGTTTGAAGAGAGACAGCAACCTAAGGAGAATTATTCCTTGGGAAACTTTTCATGCAAATCGACTAATCAATCCTTTAACTCAGTTGGCTAGAATGATTTGGAAAGAGAAATTGCAAGCAAGATTTAAATACTTTCCCGGGTAAGCTCATAGAACAATTAAAAAAATTTGACCTAGTTCAAAACAAAAGGTCTAATTTTTCCTATGCCCTCCTCGTTGAGAGGTGAGCATAAGTGAAGAGTTAAGTATTATTCACCTATTTATCTATCGCCCTATCTCTGAATTTGTGGTATAATCTTTTGTAGGCAGACAGGCAATAAGGCTTACAGGTTGTTACAAAGTTTTGTCGATTTTGGTAAGGCATGGGAAACATGCGCATGATAGTAAACAGGTTAGCTGTTACATTCCGGCCATTTTAAAGTTAGAGCATCATCAATTCAATCATAGGTACAGCTTATCAGTCCAATAAGTAATGAAAAATTCTCCATTTCATTTTCAGATATCCCGTATCTGAACAATCACTTATCTCTCACTCCCTAATGATGTCGTTCGAAATTAAGCCACATTGTCATAAAAACCCGATAAATTACCTCTCTCTCTCACACCTTCCTAATCCTTGTAAAGAGTTTTAAAATCTCAGCTTTCCTTGTGCCCCCCAAACTCCACCCATAATTGTTTATTTTAACAGAGCATTATGATAGTACTGTAGTTATGGCAAGTATGCCTACCATAAACATTGCCAAAATGCAAAATTGCAACCTACGTTATCGGCACTCAATTATAAAATATTACTGCAGAGCGCAGTACACAACACAAATTAAAAAACAGCAATCTAGGCATTTCAAGATGGAAACTTAATTTTTGGAGGACAATCGAGTGGGGGAAGAGCATATCTGATCCATCCTAGGAAACCAGTAAAATTTATGCAATAGACGAATAATTACCCCAAAACCTGAATTAAATGAAATTCTTAAGTTATAATTCCATGTCCACAGGTGAGATCAATTCTAAATCACAGTGGAATGCAAAATTTACTAGGCATATCTGAGCTAACATAAACTCAAGCTGGAATGTTGCAGGAAAATAAGGAGTAGACAAAAATTAAATTGCAGAAGCCAAACTCCTAGTTAACGACATTACAGATACTGAGAACACTAAATCCTAAATTTAGGAACAAGGGTAAGAAATTTATTTCACTGTTTCAAATGTGCATCTTCATAAACTAAACTAATAGACAGAGGATCATCGACACAACTCATCGAATTGCCGTATAAAGCAGTAACATTGCCATGAACCTCACAAAATTAAATTTTAATGTTACAACTCTAATCTACTCAACATAAACTAATTATCTCAGCACGAAGTTTTTCCAATAACATCTGTATTCGACAATAAATAAAGAAGTCAAATTTGGCATACTGGCTACAGCTAGAATTCACAAACTTACCGGAAAAACAATGCTTATCACTCCTCCCATCCACATAACCATTGCAAGCAACATCTTGATTTGATCCACCAAAAGCACCATCCC
The DNA here is from genome assembly GCF_008641045.1 of Pistacia vera. Classification (NCBI taxonomy): domain Eukaryota; kingdom Viridiplantae; phylum Streptophyta; class Magnoliopsida; order Sapindales; family Anacardiaceae; genus Pistacia; species Pistacia vera. The sequence continues at coordinate 369,623 of NW_022196547.1, read as the reverse complement.
CAATTATCCCATTTGGCAAACCAGATCCTTTAAAATTCTTTACTCTCTTCATCTTTTCTTTAACCAAATTTCTCAAATTGAAAGCCCTAACCCCATTCTCCTCCCCCAAAATCATGAACCCAGATGACAAACTCATTGACCAAATTGGCTTACAACACTCTATCACAGCGCACCTCATAAACTTCAACTTCAACTCATCATCATCATCCATCAACTTCACACCAAAAACCCAAATTTTAGAACTCGAAAACGAGTACATTGCAAAGAAATTAACCGACCCAACAAGCTTAAAAGACACCCCATGTTTAACATCCAACAAAACTCCCAACTTGTGATCAAAACAAACACCCTTTTGCGAGCAAAAGACTTGAGCTTTCCCATAAAGATTGTTCTTTTGAAGAACATAGAACCGAAGCAGCACCTGAGCCCCACTTTTATGAGGACCTCCCACAATGAAAACAACTCTAGGGTTAGGGTTAGGATTCAAGAGAAGAAAAGTTGAGGAAGAAGAGGGAGGAGAGATGAGGAATTGAGGGGTTGAAGGGAGAGAAGAAAGGGAGGGAATTGAAAGAGAAGGGTAAAGAGAGATGGAGGAATCAGAGTGCATGAGGGCTAAAGAGAGAGAATTTGGTTCATATAAAAGAGAGGTGATGTGGGGAGGAGATGAAGGAAGAGAAGGGTTTGGGAGAGGGAGGCTTGAGGCCTGAGAAACCACAACCATTAGAGACAAGAACAACAACAACAAAAAAAAAAAGAGTTGAGATAATTGTAAGAAAAAACCATTCGGTTTCAGTTAGGAAGGTAGAAGGAGAAAGAGTTGCCGTTTGGTCTTTGTCGGTTTTGTGTGATTTAACTCCATGTAAAAAGACTTTTTAAGTTTTGTATTTTGATCATCAAAGTCAACCAGGCAGATCCAGGCTTCCAAAAATTTATAAGAAATAAAGATGAAAATTAAATATTTAATTTTAAAAAATTAACACAATACCCAAATTTTGTAATCTGATGAATTTAAATTTATTTTATTTTATTTTAAGAAATTTCTAGAATTAATATTGAGCTGTTCCATACGTTTAATGATAACACGTGCTTTCTAAGAAAGGTTTTCTAATTTTTTACTTTTAATAAAATTGAAAGAGTGTGAGTTTCCTTATATTAAAAGGAAAAATAATATTCAAAAGTAGTAATTTTACTTGAACATGCAACACCCCGTTTCTTTAAAACAACCTCGAGTAATTCAACAGGAACTCTTGTGTGTAAAACTTAAAGAGATTTTGAGTCGTGTCTTTTTTCAAATGTTAATAGGTATAGTTACTGAAACTCCACTAATAGTTTTAAGATCTCAAAATAATAATTGAAGTACCAGCAGTTTGACAGACACCCTTTTATTAAAAAAAAAAATCCATTCACAATGGAATTTTTGATTTTCAATTTTGTTTTAAATTTGTTTTCAATTTTTGATATAAAGTAATTATTCCTTCACCATTCAACCCACAATCCAGATGTGTACTATTAATACATTCTTATCGAGCAACCTCTACAAATATTGCCCAATATCTGTCTTAAAACACCCATCCACAATTCCATTTAATTACTGAAATTAGCAACGGTTGCACCCGGAGCACAAGCCTTCGCGGCCGGGCTGGCCTGAACTTTAGGGTTGGGTTCCACAGGCGTCCCCAAGAGCTCTTCCGGCAACTCTTTAATCCCCTTCAAATAAAACGTATAAAAGATCTTGAAAGGGAACACAATCTGGTGCAGTTTAACCTGCCCATACACTCCCTCAAAGATCCCTGATCCACCAGTCACAGCCAGATACGTGTCCTCGTAGGTCAAATACGGTCCCTGCACCGCTATGTGACCGTAGTCGCCGAAGTGAAAGCTATATATAGCTTCGTATCTGTCACCTTTCTTCTCCGGTTTGTGTTGGATCAATATGCAGATTCCAGCTGTTATTCCCAGCCGTTTTTTCAAATCTCCGGAATATAACTGCAATTAGAAAAATGAAGAAAATTTATTACTTGATGATGTGTTATTGGTAAATTGAAAGGTTGAAGATGGAGGAGTGGATTTAAATTTACTTTGTTGGTAAAGGGGACAAGATCACCAAGAGAATTGACCCAGAATTTCTTGCTTAAACGAAGGTACTTTGGGCTGCCACGATCGAGCTCGTTGAGTTCATATACACACAGTTCTTGAACTTTGGCTACAAGAAGGAAATTAAACACAGTAATGTTATTAATTACATGCAAGATTAATATAAATAAAGAAATGATCTACAACTTGTGGGTATTGAAAAAGTGAATGAAAATACTAACAGGGTCTGTGATCATGATCATCATCATCATCAGATTGGTGATCATGAGCTTGGCCTCTGCAAGTGAATGATCTTTTAGGTACTGTTAGACTGTTGTAGCGTGTGGTGTTATGGAGATTGAAGCTTTCAGGTGTGAAACAGAGGGATTGGTTATTAGTGAGCTTGAGTGGTACTAAAAGGGAAGTACTCTTTGGTGAAGGATTGATGGATTTTACAGGAGAAGCAGAAGAGATGATTCTGAAAGGAGCAGTGGTTGAACAAGCCATTGGTGGGGAGAATGAGAAAGTGTTTGGATTGGTGATGAGAAAGTGAAGGAAAGTGGGGTGCTTTATACTTTATATAGAGGAAAAAGGTGGTGATGAATTGTAATGGGGTATACTTTTGGGTTTTGCGTGTAGGGAAGGATGGTGCCATCAGTTGACTCTGGTCAAATGCGTGCGTGGATTATTGTATGACTCCAAGGGAATATTCAACGACTCTCCAGTTTTTGCACGTGTTTTTGGACGGTAAACGTGTTTTTTATGTTTATATTATATATAAGCTTACCAACTAAAACGTGTTATAGTTAATATTACACCACAATCTCTTCTTATAATTTTAATGTGATAGTTTATAATTAGTTAGTTATAATTTATTAGATAAGATTTATTATAAATTGATTAATTACGAAATGTTACGATATAATTATAAGAGAAAGTTTATGAAAAAACATCGTGGATATAGTATTTTTTATTTTACACATATTTTCGTAACTGCACTTTTATAATTTTTAATTATTGGGCTTTCGTTCCAATTATTGGACCAGTCCATGACTCTACAAGCCTGTAGCTACTTTTTTTTTTTAATTTAATTAATTCACATTAAATATAATTAATTTAAGTCTTTTTTTTTTCAAAGTTATAAATTAATATTGCGTATTAAACGTTTAATTAGTTATTTAAATTTACCAATTCTAAAATTCGTCACACTTGTTAATTATTTAAATTTATAGCTCTCGTCAATCAAGAGTTTAAATTTATGTCTTTAGTGGAGGTAATGTAATAGAGAAATAGTTTAATTTATATCTACGTTCATGTTTTACTTGACAGGATTCATCGGAAATGAACCATTAAAAAATTTTATTAATAACTTATTAATGTTTGTTTATAGTATAACAAACATATTTATACTAAATTAATCCTAATACTACACGAATAAGAAATCATAATGAAATAAGAAAATCCTACTATTATTATAAAATAAAATAAAAACTAAACATAATTAAAATAAATCTTCATAATTAACTAAAATATCAAATAAATAAACTTCCAAATGTAAAATTATAATTATAAAATCAATTAAAAAAGATATAATTGAATACTTAATTTAGAAAATTTGTCATACATCACTTATCTTCTAATTTCTAGAAAAAATAAAGTAAAACAGTTTTATTACTTAATAAATATGTTAACTACTTCTGGGTGATCAAGTGGTTTTATAAAGACTCTTGGATGTATTACTTAAGAGGTCTTGAGTTCGAATCCCTCTTCACTTACTAATAGGGATAGATACTTAAGCTCTTACTAGACCGGTAGTTTCAGAACCCTAGGAGATTAGTTGTGATGCGGGTAAACTAACCCAGACACCAATGTCATAGAAAAATATGGGTGCGTTTGTTTCCCTTTTTTTGCCCTATCTTATTCCTATCATTTCCAAAATACACATTTGTTTTCATATTCTAAAAATACTATTATATTTTATTCAATTATTTTTGAACCCCCTAAGTTTGTTCATTTAACTAAACACCCTCCAAAAAAGTTTAGAAATTGACAAAAACACCCCCACCCACACACATTTGCCAGATTATAGCCAGCACCGTCGAACGGTGGCCAAAATCTGGTATAATGGCGCACTACTGGCTGGATTTGGCCAGTAGTGCGCCGATCTAGCCTTTTCTGCCCAGATTCACCATGGATCTAGTCAGAAAGGGTCAAATCTGTGGCCAAAGATCTGGCCATTGACGATCAGATTTTTGATCGTAGCTAGTCGTCAATGACGGCCAAGATTTGGCTGTTGTTGATGACCAAACGCAGTCAGTTATGGCCGGATCTGGCCAAAAAAGGCTAGATCTACAGTTAGATCCACGGTGGATCTAGCAAAAAAAAGTCATATCGACGTACGACCGACCAGATCCAACCGGTCTTGCTCCGATACGGCAACTCTAGCCATCCTCCGACGGTGGTGGCCAGTTGCCGGCATTTAATGGGTGGGTAGGGATGTTTTTGTTTATTTTTAATGTTTTATTACAGCGGTGTTTAGTAAATTAACAAACATATGAAATTTTTTTGTTAATTTTTCAATTCTACCTTCTAATAATCACCAAACTCTCACTTTTAAAAAAATACTATCTAAAATACTAAATCAAACGTTAGAAGCATTATATATATATAGAGATTATATATATATATTATTATATTAACAACACTACATGTCGCTTTCGTTTTACTGGGTAAAAACAGTAGGCAGTACACTGTACATGAACAGCTTGTAAATTTCTTGAAATGTTAAAAGATTGGGGAGCCCTTGGGATGATTTGAAGTAAGATTTAAGACTTTGCTTAAACAAAAGCGGAAAGTGGGGAAACATCCACGTTGCTGACGAGTTTGATCAGAAAAGGTATTCATGAACGAAGAAGATGTAGAATCCCACTCCGGGTCTTTCTTCTTGGTGTTGATGGGGTAAGAAATTAAATAAAAGTCTCAGCCATTTGAACACGAACATGCAGTTTGAGTGTGCAAGAGTAGAAAGTGGTGGAATTGAAGTGGGTGTCTCTGAGAGTTGGGGACCCATTGATTGAATAATTCAGCTGAGGATTGTGACAGTCAAAATCACAGGAATGGTTCAGTTTCAGTGCTTGTTTATAACAGGCACGGCATGATATATTCCAGTAGCTCCTTCCTCAATTGATGATGGACTCATTATTGACAAACTATTCCACAACCACTAAACTCTCAATGAAATTTTAGTATTGTTTTGCATTGATATCATGCCCACATTATTAACGAAAATTCAACAATCCCATGTGATCTCCCTCTGCCTTAACCAAGTGTCAATTTGCTTTATGATTTTCCCAGTAGCCACGTATGATAACTATGGATTTGGATTTGGGTTTATAATTATGGGTAGGGTAGCATCATTTAATAGGCTAATCTTTTGGTAGTTAGCAACCGTCCAATTTCACGGCAAGGTAGTCTGAAAATCTTCTTTTTTATCTGAAAGTCGAGAATATGAACCGTCCGACTTACTACAAGGTAGCATGAAAACCTTCTTTTTTACCTAAAATGTGAGAACATGAACCGTCTTATGGAGTTGACTCAGAGATTATCTTCTAGGTAATTGACCTAAAATGTGAGAACATAAACCATCTTATGGAGCTGACTCAGAAATTACCTTTCAGGTAATTGACAAACGTTCGACTCATGTCAAAACAGTGCGAGAATGTAATTGGGCCGAGAGAGGCCCAACCAAACCACAAACAAAAACAATCGTCCTCTTCCAGCAGATCCGATAATTGCGTTGATTAGTCTTCTGTCCATTACCTGTTCTTTTTCATACCCACGCTCCCCAATGGGTAGCATACAATACACTCACTTGTAAACGGCTTAAAAAATAAAAAAAATAAAAATATATAAAATAAAAGTGAAAACTTACAAACAAGATCTTCTCAAATCCCAACAAGGAAGAAGTTGAATATTTCCCCTTCTATCTGTTTGTTTTTTTCCCCCAGAGAGTGAAACAACAAGCTAAATGGAAAACTAGCTTAGAAAACCCAGTATTCGAGGCAAACAAAATTTCCTAATCATTGTACACTTACTGTATTCCTCTATACAAAAGAGAAAATTAAATTAAAAATAAATAAATAAAAACCCATTTGGTTTTATTTATTTAAATTAAAAATATCTCTTGACAAAAGCGCACACATTGATATGCAGACTTACGTTTAATAGCAGGCTGAATACGTTTTTATGGCAGATTGGCATCTTTCTTATTTATAAATTTTCAGATTATCACAAGCCAAACTAGCTCAGCTCTGCTAGCATCGTCTTAGTCTGAGAAAGTACGTACAATTTTGCTGCATTTTTTTTTTTTTTTTTTTTGTTTATATATATTTGGTGTTTTGACACAGTGTCCAGTCATGTCCACCCCACAATTTCTGACTCATTTCTGCCCCCACCACCACCAATGCAACTCACCTCACCTTCTTCCTTCTTTCTCTCTGCTCTCTCTGCCATCTTCTTCACACCAAACAATGACCATTACAATCAAAATCAAAATCAAATTGAAATACCCTTTTCACGCTCTCTCTTTTTCTCACTCTTTCTCTTACCTGATAAACTCAAACCAAAAAAAAAAAATTTACCAAAGAAAATCTCTCATTCAATGCTCTAAAGTCTTATCGCACCACCGTTTTAGTTTCACCATTGACCATTCCTTAGTACCCAATAATGGTTGCTGAATATGCCCACCAAATTTTGTTAAACATTCAATAGTAGATTAGATAACCACCTTTAATTGTTGCGGTGTTAAGGTTTGATGTTGTTGGGGTTTAATATTTATTACATATTAAATTATTAATAAAGGTTCTTTTTTATTTCAGTGAACGTCTGTACCTCAGACGTGAAATGAAGCGCGTGGAGTAACCATATCCCATGCCCATCCGTGTAATGAAATGACCTCAAGTGGGGGAAGGGATCTCTTCTAGCTGTAGCCTGTAGCTTGCCCCTCATCAAAACTTTAAAGCTAGCTATAGCCCACAGCAAATCCGTTCGAGAAATCTCTCTCACAGTTCTCACACACTCGAGCCTTTATTTTATCTCAATGATATAATAAAACGATTTATCAACAGAAAAGATGGATCAGTAGGGATCCCAAAAACCCACAAGGAAATGATAATGATGAAATGAAGGAGAGGCAACGTTGGCAACCAGAAGAAGACGCCATCTTGAGAGCATACGTGAAGCAATATGGCCCTAAAGAATGGAACCTCATTTCTCAGCGCATGCCAAAACCTCTCAATCGAGACCCCAAGTCCTGTCTCGAACGCTGGAAAAACTACCTCAAACCCGGCATCAAAAAGGGTTCTTTAACCCCGGAAGAACAATCTTTAGTCATTTCTTTACAGGCCAAGTACGGCAACAAGTGGAAAAAGATTGCCAGTGAAGTCCCCGGAAGAACCGCGAAAAGACTCGGCAAGTGGTGGGAAGTTTTTAAGGAGAAACAGTTGAAACAATTGCATAAGCAAAGAAGAGAGTATTCGGATCAAGAAGGGAATGTTATTCAAGTCACTTCGGCGTCGGTTTCTTCGCCGGAAAAGGTTGCTCAGGGGAGGTACGATCATATTTTAGAGACTTTTGCGGAGAAGTACGTTCAACCGAAGCTTTTTGCATTGCAGTCTTTGAATAATCTGAGCCCTACTAGTATTATTATGCCTAATATGTCATTGCCGGATCCTGAACCGGTTCTTTCACTTGGGTCGGGTCCTTCAACTTCTTCCGCAAATGTGCTTCCCTTGTGGATGAATAATCACAATACTTGTTCATCTTTGTCATCTTCAACTTCTTCCACAACCACAGCTTCTCCTTCTGTGAGTTTATCTCTCTCGCCGTCTGAACCTCCTGCTCTTGATCCGGTTGACATGACCCGGTTCATGCCGGGTCAACAAGTGGGCACTTTGATACAGTGCTGTAAGGAGCTTGAAGAGGGTAAACAAAGCTGGCTGCAACACAAGAAGGAAGCGACATGGAGACTAAGTAGATTGGAGCAGCAACTGGAGTCAGAGAAAGCGAGGAAGAGAAGAGAAAAAATGGAGGAAGTTGAGGCAAAAATTAGATCTTTAAGAGAAGAAGAAATGGCGTTTCTGGGTAGACTTGAGAGTGAATATAGAGAACAGTTGACTAGTTTGCAGAGAGATGCCGAGAGCAAAGAGGAAAAGTTAATGGAAGCTTGGTGTAATAAACATGTTAAACTGATGAAGCTCATTGAGCAGATTGGGGTTCACAGTGGCCATGGAAACGGATTCTGTATCCCAAAGGATTTGCTGTAGTTAGCCATAGCTATAACTATGAAATATTATGACGAGTAATGCATTTTGAATCAGCTTTTGGGCAAGGGTTTTATGTAACAAAATGATCCATGAATCTACAAACTAGTACTAGTGTTTGTTTTGTTTTTCATCTTTTACTAATAATCGTCTTCATTTCACCATTAATGAACCTTTGTTGTGAACTTGCGATATATTTGCATAGATTAACGTTAGATAAGCTGCGTATTATCATACATAAGTGAAGTTAAAAACTTGAAACCCAGTGTGGCATTGAGTGATGATTTATGGGGTTTTGATGAGAAAGGGAAATGATTTGTTAACCAAATGGGCAGAGTGAAATGAGGTTGGGTTCAATTAGTAGATTAAAGACAGATTGGTGTGTAGTGTCAAATCGTTGTTTACATAAATGTTAGGGAAAGAAGAGGTTGATTTGATAAATGCTTGAAAGACATTAATGGAGAGTTGGTTTAAAAAAGGAAAAATTAAAATGAAAAGAATAGATAAAAAGAAAGGGTAGAGAGGGGGAGTAGCTGTAGCACAGAAAGAGGTAAAGATGCTACGCAAAGGCAATTGCAAGGCTACGTCTACTGAAAATGACTAATCACTGGACATTGGGATAGCCACCCAACCCCCACCTCTTTCACACTTTCACTTCCTACGCGCGTTTCTTACCTCTCTCTTCCTCTCATAGCACAATCCAATGGTTGATATTTTTGTCACTTATTCTACTCTTAATCAATTAAATTAAGGGTAATGTTAGTGTACGAACTTAAAGTATAGTATGGATACTATATACATAATACAGGTATTATATATGATTTTAACAAAGGTTAGTACACTGATTAATAAAATTCGTTAGTACGCAAAGTATTATTCTTAAATTAACAAGAGCAAACGACATGTTCCTACCTAAGGTTTACCGCAATCCCAAAATTATACCCCTAGTTATATTTATTCTAGATTCTCGTCAGGAGAGTTTGCCGACAACCGAAAATAAACATAATAGCAACACAATCGCAAACAACACTTCAAAAACAACGAACTCCATCAATCAAAAACCAAAACCCAACCAAAAGAGGATGAGAGGGCTACAAAACCGTGACTATCTCACAATGAAAAGTGCAGGTTGCCGACAGCTTAGCAAATGATGAGTGGGGAGGGTCTAGAGGAGGGATGGGTTTTGAAGAGGAAAGGAAGGAGAGTCAAAAGATGCATACAAGGTTGATTTTCGGTGTGAGAATTGATCGGAAAATCTGAAAGTCACGACAGCAAGTGCATACCGCGAGTAGCAAACGGTGAGTGCGGAGGGTCAAAGAAGGGATGAGTTTTGAAGAGGAGAGGAAGGGGAGTTGAACGGTGCAGATAGGGGTGATTTTCAAGTAATGCTACACTTACGTCACTCTTTTACACAATTTTTATTACATCATGATGTGACATATGTCACAACCATATAAATTTTTAATTATTTTAAATTTTTTAATATTGTAATAGAATTTGTGTGGTTGTAACATATACCACATGTAATAAAAATGATGTAAAAAAGTGGTGTAAGTGTAGCATTACTCATGATTTTCGGTGTGAGAATCGGCCAGGATTTGGCTTAAGAGGCTGCGGCAACACATGGGGGCGGAAACCAAGAAGATGAAGGTTTTTACTTTAAGGGTAGTTCGGTAATTGTAGCCTCTACACCTGTGTCATAACCCAACCGTAGGTAATGGTGCTACTTTAAGGGTAGGAATTTAAAATAAACGAAACCAGAGGGTATCAACTTGCCATTTCGTTGAACCTCGGGTGGGAACATGTCGTTTACTGAATTAACAATAATATTATACCTAAGAAATTGGGATCCCAAAATTGTATAGCAACTTGGTAAATCAATTGCCACATGATTAGGACACAAATCTGAAATCCAAACTTTTTATATACAACATTATTCTTAAATTAAATATAATTACACATTAACCAAATACTAATATAAGGAGATAAATTGTTATATATCTTGATAATTCATGATGTACAACATATTTTTTATATAAATTTTAGCGATAAATAAGGCGGAATCTTAATGTAGTAATATTAAATGTCAATAGTACATGTTAACATTTTCCAATATATGAGATCGGAATCAAAAAAATGTAATAATAAATAAGAGAATTTGATATTCCTTTTTCAGGAATATCTAGAGGTTTGGACTTAAAGAGCAGGTACTTAATTTATGAGGGGTCATTTTAATAATTAATTAATTAATTAAGAAAAGTTTAGGCAAACCAATAAAGAGTGTATTTTATTGAAAAACTCAAAGAGAAGAGAACTCTCAACACAATGTAATAAAGCTGACAACAAATCTCTGTTAAAACAGACAACAAACATTCAACTCTCCCTTACTTGTTCTACTAACCAAATTACAGCTGTAAATTTGATTTCTAACAACATCCAATGCCCTAGAAATTAAATTAAACATTAAACAATTTTTTAGTAATATCATTCAAACACAATCTAACATTTCAATTTTCATCCCCAACGGCCAACACAACCCTATAAAAATTAACTAAAACCCAGAGTTTTCGTCAAATCCTATAATTTTTAATAAATTTAAAAATAGTTAACAACTTTTTCTGATCCAAATAATGGTTTAATGACATTTTTTCATCTATAAATTTTTAAAATACTACTTTACTATCTAAATTTATATTCTAACGGCGAACAGAGAACAAAATTGGTTCAAGCTGTTGAGGCTTTTGAAGAAGAGAAGCCGATGAGTCTTTTGTTGGTGAAATATTAGATTTTAATGGTTGGGATTGACCAGAATTTGACTTGGGAGGAACGACTGCGTAAACCCTAATCGTTTGATTGCTGACGATTAGTAGGGTCAGAGAGAGTAGGGTTTAAGAGGTTTTTGTGAGTGATGATCGGAGAGGAGAATGGTAGTGGTGTGGGGTTGTAACAATACTGGAATCAGAAACGAAATATAAATTGAGTAGTAAAATGATATTTTAAAAGTCTACGAATAAGAAAGTGTTATTAAACCATTATCTATGTGGGAAAAAGTGGTTTACTGACTCATTTAAGAATAACGATCTTTGATAGATTCAAAATTAATCCCTCGTGGGTAGTTCCCATTCTACTCAATGAAAGCAATTTTTTAGTCAAATCCACATTGTTATTGATTAATTTTTTGTAAATTGTGAGATTTATTTAACAATAGAATCCAATGACAAGTGCTAAATTGAAGGCTAGGTTGAAATCTTCTGAGATAATGTTGTACAAGTTGTACTACTCACTGCATATGAACATGACATAAGTTAAAGGAAATACAAGTTTTCCTGTTAATTGGAATCTTTGACAATTGTGGGCACACAAGAAAATGGCTTTGTAAATGCAGGCTTAGTGGGCATAGGCATAGCCAATTTACCCATAACCAGAGGGACCTGCCTATATATCTTATCTTAATTAGAGTAAACTACATGTACCCACTCAGGGTTTGGTGAATCGACAAGTTTTCACCCATGGTTTTATAAATTCTAGATTCGCACTCTTAAATTAACACTGTTAATCTGTTTTGGTGATTTTTTGGGTTCTGACACAGTATTAAGAGTGTTGTTACAAATATCCAAACTTAAGCCACTCTTTGTATATCCAAAATTCTGTCTCTTTTCTCACCTTGTAATTTAACTTCTAATATTACCTATTATTTGCAACGTAATCTCTATTTGGTTCATCTAAAATGTTGACACCAAATAACCTAACCTCACCCATTGTTTCAACTGGTCCAACCGCCTCCTGTTCCTCGCCCTTGGTCTCCATCTGATCTTCAGAACCCGACCCGTTTCTGGGCTTACTGTCCATAAAAAGCCTTGGATTCGGCCCAACATTGGATCTCCAAAAGCACACCAAATCTCCTGCCTTCAAGTTTTTCTCCTTCACAAATCTCCTCCACCCTTTTGTCAACACATAACTCTGACTACTACTCCAATAACAATATCTCAATCTCCATACTTTCTTTGAATTATCCTCAAAATTCATCAACACACCCTTCGAAGCAATCTCTGTGTACAATGGAAAGTGCTTTTCAGCTTGTTGTTTCGGTATCACCATTCTGTTCAGCTTCCCCACATCGCTCGGTGTCACCACTTTCTCAAACAACAACTCCCGGCTCTCCCCGAACGGCTCTTGGTTGAACGCGTTACCGCTAATTCCATGACATGCATAGTTCTGCTTGCGCTCTTCGAGCTCGGCCTTGTACGTATGCTTCCTCAACATGTCGACGATCTCCGCCTTCGAATGCGAGCTCAAGAAAAGCTTTTCCATGTAATAATCTTCGTCGTTCTCGAAAGAAACGTTGAAGTTTGTTATTGCATTGTGGCCGCGGAACCTCAGAGCTGCGATATCATAAACCCTAGCGGCTTCTTCTTCTTCGGTGAAAGTACCTAACCATACGCGTCGATGCTTCTCGTATATTTGCACTCCCCATCTTCCATTGGGTTGCGGAACGACTCCTTTGTACTTGGAAGAAGGCAACTTTTTGGATTCAACCTCATTGCCATATTCAGAATCATCCATGTTTCTTCAAGAGGGTGATAATGAAATGAAATATAAAGTAAAAGTTTGGTTGAATAATTTGATGAGGTGAAAATAGATTTATATAGCTGAATATTAAGAATGAGAAAGTGGGGTAGGTAATTGATGGGAATCACATGAGGGTAAGCAGAAGTTGTTCGCTAAATTCATCCCCCCATGAAAGGCTATATGCTTGAGAACACTGATTTGATCCTCTGGCCAGCCATGGCCTTTCCCATGCTGTTGATTCAGCCATCTCATCTCATATCTCTTTATTGCATCGCTTTATTCAATCTTATCTTATATTATTTTTATAATAAAGTCTTCATCAATGTGGATTTCTGTTATATTATATATAAAAATATTGCCAAGTGTGTGGAAAAAGGAGAGAAGAGATTGGTTGAAATTTCCAAGAACATAGAAGTTCCACTTGGCAAAATGTCATTGTGGGAGTTTCTGACAGAAGGGGATTGTCTTATTATCCAGGTTCAAATTCTTCAAATATATTGGGTTTAATGATCAAATCAGAAATTGCATAATCTAAAGAGGGTTTCTTTGTGTGTTCATGCACTTGGAATAGCCAAAAATAAAATTCATGCACTTGGAACAGCCAAAAATAAAATAATATATATTCCAATTTCCACATCTCTATGTAATGATATTATTTTGTGTAAATAAATGCAACTTGTCGTGGTCCCGCGGCGCCCCCCGCCCCAAAAAAACACACATATTTGGTGGTCGAGAGTGTTTGGGCTAGTTTGTTCGCTCCTTAATTAATCTTTTAAGACCCTAAAATTGATAATTGGATAAATTTCAGTAACCAATTCTATTAACAATTCAAGTAGATCGAATTCATGACCTCTTGATTAATACACCTAAAGTCATGATTAATTATTAGGTCACCTCAGTGGCGGTTACCGTACCTTGACATTGATATAGCAAAAGGGGAACAAAAATGTTGGAATTTGAATGATTTGCTACTCTAATTCTAAAACCAACCACCAAAACCTAGCTCCACACTTTTATAAGAGAATCTTGAGGTTTTTGATAATATTGAAAAGGTATATAATACTTTTCAATTAAGTCATATCCTGGCGGGTGGGGCACTTACTGAAGAAATAAGCCACGTGCCCCTTCACCTTTTTTTTTTTTTTTTTTAACTAGGATTTTTTGACCAATTTTTACGTACTTTAATTAATCTTCGATATTTATAAAACATCTTATAAGACCAGTTTATACGCGCCTTAAATAATTTTCAGGGTTTATTGAATATCTTATAAACCTAAAAGATCAATAAATTACAAAGTGATAGGTAATGCTAAGATTCGAACTTAAGACTAAACCTATTTAACCGTTAGGCCAACCCCTTGGGTTTGCCCCCTTCGCTTTTAATTGTTAGCATATATTTTTATATTTTAGTATCGTATTGGAGATGAGGAGATACATTTTGCTTGCTTTTTATCTTATTTTTTATATATAAAATATTTGTTTTTAACTACCCACTTGTGGTTGGATAGTGAGGGGAGTCAAATGTGTTAAGTTAAAGACAAAGGGTCTTGAGTTCGAGTATTTTGAGTAATATTTTTGAAAAAAGTTTGTTATTAACTTATTATAGGAATAAGATTTGAAAATTAACAAAAACACCTCATATATTTGTTAATTTAGCTAAACACTTTTTACAATAAAATATTGAAAATAACAAAAACACTCCCACGTACCCATTAAATGCCGGCAGTTAGCCACCATCGCCAGAAGGTGGCCAAAAGTCTTCGGAATGGCACATGATCAGCTGGATTTTACTGGTTGTGCGACCATATCTACGACCAAAGATCTAGCCGAAAAAAGGCTAGATCGACACACGAACGGCTAGATCCAACCGGTCGTAAACCATTCTGGTAGATTCCAGCCACCTTCCAGCGATGGTGGCTGGCTAGTGGGAATATGTGGGTGGGTAGGGTGTTTTTGTCAATTTATAAACTTTTATTGTTAGGGAGTGTTTAGTTAAATTAACAAACCTGGGAGGTTAAAAATAAACATTTTTAGTTGAATAAAATAGAATTGAATTTTGTGAATATTAAAACAAATATGTATTTGGGTAAGATAGGAATATAATAGGAAAAGAATAGTAAAACAAGCACAGCCAAAGTTTTTATATGGTAATCAATAAATTTCTCCAATTTGTTTTAATCAGAAGCTATGATTTGACCCATAAATCTATTCAACCCCAAAAATTATAATATGGGTAAATGATATAAACTTGATTCAAGCAAAATCTATGAATAAAGAGGAAATGATAATTGCCCCATGAAGCTGCACCATGAGGCTTGATGTTGTTCACCCAATGCCCATATGTTTTATATTCTTGATATATAATTATGTAAGAGGCCTTAGAAGAATTGGTGGATCTAAAAGTTTAGTTTTATATTGGGCCAGTTGGGCCTTTATTGGGCTTTATAACTTCTGAAATGAGCCTTCATGAAAAAATAAATATGAATTGGTCCTCCTCTCTTTATTTTGATTTAAGTTGGATTGTGAATTTGTGTTTAATAAATGATGAAAAAAAAAAAATAGCCTTATTAAACTTATACAACTCTTTTTTATCATTTTCATTTAAAAATTACTGTAAAATGTCATATTAACTAACATTCTGAGACTTTAGGTTGACAATGACCAGATCCACTTCAGTGACTATCCCTATTAAGGTCTGTGAGGACTCGAACTCAAAAACTTATAGATCTTGTTTTTACTCTTTTACCATCAGATTATCAATAATGATTACTTATATGATATTTTGATAAAATAATATTAGAGAAGATAATACGTCAAAAAGAATAAAAAAGGAGATTTAGAGTGGAAATGAAGAGAAAAATATGGGATCAAATTGTTAATTACACTTAATTAAGGTATCCTCAACATCCAGATACACAGAATGCCAGCTATCAAAGATTTAGTGCAATCTCATGCTGAACTAAATTATATAAATATTAATCGTAATTGAGGTTATCTAATTCCAATACCAAACCCAATTTGCAACCTATTCGTTGAACCGTACATTTAGACCCTCCGTAATCTTTTGAATAACCAGACAAGATACTCCCTCATTCACATTAAAAAAAAAAAAAAATCCCATAATATTTAAAGGATTTAATTAATGTAATAATAAAAAATTAATTAATTCAACTCGACAGAAGGAAGCATTAACAAAAATCTAGGTTAGGAAAGGCAGGGACAGGGACCATGTCCCTCACGGGATTATCACGTGCCGCCCAGTTCTTCTTTGTACTGTACAGCTCTGTAATTTTCTATGACGTCCAAAGAGACAAAAACTGGAGCCCATTTTATCGTGTCTCCTTGTAATAAAATCCTTCTTCAGCTTTTTCTTCTTCTTTTTGTTAAAAAATTGTTTACTGATTGGTTAGACCCTACCTAGCATGACTGATCGTCATAACTGGAATAATATTTTATAGAAAAGCCAGTCTAGATGGTTTAGACTCAAATCCTTCCATTAGATTTGGTTAAGATTTTTTTTTTTTCATAGATATTTTTAAAATTTAGAGTTGTTGTTGCGTAATTGGATAACATTATCTTCTAATAAAAAAGATATATGAACGGGTTTATCGGGAGGTTTATTAAATTTTAACTATTATTGTTCAGTCATAGGTTTAAAGGCCTACGATGGATGCTAAGGTCATGTTGCAATAAGTTAAAAAGTATAAAAAGACCTTGAGGATGATATAGTTGTGTAGCATGGGTTGAATATAAATATAGGGGAAGTTTATAACAACGCTAGGACTACAATTTTTTTTTTTTATGATCGGGGTGTTCGAACAACTCACAAACATCTTAACTATCATTCGAGACCCTAGAACGATCGTCGATAAGAGTTCTAGTGACTACCCTTATTAGCAACCGAGAAGAGAATTGAACCATGACTATTACTCAAGAGGTAATTAGATAGCATTATCTTCTAACAAATAAGATATACGGACAGGTTTATCGAAGGTAATGAAAATTTATACTACTACTGTTCAGTTCGTACTAGGTTTAAAGGCCTACAATGACTCTAATTCATTTTGCAATAAGTTAAAAAGCATAAAAAGACCTACGATGATGATATAGTCGTGTAGCAATGGGTTGAATATAAATATAAAGGGAAAGTCTATACAATGCTAAACTGCATTTTTTTTTTTTTTAATGATCGAGGTTTGTCAACTAGCTCACGAGCACCTTAACTAATCCCTGGAATCCTAGAACTATCGGTCGGGTAAGAACTACTCCAGTGACTTCTCTATTAGCAACGAGAAGAGAATCGAACTCAAAACCTCTTAGTATGACTCAAGACCATGACACTTGACCATCCAAAAGCTACGCTAAGACCGATTGCAGTAGACTAAAAAAACTATCTTGATCACAATATATTTTGTTTGGAAAAAGATAACGCACCTCTCTAACAAATGTTGTATTTCGTTAGGAGATGTGTTTATTCCAATATTTGCATCGGAATTTTTCCCATTGTGATTTGATATTGGAAAATTGTCTAAAGATCATAATTTATAGTTTTGCCCTGTAGACGAAGGATGTATGTTTCTCCGAAAGTGTAGATTTAATTAACCATTGTCAAATAAAGGAGGAGAATTCTGAGTATAATTACAAGCTCCAGAGTTGACTGCAAATTATACTTGAGTCCAAAAGTGAAGTTAAGAAATAAGATGAAGATGGGGTCTGGTCCAGGTGCAAGCCCCAGAGAGTTTCCCGACGTGAAAAGTGGAATGGGGTAAGCACAAACAAAACATGTGGATTACGCTGTGATAATCTCATTTCCCATTTCCCATTTCATTTTTTGTTGTTTAACAAGTCACTCAGATTCTACTTGCAATTTTTGACTTTTGAGCCTTTCTAATAAACTATCCCTTTGTCTCCTCTTTGTCTTCTTCGTTTTATGCTATCGAGGACGGACTACTTCTGCTTGTTAACATTTCAAGTTATTAGCTGTACTAAGTTAACTTAGCTTATACCAATTCTCCATTTACTTTCTTCATTATCAATTTCATGCACGAACTCAGAGATACGACTTATAAAAAAGTTGTAGAAGGAGATAGACTCTTGGGTGTATTCAATAATTTCTGAGTTCGAATCTTTTCTCGGTTGCTAATAGGGATAGTCATTGAAATTCTTTCTCGGTCGATAGTTTTAAGATCTCAAGAATTACTTAAGGTGCATATAAACTAGATCAGATATCTCCGATCATTAAAAAAAAAAAAAAAAAAAACAAAGAGTTGTAGAAATAATTATTGTGATCAACTGCCCTTTAAGACATTTAGCTTACCAAAAGTCATCAGTACATTCAATTTATAGATTAATTAATTGCATTTCAAAAGTGCTTATAAATTTAAATAAGCTATTTTGGGGGGTTTGTCTACATTTATAACTGTCAAACTAGCTTATAAGTTTAAAATTAAGCCGACATGTTTGTTTATAACTTTTTTGAGCTTATAAGTAAAAAAAAAAAAAAAAAATAGTACTTTTTTTAGTCATTTTATAATAAATGTACTTATAATCTACATTTTACCAAACACGTCAACTATTATCAGTCACTTATAAGTACTTAACACACACTTAATTGCTTAAATTTCAAATGCTTATAACTAAAATTAGCTTATAAACACTTATTGTTATAAGCTAATTTTCATAAGCTCAGACAACACCTACAACTTAAGAAAAACTCTATCTTATAGTATTGAAATATAAAACATATCCTTATTATATTTAAAATTTTGACTTGATCTAATCTCATATATCAAATCCTTTGTGATAAGTTAATATTAAAAAGCTCTTTTAATTTTTATGATCAAACACCAAACACATTTTTCATAACATCTCTCTAATAAGTTATTTTTCATAACCTTTATTCGGATTAAATTGTACTAGACATGCTTTTTAAATTTTACGAAATTTTTTTTTATTCTTATTATAATTTTCAAGGACAAGGTTTAGCTGTTCAATAATTACATATGTGTAAGTATATTTGTTTAAAGAATTAATTAATTAAATTAGTGTTAATTATAAAAGAAGTGATCTTTAACTTGTAAAGAAAACAACAATCCCAAATAGGACGCCATTCATGTGTAAAATAAAGAAATATATTGATTTAGCAGCAAACTGGAAAATTAGGGTTATAAAAATATAATTGCCCACGAAGTGATAGTACAATTGTTTGTAAATAATAAAAGCATCAGGTAATTGTAATATGCTTCAAACAGGAAATGACAAGGAAACATCTGAGCTTCTACAAGAAATATAGGATAACATCGTCAAGAAAACATGGCAGGATGGGCAGGCCAGCAGTATCCTTTCCAAATACCTAAACTTAACCCCCTTGTATTATTTTTATCTTTTTTTTCCACCATTTTCCATCAATGGCCGACCAACTCTCTTGGTCGATGAAAAAAACCCTCATTAATTTTGGTGAAGACACTGACGTGGCACACTTCTCAGTAGAGTTTTAGAGGGCCTGAGCTCGTCACTTTGGACCACCACCACCCATTCTCTCACTATATAACAACCCTCTTCTCTTTATCTCATTTCAAACATTTTCGTACACTACTTCGGGCTTATTTCTTTCTAGCTCTAGCTGTTCAACTACTCTCTCTTTTTCCTCTAATTTACACGAAATGGAGACGAGAGAAACAATATGAAAGACCGAAGAAGAAGGTGTCATGCAGGCGGCTCGGAGGGTATCTTAAACAACAGAAAGGAAGGCTATACATTCTCAAGAACTTGTGGTCATGCTCCTCTGCTGGCATGACTAAAAGTTCCAAGTGAAGAAGCAAGAAATATTCATCGATTTATTATTTCTGTGAATTTGCAGATATAATTTAAGCTCTATTACTTCTTTCTTCTTCGTTTTGTACTTCTTCACAATGTAAATACCACGATAATATAACTTATTCATTGTTAGGATTATTATTACTACTACTAATATTTATAGACTCTTCTTTCCTCTCCTGCATGAATTTTCCACCTTGAGCATTTGTTATGTACATGGAAAATTACAATCAGAATCAAATGCTTCTTTTCAGATTTAATTACATGAATTTCTTCTTCATTTTCTGTTTCTATCTTCGCTGTTTCTGAAGCTAATATATCAGAAAAAAATGGTGCAAAGAGGTTGAATAATTAACTCCTGTATATCACTTGAGAAAGAGCCCCCATTCATACATGAGCTACCTCGTGGGAATTTTCTGGGTATTAATTTAAGTAATTATATTATTATTTGAATCATAGAATCTCACATACATGTATGAAAGATTAGATTTGGTTTGGATTGGATTAAAAATTCTACAAGTTATCTGAGAAATTGAAGAAACTAAGGATGATGATGATGATGATGGTGAAGAGGGATGTGAACGATTAATAATGGTGGAGATATTGAATTAGAACCAGAATTAGAATTAAAAGAGAAGTAACAAAAAAGGACATTGTTATAAGAATGGTGATGATTGTTCATTGTGGTGTCTTTAATGTAGGTTCCATTTTCGCAGGTCTTGTCAACTCACAGCTATGAAATTGCATGTTGAAAGTATTGGTGCTCACATGTGTGTTTGTACCATTTGATAAGACAGTTTTTTTTTTTTTTCTTAAAAAAAAAAAAAACTAATTAATTTTAATTGAATTTTAAAAAGTAATGGGAGACATATGGTACCATAGATTATGGTCTATAAATTGCCAACAAGTTTTATATTACAAATTAAATTGAACCATTGATTGTTATTTCAATCATTTAAGCTTTTCATAAAAAATATCTCTGACTTTGAATTAATTAAGTAAGTGGGAAGGATTTAATTTTGATAAATTTTATTAAATTCAGAAAGAATTAATTAATTTGATGCATGTATATATGAAAGAATTTTAAAATTCATAAAATATATTAAGACAAAACCCACATGAATATTTTTATTGACATTTGTTTTGGCTGCATTTGTATAAGGAAACAACCTACTTTCAAGCTTTCTCCTGTTTATCTGCACATTGTTTGGCTAAATTTATGAAAATTTCATGAACTAAAATTATGAAAATAATTCGATTAGGGGCCATGCCTGCATGTGAATTAACACAATAATTCATTGTATATGTATATAATGGAAACTACATATACATATATTTTCCATATTAGTTAATTGATTATTGTGCTTAATCTTTCCTTTTTAATTAAGAAATTAGTCAACCATGTAAAAGATGCATAAATGAACCATACATATAATGTGTCCAAACCAATGAATCCAACTAAAATAATCAATAGAGTTTCAAAGTCGACATCTCAAAATAACGTATTGATTGAATAACTTTAGTTAATGTTGATATTGTGATTTGTACCAACAAAAAGTACGTAAGATCTGTGAAGGAACCTAAGTAAGAGATTGTATGAATTCTGTTAATAATTTTTATTTTTAAAGTGGTTTGGATGTCATACGCAAATCTTATGTCTACTATTTTTATCTTACTTTCTATGTTTTTCTGCGTACAATTGTTGTTTACGCAAGATATGAATGAGACGTCAAAAAGAAAGATCCTCTAATTTGAGTGAAAAATCCNCATGACTGATCGATCATAACTGGAATAATATTTTATAGAAAAGCCAGTCTAGATGGGTTTAGACTCAAATCCTTCCATTAGATTTGGTTAAGATTTTTTTTTTACATTTCATAGATATTTTTAAAATTTAGAGTTGTTGTTGCGTAATTGGATAACATTATCTTCTAATAAAAAAGATATATGAGACGGGTTTATCGGGAGGTTATATGAAAATTTATACTATTATTGTTCAGTCATATTAGGTTTAAAGGCCTACGATGATGCTAAGGTCATGTTGCAATAAGTTAAAAAGTATAAAAAGACCTATGATGATGATATAGTTGTGTAGCAATGGGTTGAATATAAATATAAAGGGGAAAGTTTATAACAACGCTAGGACTACAATTTTTTTTTTTTTATGATCGGGGGTGTTCGAACCAACTCACAAACATCTTAACTAATCATTCGAGACCCTAGAACGATCGTCGGATAAGAGTTCTAGTGACTACCCTTATTAGCAACCGAGAAGAGAATTGAACTCATGACTATTACTCAAGAGGTAATTAGATAGCATTATCTTCTAACAAATAAGATATACGAGACAGGTTTATCGGAAGGTATATGAAAATTTATACTACTACTGTTCAGTCGTACTAGGTTTAAAGGCCTACAATGACTCTAAAGTCATTTTGCAATAAGTTAAAAAGCATAAAAAGACCTACGATGATGATATAGTCGTGTAGCAATGGGTTGAATATAAATATAAAGGGGAAAGTCTATAACAATGCTAAAACTGCATTTTTTTTTTTTTTTAATGATCGGAGGTGTTCGAACTAGCTCACGAGCACCTTAACTAATCCCCTGAGATCCTAGAACTATCGGTCGGGTAAGAACTCCAGTGACTATCTCTATTAGCAACCGAGAAGAGAATCGAACTCAAAACCTCTTGAGTAATGAACTCAAGACCATTGAACCACTTGACCATCCAAAAGTAGCTACGCTAAGACCGCATTGCAGTAGACTAAAAAAACTATCTTGATCACAATATATTTTGTTTGGAAAAAGATAACGCACCTCTCCTAACAAATGTTGTATTTCGTTAGGAGATGTGTTTTATTCCAATATTTGCATCGGAATATTTTCCCATTGTGATTTGAATAATTGGAAAATTGTCTAATAGATCATAATTTATAGTTTTGCCCTGTAGACGAAGGATGTATGTTTCTCCGAAAGTGTAGATTTAATTAAACCATTGTCAAATTAAAGGAGGAGAATTCTGAGTATAATTACAAGCTCCAGAGTTGACTGCAAATATATACTTGAGTCCAAGAAGTGAAGTTAAGAAATAAGAATGAAGAATGGGGTCTGGTCCAGGTGCAAGCCCCAGAGAGTTTCCCGACGTGAAAAGTGGAATGGGTGAAGCACAAGACAAAACATGTGGGATTACGCTGTGGATAATCTCATTTCCCATTTCCCATTTCATTTTTTGTTGAGTTTAAACAAGTCACTCAGATTCTACTTGCAAATTTTTTGACTTTTGAGCCTTTCTAATAAAACTATTCCTCTTTGTCTCCTCCTTTGTCTTCTTCGTTTTATGCTATCGAGGAACGGACTACTTGTGCTTGTTAACATTTCAAGTTATTAGCTGTACTAACATTAGCTTATTCCAATTCTCCATTTTCTTTCTTCACTATCAATTTCATGCACGAACTCAGAGATACTGTCATTATAAAAAGAGTTGTAGAACGAGATAGACTCTTGAGTATATTCAAGAGTTTCTGAATTCAAGTCTCTTTTTAGTTACTAATATGAATAGTCATTAAAACTCTTACTCGGTCGATAGTTTTAAGATCACAAAGGATTACTTAAGATGCGAAAAAAGTGGCTCGGACATCTCCGACCATTACAAACAAAAAAAAAGTTGTAGAAATAATTAGTTGTGATCAAGTGCCCTTTAAGACATTTAGCTTACCTAAAGTCATCAGTAGATTCAAATTTTGTTTAGATTAATTAATTGCATTTCAAAAGTGCTTATAAGATTTAAAATAATCTATTTTATGACTTATAGTATTGAAATATAAAACATATCCTTATTATATTTTAAAATTTTGACTTGATCTAATCTCATATATCAAAATCGTTTGTGATAAGTTAATATTAAAAAGATCTTTTAAATTTTTATGATCAAACACCAAACACATTTTTCATAACATCTGCTCTAATAAGTTATTTTTTTCATAAGCTTTATTCAGATTAAATTGTACTAGACATGCTTTTAAATTTTACGAAATAATTTTTTTTCTTATTATAATTTTCAAGGACAAGGTATTAGCTGTCAATAAAATATACTATATATGTGTAAGTATATTTGTTTAAAGAATTAATTAATTAAATTAGTGTTAAATTATAAAAGAAGTGATCTCTAACTTGTAAAAGAAAACAACAATCCCAAATAGGACGCAGGAGTATTCATGTGTAAAATAAAGAAATATATTTAATTTTAGCAGCAAACTGGAAATTAGGGTTTATAAAAATATATATTGCCCACGAAGTGATAGTACAATTGTTTGGTAAATAATAAAAGCACCAAGGCAATTGTAATATGCAGTCAAACAGGAAATGACAAGGAAACATCTGAGCTTCTTCAAGAAATATAGGATAAACATCGTCAAGAAAACATGGCAGGATGGGCAGGCCAGCAGTAGTCCTTTCCATATATCTAAACTTAACCCCCTTATATTAATTTTTATCTTTTTTTTTTTTCCCACCATTTTCCATCAATGGCCGACCAACTCTCTTGGTGGATGAAAAAAAACCTCATTAATTTTGGTGAAGACACTGACGTGGCACTCTCTCAGTAGAGTTTTAGAGGGCCTGAGCTCATCATTTTGGACCACCACCACCACCATTCTCTCACTATATAAACACCCTCTTCTCTTTATCTCATTTCAAACATTTTCAGTAATCAGTATCACTACTTCGGGCTTATTTCTTTCTAGCTCCGGCTCTGTTCAAACTACTCTCTCTTTTTTCCTCTAATTTACACAGAAATGGAAACGAGAAGAAACAATATGAAAGACTTGAAGAAGAAGGTGTCATGCAGGCGGCTCGGAGGGTATCTTAAACAACAGAAAGGAAGGCTATACATTATCAGAAGATGTGTGGTCATGCTCCTTTGCTGGCATGACTAAAAGTTCCAAGTGAAGAAGCAAGCAATATTCATCTGTGAATTTGCAGATATAATTTTAAGCTCTATTACTTCTTTTCTTCTTCGTTTTTGTACTTCTTCCCAAATGTAAATACCAATGAGAATATTAACTTATTAATTGTTGTGGATTATTATTACTTCTACTAATATTTATAGACTCTTCTTTCCTCTCCTGCATGAATTTTCCACCTTGAGCATTTGTTATGTACACGGAAAATTACAATCAGAATCAAATGCTTCTTTTCAGATTTAATTACATGAATTTCTTCTTCATTTTCTGTTTCTATCTTCGCTGTCTCTGAAGCTTATATATCAGAAAAAAATGGTGCAAAGAGGTTGAATAATTAACTCCTGTATATCACTTGAGAAAGAGCCCCCATTCATACATNAGATTTTTGTTTGTATGATTTTATAATAAACTTGTAAACATAATAATTGGATGGACGGGCGTCCTTTAAATATGGATGTCCGTCCTTAGTAAATGGACTCCCGTCCATATAATATGGACAGGAGTCCATGTAAGTGAACGACCGTCTATATTTGATGAACTACCGTTCACTATAAAAAGTTTAATAATATCAAATGTGTTAAATGGTCTGAGTCGGAGAACACATAGATCGATATAAAAATTCGGTGTAAAAACCCTGGTGTGTATAGTATTGCTGTGATATGAAATAAGGTGGATGAGATTCGAGAGTGAGGGTGGTCACGTGAAGTGTGTATGGAAAATAAAGAGAAAAAGATGTTGTGTTTCCTTTTCAGGGCCCTAGCTTACTTGTTAGGTGATGATTTGATGGATATAATACGGACCATAAATGGTGATTCATGTATTAAGGGTGGCAAAGCAGGCAAGTAGGCCCATTCCTTGTTTGTCAATATCACCTACCGACAGCTTTGTGATCTTGGTTTTTGTTCATTCCTAAATATTATGTAGATTTCTTTCATTGTATATTCGTATCTAATTTATTTTTATTTATTTTATTTTGGGGTCATTATCTCATGATCTTTGATGTAGAAATTAATACTATGCCCACCACTCCACTACTCTTCACACGCACTTCTTGTGGTGTGGGGTTTCACTTTCACTTACTACTTAACAACTTCCCATGCTCTCAATTTGTTTGAATCTCAACTTCTTCTAATAATATTGGTTAAGATATTTTCTAGTTTTTTCACCAACTCCTTTCCCTTTATGAAATAAAATACTGCTATATTCTAGATCATGTCAATTAAAGGCTTTCTGTCTCGCTCTCCTCTGGTCATTTTATCCTAAATGTGGGCTTTTTGTCCATTACTTATGGGTTGACAACACGTTTTATTTTGGGCCAAAAACTTAGGGTCATTAAAATTACCAAGTTGAATTAAGGCCCAATATTAAAAAGCAATTGAATCTGTCCATTTTTTTTTGGGGAGAAAGTTCGGCGTGTTTGGTTCACTATTCTATTAATTTTTTTTAGTTAGATTTTTAAATTGCGTGTTTGGCACATTAGTTTACTTTTTTTTTTTTAACTTATTTCTTCTTTTCTCTCGTTCTTCTTCGATTTATATATGGCTTCCACTTTCTTCATAGATCAAAACCAGTGATCGCCACCCTCTTCTACATTTCTTCTTCAAAAATTACAACAAAAACCGCCACCCTCTTCCACGTTACAACTACCATAACACTCTCTTTCACCTGCATTCAAAAACACCACCCAAAAACACCTTCTTCCGCCACTTAAGACTCAAGAAACACCACCATCTTTTGGTTTCCTCCGACAAACCAAGGCCAACAGGTACGACCACGATCACCCCTTTCCCCCCGCAACTCTGTTTCTATATTGCTTTCTATGTTTTTCTGTGTACAAATGCAACTTACACAAAATATGAATGAGACGTCCAAAAAATCTCTCTAATTTGGGTAAAAAGTCGGTTTATTTACTGTTACAATGATAAACTTATAAATAAAATTAACTTAAAATGAAATGACACATAACGTGAATCTGTCCATTTTTCTCGGGAGAAGGTTGATTTTTAATTTTTTAGCGTCCACCTAATTGATGAGCATCCCTTATTATTAAATACATATCTTTTATAATTTAAAAAAAGATAAAAATTTCTTTAAAACCCGTTTAATAAAAAAAATAGCCCTCTAAGCTTAGTTAGATTTATTTTTCCCAATTCTAAACTTAATTAGGCTTTTAGCTTTCCACCTTTTTTTCTCAAAATTTCAAATTTAATTAGATATTTGTTTTCTCCTTTGCCCCATGATTTACTCAAGGCCATGACGGTAGATTGCTATAAAAAAAAAAAAAAAAAAAAAATGGTTATGTTTAAATTTGGGCATGCATTGGGTTGATTTCGATTTGGCAGTGCCAATTAGTTATCAATTTCTCTTCCTATCTCTTTCCTAGCTCAATCTCCAAGTGAGATACAATCCTCCCTACCACCGTTGTAAGCAGAATTGCTGCCTTTGTGTAGACCCATTAACTGATAAGTGATTTCAGTCTCTCCTTGACTGAATTTCATCAGAGTTGATATTAACGACAACAGAAAAAACACTGAACGTTCTCATTCATTGGATAAGTTTAATCCTAGGCATAATTCATTAATGGGGTGTACATATAAATTGTGTGGGGTTTATATAACATCACTCTCTTTTTTCTTTGAATAGTCCAATAACACAAGACACTGAAGACGCACCAGTCCTTTAATTAAATTACAGAGCTTAATTAAACGGGTGGTAATCAGTATGCAGTAAAAGCAACTGAACAAATACGTGGTGTTTACTTGGAGAAAAGGAAACAGCGGGCGCAGAACAGAACCAATCCAACAATTTAAGCCGCGGTTTTACAAAGGCGGGAGAAACTTATATATTTCCCGCAATATTTTCCTCAGAGCCAAACACTCCACTCCCGTAAACCTTGGACTATTATTCTATCTTGTTTTACAGCTTTGAACCTAAAAAAGTAAAACCCTAGTTTTGGTAATTGACCCAAACTCTTAAATTAGCCATGGAGAATACAAGCGATAAGCCGGAGTGCGCACAAGAGTCGCTGGATCTTCTCAATTGCGTTACACAATCGCCGTTCGATCAAGAAAAATGTCTTCAACTCATGCAAGCTTTAAGAGAGTGCGTCCTTCGCAAGGTATATATTTGATCGGATCCACTGATTTATGGTTATAATTTAGCTGAAATTTCGAAATTCTTTCATGTTCGAGTTCTGAAATTGAATCAGATGTTATTTGCATAATAATCTGGCTGTTTTTGAACCTGTTTTTAATGTTAATGGTTTGGTTTTTACAAGTAAAAAACGTTTTGTTTCATGGTAAACGGAATGTGTAAATGAAATGCTTAGAACTTGAAATGTTTCAAAAACTTCAAATAATTATGAGTTTTTAAGTGTTCATTGTGCTTGATAGATTCAGTTTTCCTGCAAAGGATTAGTTTTTGAGTTAGTGAAACTGCTTGTTTAGATAACCAATTGTTAAAATTTCTGTCCCAGCCAGAACAAAAACATTAAGGAAATACAGCTTTGTAATCTTGGGGTTCTTGCTTTATGTTTTAATCAGAAATTTTGGAATTCTTGACTTCTCGGTGTTTAGAACAGATCATTTTAACTTCCAGGGCATTTTCCTTTCTCTTTGAGGATTATATCAATTCATCAAAGGCATTTATGATTACCGTTCCTTTCTGCTTCTCACCCACATATAATAGGTGGATCCCATTGAATATTAAGCTTGCTTTAATGAACATAGCCTTTTATTTAAGTTTACCCTTAAGACTGTTATTGGGTTCAGAATAATGAAGATACTGCCATGATCCAGAGCCTTTCATGATTTTAGATTGTGAAAATGAAATGCTTATGCATCAAAGCAGTGTAAATCATAAATGGAGATGAACCTAATTGATCTATAAATCAAAATGCATGTTATCACATTGAAACAAATAATACTTGATTAATGTGGAATCCATCAATTTAGCCTCACTATCTCAGACACTGTTCTCCATGAGACTGGTAATTGGCTTCCACCTTGATGATAGAAACTTAAATTTGATATGAAACTTGAACATGCCTTTTTCATAATTCGTTATTCTTGTTCACTCAATGACCTTTGTTTATGGTTCTTCATATGAACTTTACGCATTTATGTCTGTTCTGCTGTTCTTTTGTGCTTTTTCGTTGCGGAATATATTTTAACCTTCTCTTTTATTTTCTCCACAGAAAGTGAAGAAGTTTTCATTAGCTGACCAAGGCCAGCAGGAATCAGGCCCGACCAGCAAGAAAGCTTGAGAATTTTAGTACTGTTAGGATTCTTAATTTGAAGAAACCTTTTTTACTTATTTTTTTCCTTTTTCTTTCCGTTTTGATGGGGAATTCTATTAAGATATGATAGATCACCCAAATATTATGAATCTGCATATCCATGAAGAATTTTTGAAGTTGAAAAAGGAATTATTATCATTCAGTCCTGTTTTAAATTTTATTGGCAGGATTCATAAGTGAGTAATTTGTTTCTAACATTTGAATGTTCATTTTGTAATAGTCTAGTGTTACATGGAATAACAGAAATGGCGCCGTCTCGTCTTGATATTAGCTGAAGTAATATGTGCCTAAATAAGGTATGCCTTAACAAAAGCAAACCTATTCATTTATAATATTGTTGAGGTGGCAAAGTAGTGAAATGCAGCCGTTTGTCTTTCCTTTTCACAAGACAGTTGTGGCGATGAGTGGTATTAGTTACACTAGGCTTCTGAATCCTTTCTGGAAGTGGAATGTGAAAGCTTATTGAGGTGGAAACTGCTTATCATGTTTTATTATATGCTTGATTCCTTTGGTTATTGGCTTACTGTTAGTTGCTTTCTGTGTTCGCCATTTCATTGTCTAGATCAATGCAATCACAGTACTGTCTAACATAGGAATAACATTATCAATGCCCAACAACAATTCGTCAAAGTACATAAAAACTACATACAAACAAGCCCCAATATCTCAGACGAATCAAACATACGAATCATCCAACAAATTATATCGCACTTTCTTGCCATATCCTAACTCCAAATCCCCCGACAATCGCAAAAATTTACAAGCTTTTAATAAAAGTCAGCGGCGTGAATGAGATAGGTGAGCACCAGCGCCACCAACATCAGCACATATGCAATCCCTTGGTCGATAGATGTCCCTGAAACCATTAAAAACCAACCCCAATTCAATGCCAAAGTAGAGCCCACTCTACACGAAAACAAATCTTATAATCTGCATGTTTCTTCACTTTCCGTGGACGTCTTTGAAGACAAAGAAAACCAAATCCTAATATATGTTCACCATTAATTCTGACATTCGTTCATTATATAATGGTCAAGCATTTGAATTTAAGTTTTAACGTTCTCCATAACTTGCTTTCCAACAAACACATCATGTTCAATCACACAAAGCTATTACTAAAATTTCATAACCCAAATCAAATCCGAATATCAGAAACCAAACATGAGAAAAGAAAAAAAGAAGAATCTTAACGATGAATGAGACAATATCAATTAATCATTTGGGATCTGCAAAAAAAATACTTAAATCTAAGCCAGTATACATAAAAAAAAAAAATTAATGAGCAAAAAGAACTAACCGTCACTGGTGGGGGCAGGAGCGGGCCCGGAAGCCTGAGCATAAGTAGCAGGCAAGAAAATAGCAAAAATGAGAGCAGCAGCAACAGCCACAACTACAAATGAAACCCTAGTAACCGCCATTTCTCTCTTTATTCAAATTTCAAAAACTCGGATCTCTCTCTGCGAAGCCTCTCCCAAACTTCTGTTAAAATAAGCGGCTCAGGGATCAGGAGAGCCGCGCAGAGAGAGAAAACGACAAATTTAACAAAACAGGCGAGAAAAAAGAATAAAGGCTCTCTATCTAAAGAGAACCTAAAGAGAGAGAGTGGGAATAACGATGATGCTATGGCGTTGAAGAGTCGGGCTTAAGATTGTTTTATTTATAGTATGTGTATTGTCTGGAAGTAAAATAACTGGTGAAGCCGGTAACCAGGAGACGGGTGAGAATGTGGGGTCAGGCCGCCTGTTGCGGATTGAACATCAAAGTTAAAAGGCTGAAAGGCCATGTGAGCTCACTTTTTCTGGATTCCCGCCAGTCTGTGATCACAGTTGGCGCCATATGCTCTGATTCTGATTCGCCCACGTTCTCTGCCAGCTTCGCCCTTTTTTTTTTTAATTACTATTTCTTTATCTCCTCCCTTAACTTATACAGTCCTTTTTTTACCTTCTGTTTCTAGTAATTTCATAACGTAAAACAACAGAAAACAAATAATTTTAATTAAAGGAAAATTGTTTTTAACAAACAAAATTTTAATTAAATTTTGTATTTATTTATAAACAAAATATTATATAATTTATTTATTTAATATTATATTATGGGTGTCACATTGTTGAACTGTAAACCTATAAGTTAATGAATGTGTAATTTTGAATTAATTAATAACTACTTATTCCATGTCTATTTTTATATTGTTATATTAATATTAGTTTATGGTTTAAAAAAGTAGTGGGTTTAGAGCATTTCAAAATGTCTTTTTATATGACCTAAAATTTTTATTATAAAGAGTTTATTTATTAAAATAAGAGTTTAACAGACTTTTTATCTTTAAAATATAAATTAAAGAGTGAGTTTGACTCTCCACATTTAGAGAGTCAAATTTCACTTTTTATCCTAATTTTAATTAATAAACTATAAGTTCCTATGTATTTTATTTATTAATTCTTTCTCCTATTAAGTTTCTTTTTTAAAAATAAAGAGCATCTTGATTAAATTTAAAGAGTCTATTGAATTTGAATAAAAATTATATTATTTATATTTTAAAATTAATGAATATACTTTTTATTTATACAAAATAAAGAACACAGTTAAAAATAATTTGGATTTGGATGATTGATGGGTTAAGCTGGATTGGGTTGAAATTGATCCCATTTTTGTGCCTTAAATTCCTCATTTTTTTTAATCCGGCTATACTACCCTTTATCCTAATTCCGTCATGTTGTTGTTTGAAATGAATCATACATATCCCTTTGGGCTTTGTCCTGATTCCGTCATGTTGTTGTTTCTGGCAGATGAGGGAAATGGTAATTTTGATCTTATAAAAAACGGAAATGCTAAAGGTACAGAGTCTTTGTATAAAGTGATGCGGTAACTGCCACACCATTAGTTTTATATCAATCTTTTTTTTCTTTTCACAAACTATTGGTGTGATAGCTGTCACATCATTTTGTACAAAGACTCTTACACATATAATATTTCTCTATAAGAAAGTGTTTCGCAAACCTAAATACAATGTGACAAGGTTAGAGCAAAGGGGTATCTATGATAAATATTTTAAACCTTGAGGGCCCATTTGATAACACAAAAGGGTATCTATGATACAATTACAAACTTTGAAGGGGTGTTTGATTCAGGGAATGTTGGATTACTGGGAATATTGGATTACTGAAAAGTTAGATTATCTTGAAGATTACTAGGAATCTTTAGGAAAATATGTTTAGTTAATTGGTAGGTATGTTATATTAATATGTTTGGTTGGGAGGAATAAATTGGTGAGTATGTTATTTAAATTACTGAATTGTCCTCTAATTAAATATTATTATAATATTGATTATTATTTGGATTATTATAACCCCTCTGCATTTAAAAACTTAGCAAAAACAACTTCATAATAAAAGTTTGGAAAATCAACAAAGCACCCCCACCAACCCAACCACTGCTGGCCGCCGACAACCACCATAAGCCGTCGGCAACCTAACGGTGCACGGAAGGCAGGAAATGGCCTCTGTGCGCCATATGGCCATTTTCGACCAGAGATTTGATCGGAAATGGCCAGCCATGACAATCTGGCTGTCGACGATCAGATCTAATCTGACCGGAAATGGCCATATTGGCGCACGACGCCATTTTCGACCTTTTGTGCGCCGTTCTGGTTGCTGGCCACGGCGGCGGTTGCCGACTGCAAGTGGGTGAGGGTGGTGGCTTGGGTGGGTTGTAATTTATTTTGAATTCAAGGATAATTTTGTACAAAAAATTAATTAATTGGGGTGAAATAGTAAAATCTATATTCATGTAAATAAATTTAAAAATAAGGACATTATTATCCTAAAATTTTATTAATAAGAGATAGAATTGTAACAAAAAAAGATAACCCTGGTAATCTTAGAATACCTAATAAAATAAGGGTAATCAGATTACTTATAATATTACTAATAATAACCACTATTGGTATTTGAAGATTACCGGTATCTTATATTACTTGACAACTAAACATGATAATTAAGTAATATAAGATAATTTAACCCCAATAATCTCACATAATCCCCACTCAAACGCCCCCTGATAATAGTCTATAATAAAAAAATATGAAATCTTTTATCCTAACGATAAACTTGAAAAACTGTAAGGATGGTTCATGACAATGTAACGTAGTAATTGAGCTAAGATTATTGAACTGTCTTCAGTTTGAAACAACAACTAGTCTCAACTTGGCCAAGAATCATTTTGTTTTTGAAGATTCCCAGCTCAATAACAGCTCTTCAAATTTTACAACTAAAAGATAAAAAATGAACAGAAAATTTTCAAGTGAAAAGAGAAAAAGAAAAAGATTAAATCGTTTAGTTTTTCAGCACGTCAGAAAATTATTTATTTCAGAGT
The DNA here is from genome assembly GCF_008641045.1 of Pistacia vera. NCBI lineage: Eukaryota > Viridiplantae > Streptophyta > Magnoliopsida > Sapindales > Anacardiaceae > Pistacia > Pistacia vera. The sequence goes on along the minus strand of NW_022196547.1, from coordinate 336,213 downwards.
CCCATGAATGTTTTGTGGTAGGTTTTTTCCAGACTGATTTAAGAGTATTTGACATCATGTCAAATTTGCCGAATGGTTGGCCCAGAAAACCCATTTCTGGATCATTTTTCTCAAATCTGGAATGGAGATTTGTCTAGTTACATCAATCTTTCTGTCTTTTTCGTCGTTGTAGATTTCTTCTGGGAAGATAAGATCCATCGTGTTCCCAAATAGGATCATCTCCACATTTGGAACATTGACAGTCAAGGTCAAGGGGGTTATAACCTATAACTAGATCATATAAATGATACAATACACTAGAGCACCAGAAGGTTTGAATAAACTATGGGAAGTCCAGGTTCTCAAGCTACTGTAGCAGGTGACACAAGGTCACAAGAGTGATCATGAATTGAATCCTACAGAAACTCAAAGATGGAGCACTGGTACTACTGGAAACTTAAATCTGATGGTGACTCTTCCGTCCCCATTATCGTGCATGGTTGAGTCTGTATAAACTGCTGAAATTTCTTTATAGCAAATAAAATATGCATTATTGAAGGCTTTGTCCTGAAGCGGCATCGATAATTGAAATTCTAGATATTAGTGATAAAAAATAAGTAGATTATCAATAATAAAGCTGTCATATCATTCTTTGCATAATCAATAACCCAACCAACGGTACCGAAAGCTACAAGACAATGTCAAATTTATTGATTCTAATTGAAATCAAACTTGGCAACGTAAGCTGATCCTGAATCAGTACCCATTTCCAACTAGATAAGTTAGCAGCAGCAATAAGTTTCCAGTACCTGCTATAAATACATGAAGAAAAACGAGTTTTTGTTGGTGCAAAATTTATGGCTATGCCCACGAATGATAAGTGGATATATATTGTCTGGATTATGTTGTTGTAACTTGTCTCATTTCATAATGTTCATGTTCATGCCCTGGATAAGATGTCACTTGTTATTTTCATATTTAATGAAAGATGACCTTGGCTACTCTCTTGAAAACTACCGCACAGACACTGATTAAATTCTTCGTACTTAATGTTTGTGTCATGAACTATTTATATTACGTGTCAACTGTAACCATATCATGATCATATTTAAACGCCATATAAATTCATTTATTTATCCGTATATAGATTATTGATAATTGATTTTACACACCAAAGGCCCGTATATACGAGTACTAAGAGAATCTTAAAAATTATACGTGATAGATCAATGAGATTGGAATATGGTGCTGAGATTATATATGTTGTTGAAAACATAAATAATAGACTGACAAGAGAGATTTTATAGTGGTTCGGATGCTTAAAACAAATCTTACATCTACTGTTATTTTATATTCTTTGGCTATTTTTATGATATTGCTCGTAAGGCATACAAAGATGGAGAAATACTTTGTTTACAGAGAAAAATAATGAAGCTTAAATTTATGTGTAGCTCTCATATGCCTAACCTTCTTTTTTTGTGAAGAGAAGTGTCAATTTATACACCTCTGAGGTCAATGTATTAATGTAATGAGCGTTTTGCAAGTTGGCTTGACACATGGACAACTCTTATCCGTTCTTCTCTTAAAATGAGATAGAGTTGGTATAAGATATCTTTGAGGCGGTATGAGCTTGACAAGAAGTACAATTTGCCTTTTAAGCACTTATTGAGTTGACATCATCGTGACTTTTTATGCATAACATAACCCCCCTAGTTTTTGGAGTGTGTAATCACGCTTAAAAAACTCAAGTCTTTGATCTGAATGGATGTCGCACTGCAGGCTGCAGTAGTGTAGTCTCGAATTGAAGAGCTCGAACTATGCCTAGCGCTATCGGGTGTTGAGAGATAGGACTGCGATCTGAAAGCTTGGAGTGATCCGAAGCCGAGCGCGATCTGATAACTGACATGAAATGTCCAATAGATGAATTCCTGGAGGGAGCTAGCGTCAGAAGCCCAAACGCACGACTTAGAGGCCTTAAACGGATAAGCCAACTTAAAACAGCCATAACTTTTGATCCGGGAGGAGTTTTGGAGCCCATAAGATATCCACGGAAAGCTTGTTCTGAGCTCTACATCGTGGCAATATGTGAACTTGGTTGGGGCCATTTTTGGGGCCAAAATCCACCGTTTCAGCATGTTTCGGGGCTGTTTTAAGTTTTATACATGTTTTTTCTAACGCAGCTGGTCACAATCTGAGAACTGAGAATTGATCGCGATCTGAAATTTGAGAACACGACCTGAGGCTATTCGCAATATCAGAGCTACGAGCTGATCGTGATTTGAGAGTTAGGAGCTAATCTAGATTTGATAGGAGCTCGACCTGAGAGTTTGAGGCATGCGATTTGAACAATCTGATGCACACAATCTCAAGTAAACAAGCGAGCTTATGAGCTCAATCAGAGACCATAAGGAGCTCGATCAAAGAGTATAAAGAGCTCGATCTGAGATCATAATGAGCTTGATCAGAGAGCATAAAGAGCTCGATTTGAGATCATAACGAGCTCGATCTGAGAGCATAACGAGCTCGATCAGAGATCATAAGGAGCTCGATCAGAGAGTATAAGGAGCTCGATCAGAGATCATAAAGAACTTGATCAGAGAGCATAACAAGCTCGATCTGAGAACTCGAGAGCTCTTTATGATCTAAGAGCTTAAAGAGTTCAATCAGAAAACATGAGTTCGATCAGAAAGCGCGGAGCTTGATCTGAGAACAAGAGATCAGCTATCTGGCCACGCAATCGAAGAGCTAAAGATAAGCGATTTGAAGCTGAAGATCAACGAATTGAGCGTGCGATCAGCAATCTGACGATCAGCAATCTGAAGTTGCAGATCAGGATGATTTGAGCATGCGATCAGCGATCTGCCCATGCGATCTGAAGCTGAAGATCAAGACGATCTGAGCGTGAGATCAGCGATCTGGCCACGCGATCGAAGAGCTAAAGATCAGTGATCTAACGCTAAAGATCAGCGACCTGAGCGTGCGATCAGCGATTTGGCCACGTGATCTGAAGCTAAAGATCAACGATCTGAAGCTGAAGATCAAGACGATCTGAGCGTGCGATCAGCGATCTGAAGCTGAAGATCAAGATGATCTGAGCGTGCGATCAGTGATCTGGTCACGCGATCGAAGAGCTAAAGATCAACGATTTGAAGCTGAAGATCAAGACGATCTGAGCGTGCGATCAACGATCTGACCATGCGATCTGAAGCTAAAGATCAGCGATCGAAGAACTCTGACGCATGCGATCAGCGATCTGGCCACATGATCGGAGAACTCTAACATGTGCGATCTACAATCTGGCCACGCGATTAGAGAACTTTGACGCGTGCAATCTACAATCTAGCCACGCGATCGACGTGCGATCTACGATCTGGCCATGCAATCGGAGAACTCTGACGCGTGCGATCTACGATTTGACCATGCCATCAGGGAACTTGGATGCAGATTTGAGACCTGCATGGGCCACCAAACTGTTGATGCTTGATTTTGGACATCAACGACTTGCACGTGTAAAGTGCTAAGAGGGTCTTAGAAATTACACGTGATGAATCCATGAGATTAGAACATGGTGCTGAGATTATATATGTTGCAGAAAACATAAATAATAGACTGACAAGAGACGTTTTTATAGTGGTTCAGATACTTAAAGAAAATCCTACATCCACTGTTATTTTATATTTTTTGGCTATTTTTATGATATTGCCCGTAAGACATACAAAGATGGAGAAATACTTTATTTACAGAAAGAAATAATGAAGCTCAAATTTATGTCTAGCTCTCATATGCCCAAACCCCCTTTTTCGTGAAGAGAAGTGCCAATTTATACACCTCTGATGTCAATGTAATGAGTGTTTTGCAAGTTGTCTTGACACATAGACAGTTCTCATCGGTTCTTCTCTTAAAATGAGATAGGGTTGGTATAAGATATATTTGAGGCAGAGTATAGGCTTGACAGGAAGTACAATTTGTCTTTTAGACACTTATGCACTTATTGAGTTGACATCATCATGACTTTTTAGGCATAACATATACATTTATATATACACATAGCATAGGTTGGATATTTATACATATCTACAATTTGATACCAACCCAGAATGGCACTCAAACCAGCAGAGAAATTTGCAGTAATTTTAATTGTGTTGATTATACTTGGTTAGGCCAAAGGAAGGCTCCCATGGCGAACTTCCTTTTCTGGGTGACATCTCCCATAATGGGAAGCCCGTACTCATTCAAAAGACAGCCTAGTTTCCACTCAGGCATCGTTTCATAGTCGCTTTTTTTGTACCTTGGATAGTGCAACGGCATCTGAAAGCTGCTGCAACAAGATGAGTTGGTCGCTTGCTTTTGATTTTGCTGACCATTGGTCCTCAATCCAGGCATATTGTGGGCACCACCGTTGGGAGAGCTAGCTCCATTCATCTTTATTAATTTCGTACCTTAATTACTCTTCTATCGTTTAAGAAAATAAATCACTCAACTCAGCCCTTTATAGACAGTACCTGGAAAACTGGGCAAAACAAAGAAATATGTAGAAGATATTGATAGATATTTTTGTTAATTTTTATTAGCTTTAACATGGCTCCAATGGTAGCAACGTGGCTATGTATATATATTGGGAATTACTTGCTACTTAAGAGTTCTGGTTTGAAATTAATTGATTTGAGCTCTATCTCATAGATGATTGATGATATCTTCCATTAGATATTTTTATAATGATAAAGTACTTCATTATTTTGCATAAATTCAACTAATTTCCATTCATGTTTAGCCACTGGTTTATCAAACTGATCCATATTGAGATATAAAGGCCCCCCGACAAGTTGTATGCATGCATCATTTACATGAAATAATTGAATATAAAGATAATATACTTTATTCACAGACCAAACTTTCTCACCAAAACCAAAACAAGGAAAAAAATAAGAAAATTGGGAGTTTTTATTTCTTGAACAAAACCAACAGTCCAAGGCAGAACCTCCCTTCAGAAAGATGATGAAGCAATATATGGTATGCAATGATTGATGTATGGATTTCGAAATATTGACAGGCTAAAATCATAACTAATAATTTCCTGTCTGTGCTTGTTTGCTGGGTTCATGTCACCATAAACCAAGTTCAGGATTCATGAACCGAAAGCTTTTACCTTCTGGCATCTTGTTCCGTCAACTGATCAAGCTCCACAATTGCTTTTGATTTTTTATTTTTGCAATCTCTGGCTAAATATTCTCATATAACTGTTCTGCAGGCTTTGCATACGAGTAGTAATTAAAAAAATGAATGGTAGAAGTTGCTACATACAACAAAAGTTGGGATTTTATTTCTTCATCATATATAATTACAGGATGAACATTGAAGTACTGTAAGGTTTAGATATGGAAACTAAAGCATTATCAATAAAAAGGTACCCCAGCCTTATCTATAACGCCCCTACTTATATGTTACAATAAGATATATAAATAGATTTAGAAATTCTATTCGTTCTCAGAAGGCCAAACAAAGGCTCCCATGGCAAACTTCCTCTTCTGGTTGACATCTCCAACAATAGGCAGTCCATACTCTTTGAAAAGACAATCCAGTTTCCACTCAGGCATGTTCTCGTAGTCTTTCTTCTTGTACCTCGGATAGTGAAGTGGCATCTGAAAGCAAGTACTGCAATTACCTGACTTTCCCACTTGGTGTTGGCTTCCAGTTTGCCTTAATCCAGGCATAGAATAAGCAGCGTTGGCTCCAGTACTCATCTCTTGATCACCTTGATTAAACACAGAGTGTTCATTTCAAGCAGGTAAGGGTACCCTTTTATAGACATCCAAGAGAGGAAGAGAGAATACTCGAGCATGTCCTAGAGGGTGGAACGATACAAACATATATCTAGAGTGCATTAACACCCTGAAAGCTATGTATTTTCTCTGCTGATGCTGATGGTTTTCTCCGTTTTAGGATAAGAGTCACCAGACATTTATTTGTCTTACTCGCAATGAATGCTTAATGAAGCGATATATGGTTAGAATTCTCTCATGAGTTGCAATTGCATTATTGACAAGCAATTTCTAGATCTTTCCAGCTCAAGGGATCAAATCCAGCTAATTTGCATATGTTAAGGTCTACATCCAATTTCTCCTATTTTTTTTTTGTTTAAACGACGAAATGTTTAGGCTAGTTTGCAGGTACTTTAACTAATCATTTGAAACCTTTAAACTATTAGTTGGGTAAGAGCTCCCTTAACCATTCTTATTAACAGTTGCAAGGATTTAAACTCAGGAGATTATATTAGATACTCCTCTTATTCTTTTATTATCAAGGAGATTCAAATTTGGAAGATCATGTTAGATTATTCTTTGTGTTTTTACCATCAAATCACTCAATAATTGTTAATTTTGCTATTCATTATACCAGGGACAAAGATATGTGCTACTGCTAGCTCTCTTAGTCGATTATGTTATATGTATCAAGACATGGCCAAGTTACGTTTAAGAATTGTGTGTTTTGCCAACCATTTAGCCAGAAATGTATAATAGTTTTGGCTACCTAAACAGTTCGTTGTCAAATTGGTTTTGGGATGAAGTTCTTTTCTCTTACCCTAAACATTTACTTCAATTAGTTTCCAAAGCCACTACAGATGTGCTCAAGAAAGAGTCAAAAACGCCGGCTAATTAAATGTAGATAGTGGATTTATTACTTGACTAAATCTAAGTACTCCCTCCGTTTTTTTTTAAATGACGTTTTGGGGGTATAATTTTTTTTCTAAATAAGTGTCGCTTGTCTTGTCTCAGTTATATCTCTATTCTCTCATTTTTACGATGGCCCACATCTCTTCTCTTTCTCTTTCTTTGCTCTGCGTGTCTGCCTCAATATTCTCTCTCCACTTTTTTGTATGCCCACGCCTCCTCTCTCTTTTTGTTTACATTAAAAAAATCAATGCATAAAAAATTGTGCAATTAGCTAAAACGTCATTTATTTGGAAACGGAGGAAGTATTAAATTTGTTTTCAAAATACTACTATTAAATGTTAATGAAAGAGTAATACTACACTAATAACCTTTTTTCATAAATTTTCTCTCACAATTTTGATATAATAGCTCACAATTAGTTAATGATGTGATAATTAATAATTGATTAATTTATAATTAATTAATAAGATTTATGTGAGATTCATGTTAAATTGATCAATTATAAACTATCATATCAGGGTTGTGGGAGAAGATTATCAGGGTTGTGGGAGAAGATTATCGTGTAGTATTATTTGAAATCGTGTCTGCCGATTTCTTGAAGAATTTCTGCAACTTCTCAGTGTCTAATCAGTTTTTTCTCGGAAGTCAACGAACAATATTCTGTCAACAGTGAACGAAGAATTTCCAGGCCTACGGCCGACTTTCAAGGACTGTGGCAATATGATTACCTCAGAAAATTTGGTGTGACTTGCTTTCACGGTCGCACTCGCCCCTTAATTATTCTCGAAGAAGTGTCCGATTTCCATACAATTTTTGTCACTCACAGTACACATTACATGGAAAACTTCGAAACGCTGCTGCATAATCATAACACTGCTGAGATTAAAATACTCTGAATCTTGAAAACAATAATGGGACACCGAAAATTTTAAACAAAAAATGTGTCTCTACGTGTGATACGTTTCTGATTTTTTCAACAATTTTTTTCTAGTGAATGATTATTCATCAAATTTGGATCACTGTTCACTCACATAGATATCCATCCATATTATATAGACAGACATCCATATATAAGGGACAGACATCCTTATTTAAAAGACGCACGTCCATAAATAAAATATAAAAATAAAAAAAAAACTTTGGGGACGGCTGTCAATAAATTTTAGACGACCGTCTCTTATGTTTGGACAGCCCGTCCATACTTAAAAAAAAAAAAAAAACGTGAATACTATAAAAAAAAAAAATTTCATCTTTTTTGTCTTCATTCCCCGGGTTCTCATGTTAGTTCTTAGATTACTGCCAGTTTCATTAATTGGTATTCCAACATCACCATATAAATCTGGGTTTCTTGATTCTCTCTCTCTCTCTCTCTCTCTCTCTCTCTCTCTCTCTCTCTCTCTCTCTCTCTCTCTCTCTCTCTGCTGTATGTGCTTAGATATTATTGCCATCCTCGCCCATGAAAATGTATTTTAATATGCATATTGTTTGTATGAATTATTATTATTCGGCTGGGCCACTTTGGTGATCTGGAAATTTCTGAAAGGCACATTTAGTGGTGTCTAGAGAACTATCTGGTTCATGTCCTGTGGTATTTGTGAAGGCAAGAGAGATCTTCTTCATGTTTCTAGCAAATTAAAATGTATTATATTGTTGTTTATATGGTTGGCCAAGTCTCATTGTTTTCTTTTTTCTTCTGTTCAGGCTGCTTGTGAGGAATTGAGAAATAGCAAAATGTTTCTAAAGCTTCTAGAGGCTGTACTTAAGACTGGGAATCGCATGAATGTTGGGACAAACTGTGGTGATGCTCACGCCTTTAAGCTTGACACACTCCTCAAGCTTGTTGATGTCAAGGGTGCCAATGGAAAAACTACCCTACTGCATTTTGTTGTACAAGAAATTATAAGAATTGAAGGTGCTCATCTTTCGGGTACTAGCCAAATTGAGAAATAGCAGAATGTTTCTGAAGCTTCTAGAGGCTGTACTTAAGACTGGGAATCGCATGAATGTTGGGACAAACCGTGGTGATGCTCACGCCTTTAAGCTTGACACACTCCTGAAGCTTGTTGATGTCAAGGGTGCCGATGGAAAAACTACCCTACTGCATTTTGTTGTACAAGAAATTATAAGAATTGAAGGTGCTCATCTTTCGGGTACTAGCCAAATCCTGATGATGCCAAGTGCAGGAAGCTAGGCTTGCAAGTTGTATCTGGTTTAAGTCCGAGCTCACCAGTGTGAAGAAATCTGCTGCCATGGATTCTGACGTGCTCAGCAGTGATGGTCCAAGCTTTCTAGAGCAAATTGGATATATCCCTCTCATGGCCTTTTCAATTTTCCTCCTATGGTTCGTCCTGTGCCTCTGGAAATACATATTCAGGGAGTGGATATATCCAATTTTGATGCAAGGATACAAGCCATGACGAAAACACTAATACTGCACTGCAATTGTCCAACATGCCAAGAATGGAAAACCTGTGCTTGTATTTGTCCCTTCAAGAAAATTGTGCGTATTTGTAGAAACCAAAATAATGGACGCCCGTCCAAACTTTTTTTTTTTTTAAGTATAGACAGGCGTCCTCCATAATTTATGGACGACCGTCCCCAAGTTTTTTTTTTTTTTTTTTCAAATTTTATTTATGGACGGGCGTCCTTTAAATGAAGATACCCGTCCTTGTATATGGACACTGTCTATATAATAGGACGGGATCCATATGAATGGACAACCGTCCACTAGAAAAAAATTATTAGAAAATCAAAGGCATGTTACACGGTAAACGATAACCTTTGCGGTGTAGAATTTTCGATGTCCCTAACATTATTGTTTTGAAAAACCAAAATGTAAGGCAGATTGTATAAAGATTCACCTAACTGTAACTACCATTTGGGAGGTATTGTACATTGAAAATTTCGTATATAATTAGTAACTAAAGGATGCTTTTAAGACATATTTCAATGGTTTCTTTCATCGGTCTGAAAAGAATTACACAAATAGATTTGATTTTGAACAAGTGATTCAGCAAATATACAAATGCAATTATCCAATTCTGTCGTTTAAATAGTAAGATTAGTCTTTCCCTTCCACAACATTTGCAAAATTCTGTCGTTTAAGTAGGCGTAATCACTATCTAGGACAGCAACCACTGATTGCAGAGACGAATCCAGACGCTTAAAGACGGTTCTTACTCCACCCATGGATGCTCTTCCAAATACAAGTTGGTATCCTCCTCTATAATGTTTTAATCATTGTACTTCAGCCAATTATACAAATACTGCAACCTTTTTCTCTCCTCGCTTAAGATTTCTCTCATCTCCAAGAAACATTAGGAATCGGTTCTTCGTTCGACAGAAATTTCCCTTAGGTTCTCTGGAGCCGCTTTCACAGAAGGTACATCTACAAGCATGTTTGCAGGGGCAAAATACATGTGCAGTGACATCATACAAATAATAATGCCCAAGAAAAGCTGCAGCATTGCAAGAAAAAGAAAAAAAGAATAAACACCAATTATCAAAACAAATGCTAATGACAGAGGGGGAAGAACTCAAGAATGGCAAAAAGTAAGGGCATTGGGACTTGCCTGCAGTGTAGGCTTAAAACTGAAAAGGTATACAGATAAAAGCATTGTTAGCAGCATTGCCATTGAAGTGGAATAAACCTGAAAGATAAATAAATCAATGTCAAACAAAACAAGAAATTCTAGAGTTGCATGGGCACTTAGAACTGAAGATCTAATGTCAAACAAACAAGTCTAAACTGCTGGAGAGACTTCTTGGCAGTTAAAGTCACTTGTGAGGCCGGCCAAAGGACAGAGCTACAAAATTTTCCTTTGGGGAAAAAAAAAAAAATTTCTTTTTTAGTTTTAGTATAAAACTAAAGCTCAATTCTGAGTTTTAAGTCACCATAGAAATCACTCAACACTGACATTTTCATATCCAGAATTCATATGCTAATGAAAATCATGAATACTCCAAAAGAAAGTAAATGTTACCTTCACAATATTGTCAGCATACTTCATCAACCATGAAACCAGCAATCCAGTGGATCCAAGGTTCAAAACAACCATCCAAGTTGTAATACTATATCCATCAAAAAGGCGTTGCCACCAAGGTCCCTTCTCAAACCCTCCTCTGAAGTCATCCATTAGAAGCCGGAACATATTAAAAATAGAACCAAACCTGAAAGGAGGAAAAATGCCCATATATCACCATTGTAATCAACAAAGTTTTTACAGTGAAGGCATATGATACAATCAATGTATAATCTAAGCACCTATCTCACAATAGGATAATCCTGTATCACCACAAATGTCCCTCAAGAGTTTTAAGAAGCTGCTATAAGGGTAGCTAATAATTATTCATCTCACTATACAAGATTCTAAAAAGAAGGCAAATAGATTTTCACTAGCAAAAAATTATAATATTACAAAAGCACAACAGGCCTACAATTTTTGTAATTACAATAACAAAAGATAGCTAGGTAAAATTTGACATTGTCCACTCATAATGAATCGGGATAGTAACCAATTGATAATATATATAAAAAAAGCAAGACAATGTGGAGATACCTACGTATACAATTCTACATTCTGCCAATACAAGCTATCATTATTCTTCTTCATAAGAAATTCTGTATAAACACCGGCTAATGCTGATAGACAAGCAGATAGGATACCCAACGTATACCCTTGGATTGGTGCTGAAAATAAAGAATCGCATGAAGCTTCTCCACAACCTTTAACCTAGTATAAAACAAAGTACACCTAATCACAAAGTCGTATGAAAAACAATTGCAATTATAATCAGGGATCTGTGGTTAAGTTCATATAGCTACAACAGAAGGAGATAGATGAAACCGAAATTCTTCATAGTGTTTCATACAGCCCCTCTAACAATTTCATATTATATAAATTTTTAACCACAAGACCATGGTAATGTACCGGAACACAGTAGACATAGGCATCAACAAAAAGGCAACACCACATATAGAACTGTTATAAAATATCACCTGGCTTGTGGTTGTTCCAACAGCTAATAGCACAACAGCCATCCACTGGAGATTAGAGAGTTTTCTCCTCAAGAATAGCCTAAATTAAAATTAAAAAAAGGAAGAAGAAGAAGAAGATAAGTCTTATCAATTAAATAAGACAACTCTTAATTAAATTCAATCTAAATAATATTAAAAAAGTCTGAAATCAAAAGAATTACTGATAGAATGAAGCCATAAAAACAAAGGCATTAATATTTTTACAACTTTGAAAAGTCAAAGTATGAACCTGAATAATATGCCAGTTGTGACAATCTTAAGATTACCCATGATCTGATAAGTGGAAGTGTCAACATAAGTCAGTGTAGCAAATTGAACATTATTGTGAATCAGATATATGATTGACGGAATGGGAAATAAGCGGACACTTTTCCAGTCTGTAGTCATCCTTGGAGAAGATGTCCGGATCTCTCTCCAAAGAAGAAAACTAGAAACCACCAACTGCAGGTTAAATGGTAAGAGAAAAAACATAAAAGATATCAGCAACTATTCAGCATAGAAAATATAAATTTTCAGAAAATCATTCATTTCTGCCGTGGTTAATCAATAAGGAAAATGGACAAATATCAACAAGCTAACAAAGTCATTGAATGAAAAATACCTTGAAAAATTCAGCAAGAAATGGAACTGTAGCATAATCATACTTATACCCTCCATTACTTTGAGAGAGAGTAGTCAAAATCCCCTACACAATAAAAAGAAACGTGAATTTCCAAATTTTCAACAGTTTTAGAAAAGAAATCAAGTTCAGATCTAGAAATCAATGCTGCCAACTTCAATCAAAACATTATAATGAGAAAGAAGCCCTTACGACTCCTCCCTATCAATAACCATCAAAGTCACTCAAGAAAATGAGTTGAACGAAATCCGTACAAAGGACTATGACTTTTCGTTTAGGGAAAAAAAAAAAAACAAAAGCCCAACAATGAATGCAGCGCACAATCTTATCACTGAGTTCTCAGAAAAGCTTACTGTAAAGAGGCAGATTAATGAATGGAAGAAAACTTGATGAGGCAATAAAGTGAAAGAAATAGTTCATGTTTACAATAATACATATGTAATAGATTGCAAAACATTTTCCGAAGTGTCATTTATTAAAATATTATACTATAACTAGGATTGAGTTACATACAATAATAAGAAAGAATTACTTTTATCCTTTTTGCCCTCTTTTAGCACGCAAGTTAAAGAAGTTAAAAAATTTAGTACAATCGATAAAATTTAGATTAATCTCCAATTTTCCTCTTCTCTAGTGTTTTACTTCTTGTAGATTTCTATTAAAGAAGTTGAAAAACATGAAATGCTCAGGCCTAAGCTCACACAAAGAAAATGTACAACTAACAGTATACACGTTTCGTTTCACACCTTAATTACTCAAGAATTTCAGCCACATTTTCAGGAAACAAAGTTCAACCACAACTCTTACAATCAACAACAACATTCAGGTAAATCTTGCAAAAGCTAATTGAATTCACCACAAAATATCAAATCAAACATAATTCCAATTAATCAAATCAATGTCAATTAACAAGTTAGCTCAGCTGTATCATAATAATTAGTGACAGTGATATCAAAGACAGAGACTTAACAGCGGCATTGACAAATTTAATTTTCTTTCAGATCAAGCAAACACATTCAGTATCCATATCTTGTAATTCTCGGATTTAAACTTGAAAGCAAAGGAAAAAAACAGCAGAAAATGAAAGAGATCCAACGCGTATGTTAACGTGAAAAGATTGTTATAGAAGAAAGCAGTTGTTAGAATCAGACCTGAGAACTAGTGAGAATAGTGAGAAGTGTCGCGACGAAGTACCACTGCATCGTGTTTCACAGTTAGGCTTTCATTTGATTGATTTCACTCGCTTAGCTTCCGGAGTCAGGTCACTGATGGTGTGCTATGGATTTAAATTTATGATCTGTAACTTCGAATAATGGGCCTGAAAGTCGGGTTGGGCCATTTCAGCCTGGGTCACATGAATATGGGTTCGATCCAATCATAAATTGGGCTTTAATTTTAGTAATTTTCGTTGACCAAACCGAACCTTCTTATATTAAACAACTAATCAGTTAAGATTTGATTTATGTTGATTAATTAAGTTAATATTGATTAATTAAGTTAATCAGTTAATGCAAACGTAATACCAAACTCCATTTCTCTTCAGTTTATGGGTATTAAGTATTAACACCGTCAGCGTCACACATTTGCCGTCCAGCCAAAAGCATAAAACATTTTTAACCCAAATAATACTGATGCTGCCACGTGTTACTACTTGGTCTACTGCTAAGCCGGCAAAGCATTATCACCTTAGAATTAAGCGACGTCGTTTGTCGTTTCAATTAGAGCTTAGCGTCAACGGTATTTCAAAACAGTGTTATTAATTAAATTAAACATATTGGAAAGAGCAAACGACACATTCCCACCCAAGGTTTGACGAAATCCTAAATTGGTACCTCTGGTTATATTTATTCCAGATTCCTACACTTAAAATGACAGAAAAATGTTTGATGTAACAGTAAAAAGGTAAATTGGTCATTTTGCATGGACAACGCACGTTAGCAGATCGTCGTCTCTAACAATCTTTTGGTGCACGTTAGCAGACGGTGTCCTTGACGTTTTTCACCATTTTCCAGTGATTCTTCCACCCAAAATAACCCTTGTCACCACCATTTGAACTCTCATCCTCCTCTCTACAAAACCTTACCCTTGACAACCCCTCATCACTCGTCAATCATCGGATATGGCAGCCAAGACATTCGACTAGTTTTTGCCAGTTTTCGACCGTTTTGAACGGCAAAAACCCCAACCACCGCCGCCATTTGACTCCTCGCATCCTCCCCTACAAAACCCCTAACCTTCCTAGCCATGACAACTCATTGTTTACTGTCCATCACTTCACCAAAAAGCGGCCAATGAACACGAACTCTCGGTCGGCGACTAAACGATTGCGAAGGACATAGGGATTTTATAAGGTTAGAGATGCTAATTGCAGTGGTGGTATCCAATTGGATTTTCATTGTCGGAATCCAGCGAAGAATAGCGAAACCCTAAGCTTAAAGATATCGGCGATTACAGGGGCCAATGAATCAGGAACCAGAGGGGTTTTGGACGACAGACTACGGGGAAGGTGATGGAGGTGACCAGGGGGTTCGACACCGTCAGAAACAGCCTAGATTAGGCAAAAATCGAGAAGGTGTGTAGTGATCGAGGGTATTATTGAGATAATGTGAAAATAAAATGGTAAGTTTTATAATTCTACTAATTTAAGGGTTAAAACATAATTTATTAATTTAGGGTTAAGGGTATTATGATAATTGCACCCTTTATACCCTAAAAATTGCTACCAGTTTTATTTAAGTGTAGAAATCTGAAATAAATGTAATTAAGGTATCAACTTACGATTTTATAAAACCTTGGGTGGGAATATGTGGTTTAATCTATTAAAAACGAAAATATGTCGTTTACTCTATTAAAAACTAAAAAAAGGACGAAACCCGCGGGAACATATTTATATGTTACGCCAAGGAAACCGGACTAGTTCAACGGCCATGGCTGACTCTAATTTCAGTTTCTTAATTTATTCTTGTTCAATTGACCAAAGCTGACGGAAAATATAATAAAAAAAATGGTTTCTTCGTCTGTTGAAAATCTTCAGAAAACAACGCACTCATTAAAAGTCAGTTACAGAGAATATAACCATCAGGTGTCCTTCTGCTTTTGGTCCAAGTTAATTTCTTTGTTCCATATTCCAATTCTTCATTTGGCGTTAACAGGTTATTGATTTTTCTGTTCTTTTTCCCTTTTCAATCTTGATGGTTCGTTGTTTCTTTTTCTTTGATACGAAACAGAGGTGGGTTGTTCTTGTTCATTGACCAGATTTATCTATTTGTTAAATGAAACAAATATTAACTTCTCTTTGTTTCGTTACATCTGGATGAAAAAATACTGTATGTTGATGCTATGAACTTGTGATTGTTGTTGCAAAGACAGAGATTTATCCGATGTTATACCAGATAGTTCTGTTGTCTTGCTATTGTTATTGATGATCTATCAATTTGTTTTAGATCTTTGATCGAACAATCAATTGAAGGCAAGCTCCAAGGCCAGTTCAAGTACAAGAAGAACCATCAGAGGTAAGGTGCAGATAGATTGAAGATTAAAGATTTGAATTTGGTATTGTATATTGAGGATTTGGCAGCACCTGGTGAGGTTTCAGGGTATCCCTATCGATAATTAATCTTTCCAGGGCCTCGTATGGAGCAATTTAGGCAGGTTGGCGAGGTTATGGGAAGTTTGAATGCTATCATGGTGCTGAAAGAAGACATCCGAATCAATCAACGGCAGTGTTGTTTACTTCTAGACATCTTCAATTTAGCCTTGTCTACAGTTGCAGAGGGAATCAAGCTTTTCTTGAAATCAGAAGAGAAGAACACCAAGTGGAAAGCTCTTGAACAGCCCTTGAGAGAGCTTCATAAGGTGATCAAAGAAGGAGAACTCTATGTTAGGCAATGCTTGGATAATAAAGATTGGTGGGGTAAAGCCATTGCTCTTCATCAGAATAAAGATTGTGTTGAATTTCATATTCACAATTTGCTTTGCTATTTCCCGGCTGTGATTGAGGCCATCGAAACAGCTGGTGAAATCTCAGGACTTGATCCTGATGAAATGCAAAGGAGGAGAGTAGCACTTGCAAGAAAATATGACAGGGAATGGAATGACCCTAAACTTTTCCAGTTGAAATTTGGGAAGGAATATTTGATCCCCCGAGAAATTTGCAATCGTTTTGAAAGTGCTTGGAAAGAAGATAGATGGCTTCTTATTGAAGAACTCAAGGAGAAGAGAAGTTTGGGATCTGTTGTTCTGACAAAGAATGAGCAGCGGCTTGTAGATATGTTACTCAAGAAACTAAATGGACCAGAGCCTGCTAATGGGCAACTCTTTCCTACTTCAACTTTGTTAGGAGGGAAGGATTACCAAGTAAGGAGAAGATTAGGTGGAGGAGGCCAGTACAAGGAAATTATATGGTTGGGGGATAATTTTGCTGTTAGGCATTTCTATGGTGAGATTGATGAATCATTAAATTCCGAGATTGCTAATCTTCTTTCCCTGTCCCATCCCAACATTGTGCAGTATCTTTGTGGCTTTTCTGATGATGAGAAGAAAGAATTCTTTCTTGTTATGGAGTTGCTAAGCAAGGATCTATCTCTCTACATGAGGGAAACTTTTGGCTCAAAGAGGCGGAGTTCGTTCTCTCTTCCTATTGTGGTTGATCTTATGCTTCAAATTGCAAGAGGTATGGAATTTCTTCATTCACAAAGGATTTATCATGGAGAATTAAACCCTTCAAATATTTTCCTCAAACCAAGGACTTCAACCGAAGGTTATTTTCATGTAAAAGTTTCTGGTTTTGGATTGTCGTCTGTTAAAAGTTATGCATCTCGACACTCACTCCCACCACCACTGCCGCCGCCAAATCAACATGCACCAGACCCTTGTATTTGGTTCGCCCCAGAAGTTCTGGCCGCACAAGAAGAGGGAAGTACCTCTACTTCCAAGTATTCAGAGAAGGCAGATGTTTACAGTTTTGGGATGCTTTTTTTTGAGCTTTTAACCGGGAAAGTTCCTTTTGAAGATGGACATCTTCAAGGAGACAAGATGACAAGAAATATAAGAGCAGGAGAGAGGCCTCTCTTCCCATCAGGTTATCCAAAATATATCGTCAACTTAACCAAAAAATGTTGGCACCCAACTCCTTCTCAGCGCCCAAGTTTCTCATCCATATGTCGAATTTTACGTTACATCAAGAAGTCCCTCGTGATGAACCCGGAACATGCTCAGTCTGAGTTTCAATCGCCACTTGCAGATTATTATGATATCGAGGCAGGCTTTCTAAGGAAGTTTGTGTTAGAGAGGAGTTATGATGAAACATCTGTCACACAAATCCCATTTCAATTGTTTTCCTATAGAATATTAGAGAAAGAGAAGGCTATTTTGAACAATAAAGATAAGCATTTGGAACTAGGTAGTGATGCAGCCTCAATGTACAAGGATGAGTCTGCTTCTGTAGATGGAATTATGTTAGCAAATGAAACAAGGTCTATGTGTTCTGATATGAAGTCAGTCTCTTTTGATATGAGATCAGTTTTTACAGAGATTCCGGGTAAAAAAGTTTCTCAATTTGATACGAGGTCAGTTCATTCCGAGGCTCCAATGAACAAAATTTCTAGTTCTGAATTTAGGTCACTTTCTTCTGAGGTTCCCGACGAGAAAATGTCTAATCCTGCTTCAAGACGGATAAAAACCACGGCTTCGTTAAAAAATCTTCCTAGTCCTGATTCCAAGTTGGTTGGTTCCAGGACTACAGAAAGGACAATTTCTGGTTTTGAAACGAAGTCATGTTCTTCCGACACTCAAGACAAGAAAATTTCAATTTCTGATACAAAGTCAGCGTGTTCCGAGAAGTCTGAAAATCGAGTTAAAGCGGCCACGAAAGCCACAAATGTAAAGGTTGAAAAATGTGCAGGTGAGTTCTCTTCTTAAACTCAGATTTGCTTTCTAAATACGTTCTTGAAAGCTTTTAAACTAAATTATGTTAATTTGATGGCACAGGCCCTGGGGCACCAATACCACGACCAGCAAGACCGAATGCAAAAGCACGAACACAAAAACAATCACCAGCAACGCAGACGACGCAGTCACCAAGACCGTCACCATCACCAACACAATCACCGAGATCAACAACATCAACAACAACAACACGATCACTGAGATCAACAACAACAACAACACCACGATCAACGAGGTCACCATTTAAAGCAGGCGGGCGCAGTTTCAAGATTGGCCAAGAGGTTAAGAGTCCTTTAAGCACAAGGATACGAAGATCACAGGCTAATTCCTCGAATTCTGACGCATCATAATTCTTGTTCACCTCAACCGGTGAGAAGAGTACTTGGCCTTCCACGAAAATTTTGTATACACTGTAGAATTTTCACTACTTATGTTATCAGATCATGGCCTTCCGTTGAATCTGTTCTAGGCCTCCAAAATACTTGGGTGGTTTTCAGAATTTGAGAGGTAGAAGCATTGTAACTTCGTCCTTGGTATGTATACTTGAAATTTTACTTCATTTTCCTTTTCTACGACAGTCTCTTTTGTTTACAATAGCTGAGCCAGTGAGTAACACATTTACCTGTCAAGCTTTTGAGCTTTAATTTTTAAGATTGAAGATGAATTGGCTTGGCTGAGAGTCACTAACTCATTGACGCACTTCAATAATCTGGCAAAATTGAATTATGATATAGAACAGATTATATGATCTACAGATCTATCATAACAAAATTATCATATACATAAAGATTTACAATTCACTTTAGTAGTTATAACTTGAATTCTCTGATGCAACCTATTNATCTTTATCGGCTACAATACTTTATAAGGTATCATCAGTAAAACTTTAAGCAAATCCAATGCTGAATTTCAATTAGAAATGCTATTATATCTCCACATGAGGATATAAAACTTTAAGCAAATCCAATGCTGAATTTCAAGAAATGCTATTATATCTCCGCATACTCAAACGAGGCAAATTCTACTACTGGATACCTAACTAAAGCTTAAAAGAAAATCAACAGATTCTTCACAGATGTTGTTTGTTCAAATATATCTGATTAACTACCTTTTGTGGACTGAATGACATCAAGCTGAATTTCAATCGATGACCGACCAACCCATATGACAGTACCAACTATTTTCAGATCGAAGTCAACACTAATCGGCTTCTTCAGTACAATCTTGTCAACTGAAGCAGTAACCACTAAAAGCGGCCTTGTGATGCTATCATCATTGGAGCAATGCTAATTCACCAACAAAGAGAAAATCATCACAGGAAAGCTCAAGAGTAATCATGTTCAGTTTGGATAAATGCACACAAAGCAAGCACATGAGATGTAGTCCATTTTGAAATAACTTTCTTCAAATTGCACAAATCAACAACTCATTACCTAATGCTCAAGCATTTGCATGAAAAATCCCAAATTCAAATACTACACAAAACCATGTGACATCCATTTCTGCATTCAAAGCTCACATATTCAAAATCATTATACAATCATATAAAAAATTATAAGTTATCAACAACATACCAAACAAAAACTATCAGTTTAACATTATTCACAACTCACATCTACAAAACAGACTCAATCACCAAACTTTAAAAAACGAGCCTACATAACAAACTCCTGAAATAATTATACCTTAACCGAAATGGTACCGGCCAAAGCATCAAGATCCTCAAGCAACATCCCAATCCTGACCTCATTCCAAGGATCTCTATATTGCTCTCTTAAAGTATAATCACTAGAGAAGTTATACAAAATACTGGTCCTGCTTTGTGAAGGAGTTTTGGTGAGCAATTCACTTTGTGGGGGAGCATCTTTTGGTGGGTCAAGGAGTGTTTCAAAAATTTGAGACCTTGCTTCCCACAAAGCATTTGTGACAGGTGAATGGTACATTCCAGGCCATAAACTTATGGGCTTTTTGTTGGCTTTGGGGTCTGGAGAAGACTTGTCGAATGGTGAAGCAAATGTTGAGAAAACAGGGATGGTTTTTGGAGATAAGGAATTGTTGAACTCCATTTTGGTGGGTTTGTGGAAATGGGTTTGTCAGAATTATGAGCGTTGACTTCGATTGATGACCAAAGTTGGGTTCTTTTAAAAAGAAAGGAGGAAATTTTGTGTGAAAACCGATGTCGGTACCGAGGTTGCGGCAAAAACGTTTTCTTGTTGGCTGGTTAAAGGTAGTTTTTGTGATGAACAGAGGAACTTAGTAAATGAAAACAATTAAATGTGAGTAATAAATTGGCCGAATTATTTTTTTACCCTATATTTATTGAAAGTACAGTCGATACCCCAAATATAGAAAACCATCAAGAAGTAAGGCTCCGTTTGGTTGGTTTTTGGGAATACTATTATTCAATATTATTTAACTTTTTTTAAACCCCCTAAATTTGTTAATTTAATTAAATACCCCTAAATATTTTTTTTTTAAAAATTATAAAAACACCCCTAAACCCACATTATACCAGATTCCGGCCACCACTGTCGGAAGTTGGCCAGAATCTAGTAGGATGGCACACTACCGGCTGGATCTTGCCGGTAGTGCGCCGATCTAGCCTTTTTCGACCAGATCTAAGGCCAAAGATATAGCCGTTGACGGCTAGATCTTTGGTCGTAACCAGACGTCAATGACGGCTAACATATGGTCGTCGTTGACCATCAACGATGGCCGTATCTTTGGTCATTGTTGACGAGCAAATGCGGCCAAATCTGATCGTCAATGGCCAGATCTAGCTGTAGATCTGGCCTTTGTCGGCCAAATCCAATGTGGATTTGACCGAAAAAAGCCATATCGACGTACGACCAGCAAGATCCAGCCAATCATGCACCGATACAGCGACTCTGGCCACCCTCCGGCGGCAGTGGCAGACTGTCTGTATTTGATGGGTGGGTTGGGGGTGTTTTTGTTAACTTTTAATGTTTTATTATAGGGGTGTTTTGTAAAAAAAAAAAAAACATAGGGAGTATTTTATTAATTTGTAAATCATACATCGTAATACCCGTCCAATTCAACTTTTTTCAAAAAACGTAAAAATTTGAACCAAACGGAGCCTTACCTAGTTTCGGGGTTTTAAGATATTTTTAAAACCGAAGTAATAAAGTTCGTTTTTATTAAAAAGGAAATTAGTTAATTTTACATATACACTCAACAAAGAAAGGTGAAGTTAGTCCCTAAAATTAATTATAATAGAGCTAAACTACAAGTGGCAATGGGTTGTGCCGACACAGCACACAATTTTTTTAGCATTGCCCACCACGGCACGACACGAAAATTTCGTGATGTGCCATGGCCTGTGGGCCATGTGGGCCGTGTCATGGGTCGGGGATTTGGCATGTGGTTGTGCACGACACGTCCCACGAATTTAAAAAAATAAAAAAAATTCAAATGTAGCCGCTGCAACGGCTACAATAGCCGTTGGGACTTGGGTGTGCTTGGGTGTGATGGCTTACATAAGCCCCTAGCCCGCCCTTCACATTTCATCTCTCTCAAATCTCATCTCAATTCTTACATATTCTTCAATTATTAAACTCTCATATTTTTCAATTATCATTAGTCAATTAATTTCTTTCATCAAATCAAATTTATTTCAAAATGGATCCAAATTAAAATGAATTTAATCATTTTCAGTATTTTGATGATGAAGGAAATCCATTGCTTAATGAATTATCAAATGAAGATCCATAGCCCCCAGAAAAGAGAAGAAAACAAAAATCAAAGGTTTGGGAGAATTTCAGTCAAGTACAACAAAAAGTTTTTGGTGAAATTGTTCGACATGTCGTGTGCAGCTATTGTGGTTCTACTTTTTTATGTGCGAGTTTAGGTGGCACGGGGCATCTCAAAAGGCATACAGAAGATCATTGCACACATGCGCCAACTCATTTAAGAAGGCAAAAGCAAATTGGTTTTAAAAAAAGTAACATCATCAGAATGTAATTCATCTTCTAATCCATCTCCATCAGTACTGCAATGGGCGAAATTTCTAACTTCACATATAGTCAACAAAACATGAGAGACTATATGGCTAGGTACGTTGTCGCAACTGATCAACCTTTATCATTTGGTGATGATACTTTTTTAGAATGGTTTATGCAAAGTAATGTACAATCTACTTTTAGAAGAGTTCTTAGAAACACTTTAAGATCTGATATTATTAGAAATTATGAACAAATGAAATTAAATATTATAAAGGAACTTAGGAAATTTAATGGAGTTATTTCATTTACTTCTTATTTATGAACTTCTAGTAATCAAGATTTATGATATATTTGTGCAATTGGTCATTATATAAATTCAAATTGGCAACTACAAAGAAAATTCTTGCATTTCGTGTTTTAGAATATCCACATACTGGCAACACAATTTATGATGAATTAACTACAATCTTTAGAGATTATGAAATAAAAGATAAAATTTTCTCTATTACATTTGATAATGCAATAACATATGATAAAGTTACTGAGTTAATGTTACAATGTAATAATTTACCTTATGAAAGTAGATTATTTCATATTAGATGTGTGTGTCATATAATAAATTTAATTGCACAAGATGGATTAAAATTAGCTCAAAATGAAATATTCTCACTAGGCATGCAATTACTTTTATTTCATCATCTCCTTCACATTTACAACATTATTGTAAATTGTGTAAAGAAACAAAATTAAAAAAGAGAAAATTGAAAGTGGATGCAAAAACTCGCTGGAACTCTATATATTTAATGTTAAAATCTTGTGAAGGTTATGAAAATGTTGTTATACAATTTTATAATACAAATTAAAAGGATCATGTATTGACTCAATATCATTGGAATGTTGCGTTTTCCTTAATGAATATTTTAGAACCTTTAAATAATGCTAATGATCAATGTTTTGGTATTTATTATCCTACAACTTGCTTAGCGTTATATTGTATAATGGAAATTAGTTTTATTTTTAAAGAATATAGAATGAATGAAAATTTTGGACATGTTGCAAAAACAATGGAAGGAAAATTTAGAAAATATTGGGAAAAACCACCTCCACTGTTTGCATTAGCCACTGTAATGGATCCTAAGGCAAAATTATTAGGTGTAAATGATTTGGTAGAAGTTATTTCGGAAAATCTAGAGGTCCTTTTAGCATTAAAAATAGGAGATGTTAAGGAATCTGATACCACACTTCCTTTATGAACTTATTTCAAGAGAAGGCCATGTGGTAGAAATCAGAGTTCAGTTGACCAAGTCCAGCTTTGCCAATTGCTGGGTCTAACGCACATACCTGAAGAATCGGTCCAAGCTTGCCCATAAATCTTTCCAACAAGTTGCCTCACTTCTCCACTATTCCACTCAGTCACTTCATCAATTATTTCTTAGTTTCTAGTTGTTTGTTTCTGTATAAATACCTGTAGTTACTATTTTAATTAATGACCATTGAGATTGATAATGTTGTTATCTTTTGGAGTTTTGTCCTCTCTATACGACTGGTTTATTGGTTGTAATTGTGTTTAAGATTCTTGCATGATTTGCTGCTAATATAAGTTTCAATTGTTTCACATCATTATTTCTTTTAAAATTCTAGCCCTTACCATTTTGGTATCAGAGCAGGTTGATCCATCATGGTGGTTTAAACTAGATCATCTAATATCCAAAATGAACTAGCCAATCCAAACACCAACCCTCCACCAGCCAACCCAAATTCTAATCAATTTGCTCAACAATTATCAGCCATCGCTTCCAAATTAAACACCTTAGACTCTCTAGCAGTTGAAGTAGCATCACTCAAAGCCTAATCCAATGGGGTTCCACATCGGGAAACCAGTCATGGTCTATCCAACAAAGAGAAATGCAAAGACAGAAGATTTGCTTGGTCCGAAGCGGAAGATGATGACAGGGACAATCCTTGTTGGATTAAGAATCCTTCACGGCCCCCTAACATTAAGATGGAATTCCCAAAGTTCAAGGGAGGAGACCCCCGTGGTTGGATCTTAAAAGCGGAAAAGTATTTCTGTTATTATCAGACCCCGAAGGATATCAAAGTTGACATTGTCGCCATGTATCTCGAAGGAGACGCCCTTGATTTATTCGCTTGGATCAATAATTAGCAAACTCTACTATATTGGTAGGAGCAGGTCAAAGCATTACAAGAAAGTTATGGTTCGATAGAGTTTCAAAATCCCGATGAAAACTTTGCAGTATACGACAAACAAGATCTGTCCAAGAATGCCGTCAAGAATTTACTAAAAGATCTTCTTAAGTTAGGAATTGGCTAGATCATTGTTTGTTGGGTGTGTTCGTAAATGGCTTGAAGGAGGAGCTAAAAGCGGATCTTAGAATTCACAAGCCCAGGACAATCTACAAAGCAATGAGTTTAGCAATTGAATTTGAAACTAAGCTAGGCCTAAGTCGTGTTACCCGAGGGTCCAATTGGTCTACACCCAACTGACCAAGTCCACTAACCCAAACTTCCTTCATACGATCCCGCCTCTCATGTGACAATCATCCTTTATCTATGACCACACAAGCTAATGCCTGAACTAATTTTTTGGCAACCCAACCCCTGCAAGCTCACTCACGGGAAGTTGAAAGGCAAAATAGAGTATCAAAAGATCTTTTTTTTTTTTTTTTTTTTTTTTTTTTAATGTAATGAGAAGTTTTGTCCTGGTCACAGATGCAAGCCGATCTCTTTCTCTTTAATAGAGCTCACAAATGGTGAAGTTTCAGCCGATAAAGAAGGCGACAATGTCGGTGACCCAGATAGCGAACCCAACGGCAGTGTAGAAGATGCAGATCTTGCCAAAATCAGTTTCCATGCTATTTTGGGGAAATCTGTCGGTACCACTTCGAAGCTACAAAGTGTAATCAACACTAGGCAAGTTCTTGTCCTTGTTGACAGTGGGCCAACTCATAATTTTGTGGCTGAGAAGATTGTTGAGGAACTCCAACTCCCACTTCAATTTGTTCCTTCTTTCGGAGTCCAAATCGGCAATAGGGATGTAATCCGCTGCAATCGTATTTGTCGGGATCTCTCTGTGCAATGTCCAAGTTTGACAATTACTCAAAATTATTACCCAGTCTTAGTTGGAGGGGCTGATCTGGTTTTGGGAATCCAATGGCTTGTCTCCTTGAATACGGTACAAGCTAATTGGGATGAGATGTTTTTAATCTTCAACTTAGACAGTAAGAGATATAAGCTCCAACGGGTCCCTCACAAAGCGCAAACTGAAGCTACTTTTCAATTCATTTCAAAGCAGAACAGAATATCAGGTAATCATCCTATCCAAAAGTTAAATATTCAAAGTCTACTAACCACTTTTGAATCTATTTTTTAGGAACCGAATACCCTTCATCCTTTTCGCAATCACACTCTATCAATTCCATTACTTCCAAATTCCAAACCATCGAATGTCTAACCTTAACAATATCCCTATTTCCAAAAAACCAAAATTGAAAAACAAGTCTTAGACTTATTACAATCAAGTTTATCTGCCTAAGTTCTAGTCCTTTCGCCAGTCCCGTCCTTTTAGTCAAGAAAAAAGACAATACTTGGCGAATGTGTGTTGATTAACGAAGCCTAAATCAAATCACCATTCTTGATAAATACCTCATACAAACAATGGTAGACCTAAGATTTTTGCACGGGGGGCCCCTGTGGCTTCGCCATTGCTTGCCAATCAACTAGTGAAAATACAAGAAAATAACATCCAATTCACAAGGAAACACAAGAAAATTTTACGTGGAAAAACCTCTTCAATGTGAAGAGATAAAAAAAACCGCAGGAATCTAATGATCTACTTAAATCCAATATAATCAAAAGAGTTTACAATAACCACAAATCCACCAAAAATATTCTACACAAATTTAGAGCTTAATCACAACTCTAACAAAAGTATAATACACAAAGGTTTACAAAGAGATGGATTACAATCACGCCAAATCCAAATCCAGACATTAACATTCCAACTCAACTGTCTAGATTAAAGATCCACACATCCTCTGCGTATTGACCCAAAAATCAAGTTAGAATGGTATACCTAAAGATCTAAATAATATGAATATTGATTATTTAAAGATGAAAGCAAGCTAGAATAGTACACCTAAAGATCTTCAATTTAACACGATTTTCCGCTTCATTATGTTCTGAAAATGTTCAATGATATCTCATTTTAAATTGTAGTAAAAACTTCCTTTTCAATGTAAACTATTAAGCAATTGTTCATCCATTTGTCTCCTATTCGATTATACAAAGTATTCTTAACAAGATTCATTGCACAGAACACCCTTTCAACTGTTGCAGTAGCCACGAGCAAAACCAATTCTAATTTAGTAAGCAAGAAATCTTTGTCATAAGCAACATCCTTCTTAAACCCAACCATTTTTGCAAGATCGGCAATCCCATCAACATGAGTGAAGTTGGTGTTGGTGCTAACATCCTCATAATAGTTTTCAAGTTAATTATCGAACAACCAAATATCGTGTTGAGGAAAATTGGCAGGATAGAACTTTGCAAACTCAAGTAATCTATCTTTGTTAAATGCAGCAAAAGCGTTA
Organism: Pistacia vera; assembly: GCF_008641045.1. Classification (NCBI taxonomy): domain Eukaryota; kingdom Viridiplantae; phylum Streptophyta; class Magnoliopsida; order Sapindales; family Anacardiaceae; genus Pistacia; species Pistacia vera. The sequence continues at coordinate 309,388 of NW_022196547.1, read as the reverse complement.
CTTGGATCAAGAGATGCCATACACTGAAGCAACCTCATTTTTACTTCATCAAAATGATTATTGAGTTCTTCTTGAATGTTATCTAAAATTGTGTACATCAGTTACACCTTAAAATGATGTTTATTCGTAATTGGCGCAATCCCCCGTTTTGTCCCCCCAAAATTATTTTCCATGTTCTCCAGGATTGATATGTCATTATCTTTACACAGATCATAAGCTTCTTTCAACAATATGTCGAAACAAGTGTCTTCATTTCTCAATTTATGCAATCAACATTTCAAAATTTGTACAAACTACATGGCATTAAGAAGATCTTGATCTTTTCTTTGTAATGCTTGTGACAGTTCATATGTGATTCCCAATACTTTCTTCATCAAGAATAACAAAAAGACGAATTCAAAATTCTCCATGATTCGTAATAAATTCCTTGCTTGACTTTTGTTTTGCTAATCATCTCCTTTAATCTCAATCACTGTGAGCACACCAACAACAGAAGAAAATAAGTTTATGATACTATGAATTGTCCCTATGTGTGAACCCCAACGTGTATCTCCTGGTCATTTAATAGTGCATTCTTGATTCAAACCGCGTTCCGTCTGAAGATCACCATTAGATATCAAAGATATCACATATTCATACTATTTATCACGTAGAAGATCTCTGCGCTTGCAAGATGCCACTATAGTGTTTGATAACATAGAAAGAGTTTGAAAAAAATGCACCTAATGCCGAATGTTTACTTACAACTTTGACTAGCGTCAGTTGGAGTTGATGAGAGAAACAATGAATGTAGAAAGTTGACTTATTTTATCTCAATATCAAAGTCTTCAAACCATTGAACTCACCCCTCATATTGCTTGCTCCATCGTAACCTTGCCCCTGTAAACTTGTCAAACTCAATCCATACTTTACAAAAAAGACATCTATTGCAATTTTCAAAAACTTTGTAGAAGTATTTTTAACATGCACAATCCCAATAAAATGTTCAATAACATAACCTATTTTGTCCACATAGCGAAAAACAATAGTCATTTTTTCTTTCATTGCCACATCACGAGATTCATCAACTAGTAAAGAAAATGGTTGTTTATCTCTCACAATTTCTACAATAATTTTCTTGGTCATCAAATGAGCACAAACACTAGTTAGTTGCCTCTGGATTTTGGGGGCCGTCATTTGATGGTTTTTCGGAGTATTTCCTAGCATAACTTTCTTTATGTCGTCATTGTGATTTGATAGCAACTTCAATAGTTCCATAAAGTTACCTTGATTTTCAGATTCAACCGACTCGTCATGACCATGAAATGTTAGTCCTTGATGTAAAAGGAATCTACTGTAATCAATTGATGCATTCAAGCGAATGTGATAGTCCAATTTGCCATTTTTCGACAATCAAGCAAGATTTACATCAATGTGTTGCCTTTGGTTCATCAAATCAACACACTTGGCATGACATTGGTTATGAGTACTAGAATGATTACCAACATGTTTTTTCACTTTTGCTTTATCTTTCCAATTATTAAATCCCTTATTCATAAAAACTTCACCACCTGCTTGGTCACCATGATGGGGTTTGAAAAGATAACAATTAAAACAGAAGATTTCATCTTTTGCCACACTATATTCCATCCAACTTGAACCTTCTTTGTACCACTCTGATGTAAAACTACGCTTTTTATCTCCAGAAGGAGTGCAAGGAAAGTTATGATCTTTAGGTTGGCAAGGACTTTTCAACAAATATGCTCTTCGAACTTCCTCTTTTTGTTTGTTAGTACAACAAAGCTCGTTAATTGGTATCCTCAATCCTGGGTCAGTTTCAAGTTCATCTAAATTGAACACCCCGATTGANCTTCACCACCTACTTGGTCACCATAATCGGGTTTGAAAAGATAACAATTCAAACAGAAGATTGCATCTTTTACCACACTATATTCCATCCAACTTGAACCTTCTTTGTACCACTTTGATGTAAACCTATACTTTTTATCTCCAAAAGGAGTGAAAGGAAAGTCATGATCTTTAGGTTGACAAAGACCTTTCAACAAGTATGCTCTTCGAATTTCCTCTTTTTGTTTGTCAGTACAACAAAGCTCGTTAATTGGTATCCTCAATCCTGGGTCAGTTTCAAGCTTATCTAAATTGAACACCCCGATTGAAGGTTGAACTTCTTTTACTTGGTGTTGTTGTCGCTGTTGTGGGGCTTCTTCTTCTAATGGAGTTTGATTAACCTCAATATCAGTAGAGTTTTTATCAACATTTTTTATTGGACTTTTCTTCAATCTTTTGAAATAATTGGATATCATAATCTTATTTGTACAAATATATTTGGAACCATTCTTGCTTCTTAATGCTTTGGATTCCAAATCCAATAAACATTAGTCAGTACCAAAATGGGATCCCAAAAATAAGAGACAAAGAGATTCCTATATATAAAAAAAAAAAAAAAAAACTAATTAATTTAGCAACTTAATTAACTTTTTCTTGAATAAGATACATGAACAAACCAATACATATAAACAATTAAAACAAATAATATAGTTTTGGCGAATTCAACCCATAGCCCAACAAGGCAACAACTATAATGTAGATGTGATCATTAAATGCATATTTTAACACATTAAAGACATATTTTAACACACTTATCTTATTCTATTTTGTAAACTCTAATAAAGAAGACAAAATATGAATAGAAGTACATGCATTTCCAAGTAGTCTAATCCCAATGGGTCTATAGTCATTTTTTTCTCTTTAGAATTTTCCAACAACACAAACAATTTACCATACATTTAATTGCATCCAATGAGTTCCTTTATTCAGTCCCAAAGTATCTCTTACTCCTAATTCTCAATTCCTAAATGCCCAGCACGGCAACACCAAACCTTCCCAAATTTGGAATCTCTTTCTTTTTACTCATTGGGAATCCCAATGAGACAATGAGTAAAAGGAAAGAAATGCAACATCAATTTCCCCCAATCATGATGTCCCAAATTTGCTTAAAAAAGAAATGCAACATTTTAATCAGGAATAGTAAAAAATTAAGGGCAAAGAGCCAAAGACAATACCAAATTACCAATCTTTCTTGTTATGGTTCTGAGAATAAGGAGAGTGCCAGGACTCAAGACTCAGGACTTAGGAGTCATGAGTGAGAGAAGTTGAGAGGCGGAATTTCAACTTTAGATTTTTTTTTAATTTATGGTTCTAGGTTTGAGGTAGCGTTGTCATGTAAAAGGGAAGATGAGAATTGGGGAATGAAAAAGTTGAATATGAAACGGACAAAATCTAACTTTTTAATTTTTAACTTTTTACTTTTTAAAAAAACTTTTCAATTTTTTTTTTTAAAAGTTGAGGGTAAGTCTGAGCCTACCCTCAAAGGCTTGGGTATAAATGAACCGTTAGGTCTACCCTCATCTTTTATACCCAGGCCCCTTAAGGGTAGGCTCAGGCTTGCCCTCAACTTTTAAAAAAAAATTGAAAAGTTTTTTTTAAAAAGTTAAAAAAAGTAAAAAATTAAAAAAAATTAAAGGATTAGTTTTGTCCGTTTCATATTCAACTTTTTCATTCCCCAATTCTCATCTTCCCTTTTACATGACGGCGCTACCTCGGACCTTGAACCATAAATTAAAAAAATCCCAGGTTGAAATTCCGCCTCTCAACTTCTCTCACTCACGTCTCCTCAGTCCTAGCACTATCCTCATCCTCAAAACCATAACAAGAAAGATTAGTAATTTGGTATTGTCTTTGGCTCTTTGCCCTTAATTTTTCACTATTCCTGATTAAAATGTTGCATTTCTTTTTTAAGCAAAAATTGGGACATCATGATTGGGGGAAATTGATGTTGCATTTCTTTCTTTTTACTCATTGTCTCATTGGGATTCCCAATGAGTAAAAAGAAAGAGATTCCAAATTTGGGAAGGTATAGTGCTGTCAGGCATTTAGGAATTGAGAATTAGGAGTAGGAAATACTTTGAGACTGAATAAAGGAACTCATTGGATGCAATTAAATATATGGTAAATTGTTTGTGTTGTTGGAAAATTCGAAAGCGAAAAAAAATGACTGTAAACTCATTGGGAGTAAACTACTTGGAAATGCACGTACTTCTATTCATATTTTATCTTCTTTATTAGAGTTTACAAAATAGAATAAGATAAGTGTGTTAAAATATGTCTTTAATGTGTTAAAATATGCATTTAATGATCACATCTATATTATAGTTGTTGCCTTGTTGGGCTATGGGTTGAATTTGCCAAAACTATATTATTTGTTTTAATTGTTTACATGTATTGGTTTGTTCATGTATCTTATTCAAGAGAAAGTTAATTAAGTTGCTAAATTAATTAGTTTATATATATATATATAGGAATCTCTTTGTTTCTTATTTTTTGGATCCCATTTTGGTATTGACTAATGTTTATTGGATTTGGAATCCAAAGCATTAAGAAGCAAGAATCGTTCCAAATATATTTGTATAAATAAGATTATGATATCTAATTATTTCAAAAGACTGAAGAAAAGTTCAGCAAAAAATGTTGATGAAGACTCTACTGATTTGAGGTTAATCAAACCTCATTAGAAGAAGAAGCCCCACAACAGCGACAACAACACCAAGTAAAAGAAGCTCAACCTTCAATCGGGGTGTTCAATTTTAGATGAGCTTGAAACTGACCCAGGATTGAGGATACCAATTAACGAGCTTTGTTGTACTGACAAACAAAAAGAGGATATTCGAAGAGCATACTTGTTGAAAGGTCTTTGTCAACCTAAAGATCATGACTTTCCTTTCACTCCTTTTGGAGATAAAAAGTGTAGGTTTACATCAAAGTGGTACAAAGAAGGTTCAAGTTGGATGGAATATAGTGTGGTAAAAGATGCAATCTTCTGTTTGAATTGTTATCTTTTCAAACCCGATTATGGTGACCAAGCAGGTGGTGAAGTTTTTATGAATAAGGGATTTAATAACTAGAAGGATAAAACAAAAGTGAAAAAACATGTTGGTGATCATTCTAGTACTCATAACCAATGTCATGCCAAGTGTGTTGATTTGATGAACCAAAAGCAACACATCGATGTAAATCTTGCTTGCGTGTCGAAAAAGGAAAAATTGGACTATCACATTCGCTTGAATGCATCAATTGATTGCATTAGATTCCTTTTATATCAAGGATTAGCATTTCGTGGTCATGACGAGTCGGTTGAATCTGAAAATCAAGGTAACTTTATGTAACTATTGAAGGTTCTATCCAATCACAATGACGACATAAAGAAAGTTGCTGGGAAATGCTCCAAAAAACCATCAAATGACAACCCCCAAAATCCAAAGGCAACTAACTACTGTTTGTGCTCATTTGACGATAAAAAAAATTATTGCAAAAATTATGAGAGATAAACAACCGTTTTCTTTACTAGTTGATGAATCTCGTGATGTGGCAATTAAAGAACAAATGGCTATTGTTTTTCGCTATGTGGACAAAATAGGTAGTGTTATTGAACGTTTTATTGGGATTGTGCATGTTAAGAATATTTATGCAAAGTCTTTGAATTGCAATGAATGCCTTTTTTGTAAAGTATGGATTGAGTTTGACAAGTTTACGGGGGTAAGGTTTCAATGGAGCAAGCAATATGAGGGGTGAGTTCAATGGTTTGAAGACTTTGATATTGAGAGAAAATAAATCAGCTTTCTACATTCATTGTTTCTCTCATCAACTCCAACTAGCACTAGTCAAAGTTGTAAGTAAACATTCAGCATTGGGTGAACTTTTTCAAACTCTTTCTATGTTATCAAACACTATAGTAGCATATTGCAAGCACAGAGATCTTCTACGTGATAAACAATATGAATAGGAGATGGTGATCTTCAGACGTGATGCGGTTTGAATCAAGAATGCACTATTAAACGACCAGGAGATACACATTGGGGTTCACACATGGGGACAATTTATAGTGTCATAAACTTATTTTCTTCTGTTGTTGGTGTGCTCAGAGTGATTGAGATTGAAGGAGCTGATTGACAAAACAAAAGTCAAGCAAGGAGTTTGTTACGAATCATGGAGAATTTTGAATTCATCTTTTTGTTATTCTTGATGAAGAAAGTATTAGGAATCACATATGAACTGTCACAAGCATTACAAAGAAAAGTTCAAGATCTTCTTAGTGCCATGCAGTTTTTTACAAATTTCGAAGCGTCGATTGCATAAATTGAGAAATGAAGACACTTGCTTCGACATATTGTTGAAAGAAGCTTATGATCTGTGTAAAGATAATGACATACCAATCCCAGAGAACATGGAAGATAATTTTGGGAGAACAAACGGGGGATTGCACCAATTACAAATAAACATCATTTTAAGGTGGAATTAATGTACACAGTTTTAGATAACATTCAAGAAGAACTCAATAATCGTTTTGATGAAGTAAATATGAGGTTGCTTAAGTGTATGGCATCTCTTGATCCAAGTAACTATTTTGCTGCATTTAACAAAGATAGATTACTTGAGTTTGCAAAGTTCTATCCTGCTGATTTTCCTCAACACGATATTTGGTTGCTTGATAATCAACTTGAAAACTGTTTTGAGGATGTTAGCACCAACGCCAGTTTCACTCATGTTGATGGGATTGTTGATCTTACAAAAAAAAAATGGTTGAGTTTAAGAAGGATGTTGCTTATGACAAAGTTTTCTTACTTATTAAATTAGCATTGGTTTTGCCCATGGCTATTGAAACAATTGAAAGGGTGTTCTCTGCAACGAATCTTGTTAAGAATACTTTGCGTAATCGAATGGGGGACAAGTGGATGAACAATTGCTTAGTAATTTACATTGAAAATGAAGTTTTTGCTACAATTCAAAATGAAGATATCATTGAACATTTTCAGAACATAATGAAGCAGAAAATCGTGTTAAATTGAAGATCTCCAGGTATAGTATTCTAACTTTCTTTTATCTTTAAATAATCAATATTCATATTATTTATATCTTTAGGTATACCATTCTAACTTGATTTTTGGGTCAATACACAGAGGATGTGTGGATCTTTAATCTAGATGGTTGAGTTTGAATGTTAACATCTGGATATGGATTTGGAGTGATTGTAATTCATCTCTTTGTAAACCTTTGTGTATTTTACTTTTGTTAGAGTTGTGATTGAGCTTTACATTTGTGTAGAATATTTTTGGTGGATTTGTGGTTGTTGTAAACTGTTTTGATTATAGTAAGTGGATCATTAGATTCCCGTGGTTTTTTTATCTCTTCACATTGAAGATGTTTTTCCACGTAAAAATTTTCTTGTGTTTCTTTGTGAATTGGATGTTATTTTCTTGTGTTTTCACTAGTTGATTGGTAAACAATGGCAGAGCCACGAGGGCCTCCATCGGGGCAAAAATCCTGGGTCCGCCACTGTATCTCGTGTACTTCAAGTCATTATGGTCACAGTGGAGCTTAGCAACTATTTGTAAATTTTTCAGCTATATGTTGTCTAATACTCAAATCTGTATTCAGTACTCTGTGATATCCAACGTAATGCTGCGAAGTACTGCACTAGTCTATGTAACATTGTATCTATTGTCAGTTGCGAATGTTCGTATTAATATCTTAAAATTATGGCATTTTTTCAATGATGTTTTTGGGCCCTGTATCAGTATATAAACAGTCTTTATTCCTCTTATTTTATAAGAAGCTCAAACGTATCCCATGTTTCTCCCCTAAGATAACTGATTTAATAGGTTCTGAATTATTATTTTTTTCTAACACTGATGATGGATGGTGATAGGGTAAAATAATGAAATAGCAGAAAATGCGAGCAATCAAAAAGTGTTGGATAATAAACCAGTTTAAACAAATATTGTCCTTAACATTGTATTATTGGGAAGTAAGTTAATCGTTTTTAATTAACAGAAAGATGATGGATACAGGGGATTGTATTTGTATCCATTGTGGAATGGGCCAATCATCAATCTGTCTTTATACCATTTACATTTAGGCAGACAGGACCAGGACCACTCACTGCCATAGCCATAGATGACATCAATAGAAAGCAAAAGAGATAAGCTGTGAAACGTGGCTGAGTTCACTTTCATTGATAAAGGGAGATGGGATAAGTTCGTTCATTCTTCAATAGTTCTATATTGAAAATCTTTATCTCTTCGGTCTGAACACAACATTCAACTTTTAAAGAGATACTCAAATGAAACTAAAAATAGGTGCAAATAAAGACCCAATATTGGTGCGAAATACAACTAATTATAACTTCAGTTTGGTGCTTAAAGTGTAACTAGTATAAAAAGATATGCCTTTTAATAAAAAAAAATTAAGGCCAAATAAACCTACCTGCAACATCAAAATCACCATTTACACTTACACCTAACATATTACATAGTAATCAGAATTATTACTGACAATTGGGAATTGAGAAAATAAATAATAATAATACTCTTCTAATTAGCAAGAACCTCCCAAATCAACTCAGGGTCGTATGATGGCAATCTTGCCAGCGAGCAGCCTTCAAATCCTGATTCCTCAGCGAACATGGTGGGATATTCTGTGGAAACTGATGGCTGAGAATTTTCACTCTTCCAAAACCCATCTTCAGAAACAGTTGGTGAAACCAATTCACCATCCCAATTGATCAAAGGCGACATAGTTGAAGAAGATGAACATGAATCAACTACTTTCTCTACTTTCTCATTCTCAGTGGCTCCGCTTTTAGCCTCAACGTTGCAACCGCTTTTCTTCGTATTCTTTTTAGCTCTCTCCTTTTTCACCCTTTGACAGATTGCTTGAATCTTGGCGTCAACTGAGCTCTTTAAGGCATTAAATCTCGTACAATCTACAAATCCTAACTTGCTTGGATCTTTCATGTTTGGAAAATTCAACCTTGCGTATTCTCCTCTAAGTTTATAAGCCGCACGATCATAGGCATAAGCGGCTGCTTCAGCTGTTTCATAAGTGCCTAGCCACACTCTCATTCTGTTTTGAGGAAGTCTAATTTCAGCTACCCATTTGCCCCAATGTCTCTGCCTCACTCCTCTGTATAGCTTCTTCTTTGTCGGAGCTATGTAAGTAGTGCTGACAGAGTATGCAAAGTTCTGAAGTGGCTGGTTGTTGAGCGAATTAAACGTGAGCGGGTTGGTTTTCGTTCTGTTTTCTTCAGAGAATTTCTGGAGAATATCTCTCTGGCGAAGGTAAACCGAAGAGCCTAATGGCTCAGGGACAGGGCCGGTGATGGTGGGTGTTGGTGGACAGTGAGAGAAAATTGAGTCGATCGTGTTGGTCCCTCCAGTTAATATCAGTTGAGAGAGCGAAGACCGGATATCAGCACCTTCACTGAATGAAAAAGACGGACTATTTTCTCGAATTCCTTCCATTTCTTTCTTCTTTTTGGTGAAGTATTCAATGAAAACAGAGGAAACAGAAAGAGGGTTTAAGAGTAAGAAAATAATATAAAAAAAAGGAAAACAGGGCACTAAAAAATCTCCCTTTTCCTTGCGAAAAGAAATCAAAAATTGTGAAAAACTAGCAAGAAAAGACCTCAAAATGAAAATATTAGAAATGGGTTAGACTATAATCTGAGCAGATATGGCTCAAACTTGAAGAACTCTTGGGTAAAGAAACACGAGACTTAGAAATTGAGAAGAAGATACAATAAGAAAAGTAGAATGGAAGAATCAGAAATGTTACAAGATTTTGGGAGCAGAGAGGAAGATTTAGATTTTTTTTCTTTCAAACAAGGAGGTTCAAGTTACTAGGTTGAGTCCTGAGTTGCCATATTTATAGCTGCAGAGTTAAGCCCTTTCTCATGCCCCTGTGTTCACAACTTTACATTCCAAGATAATTCGACTTTCATCTAAATTACTGGAAGCCCATCTCTGCATAAAGACTATACTGCCCTTCTCAACATCTCTCATTCTTTATAGTGGCACCCAGTCTTGAAGAGGGCGTTCTTGTAATTTCCCAGTAATATTGATGTCTGACCGTGAATCTAGTTAAGGGCACCCTTTTAATATTTGACTGAAAAAATAAAAATACCCTTAAAATATTTCTTAATTAGTTTATTATAAATTAAAATTTAATTAATCTAAAATCTTTATTTAATTATTTATTAATCTAAATATGAAGATATATATTTTTTTATTTATTTATTTAATTAAGAATATTGATTTTTTATGTTAATTAGTAAAAATAAAAAACATTATAAATAATAGTGATGTGATATTGATTATATTATAAATAAATATTAAGATTATTTAACTTTAAATAATTTTATAATATTACTCCTAATTTTTAGATGGAGTTAATTATTTTTTATTATTTGAATTTTAAAATTTTACTTTTTAACTAATTAAAAAATAATAAAAAATTTATAAAATAAAATATTTGAGGTCATTTTTGTCTTTTTAACAAAATATTATAAGAAAATAAAATAAAATCTAACAAAGGTGAAAAAGTTTCAAGTGGGAAAATGTCGGTCTCCCAACAGAAAATAAAGTTTGACTTCGTGCACATATAGTCCCCACTGACGTAAATACTAATGCTAAAAAGCTACTTTTTCGATTAATTGCTTCCACGCAGCTTTTCTGTTTCTACATATTGTGGAATCGTAAATCCTCCGCCACGCGTCTTTTAGCAAGACTCTCTCTCTCTGCCTTTTTGTTTCGTGTCCAGGGCCAGGCAGTCCAGCACCTTCTCATCAATGCAGCTTTTGATATAAGCTGAAACTGCATAAAAAAAGCTCAAGCCCATATCAGCTCATCGGCTAATCTTTAATTACCTGCCCCTCCTTTCATTCAATTCATTCCAGAACGACAAATTCTAATTGGGTTGCTGTCTTGATAATTAACTTTTTTCATAAAAACAGAGATCGTACATATTTTGGGTCATCAATCCACAACTTTAAACGTAAAAAAAAAAAAATGGGGTTTACATCAGTCCATGAAACTAATTAATTAGATTGAGTACAAAGTAACTCCAAATTTAGCACAGTAGATTGATTAAGATTTAAGAAAGCTCGTCTGTCTTTAAAGAACTACTCATGAATGTCAAAGAGTCTATACAAAACTTTACTATGACCTATGTTTACACTATTTTCCATCACTGTTTTAATTTCAATCAATCTCAAATCTCATTCTGTGCAGGTTTGAATCATATCAATCCGCCCATACTGTCGCACAGTTCTGTGCTAACAACCCTTCTGATTTACCACCGATCTTCACATGTTACAGCTAAACAAAAGCCAAAAGAAGGAAATCAATTTGATTTGGAGACAAGAAAAGGATAGCACATGTTCTGTATCTGAGCCAAGGATATAAAGTCGAGGAAAAAAGGGAGCCAAGTCATTAAGAAAACCAAACAAGAGCATCTCTGAGTCATATCAACAATCAACCACTTGTTTTGAATGAGGTTGGACCTTTTCCTTCTTCAAAAGTTTCAGATCAGAGACAAACAAAGCTATCAAAATCAAAATGGGACCATTTCTGAGTAAAGGTGCATTAAAGACATAAAGGTATCGTTTGAAAAGGTGATATATATATATATATGTATACAAAGGGTTTTGTGAAAGACAAAGCTCGTGAAAGCCACCAATCGAATCTTGAATGCCCAGAAATCTTTCTGCATGGGCATGTGAACATACCTAACTATCGCCTTATAAGTCAATCCACAATAGTACTCCCTCAGTCCTCATGTATATCCATCTTCTTCTTCGTCTTCTTCCTTATATCCTTTTGTCTTTTTTTCCAACTTTTCCCCTCAATCAACGTGACCCAATACCATATTTATACAAAATTTTGCTTTTGCATTTATCAGATCAAACAAAACATGCCATGTTACCAACATGTTTCCTTCAAAACTCAATCATCCTAGTGGTTATATAGCTATACAAGGTATACATTTTGCATTAAAATATTAAAAAACTCTCTATTAATATTAAAAACCCCATGTAAAATATAAAAAATAACTATCCCACAAGGGCCCATCACTGCCGCTCCCCAAATAAATCATGAAAATGGTATTACCTTATACTCAACTAGAAATCGAAGTGGGATTGTAGGTTAAAGCTATGCACAACCCTAGGGGTGAGCGGTTCCGGGTACCCTGCACTTTTCTGGGGAACCGGAACCGGAAACCACAGTACAGGTTCCCAAAAAAAGGAACCGGAACCGGAACCGCACAGTACAGGTTCTTCAATTCAAGGAACCGGAACCTAAATGCAGGTTCGGTTCCTTTCCAGGGTACCTGTAAAAAATCAATTACCCCCCTATTAGTTTAAAAAATAACAAAAACACCTTATAAGTTTACAAATACAACCCTAACAAATTTGTTATTCATTATTGTGTCCAATGTAACTCATAACCTGCAATCTCTAAGCAATGCTTGAATTCAACCAATCATCACAATTCACATAAAATTCGTCAATCAAAACCAAAACACAAACAATTATTCATCACAATCACATAAAATAACTTCACCAAAATCATTAAAAAAACAACAATTCTTAATACTAATTACTAACATTGCCATTTGCCAGGGGTCTATTGATAAGTTAATAAATTATTAATGTTTATAAATTTATTAATTTAATGTTATAATTGGTTAATTGAGTATTTATAATATACCAATTAATTTAGTAAATTTAATATTGAAACAAAAGGTATAATTAATAAGTGATCATACTACAATGTAAATTGTAATGTTATAATTAATTAAGTGATCATACTACAATGTAAATTGTAATGTTATAATTAATAAGTAATATATTATTTAATTATAATGTAATATTATAATTAATTAAATTGTTAATCATTTAATTAAGTATTATAATATTGTTTATAATAGAATGTTATAATTAATTAAATAATCATACCATAATATAAATTATATATAATGTTATAATAATAAAATTATAATATTCGATTAAATATTGTGCAAATTAGTAAATTACTATGTTTATAATATAATGTCATAATCAATTAAGTAATCATTAATTATGTAATGTTATATTAATTATTGATCATAATTAATAGTATAATGTAATGTTATAATGAATTAAGTAATCATACTACAAATCTATATTTAATATTATAATTAATTAAATTTCAAATCATTTAATTAATATACTAATGTTTATATGGAATGTATAATTGATTAAGTAATCATATACAAATATATAAAGTAATGTTATAATTAATTAAATTTTTAATCGTTTAATTAAGTAAGTTGTATAGTAAATTACTATGTTTAAATATAATGTTATAAATTCATAACTAAATTAAGTAATGTAATAGTATAGTAAATTACTAATGTTTAATATAATGTTATAATTCATAACTAATTAAGTAATTATGTAATCATTTAACTATATAATGCTATATTAAGTAAGTGATTATATATAATGCAATATAATAATATTATAATTTAATTGAGTAATTATTTAACTATAATGTAATGCTTAATTAATGTTTATAAGGTAATGTTATAATTAATTAAATTTCTTATCATTTAATTAAGTATTGTGCTAATGTTTATGTAGTAAATGTAATTACTAATATTTAAAATATAATATCATAACTCATAATCAATAAGTAATTATTAATTATGTAATTGTATATTAATTATATGATCATACTATAATAGTATAATGTATGTTATAATGAATTAAGTAATCATACTACAAATCTATAATTTAATATTATAATTAATTAAATTTCAAATCATTTAATTAATATACTAATGTTTATAATGGAATGTTATAATTGATTAAGTAATCATATTACAAATATAAAAGTAATGTATAATTAATTAAATTTTTAATCGTTTAATTAAGTAATGTAATAGTATAGTAAATTACTAATGTTTATAATGTAATGTTAAAATTCATAACTAATTAAATAATTATGTAATCATTTAACTATATAATGCTATAATTAGTAAGTGATTATAATATAATGTAATATAATAATATTATAATTTAATTGAGTAATTATTAACTATAATGTAATGCTTAATTAATGTTTATAAGGTATGTTATAATTAATTAAATTTCTATCATTTAATTAAGTATTGTGCTAATGTTTATGTAGTAAATTAGTAATTACTAATGTTTAAAATATAATATCATAACTCATAATCAATTAAGAAATTATTTAATTATGTAATGTATATTAATTATATGATCATACTATAAATAGTATAATGTAATGTTATAATGAATTAAGTACATACTACAAATCTATAATTTAATATTATAATTAATTAAATTTCAAATCATTTAATTAATATACTAAGTTTATAATGGAATGTTATAATTGATTAAGTAATCATATTACAAATATATAAAGTAATGTTATAATAATTAAATTTTTAATCGTTTAATTAAGTAATGTAATAGTATAGTAAATTACTAATGTTTATAATGTAATGTTATAAATTCAAACTAATTAAGTAATTGTAATCATTTAACTAAAATGCTATAATTAAGTAAGTAATCATATATAATGTAATATTAATATTATAATTTAATTGAGTAATTATTTAACTATAATGTAATGCTTAATTAATGTTTATAATGAAATGTTTATAAGATAATGTTATAATTAATTAAATTTCTATCATTCAATTAAGTATTGTACTAGATTTATATAGTAAAATAGTAATTATTAATGTTTAAAATATAATATCATAACTCATAATCAATTAAGTAATTATTTAATTATGTACGTTATATTAATTATGATCATACTATAATAGTATAATGTAATGTATAATGAATTAAATAATCATACTATAAATCTATAATTAATATTATAATTAATTAAATTTCAAATCATTTGATTAATATACTTGTTTATAATAGAATGTTATATTGATTAAATAATATATTAAAATATATAAGGTAAGTTATAATTAATTAATTTTTAATCGTTTAATTAAGTAATGTAATAATATAGTAAATTAGTAAATTACTAATGTTTATAATGTAAGTTATAAATTCATAACTAATTATAATTATGTAATCATTTAACTATGTAATGCTATAATTAAGGAAGTGATCATAAATATAATGTAATATAATAATATTATAATTAATTGAGTAATTATTTAACTATAATGTAATGTTTAATTAATGTTATAATGAAATGTTATAAGGTAATGTTATAATTAATTAAATTTCTTATCATTTAATTAGTATTGTGCTAAGTTTATGTAGCAAATAGTAATTACTAATGTTTAAAACATAAATCATAACTCATAATCAATTAAGTAATTATTTAATTATGTAATGTTATAATTAATTTATATCATACTATAATGTAATGTTATAGTGAAATAACTATTAAATAATCATACTATAAATTTTAATGTAATATTTAATTAATTAAGTTTTAATCATTTAATTAAGTTTGCACTAATGTTTATAATAAAGTCAATTAATTAAGTAGTAATCAATTAATGTAATGCTATAATTAATTATACTATAAATCAATAAGTAATGTTATAAAATTATAATTAATTAGTAATCATTTACTATAATGTAATGTTATAATTGATTAAGTATGATATTTAACTAGTAATTAAATTTATTAATGTTTATCAATTATCATATATAATTAATTAATACTAATTTATTATAGATATACTTAGAACTGATAATTGAAGTAAATAACAATATATTATTACTCAATCAAATATACTATTTTATTCAAAAATAATTCTTTTAATAACATAAAAATGTAAAACACTTTTAATTGGATCATAATTCCAATTATTTACTTAATTGATCAAAACTTTAATATTAATGTATTATAAATATTAAAGCTTTTAATATGGTGTAATTTATATGTAATAAGTATAATTGTATTCGTATATTATTTAATTAGGTTATTCTAAAAATTTAACTTTTTCTATTTTAATTTTTATATGTAAAATAATAGAAACTCCCCCATTATTTACATTTCACAAATATTTCATATAGTCCTGGTTCCAAAATAGGTTCTAAACAGGTTCCCAAAAACAGGTTCAAATATAGGTTCCAAAAAGGTTCCAAATAGGTTCCAAAACAGGTTTCAAACAGGTTCCAAAACAGGTTCCAAACAGGGTACCCCCTACAGGTTCCAAACAGGGTACCCTTTTTACAGGTTCCGGTTCCGGTTCCTCCGGGGGTAAGAACCGGAACCGGAACCGCACAGTAGCGGTTCCAAAAAATTGGAACCGGAACCTACCCGCACAGTGCAGGTTCTGGGTAGGTTCCGGTTCCGGTTCTGGTTCTTACCCCCGGTTCCGGTTCTACCCGCTACCCGTGCTCACCCCTACACAACCCTTTGACTCGTGGTTCGCCTTTATCTATGGGCTACCATAAGGGGTGACAGTTTTCAATAAATGCTAGATCATTTTTTTTTTGCTTAAATATATCTCAAAAGTTAGCGAAATTAATATTATTGATAACCCTGTAAATTGCAATTTCTATTATTAATAAAATATTTTCTTTTGTTGCGGGGTTCTTAATTTTGCATGAAAACAGAAAATTTAGTGCTTAATATCATTGTTTTAAAACCCGGCCGAGCCCGGCCGGTTGAACAGGGACCCGGCAGGTTCAATCGGCCGGGTTTAACTTTTCTGATTCACCCCAAAACCCTAAGATTTGGGAGGATGATCGACGAACAATCAACAGCTGGAAGGTTAGGGCTTTTGAAGACTAAGTTCCAGTGAATGCAATGGTGGTGACGACGTTGATTTCCAATGAGTAAATTGACCGAAAATCAAACAAACCTGCCAGCGGCAACAATGGGATTTTTTTAGCGATTGGCGAGGCTAACGGGCGTGGGGTGAGGTGGGTTTTGGTTGGGAGGAACAGGGGAGTAATTCCTGGGTGATAGGGAGGTTTGTCGACGTTGACATGGATGAGATCTGGCCTGGAATACCCATGCTAGCGTCAGTGAGATCTAACCCAAATCGAACCTATTTCGACCAAATCTTGGGTAGATTTTAATGGAAATTGGCTCAGGGGATGATTGGAGTTGCATCTGAGGTGTCGCCGCTGCTGATCAATTTTCATTTGGGGTGTGTTTGATAAAGTTCAAACATGTAGGGACTTGTAGGTAATTTTTAGGGGTGTATTTGTTGAGTTTTAAAATTTTTTGTCACTTGGTTTGACCAAAACTGGTCAACCTGGGACCCAAAAACTTTGCCGGGTTTCACCCCGGGTTGGGTTTTAAAACATTGCTTAATATAGAGTAATGTAATTTAGTGGAGGCTGAGGGGTATTTTTTGGAATTAAATTTCTCAAAAGTGCTGTTTCGTCGGTATATGGACTTGGTCATATTGTCACGGGCTCACAGCCAAGCGACGTCGACTATCCGCAGTGGTCCTGTCTCCTGAGACCGACACGTTAACCCTTCATCGTTTCTTCACTCGTTGACACTTTCTACACGTGTCGCTATCTCATCGATTAACCCCTTGAAACAAATGAGAAATTTCAAGTTCTCGTGAACTCCTGTTTCCAGCAAAGGTTTTCTTAAGCACTGTTGTTTTAGAAGGTAAAAAACGACGTCATTCCCATTGACACTTTCTACACGTGTCGCTATCTCATCGATTAACTCCTTGAAACAAATGAGAAATTTCAAGTTCTCGTGAACTCTTCCATTTCCGGTAAAGGTTTTCTTAAGCACGTAACTTAGAAAACGACGTCGTTTTTTAAGGACACGCGTCACTTCAATGGTATTGTGATGTCACCATGACATCAATTTTCTAAAGACAGATAAGCGTTAAGCAACCAGGAAATTATAAGATAAAAGCTGAATCCTGAAACACAAACATTGAAGATTAGGGTTGAGAATTTGAAAGGGAGATTAGGAATATCCGAAAGGGTGAGTCATCGAAAAGTAGGTGAATAGGAAAATGATCCTTGCAGCTTTAACAGGTTATGGGTTTGATGTTACTACACAAACTGCAACTCCATACATGCATGATTGAGCTTCTTATCTTTGACAATCACCCAAATCAGAACCACGTGGTTGGTTCAAATTGTGACAAAAAGGGTTTGTCATGATTCAAGAGTATGGCGATGCAATGTTGTTGGTAACAGGGTTTTAATTGACGAGGTGATTAAGCCAATGAGATCTCACAGAAGAATCTCCGTAGCCCTCGAAAGAATTTTGATGTTGATTTTGCATATTAGATAAGCAAGTGGCATGGCATTCCAAATTAGTGTAAAGTTGAATGGTGACATCTGTGGAGATTGATATAAACCTAACATTCGAATAATTGCTTCCTATTGATAATTGATTTTGACACCAACTATTCGTACGTGTAAAATATTAAAATAACTTAGAAGTCACACGTGATATGAAGGGATTGAATCAAATAAAAGGTGAAGAGCAATATTTAAAATGGTTTGGATACTCGCAAATAATTCTTACGTCCACTGCTATTGCATTAATAAGAGAGAGTGATCAGGTCGCATTCAGCAAGCTGAGTTACAATTTAGAGAGAGAGAGAGCTATTTCAATGTAAAATTAGTTAATCCCCCTCAAAAGAGAGGGAAGTCCTCTATTTATAGTGAGAAAGTTCAAGATATTGATTATGAAAGCTGCAAGTGGGTAAGTGCCGTGCAAATCCTTTCTCTGCGTCCCATTGATCAACTGCCCAAGGGATTTCCTCGATTAAAGCAGGGCTTTGACACATGGGCGATCTTCAGCCGCTTGTTGGCCTGGCACTCACCTGCTGTACTGACATGAGCCATGCCACTTGCGCTAGGCACGACGTGGCCACACCTGGATAGCATAAAACCCTTTTGAACTCTGACCATCTTTTACTGACGAGGATCCACGTCAGCCCTACTTTTTCCGGCATAACACTTACAATCATGCATTAACTTCTTCATTCAAAACCCCTGTTCAAGGAAATGTATCTGTAAGCTTCTCTGTTTAAGCATATGTTTTGTTGGCAATAGTATGGGCTGAGACAAAAGATCATAATGGGATTTCATTTCATCTGAAGCTGTGCGATCGCTGCCTCTTTGACGGTTGGCTGGTCCCTGAATCGGTATCTGCCTGGTTTGAACCTGTTATGTAATTGATGAGACGTCTGTTGGCTTCAAATAATCGAATGGCATAACATGATATGTAGAAGAAAATTTTTCCATGTAAATCTTGTCTCCAAGCTTAAGCTACCTGGTTTTATGGTCCCCCCTTATCGAAATTTAAATGTCATTTTCTGCTTTATGGCTATGCATTTGGGCCTACCTTCATATTCATAAAATATTTGGTGTCTATAATTTCTCATCTCATTCATTATCTCATTAACAATGAGATGATTAAACATCATTTTTTATCCAATTTGACCTCAAACTAACGCTCCCATACTCCAAATATGATAAACCCATTTACCCAAATCAGACTAAAATTACACAGGTTGGGTCGGGTTTGCCAAAAATCGAACCAAAACGAACCGCGCACACCTTTTTTTTCCTTTTGTTAAACTGAGATATCTGAACTAACTTACGCGCACCTTAACTAATCCTCAAGAAAAATTATCTTCTAACAACCCACCGTCACAGCCTTTCAGATAAATGATGGATAAAAATACTACCTTTGCACCCACAGGGAATCCAACCTGGAACTATAGGTTGAAGTCATGTCCAGGCCCTTTGGTTTGCCCTTAACGCAAGACTACCCATAGGTGGGTACCGCATACATCTTTCAGCTTTGACTTAAGAGAAATTTGATCAAGACACAGTGTGGAAATATGAGGATTAGACACAGAGAAAAGTGGGTGTGACTTGTTTCACAAAAGAGTCGTTTGTGTAGGTGAATTATTTCAATGAGCTGTCATGGGCTGCTGAGAAAACTTGAAAATTCTTTGAACGGTTTGGATGGACATGGTCGGTTTGACAATTCTAATACTCAGGTCTTAGCCTATCTATCTATCACTAAGAATTCAAAGACTTTTTTGACACAAAATTATTAAGTTATGAAGCTCAATTATGAAATTCCGATATGCTTTGACTGTGAAATTATATGTTCTTAATTAAGCAAATAAATAGTTTACAATTGGCTGCTACTGTAGTGTCCATATTGAAAACTTGAAATTTGGGTAAGTTGACTTGAGCCAATGTGATCGACATGCATGCAGCACCGACGAACCAAGGTAGGTGATTTGTTGACCTCATTCATTTGAGAATGGTTCAATGTCTGGCTAATTTATTCAGATAAATTGAGTAAGTTGATTAAGTTTCAGTTCAGCACTGGCTGATATAAGTCATATCATATTTAAAGATTATATGGTTTTAGTCAAAATTTGGCTTACTAAGTTTTTGTTGCAATATTTCGCATCAATGAGAAGTACGTGAGTCTTCTGGAGAAGTTTGTTTAAAAAATCTGTGTGAGACCATGAAATATAATGTTGAACTCATGGATGATAATAATAATGCAAGTAAATCGATAAGAAAAATGGAGAAGATCAATAGCAATAAAGCAACAGAACAACACGATCATAATGAAAGGATATTCCACTGGCAACCAATAAAAGGATTCAAAGGTATATCTGAATGAGGAAGCATTGGTCACAATGAAATGAACCTGGGCTTAATCCATTGGACTGTGATTTGCAATGGAGTTAAGAGAAAGAAAAAAAAAAAAAAAAAGTAGTCATCGAAGACAAAAGCCATAAATTCAACAACGGAACGAGAGAGAGAAAATTTTTGGTTTTATTGGCTATAGAGATCTATCTTAACGATCATCTTTGAGTTTTATATTTCAGTTTTTACTTCTTCAACGATCTTTTTATAATTAATGGAGTGGGAATGTTTATTCATTAGCTGAGATTGTAATTTTGCAAGGATGAAGATGAAGGTAATATTGTAAATCATAGGTATAAAATATAACACCTAAATCTTGATCCATGGATGGCGCCATTGATGAATGTAGTGGGGTGGAAAGATCATTTCCCATAGCATTCCTCATTCTTATTTTATGGGCTTTAATAATGGAGATCCGAACCAGGCCTGATTTTATTGCATAAAGCTCACACTAAGGAGGGCCTTTCTTCAAAATCTCTGCAGGGAGAGCACAAAACTTCAGCTTTTTAAGTGCTTGCCAATTTTGATACTTAGCCCATTATCTATTGCCAATCAAAAGAAATTTCAAGATACAATATGTGCATTACTTCTTTTATATTTGTACACAAAACGATATGCCCTTTGTCTTCTCAAGAAAGATGGATTGTTCTTTTTAGGCTATGAAATGAAATCCAATGAGGTTTAGCATATTCTATACTTAAGACTTAGGTAAAGCACATTGCCTTTATGCTGTGAAAAAGCCCATCAATTGCATAGTTAAAAAAAAAATAGTAGAAGGGACAAAACACTTTTTTTTTTTTGAAATAGAGTGTCTGGATCAATTTGTGTGTATTTCGACTAATCTCTATAGGTGATTATCATAACATTCTCCCACCATGATCATTTACTTAAATCTTAAGAGTTAAGAGATTCGAATCTGAGACCGTATATTTTAACCACACGTCTTAATACTCGTCGTATCACTTGAGCTCCCAGAGGTGGGTGGAGGGAACAAAACACTTGTTGCGCTTGGTCTTGGTGGCCTATCAATTAGTGTTGGGTAGCAATGTCCAGATGTCCTTTAATTATAATTTTAAATGGCCGGAGTGTATTTTAAGTCAGAGATGATACTACTTTAAAATTCGTTAAGGTCATTATTCCCTTTCAACTTTTTATTTTTCTTTTTTAATTTTTAAAATTATTAAATAATAATAATAACAACTATCTCAAGTTGAAGTTCCCTCTCTACAAGTCACACTCCCGATTACTTGTCTAGCTGGCTGCACTTGCAAGTGGGAAGCGTCCAAAAACGATGCGTTTAGCTCAAGGGAATCATGATCAGCCTTCCTCGGAGCAACCGTAAAAAGAAGAGTGTTTTTGTTGGTCAACCTCTCTCGCGGTTTTAAAACCTAAACCGGGGACCAGTTTACAGTGACCCAAGTTCGATGATATTCATAGCCAGGATCTTCTGAAACAACACTCCTGTTAAAACGCTGTCGTATTTCAGGTCAGTCAATACTTCTATCCTATTTCAAACTCTAAATTTAATTCAGATTTTTTCTCTTTTGTATAAATTTTTTAAAATTTAGGCGCCTCCTGTAGTATAGAGAAGTTGGTTCATCTCTGAGAATATGGAAACCCGTCACGTTACTTTTTTGGCGGTTTTTCTGATACTACTTGTTAATGGTTGTTCTGCTGTTGATGGCAAGGTAAACATTTTAATGAAAGTAACTTATTTAATTTGCTTTAAATAAAATCAAGATTGTTTTGATTGATTATAGACTTTGTTTCTATAGAAAAATTCGGGTACAAATTCTGGATTAGATAAATCTGAAGGCAAGGGTAGTTCAAATGAGGAAACGGGCGGGTCACACTCGGTTACAAAGTCTGTTGAAGTTGATAAAGTTAAAGAAGATAAAGGAAATCAAGTGGGAAAATTAAAAGAGAGTATAAATAGCAAGAAAATTGATAATTCGACTAAGGACAGGGATTCGGGAAAAAGTGAAAATATGCAGAAGAGTAATGAAAATAATTCAACCAAGGAAGTGGATTCGAAAGAAACCGAAAATATGAAGAACAGTAATGGTAATACTAATGAGGAATCAAGAGCTAAGGAGGGGGATAATGGAAAAGGGATCTTGAGTGATGAAACGATATCTAAAGATTTACCTAAAGAGGTTGGCAACGTAGATGATTCGAAAACATTAACAAAGGAGGGAGCTGAGCATGAAAAATGTGATTCATCTAATAAATGCATGGATGATGGAAATAATTTTGTTGCTTGTTTGAGAGTTCCGGGAAACGGTATGTATTTGCCTACTATTAATGATGTTTCCTTTTATCATTTTATAGCTAATATTACTTACTTCAGGTATTTACTGTATTTTCCTTTTTTTCTTTTTTTTCTTTTTTTTGGTTCACTGTGATGTTCTGCAATGTTCATTGATATTTGTATATGATGGGATGTTTCCTTAATTGGATGTTTTTTGTTTCACCTTGGACATAACATTAATTTGTTAAAGTTAGATTTTTGGTTATATAGGCGAGGCAAGGATTTAAAGAATGTAAGTACTAACAATCAATGTTAAATAGGAGTATGTATGATAATTCAGAGGTGTGGATTGAATATGAAGATTGAAGATTGGCCTTCTTATGATCCTAGTCTATCTTAGTGCTGCATTCCAGAAAATCTTATAAGGGGGGCTTCAAATTGATGCATTGTCAAAGCATACTTAGAAGAAATGACCAGCAAGGATTTATATGTATTGTACTGTTAGTATCTTTGTATATGGATCAACTCATCAAACCCTGTTGACAACTAGTTGATCTGAATTATATGGACATTTTTATGTAGGGTGAAGATAAAATATGCATGAAATCCTTTTGATCTCTATACTTTTGCTTCCTATATTTTCAGTCTTTCATTAGGAACAAAAATCAAGATTTGAATCCAGGGTTGCTTTTGCAGATTCTCCAGCTCTATCACTTTTAATCCAGAATAAAGTGAAAAGCCCTCTGAGTGTCACAATTTCTGCTCCTGAATATATTCAGCTAAAGGAAACAGAAGTTCAACTCGTAGGAGAAGGACACAGAGAGGTACTTGTACAGCATCTCTCACAGTTATAGAGCTTTTTTTCTATTAGTTCACCAGTTTTATGGTTATTCATCGTACGTGCTTGTATTAAAATATGGTGAATTTTAAATTCCAGTAGCCTTTAGTTAAGTTTCTATTTTGTACTAAAATATATCTTGCTATCTTTTGAAATGATTGAATATGAAAAGTGGAAAAGGATGGCCTTCCATTTATGGGGATTTTTCCTAGAAAGCACTCGATTTATCATCATTATGATTAAATGCACATAAATAATATATATTTGATAGTTTCTCTTCGATATGCATTACAGTGATCTAACAGTCTTAATCTGTGCATGATTTTCATTGCCTCGGATGGGATATTAAATTGATGAATTTCCTGGGTTTTGTGATTGTTGATTTATTATTATGCCAAGAGTGGATTGTGACTTTATTTCTGGATTCTGCAGCTCATGTTCACTGTCAAAAAGAGAGGAACTGACAACGTAATCATGTTTATAGCAAAAAATGGTAACTGCAGCCTAGATTTTGGTGATTTAATAGCACACAATTGGGAAGAGGAATCTGATAATACTCCCAAGTCTACATATTTCAGTTTCATGTCGCGAAAGTCTACCCTCATATTTATATCCTTAGCTGCCCTACTCGTACTAGCAGCAGGATGCATGTGTGCCAGCATTCGGTGGAAGCATTTTTATAATAGCAGCCCAAAATATCAAAGACTAGATATGGAGCTGACAGTTTCTGGTGCACGGAAATTAGACTCAGACGCTAATGATGGATGGGATAACAGTTGGGGTGATGATTGGGATGATGAGGAGGCACCCAAGACTCCCCCGGTGCCAGTTACTCCAAGTGTTTCTTCTAAAGGCCTTGCTTCTCGGCGGTTAAACAAGGAGGGCTGGAAGGATTAGTTATCTTTAGTTTTACGAACTCTCTAAAAGATGGAGAAAATAGGATGAGATGGTTCTCAAATGTAATTTAAAATCCTTTAGATTTTGGTTTTTTTCGAGGGAAGGGGATGTTATATGTAGACTCTTAATTTCTTTTCCTATAGGAAATTAAAGGATGATTTCAATATAGCCTATTCTTTTCTGCTTAATGATGATGCCATTTGATTCTGTACTTTGATCATTTGTGGGATTATCTTTATTTTGTCTATCTGTACTCAGGGATTGATGACAATTACAAGGACGGATAACTGACATTTTAAAACTCATTTTCCGTCGGATTAACAAACTGAAAGTAAGTGCAGCATCTTTAATTTGCTTAATCGGCTGTTCTATATTCTCTGAAAGAGACAATTAAATTTTTCATTATATGGTTCTAGTTCACTGAAAATTAACAATATTTCATATTTTTCATCATTTTAGTATGATTTTAAAGTTAATTGACAGTCAAACAAGGTTCTTTTAAGTTAAAGGACCCAAATGCAAGTATTTGAAATAAATGTCCTTGATGGATAAAACCAAATGTAACTATAGAAAAAGGACTCAACTATTAACTGTCATTTAAGAATTAATCAGGCTAAAGCTACTTGAAGATGAGTGTACAGATGATTTGAAGAATTTGTGGTTATCTAGAAATGAAGGTTAAAGCTGATAAACTCAAGAGGGTTTGATTGGGTTTGGTTTGAGGTTGGTTGAGATTCTGTTTAGGTTGATTGGGTTTGGTTTGACGTGGTATTTTTGTGGACACTAAGCCCATAACTATAATTAGGTTTAAAAATCCTCGGGCCTTGTTCTCTCACAGACTCTGTTGATTTTAGTAACTTTGCAATTGGGTTGGGTCCGGATAGCCACAGTTGATACCGAGCCGGCAGCCAGAGCAAGATCTTTTTTATTTTATTTTTTATTTTTTGGTGACAAAAGGTACCTAGGTCAATTTGCACGTACCTCAACTAATCTTCAAGATCCTAAAATTAATAACCGAGTAAATCCTTTCAGTGATCACCCCTATTAGCAACTCAGGTAGATCGAACTTAAGACCTTTTAAGTAATACACTCAAGAGTCTTAGTTGACCACTAAGCCACTAAGTGGTGGTTATCAGAACAAGATCTTAGGTCCTCTATTTCTATTATGACAATCCTACTTCTCTAATCATTCTAGCAAGCAAGGTGGCATAATATTTCACATGATTAAAGGGTAACAAATCAAGCATCAAAATTCAATTCAGTAATGTCCAACTTTAATTTTGTTGTGCGTAAAAAATTACACTGATGTCAGCACCAACCAATCAGAGTTCAGGAAGGTTTTGTGCCATCCAAGAGCTATCACATCGCCCCAAGACAGAAGAGATACGACTGTCACCAACCCAACAGATTCAAGTTTTGTCTATGAGTGAATGAGGACCACACACTTTTCCCAACTTTATCAAAATAAAAAAGATAAGGATTAAGGAGTGGTCCCCACGTGTCATGACAATTCACAGAAGCACTCATTACATTAACCTAAAAGGTATATAAATGAGCGCCTCTCTTCACGAAAAGAGGAGGTTGGGCATATGAGAGCTAGGCATAGACTTGAGCTTCATTATTTCTCTCTATAAAGCAAAGTATTTCTTCATCTTTGTATGCCTTACAGGCAATATCATAAAAATAGTCAGAGAATAATAAAATAACAGTAGATGTAGGATTTGCTTTAAGCATCCGAATCATTATAAAACCTCTCTTGTCAGTCGATTATTTATGTTTCTACAACATATATAATCTCAGAACCATATTCAAATCTCATGGATCGATCATGTGTAATTTCTAAGACACTCTTAGCACTTTGCAGGTGCGAGTCGTTGGTGTCCAAAATCAAGCATCAACAGTTTGGTGGCTCATGCAGATCTCAAACCTGCGTCCAAGTTCTCCGATCGCATGGCCAGATCACTGATCGCAAGCTTAGATCGCTGATCTTTAGCTCTTCGATCACGTGGTCAGATCATTGATCGCACGCTCAGGTCGTCTTGATCTACAGCTTCAGATCACTAATCTTTAGCCTCAGATCGCGTGACCAAATCACTGATCGCATGCTCAGATCGCTAATCTTTAGCTTTCTGATTGCGTGGCCAGATCGTTGATCGCACATTCAGATCGTCTTGATCTTCATCTTCAGATTACTGATCTTTAGCTTCAGATCGCGTGGCCAGATCACAGATCGCACGCTCAAATCGTCTTGATCTTCAGCTTTAGATCGTTGATCTTTAGCTTCAGATCGTCGCTTCGCGCTTTCTGATCGAACTCCTTAAGTTTTCAGATCAAGCTTCGCGCTTTCTGATCGAACTCCTTGAGTTCTCAGATCAAGCTTCGCGCTTTCTGATCGAACTCCTTATGTTCTTAGATCAAGCTTCGCGCTTTCTGATCGAACTCCTTGTGTTCTCAGATCAAGCTTCGCACTTTTTGATCGAACTCCTTTAGCATTTACTGATCGAGCTCTTTATGCTATCTGATTGAGCTCATAAGCTCGCTCGTTTACTTGAGATTGTGTGCATTAGATTGTTCAGATCGCATGCCTCAGACTCTCAAGTCGAGCTCCTATTAGATTGCGATCAACTCCTAGCTCTGAAATCGTGATTAGCTCTTACCTCTGATATTGCAAACAGCCTCACGTCGTGTTCTTAACTCTCAGATCGTGACTAGCTGCTAACGTCAGAAAAAACGCGTAGAAAACTCAAAAGAGCCCCGAAACATGAAGAAACGTTGGATTTTGGCCCCAAAAATGGCCTCAACTTGGTTTTCCAATTGCCACGACATAGAGCTCAGAACAAGCTTTCCGTGGATATCTTACGGGCTCCAAATCTCCTCCCGGATCAAAAGTTATGGCTGTTTTAAGTTGGATTATCCGTTTAAGGCCTTTAAGCCGTGTGTTTGGGCTTCTGACGTTAGCTCTCTCCAAGAATTCATATGCTGGACATTTCATGTTAGTTATCAGATCGCACTCAACTTCAGATCGCTCCAAGCGCTCCGATCACAGTCCTATCTCTCAGCACCCGATCGCGTCAGGTATAGTTCGAGCTCTTCAATTCGAGACTGCAGCCTATAGTGCGACAACCATTCAGATCAAAGACTTGAGTTTTTGAAGCGCAATTACGCAATCAAAAAATTGGGGGGTTTTGTTGTGTCTAAAAAACCGCACTGATGTCAGCACCAACCAATCAGAGTTCAGGAAGACTTTGTGTTGTCCAGGAGCTACCACATCGCCCCAAGACAGAAGAGATACAGCTGTCACAAACCCATCAGATTCAAGTTTTGTCTATGAGTGGATGAGGACCGCACACTTGTCCCAACTTTATCAAAATAAAAAGATAAGGATTAAGGTATGGTCCACACGTGTCATAACAACTTGTAGAAGCACTCATTACATTGACCTAAAATGTGTATAAATGAGTATCTCTCTTCATGAAAAGAGGAGGTTGGGCATACGAGAGCTAGACATAGATTTGAGCTTCATTATTTTTCTCTGTAAAGCAAAGTATTTCTTCATCTTTATATGTCTTACAGGCAATATCATAAAAATAGTCAAAGAATAATAAAATAACAGTGGATGTAGGATTTGCTTTAAGCATTCGAACCATTATAAAAACATTTCTTGTTAGTCGATTATTTATGTTTCTGTAACATATATAATCTCAGTACCATATTCAAATCTCATGGATCGATCACGTGTAATTTTTTTTTTATGTAACCAGGGTGTCCAGATCAGTTTGCATGCACTTCAACTAGTTCTCAAGGTTCATTGAATACCGTACAAACTCAATGAGTCAAGTAAGTTATAAATATGGTAATTGACAATTTAATAGAATTTGAACACAAAACTTCTTAGAAAGTCACAAATGTAGTAGGTGATCGCTATTAAATTTATTTCCTTTAATCTTAAATCCCTTATTGTACTGTCGGTCATCAAAATTTCCGGTGAGTGGAACCAACTAATAAACATTGTTCTATACACATGCAAACAATAATTATTATTATGCATGCCTTCTTATAATCCACTGATTTGTTCATTACAAAGCTGACATTTGGGATGATTTCATTACAATAACTTGAAAGATAACTTATCATACTTGCATTAGTTGGTAGAAAGGCTCGACTTTTCTTATATTTATTATATGTTAACCAGACGAAAAGCATACCACGTCCCTTCCAACTCTTCTCTTCCATTCCTCTTCGTTGTCGTTTCATCAAAATTTATTATTCATTTTTAAATTAATTTCTATTTTTAAACATACAGCCAATTAAACGGTTGTTAGGAGCATGTGAGAAGTACCTAAAATTACACTACGTGGCGATTACGGATTGGACCACCTTGACAGAGCACGTGCCACAGCTCTGCTTCTTGAAGGCCATCACGTGGGTGGGCCTGTTACAGATTGTCAGATTGCACGTGCACTCACATGACCAAGGTCTAATGCCCCTTTTCTGAGTGACACATGTCTCCAAGTTTCCGGATTTATAGGGTCACAAATCACCGCTGATTGCGATTAGGGAATGGAAAAAGCGTATTTTGGGGACCCATAAATCAACGTGAGTTAAGGAGGCTTCGACGGCTCAGATCCGCTGTCATAGTTAACGTATTCTCAACTTCATTTTTGTCTATTTCTGGTAATAAAAATATATTTCGCGACGTCGCCTCTCACGTGTAAACGCCGTTCAAATTTGAAAATCAATGATATGAAATTGGGCCTTATCTCATGTTACATGAGTTGTATATTAAAAATATTTAGTATTAATATTTCATTTTAAACCTTCCCCAATTAACACTTAACCTTTTAATCATTAATTAGCGCCTCTAATTGTACCACTTAACTCCTTAATTGACAACGGTCAACACCCATCAGTTTGTTCTTTTTCAAATATAATCATTATACATTTATACTTGCCCTTTAGCTCAAAACATTTACAACATTTTTCTCTTTTATAGAGAAATATTTGTACGAGACAATGTCATCATTTTTTTTTTTTTTTTTTTTTTTTTGACTTGATTATCAACTCTTTTAATAAAAGTTAATTGCATGATATTGTATTGATAGTGATATTATACATATAAAGTTTTTACATAAAATGATTAACACTAATAACATTGTTGATGCTCATCCAATACTTTTTTTTTTTTTTAATCAAGATGTCTGAACTAGTTTACATACATCTTAACTAATCTTCGTGAGAGACTAGCTCAGTAAACACTCACAGCCACGACCCCTTACTTAAATTACAGATGCTTATATGAGAAATTTATCTTGAGATCGTGCATCTATCCATACTATCTCTAATTCCACTAAATCATTTGGGTTACCCACGGATGGATATGCCCATCTAACACATTCTTGTTTTGCAATGAAGACATTCTTTAACCATCACTAGGTTATTTGATAATAAAAAAATAAAAGAAGGTTCTATAAACTTTTGAGTTCGAGTCCCTCAGACACTGATAGAGGTGGTCATGAGAGTTGATAATTTCAAGATCCTAAAAGTTTAGTTGAGATGTACGTAAACTGACTCATACACCCCTATTATAAAAAAAAAAAATGAAGATATTCTTTAGGATAAAATTACTAGGATTTAATTGGTAGTTTACAGTAGAAGCACATGTTCTCAGGCTCATAAAAAATATCACCTAATTTTAGAAGTACGATCTATACTAATTTTAATTGGATAGTCTCGCAGCGGTGAAACTATTAACACGTGTAAAATGGATTTAATTTCGCTCTGCATAGTTAGTGGGGAATTAAAAATAAATTATCAAAATTAATGGGAACAAATTTCCGGCAGAAGTTGCGCTTAGTCACAGAAAGACTTGGGGCCCGATGATCAACTGCAGTAAGTGAGTGGTTACGTTAGGGAGCTGGGATTCTGGTGTAGGCTTTTAAATTTTATTTTTGAATGTAGAACAAACAAACTACTGATATTTATATTACAAAATATCAAACCACAATTGTATCAAATCTAATTCTTTATACAAAATATATATCCATCTACTACCACAATCAATTCTTGCATAGAAATATACAAAGGAAATTTGGGACATTGTGCTTAAATTATTGTGGGGCTCTATGAGATTTTGTAAGTGGGTTTCCCTTAAAAAGTTCCATTACCTAATTTCTCGCTTAATCTAGCAAAAGGAACACTAAAATTTAATTCAATCAGATATCAAATTTGTGAAATAGAGAACATGTTTATAGGGAGTTAATTAAAAATTAATGACCACTTGAGAGGCAGTTACTTGTCTTATTTGGTGATTCATTATCAATGTTTATGCATCTTTTCAATTAGGTCATGTCAATAGAAGGTACCATATTAAACGACAAAAGACAAGGGACAATGAGATTTGCCTTTCAAGTTTCATTTATTTAGAATCAAAGTTTGAAACCCAATAAGAAGAAGTTAATCATAAGCATTTGTAAGGTAATATTAGTGTAATTTACAATATAAAAATGGCACGATTTCATTGTCATTTACTTCAACAACGTCTATATAATGACAGCTATAAAGATAAGACGGACGATTCATGCATGTTTACCAAAAGAAATAAAGAACAAGACTAATAATTTGTCAAATTCTATTACCAATCAATTCATTAACTTTTCAGTAATTATATTGTTTAGTACTTAATCTTCAATTAGTGGCCGCCGCGATGGAGTTTCATGTGCTTGTTCCACTTCCACTAGGCATTGACGCGACCAAGATAATAATCTTCATCTACTGTGCTATTCATTGGAGGAGATTTAAAGAAGATTGTCACTTTCACATTGGTCAAATCCACACCAAACCCAGTTAATTTATAGCTTTCTTTTGACAAATTTAAAATATTATTACATGCAAGTTTCAAAATTTATGTAACCAATTAAACCCTAAAACGTTGCCGTACGGATAAAAGTATACCACTAATGAAGCATCTATGAAAAATGAAACAAGAATCATGTAAAGTAGTGGAAGAATTAAAAAAAAAAAAGTAAAAAAAAAAAAAAAAAAAACAGCTGCCTCCTTTATTGGTTACAAGCTGTCCACACATTGAAAAATCTCTCTGTATATGGAGGATTAAACGGGTTAGCATAGGCCCCACCAAACAACATTTCTCCGCAATTGATTCAATCTACAGGCGGAATCTACCTGAATTTGCGCCTTGACCAAATTCACCCTACGTACCTACATTTATGTATTTATATAACTTTGTCAATAACAAAAACGATTTTCATAAACTAAAGCTGAAAGGAATAAGAGTTGAATATACTGACACTATAAATTTGTCAACTTTGAGAGTATTTCTGAAGAAAAATGTTCCTAAAACATTATTTAAACACTTGCCACAACATTACTAAATGTTTATACTTTTTTTTTTCTTTTTTAACCAAAGTGTTCGGACCAGTTTACACACACTTTGACTAATCTTGAGGAGAGACTAATACAATAACGCACCATCACGACATGCTCAAATGGGAAAATGAACTTGAAATTGTGTGTCTATCCACAATATCCTCAATTTACCCAAACCATCTAAACTACCAACTCACAAGTCACTGATAAAAGATTATTCTAGCAGTCAAGTTTAGGATTTGCTCATAGCTTTCCAATACTTTGGGGATTTAATGGGTATTTAATTTTGATTTCAGATTCGCAAAATGACGTTGAGAGAACTTACGTAATTGGTTATTTGTTTCTACGTAAATTGGGATTCTAATATTATTTTAACATAGTTATTTACAAAATCATAATTTTCAATGTTTAGCTTAATTATTTGAAGTTGCATGTGATGTGATATAATTGCTAGAAACTTTGAAAGGGAATTATACAATTAGAGGTAGGGTTAGTTTTAAAGAGAGAAACAAAGTTGATTATTATAGTGTTTAGGCACTTTAGAGCGATGTGGGACATGAAAATGTCATCCACGACGTACTTTTGGTGAGGAGCGTTAGGAAGAAAAAAAAAAAAAGGAGAGATGAGGGGTCCCTTCTCTTCACACCATAAAAGCTCTCACTTTCTACCATTTCTTAATGGGAACATGCACATATCATATATGGGATCTATATAGCTCCACCATTTTGTCTATCGATCCACACAAGGCCAAGGGCCACTGATTTTACTACTTGCACGTGTATCACGGTTCCAAAAATAACTTCACTTGGTATCACACGCATGATGAACTTGAAGGCCAAATAACATATTCTCCCTTTGGATTCATAAATTTAACACTTTCATCTAAAATGTCATAAAATTAACACCGTAATTTCTGTATAGTTATCAGCTATTATGGAGATTTCAAAAGATAAACAATGACAAAAACCCATTTCGGTATGGCAGAGTTTTCAAACCCATTTTCCTTCCTTAACCACTTTGCTTGTGGTCGGATGACAAGACCTTAAGTTACCCAATACCCAAAGGTCTTGGTTCGAGTCTCACCAAATGACTATCTATCACATTTGTGATTTACTTAGTTTATTAGGTTTATCGGATGTTCAATGAATTCTAGAGATTAGTTGAGATGCGTGTAAGCTGACCCAAATACCTCGGTCACAAAAAAAAAAAAAAAAAAAAAAGAAACTCATTTCCCTCTATCAACTAAAAGGGATTACAGTGTCAGTTTCATGAAACCTCAGGGATCTATTGTTATTTTCCAGAGTTTGAGCTAAGTAAACTACACACAATTGATACTTTTTCTCTTTTTGTTAAAGGGCTTTAAGCTAGTAACAGTCAGTAACACGCCTTCCGAAGGTCCCCAATTACTTTGCATGCGGGTTACATGCGCAGGCACATATAATGTGATTACATTAACAGCCACAATTATGGCAAGGATCATATTTTGTGCATTGTGTCTCAAAAGCAGAAAAAGGTAAAGTTGTTGTTTAATTATGCAAATTTTGGTGACTATATGGACTTTCTTTTAAATGTTCTTCGTTAATTTGAAGTATTTTAATGGGGGAATTTACTATTTGAAAATATCATAAAAGGATAATACCAATAGCGCTTCTTGTTTCCTGAAGGGATATGGGGATATGACTCTGATAGCTACAATAATCTACCCATTAAATAAATCATTCCAAATTAGATGTCCAAACAAGAGCCACACAACCACATGAAAATAAAAACAAATAACAAACAGTGTCATCAAAAGATTTACTAGATTCGTACAATATCTTAACTAACCATGCCCTTCTGACATAATAAGATGAAGGTTTGTTTGGTTCCAACCCTGAGGTGGGTCTGGGTCTGTGTCTGTGTCTGTGTCATTTATAACCACAAGATTCAACAAAAGCCACTGCCAACAAACCTTACCAAAAAGTACCCATAAAATATCGAAGGCAATTTGGTAAATGCATTTTCATAGTCATATTCTTTTCACATTTCATGGTCTTATCTTCATGTGAAGGATTAGCATCTCTGCTTTAGAAATTTTAAGCTATGTAGGATGTTGTTGGCCCTTCTAAAGCAATAGGAAAGAGACCTTGGCTTAAAGATATGGAACACATTTGATCTCAAAGCACATGTTCTTAATTCCCATTTCTCACTTGTCGCATATCCTATGCTTCAAGTAGCCCTCTTCTATTAATTATCATCAGTACGTCTCCATGCCCGAGCAAGTCTGGCACTTAAAAGTTAAAAGACATCAATCCTATAAGGTTTTAATATAATAACAAAAATCTCTGAAATTATATTTTTATCATTTATTTTAACTCTTAAATTCAAAAATCTTAAGAAAAACTTTGTTATTTAATCAAAATTCAACATATTATAGTCATTTACTCCTACACAACAGCTAAGGAGGCTGCAAATGGATAAAACCTGCAATCTCATATTCGATGAGTGCAAAGGTAGTATATTTACCATGATTTACTTGAAAGGTCATGACATTAGATTGCTGTAGGATAATTTTTCCTAAGGATTAGTTAAAGTATGTATAAACTGTGTCAGACACTTCGGTTATTAAAAAAAAAAAAAAAAAGTAATCAATTCTTCGGCCTTTATTAGTAATATTTATATATTTTAACTTTGAAATTTGACGAGTAAACCATAAAGATGGAGTAAGTTTTATAGTGCTTTATAACTTGCTTGACAAGTCAAAAAAGGAATAAAGAAAAAATTGATTTCAGTGACTTTTGCTATCTCAAATTGTACCCAAATTACAAAAGATTCCTCATGTCATTGTTGATTATGATAAACGAAATGAACAGGAAACCCACAAGCTCTATTGACTTATACCCAGTTACAATACTAAACCCACTTAAAAACCCTAATATTCAACGTTTGGCAGCACCACCAGCACCCGCAGCACATTTCCGGATCTGAGCAACTGTTTTTGAGTGCAAATTAATCTAATTAATCAACTTGAACACCAGGACTACCCATTGCCCAACCCATGCTCATTAACCCAATCCATTAAATAAATTAGGCGGCTCTCCTCTCTGATTAACTTGGAAACTTGAATTCCTGATTAGCTTTTGAATTTTTCCACAAACTAGTAGGGATCAGTAAAAGATTTCAAAAGAGAAAAGGTGAAGCCATAATAAAGTAAAAGGAAAGACTAAAGAGAGTAGATAATCCTCAATAGTCTAATCTAAAAAAGTAAAAAGAAAGTTTTATGAAGCTTTTGAGTTTGAGTCCCTTTAAACATTAATAAGAGTGGTACCGATTAATGTATGTAAACTGGTCCCGATAATTATAAAAACTGGTCCCGATAATTATAAAAGAAAAAAAAAAAAAAAAAAAGAGTGCGTATGATTTTAGGGGACCTTGTTAGGGTGACAGCCATCAGGCAAGAGTTCCACCTATGAAAAACTTTGACCTTGTGATTTGGTAGACTTCGTTCAGTCTCATACTTTCAACTATAAACCTATCTACCACCTCTACTTGTTTTTCTAAAATTCAAAAATTCGACTATTCACAGTTCACTAGGCTTCATTATACTTACATTTATGCCCTAAAAGGCCTCAATTTTTTGGTACTATTTTTTTTTTTTTTTTTGGCCCTTTGGTAAGATGGCACAGTAGGATCCTGCCACAGAAATGGGGCCCACATAAGGAGATAACGTGGCGAGATCTGAGATGGGTGGTCGACATTTCTGAAACTCACCGGCTAACTAGGTTTTGTCTAGTAATGAATTATGATACGATGTGGGAAGTGCTGCCGTGGCCGTAACAAAACCGGAGTTTAAACGGTCATTGCGGGGCTTTGCCTCCTTTGACTTATTGTACGTGTCAAGAATACCTTGTTTTTTTAACTTCTGTTTTTTATCGATTTTATAAATTTTTTTTATAAAAGTAAAATAAAGATTTTATCTCTTTTTCGGCGGAGGCCGTTGATTGCGGTTGGGAATAAAGCACTCTGACATGGGAGCCCTCTTTTTGACCACATCTTACTTTGTCTTTTTCTCTCTTTTTTTTTCTATTTTTTTTTTTAAACTTATAATTAAATTAAATACAGCAAAAGTAGCCTTAGTTCAGTGATAATATTACAAGAATACCCTTTTTTAATTTGACCTTTGTGTAACTGTATTTTCACCGTATATTGTCGGTGGACTTAACAAAAATAAAATTCCAGATACAAAATTAAATGGGTTGAGCGTGTCATTGGTTGGGTTGTCGGGTTTTCGAATCCTGGTTAAATTACAGGTCAATCTTCTGTGACATTGTTTCAGAAACCAGGTGTAAACTATACGGCCACGTTTCTATGCCTCCTTTCAAATTTACATCAATCACCTCGTTTCTCTAATATTGAATTAAAAATGAAAATTATTAGCATTGTACAAATTAAATAAGCTTTTGGGAGCATGTGAAAATTCATGACCTCCATAATTGTGGGAAGGTTACAGGAAGAGAGAAATTGAATGGGCTTTTGAGGCACAGATAGGACGTATATCTAACTGTAATAAAACTTATTGTCTTTTAGGGTTGCGAGAAATTAATGCAGCAGTAGACGTAAATAATGAAACATTTACCTACGGAGATCTTCCCCCAGCTATTGTCCTCTCTGGTCCATTGATTATGATAATGCATCTTCCTTCACATGTGATGCTGACCCATCTCGCATTTATAACTTCATTCATCCTTATAGATAGACGAAGACGGTCATTTTTCCGTAATTTTTTTGCTTACTCAATCCCGGCTGTGCTCCCGGCCAAAGTGGAAAGTGAAAGCGCTTAAAGGAGAAAGGTAAAAGTGTAAGATGTCCAACAAGAAGTATAAATCAGACGCTCCCGCCAAGATTGCAGTTGAATTTCAGGGCAATTACTATTCTCATCAATTCAGTTTTTAACTGGGGAGTACTTTTGCTTTTGGGTCAACCTCGTTTCGAAACTTACTATCTGTTACTGGCCAATCAGTAATGCCCACGTCAGAAGCCAATAACATAGAGGACACGTGGCTTCAAGGGTATTTTAGAGAATTCAATTGTGGAGACATAGAAGGGACACTTTTTTTCACCCTTCTACTGCCCTTCATTTTCCTCTTTCTGGGTTTGGTAATTCTCAATCCACAGTGACAGTGTTTCACTGTTTCTGTTTTCATTTTTAAGTTGTAAATTAAAATAATATAAAATTAATTTTTCTTTTATATTACTAACCTTTTGAGCCATATTGGGATTACCGTAATTTATTTTCCTCAAATACATTAAATCCGCACCGACCCTTCCAGTAAAGAGCCCGGGACACCCACATGATTCTGTTCTTTTGCTAAACCGTTTTCAATATTCCAAATGTGAAAATATTATAAAAATAAAAGAATAATCAATAATAGAAATAATAAATAAAACTTTCATTTATTAGGCCCTGCCAATTTTTGGCCGCTTGGACCTTCCTTTCCTCCTCAATATATAGAGACTCGTGCTCCTCTCCCCATTCCCAAGCCCACAACTCTCTCCCTCTCTCTCTCTCTTCTAGTTCTTTTTCTCTCATTTAAGAGCTGTATCTGTTTCCGGTAGGTTTATCAGAAGTGTAAACTGATAAATTATACCAACATTGTGAATTTGTCTCACTTAATGGGTTTCTCTATAGCGTTTTAGAGAGTGTAAAAGGAATCCCATTTAGAAGTATACACTTACACAGCAAAAACAGATCACTCTTTCAGTCTTTATTTTGTTTGTTAATACACTGAAAAGAAAACCAGAGTACTCTTCTTATTAACATGGAGAAGTTTGTGAAACTCACTTCAATGAAGCCTCTGCTTCTGCTTCTTTGTCTTCTTCCTCTCGCTTTTGCTGGCCATGACTATGGCCAAGCTTTGACTAAGAGCATTCTGTTCTTTGAAGCTCAAAGATCTGGCTACCTCCCCCACACCCAAAGAGTCAATTGGAGAGGCAACTCTGGTCTTAACGATGGCAAAGCCAGTGGGGTAAGTTCTGTTATTTCACACACACTTGACCCATTTAGCTGTAACTTACGTTATTAACTTGTTAACTTTTCTTTTTAAAATGTTTAGGTGGATCTTGTTGGAGGTTACTATGATGCAGGTGATAATGTGAAGTTTGGTTTGCCAATGGCATTCACAATAACTATGATGTCATGGAGCATCGTTGAATATGGTAAACAAATGGCTTCCACTGGTGAACTTGGCCATGCCATGGATGCTATTAAGTGGGGAACTGATTACCTCATTAAAGCCCATCCCGAACCTAATGTTCTCTATGGAGAGGTGCCTTTCAAGCTATTCAAACCTTTCTTTTCACTTTTTTCCTTCATTTATTCTCTTTCAACTGCTTTTCTTTTCCCCCTATTACTTCCCCTGTTTTTGTTTTGAGTTTTGACTTATTAGTTTGTTTTTAATATAATATTATTTCTACAAAAAAATGGAATTATGGAATGATATTTGTGATTAAATTTAATATGATTTATTATTATTATTAATTTTTATGTTAACTTACTTATGTTTAATTAGGTAGGAGATGGAAACACTGACCACTACTGTTGGCAAAGGCCCGAGGACATGACCACTGATAGGCGGGCCTACAAGGTTGACCCAAGTAACCCCGGGTCGGATCTTGCCGGTGAAACAGCTGCTGCCATGGCTGCCGCCTCCATGGTTTTCCGCCATTCTAACCCTGCTTATTCCAGTGAGCTTCTCCGCCACGCCTACCAGGTATCATTTCATTCTTTTTACAACTCATATACACTTTTATTTGTTGGGTAAAAAGTTTGAATGGTTACAATTTTTCCGAGTAAAAAACACAAAAACAAAAGCAAAAAGCGCTTTCGAACGGGGTATGGACCACTTTTATGACGGTATATTTTAGTAAAAACTGTTGTTAATGATGCGCAAGATAGCAAAACGGCCATAGTTAATAGGCAGTTACAATAGCTACCTTTTTGGTCAGGCGGGTCGGTGCAGCATGTCAGACCCAAGGTAGCTTCATTGATGGTTAAATAGAGTTACTTTAAAGTGTTCATTGTAGAGGGCATATCACGCCACAGATAATTAATTTATTATAAATTAATATTTGATTAAATATTTATCATTTTAGTGAAATTGAAAATTAAATCCGGGTAAAAATTCATCGGTGCAATAGTTGGATCGTGAGTGCACTTTACCCGTCTATCACGGGCAGAGTGTTATGATCGTACAGATCTAACGTACAATCAGATCTTAACCGTCAATTTCAGCTATCCATAAGCAGCCCATTGGTTATTCATTTTTCACGTGCCAACCCTGTCGGTGCTAGGCCACGACCAAACATCCCACCTTGTTCTGTTTCTAATCAAAACTCGGATTCCAAAAGTACCCTTTTACTCTAGATTTATTACATGAACTACCACTGACGGTGTTTAGCTTTTGATTTCAGCTCTTTGATTTTGCGGACAAATACAGAGGAAAGTATGACGGCAGCATTACAGTGGCCCAAAAATACTATCGTTCAGTCAGCGGCTACAATGTATGCGAATTAGCAGCGAATATTAATGGCATAATTCACTCTTTAAACAATAAAATTAATGTGATACTGATTTTATTAATTTTGTTTATGTATAGGATGAATTGCTCTGGGCGGCTGCATGGTTGTACCAAGCAAGTGGCAACCAGTACTACTTGGATTACCTTGGCAGAAATGGTGACGCCATGGGCGGAACTGGCTGGGGCATGACTGAGTTTGGTTGGGATGTTAAGTATGCTGGAGTTCAAACTCTCGTTGCCAAGGTATTAATCTATTAAAACTGATTTTAAACTATGTAATATTCGAAAATTCGTTGTTTTTCTAGTTAAGTGACATTGGTGTATGTATTGTTTTTGCAGTTCTTAATGCAAGGCAAAGCTGGTCATCATGCCGCAGTTTTTGAGAGGTACCAACAGAAGGCAGAGTACTTCATGTGCTCATGCCTTGGAAAGGGCTCTCGGAATGTTCAGAAGACTCCTGGTGGCCTGATTTTCCGCCAGAGGTGGAACAACATGCAGTTTGTGACCAGTGCTTCTTTCCTTGCTACCGTGTACTCTGACTATCTTGCTTCCTCTGGAAGAAACTTAAGATGTTCTTCAGGCAATGTTGCACCATCTCAACTTCTAGGCCTCGCGAAGTCTCAGGTGATTTGCTTGTGTTTTGATCAGTTATTGACATGTAATATTTGTATATTTCAGTGACTAATAACTTATTTGGCTTTTTGCTACTTAAAACTTTCAGGTAGATTACATTCTTGGAGACAACCCAAGAGCCACAAGTTACATGGTTGGCTATGGAAACAACTACCCACGACAAGTTCACCACAGGGCTTCCTCCATTGTTTCCTTCAAGGTTAATCCCTCATTTGTCAGCTGCCGTGGTGGTTATGCCACTTGGTTTAGCAGGAAAGCCAGTGATCCCAATCTCCTTGTCGGAGCTATTGTTGGGGGACCTGATGCCTATGACAACTTTGCTGATGAGAGAGATAATTATGAGCAAACTGAGCCTGCTACTTACAACAATGCTCCTCTCCTTGGTATATTGGCAAGGCTAAATGGTGGTCACGGGGGATATAACCAGCTTCTTCCAGGTACCAGAAATAGCCTTTATAAACCATTTAGATAGACTTTTTCCTTTGCTAATCCTATGGAGATGTGTCATAAGCATCTCCTAGTCAAATTATATCGATTGTTAACGTTGGACTTATCTCTTCACTGCAGAGAATGTTCCAGCTCCTAATCCCGTTGTCAGAAAACCAACTCCAGCACCACAACCTAAAACAACTCCTGCTCCAGGTATTATTTCACTTTATTACGCTGTTTTTCTAACTGTTCTTCGTATTTGTTTGAATACTGTAGTGTTAAATGATCAAATCTAACCAATAGCTATTTTTGCAGCTTCATCATCTGGTCCAATTGCCATTGAGCAGAAGATTACAACTTCATGGGATGCCAAGGGACAAAAATACTACAGATACTCCACTGTAGTTACCAACAAGTCAGGCAAGACCCTGAAGGATCTCAAGCTCTCAATTTCCAAGCTTTATGGTCCTCTGTGGGGTCTAACAAAGGTGGGCAATGTTTATGGTTTTCCATCATGGCTTAACTCCTTGCCTGCTGGAAAAAGTATGGAGTTTGTCTACATTCATTCCACTGATCCGGCTGCTGTCTCAGTTTCAAGCTACAATTTGGCATAAGAAAGTTTAACAAAATCAATTACAAAAAGGTTCTCAAAGTTTCTGGGGGTGTGATGAAAGAATTGTGCAGTTTATACAGAATGCAGTCCAGAAAAGGTTTTCTTTTTGCTTTCCTTTTCTTTGGTGGAGGGATTTTCAACTTTACTCGTTGATTTGGTATCTGATTAGGATAATAGATCATATTGGGTATAATAAGATTGAAGGTTCGAGGATGAAAGGAGCGAAGAGACGATTTAATATGAGTGCTCATCCTCTTTCTCCTCTACTTCCTTAGTTTATATAGATAGATTTGAGAGAGACAGGTAAAGAGTGAGTGTTAAGAAGTGAAGCAAAATGGCTTCTCAATATATATTGAAAGCAGTCTTTTCTTTCTTTGTCCTTCCAAGAAAGCCTTGGATGTCCTTTTGGGTTTTGTGAGTTGTAAGCACTTTTTCAACCTTTTATGTTTCCAATATGAATATAAGTTGTCAATGATATTTCCTTCTTGTCCATATTCACTGATATTTCTTCAATGTTTTCCTCATTCATCTTGAGTTATGTCTTAACTATGAAATCTTAAGCTTCCCCCAAGAAGAAGATAAATTGCTAAGTGTAAAACAGAGAGAGAAGATAGACCTGATCACAACAGTATTTGAGAATAAGAATTGAAACTATCCACAATTCACTAATGGGTTCTTGTATGTTGTCTTCACTAATGGGTTCTTGTATGTTGTCTTCACTAAAGAGGGTGTATTTGTGTACACTGAAAGTATTACCAGCATGGGATCATTTCGTCTCAGAATTATTTTCATGGTGGATTTGCTAAACTGAGCATCATGATAACTCGATGATTCTTGATTAGCACATATCTTTTTAGGATTTTAGTGAGAGCAAAATAATACAAAAACGAATAAACAAACTTTTCAAGATGATTTTAAGTTATCTGTACAATTATCCAGCAACCCTTTTAACAATACAACATCAAAGCAAAGGACAAAGAACTTAGCTCGAGCTTTTGAGCACAACTACTATGACACTGATATTGTCTTTGCTGCCTCGAGCCATAGCCAGCTCGGCCAAAAATGTTGATGCCTCTGCAGCAGAAGTTCCAATACAATCCTCTGAAAACCTCACCCTTAATTGGCCGTTAAGACATCTTCTTACAACTTCACAGGCAAATTCATTAGTCACAACATCCCATAATCCATCAGATGCTATTATGAGGAAGTCGTCTGACTCCATTCGCTCATTCACAGTGACCTCAGGCTCAGAGATCACATATGGCTTCATATACTCATCTCCTGCATTATGCATCATATGAAAAATATTATCTTCAGAAAAATATGCTGGAGAAGCTCAAAACTTGAATAAACATGTATATTGCTTAATCAACTCTACTATAGTTGGTAGTTCTATAAGTTGGATGCGGCAGAAAAAAAAGATCAATAAGGTTAGAAATGGTTTCAGAAGAAATAAACTCTGGATGCAGCCAATTGAAAATATAGATCGACAGAAAGAGTAATCTGTCAGCCGCTACATACAACAAACATCAAGCAGGAGAAATACTAATCTTTACCATTCTAGGATAAATATTATTACTAAGCTAAATTCAACAACAATGAAAATTATACAAATAATTAACAGAGGCAATGTTGAGATATACCTATTGACCTTGAAGTAGCAAGAACTCCTAGAACGCGGCTACCATTCCAATTTATGATCCTACCTCCGGCGGCTTCCACCCTTTCCGTCTCATCAGGCCTGTCGGGCTGTACAACAAAGTTGTTACTTCACATTAGTTAGCTCTTCCTTACAAAATACATATCTAATTAATAAATTATTTCATAAAGTTATTGGATCCATTTTTTGATGAGATGGTTTGGTTAAATGTGTTTATCAGTTACTAATATATGTAATTATACTTGTAATTAATCAGCTAGCACGCATACTGTGGTAGCTTGCCTTAATCTTCCAAATCATGCGTTTTATAAGGGTTACATCTCTTTGTCTTGTACTCTTAATTAGCCATGGACTATTCTCTCAGAAATTGCGCAATTAATTTCAGAAAAAGACACGAAAATAATGACCAAATGTCACTCATTACCTTATGATCACGGGATAATGGCACTGCCACGCCACCACGGCACAACACAGCCCTGGAGTCCCCACAGTTAGCCACCACCAATTCATCCTTTCCCACCATCACCACCACCGCGGTGGACCCCATAGTCCTCATTTCAGCGGCCGCCGGTCCTTCCTTCTCACCACCGACACTCACTTCCTCATCCATCTTCATAAAAGACGCCGTCATCAGGTCCTCCCAGTACTCAAACCCCCCGCCCTTACAGATATTTCTCCCCTTCAGCTCTTCCCGTATTATCACATGCAACCTTTCTCTACACTTGTTCGCTGTCTTGGCCCCACCGTGCCCATCATACACAGCGAAAAAATCATAGCCCTTAATCTCACCGATCGCAACGGTCACCGCGTCCTCCATAGCTCTCCGCTGTCCGATCACCGATATCAAACCGTGAGATAACATCTTAACTCTTTCCTCCTCTCCCTCCTCGTCCGTAGGACTGTCTCCTGCAGCCATTACTATCCCGACAGCTGTACCTTCTTGGTCAGAAGAGTTTTCAGAAGAAGTTGGCGATTTGATGAGTGAAATATCTGAAGAATCTTTATCGACTTTCATTCGTTTACTGTTTAATGCACTTGACTCGCAGCTTGTTCTTTGTTTTATATCGCTCTGGTTCTCGTTTATGCAGCAATCAACGAAGCCATCGATTTCTCGGACTGTCAACCTCTTCATTGTTTCTTTGCTTTATAGGAATAGAAACTAGAATCTGGCATTCATTTTTTTGATTATTTTATTTATTTTCTTTTTCTTTTTAATGTTCTTGGAAATTTTACAAGAAGCGTTTGAGCTTGAACTAGTTATCGATACATTTAAAAGGAGGGGAAGAACCGATCTGGGGCGTTGGATGAGGGATGCATCAGATGGGTGCCATGTGTGAGTAAAACGGCGGTTAAAGGTGGACGGTTGAGATTGGAGAGAAATACACGTGGCTGCAGTGTGAGATTGATTTTGGCGGGAGATATTATATGAATGGGGTCAACATATCTACTTGTGGTTTCTGGAAAATGATAACGTGGCTTTCAGGATCGTAACCTTTTGGAAAATGTTTTTGGCCTCTTTCGTCTTTACCATC
Organism: Pistacia vera; assembly: GCF_008641045.1. NCBI lineage: Eukaryota > Viridiplantae > Streptophyta > Magnoliopsida > Sapindales > Anacardiaceae > Pistacia > Pistacia vera. The sequence goes on along the minus strand of NW_022196547.1, from coordinate 265,036 downwards.
TATCTATCATTCTAACCATTCAACGCCTCCTCTTCATTACGTGTCCTCTATTTCCTTGAAGATTCCGTAAGAGTCACTCCCATTAACACAAATAGTCAAAATTGGGAACTTCGCAGTACTCCTTGTTTTTCAGGATTACCACAAGGTAAATAGGTGTAGCTTTTAAAACAAAAAAAACTGACCGATTCAATTTATGTATATTTCAAGTAATCTTTAAAAAAAATTATTTTATAATAATTTATCGTCATATCATTTTAGATAAATTATAGATAAAAATATTGTCTTTATACCTAATAGAAAATTGAATATGAGATTGTGTATTCTATCTATTTACCACCTTCCTGATTCACCTTTATCGTTGGGTTATAATGCAAAGTTGCGTGAGGTACAAACAATAGTTGCGTACGGAACTGAAATTTTTAAACATGGTGTAAAGGTGAGGATGTGAAACAGTGAAGGAGTACGATTGATTTAGATTGTGGAAAGGGAACAAAAAATAAAAGGGGAGGGAGGTGGTGATGATATGAATATATGTATATATTATGTAACTGGACCACAAATAAGCATGAGCTGGGCGGTGAGAAGGCTGATTATGATTGTACGTTTCTTCCAATTGACAAGACAACCGTGTGCATGCATCAAATATCAACCCCAATATCGCGTATGCAAATTAGGGTACCGGGTGTGTTTGTTTTTTTTTATTTTGAATATGATTTTTGAAAAAGTTTTAGGTATGTTTGGTGCATTATTTATATTTTCTACCATATCTTATATAAAATACATATTTGTTTTCCTATTATAAAAATTTTATTTTATTTTATTCAACTATTTTTAAATCCTTAAATTTGTTAATTTAACTAAAACACCTCAATAATAAAAGTTTATAAATTAATAAAAAACACCCTCATCCAACCACATATGCCCGATAACCTGTCATTGGTTGTCGGTATTTAATGGGTGGGTGAGAGTGTTTTTATTAGTTTTAAAACTTTTATTGTAAGGGATGTTTAACTAAATTAACAAATATAGGGGATTAAAAAATAATCTTATCAAACACATTTTCAAATTCAAATATTACCTCGTAATAATAACCCAATTTAACTTTTTCAAAAATACTACTTAAAATAATAAAACAAACAAACTTAAGAGTTGGGTGGTTATTACAAGGTAGAATTTAAAAATTAACAAAAATACTCTATAGGTTTATTAATTAAGCTAAACACCTTTGTAATAAAACATTAAAAATTAACAAAAAACACTCCCATCCACCCATTAAATGCCGGCAGTCAGCCACCACTACCGGAGTTGCCGTATCTTCGTACGACTGGCTGGATCTAGCTGGTCGTGCGCCAATATGACATTTTTCGGTCAAATTCACCATGGATCTGATCGAAAAATGTCAGATCTATGGCCAGATCTGGTCGTTGACGGTCAAATCTGGCCATGTTTGGTCGTCATTGACAACCAACTATGGCCAAAGATCTGGCCGTTAACGACCATATCTTTGGCTGTAGATTGGAGCACTACCGGTAAGATCTAGCTAGTAGTGCGCTATTATACCAGATTTTGGCCACTTCTGATGGTGGTAGCCGAAATCTGGCAAATGTGGGTGGATGGGGGTGTTTTTGTCAATTTTTAATCTTTTTTTAAGTGTTTAATTAAATTAACAAACCTATGGAGTTTAAAAATAATTCAATAAAATAGAATAGGATTTTCAGAACAAGGAAATAAATGTGTATTTTTTGTAGGATAGGGATAGGTAGTGCAAAAATACTGAAACAAACACACCCGCTTTAAGAGAGGGTTTTCTTTATAGTAAATCCTGCCCATGCTAGTTTCAGAAATGTGTACCAACTCTAGTTGATCTTGAGAATGTGACGCTAATCCCTTTATGTTTGATGTTTATTATAGTGCGTATTTAGTGGTTTCAAATATGTCATCGATTCAACATTCAAATTTATTAACAATTTTATCAATTTAACCTTAAAAAATATATTAACCCCTCAACATTTGTTGACAAATTTTGATAAAAATGTCATTTTCTTCAAACTTAAACTTAATAATTAACCGTTTGTAAAAAATGGGAGCTAGGTGTAATTGTCAAACTAGCGGATGCTTACTACAAAAAAAGTCAAACACACAAAGGTTAAAATAGAGTTTTCAAAACCGACGGATGTTCACTAACAAAAAGCCAAATACAATGAATATATATGTCTTTAATGGAAATTAATAATGGAGCATAATATTTGACTAATAAAATTGTATTTTGAATTATTTTGGGTGGAAAGTGTCGTCAGCTATTATTTGCATAAGAAAAAGTCGTTTACCCGTTAGTTTAAGTTGTAAGAATTTTGGTAATGTTTGGAAAAGTAGGGCTGACATAAAGCTTTATCAGTATAAGTGTTCAGAGTTTAGGTAAGTTTAGGTACCGTTCAGGTGTAGTCACGTCGCGCGTTTGAGACGTGCTTCTGCCAGTACAGTAGGTGTGTGTCAGGCTGGTGAAAGGATGGAGATAATTCACGTGTCCAATTAGGGGCGGACCCAGCCCCTTGGAGGGTAGGCCCAGGCCTACCCTCACATTTGAAAAAAAAAAAGTTTATATAGACCATTAAAAAATTCTATTAATATATATATCTAGGTCTACCTTCAGATATAAAAAAAAAATTGAGAAATATTATATATATATATCCAGACTTATAAAAAACTTGTTATTAATATATATATTCCAGACCTACATCATATCAAAAGTTTAAAACTTTCACCACTTTTTTCTATGTCAATCTGTTTTTTATGATTTTATCCTTAAAATTATTTATTCTCTCATTCTCTCTTTTACTTTCTCTATGTTATTCGTTCTTAAAACTTTTGAAGACTGAAATTGTTGAAGCTTTCACTGATCAAGGTGTCACAATTAGCTTCGTTTTCTGTTTTATCAGTTTTAGGTATGTGTATTACTCATTTCATTTTAATTTATTTTAGGGTTGAATCATACTTATTTTTTGAAGTTTTTTATTCTAATTTGATGGAAAAAGGCATGTATTTTGTGAGTTTGTTTTGTTTTTTTGTTTAAGAATATTCATGCTTTCCTAAATTAGACTTTAACTATATTTTACTGAATATTATTCTTCATTCTTCACCCATCACTTTCCTACATTTCAAACGTCATCGTTTGACTAGCTCCTTTTTATGTAACGGACCGTACCCTGACTCTGATACCAGTCCGGCCACTTCACGCAAGCGTCCTTCGTGAAAATATCTGTCACGAAGGACACTTGCGTGAAGTGACTGGACTGGTATCAGAGTCAGGGTACGGTCCGTTACATAAAATTCAAAATTATTTAAGAAGTTTGAGTTATTATCTATGTTTATACTAAGAAAATTTCTTTTTTTTTTTATTAATTCATATTAAAAGTCAAGGTAACGTTGACTTAATTTAAGTTTCGATTGTAGCTTAGGCTATGCCTGATCAAAGTTATGAAAATTTATATTATAATTTTTGAGAGCGAAAAAAAAAAAAAGGAAAAATAAGAAATTTGTGTAGAACATTTTTTTGAATTGTGATTGTTGTGAACTCTTTTAATTATATTGGATTTAAATGGATCATTAGATTTCCGTGGTCTTTTGCTGTCTTTAATTGAAAATGTTTTTCTACGTAAAAATTTTCTTGCGTTTTCTCGTGAATTGGATGTTATTTTCAACATAATTTGCTCAATGTTTTGCTTCTCATAGATTTATTCATGTAGTAAAGTATTGTGTTATTGCATTACTTTATTGTATTATATCCTTTGCTTAAGGTTTGATAATTTTTTTAAAGTTTTCATTAGTTGTTTGACAAACAATGACGGAACTGCGGAGGCCCCCCCCGGCAAAAATCCTGGGTTCGCCAGTGTGTCCAATCCCTATAAGAATCGAGTAAATCATTCGGGCAGGTGAATAACGGGGCGCAAGGAAGGATTTGGACGGAAATCTGACATACTCCCTGATTTAGTAATCATTACCTCAATCCATCCCACTATAACTAGGGGGTTCCTCTCCCGTTTGTAGGATTAACTAATTTCTTTCTGTAATAACATACCTATTTTCTCTTTGTAATCACTTGTAAATCAGCTCGCTAAACGCGACCTGACCTCAGTATATTAATACAATATCAATGGACGTAGGAGTCGCTTGTTTAAGCATCTGAACCACTTTAAATATCGTTCCCCATCTTTTATCCATTCTCATATCCCCATTCGCGTGTGTTCTCTGAATCAACTCAATATTTTACACGTGCATTTAGTTGGCGTAAAAATCACGCATCAACAGACTTAATATCATCTCAATTTAATCTTTTACTAGATGAAAGTCCAATACCATTAATTAGTAATAAAATAGGTATATTCGTTTGACTTTTAAGAAATTTAATATTTGTGAGTTCATCTTACCCATAACTTGAATGTTTTTGTGTAGGCTTGGCTTTAGTCAAACCCATGTCAGTTATTTTAGTCTAGCTCTGTGGGCCGAAGATTTCAAACCGTTCTCTGGTTTTTACTCAAAATAGACCCAGATATTTTTTTGGCAACATTAAATTGCATTTATTCATGGATGTATAACAAACAAGTGACGCCTTTATCTAAATTCTCTGTCAAATATTTTATTCCTTTTAGATATTTTTTTTTTTTCTGATAGAATCAATACATTATTGATGGCTTTCACTTCACTTGGTCTCCTTCTGAATGTGTCTACATTAATTTGGTTTACCAGAGCACAAAGTGTTTTGTTAATTGTCCTTTTCTTCCCCCATTGAATGAATTTATTTGTTACAATGAAACATGATAACCACTTTGTCCACCTTCCCAATTTCACTAATTGCTACAATCCAATTGTTATTGTTGTTTGTTATTTGCAATAAGTTAATACTAGCAAAGGATTGTCTTTTATTTATTTATTTTATAATCAGGGTATTCGGGTTAGTTTACACACATCTTGACTAATCTTCGGAGTCTATTGAACACTCTATAAGTCTATCAGCTTTTAAGTATCTCGACTAATCACTGAAGCCTATTGAACATCTTACAAGCTCATTAGTTCAAGGTAAGTCATAAATGTGATAAATTACTCTAAGGTGGTTTGAACACAGAAAGTCAATAAAGAGAGAAAACTTTTTTGATCGTGAGATTAACCCTTTAGGTTAAGGATTGTCTCTTAATCTCACACAAAACTGCCATGTTTTTTTTACTTCAGTGGAGTTATATGCACTCAAAATACTACTTGTGCTCTAAAAAAATGGGTATCAAGTGCACTTTATTGGATGGTAATAATAGTCGAAAGTAATCTGATTTCATTTGGTACTTGGCCGACAAAAATAATGGGCCGGATTTGTGCTGATCCGAGTCCATTTCTAAGCCCAGTCCAACCCAGTTCCTGCAAGCCCGGTCTACGGCCCAATTCCGGGCTTAGTTTTTCATTCTTTGAGACAAAAATAAGATCGTTGTAGTGTAGCTTGACTTTAGGGATCGGTACGATACCGAGTTACCGATCAAAATCCATAACCAACTGAGAGCAAACACAATAAAGACAAATTGATGATGGAAATAGAGAATCAAACTGAGCTGGTGAGGCTATGCTTAGAAGCAGCTGGTGAAAGTAGAGAAAGCATTGAAAAATGGCGGAGACAGAGACGTTCTTTAGAGAGATTGCCAGCTCATCTCGCCGATTCTCTGCTCCGCCACCTCATCCGTCGCCGCCTACTCTTCCCGTCCTTGCTAGAGTAAGTATACGAAGCCAATTGTTTTAAGCTTTCGTCTCTACTAAACTGAGATTTTTTTTTTTTTTATTTATTTTTTTTTTGGCTCTCGTAGAGTTTTCAAACGCAGTGTCGAGGTAATTAATTTAAGAGGTGAGAACTATGTTGATGGAGAATGGTTGGCATATTTAGGAGCATTTCGTTACTTGCGCTCTTTGAATCTGGCTTATTGTCATAAAATCTCTAGTTCGGCTATTTGGCCTCTAGCCGGTATGCTCTAAGTTCTGTTTTGTTTTGGTTAAGTTTGGCTGCATATTCTCTTTTTCTTTTTATATGGACGTGTTTGGTTGGTTTTAGGGATGAGTAGTTTGAAGGAATTGGATATTTCAAGGTGCGTGAAGGTTACTGATGCTGGGATTAAGCATTTATTATCTATTCCAACTTTGGAGAAGCTGTGTCTTTCAGAGACAGGTGTCACTGAGAATGGAGTTGAACTCCTTTCATCGCTCAAAAACTTGTCTGTACTTGACTTGGGCGGGTTGCCTGTTACTGATCCGGTGTTGAGTTCTCTTCAGGTGCTATATCTTATGTGGCATTTTATAGAATTCAATTATTTGCACTGTTCTGGTTATAACTGCTCCATGTATTATCAAGTAATGTTTCACTCCATTAATTAAAATGTATCTTCTTGAAAAACCATGGACTTAATGTTTGAACTATTTTATCTGTTAATCCGTTTTTATTAACCTTTTGGCGGTAACGAATGGTGGAGACTTAATGTTTGAACTTTTTTATCTGTTAATCCGTTTTCATTAACTTTTTGGTGGTCAAGAATGGTTGAGATGATTGCTTTACTGGTCTTGTTGAATTGTGACTCTGGGTTCTTTGTAACTGAATTTTATGCTGACATACAGTTTTTGTCATTGGGAAACATAACAACTACAAGATCTTAGTGCCTATTTCTGCTAAATATGTTACTGTTTTTCCATCCTGACTTCTGATTTTCAAATGCTTTATGTTTTGAATTTTGCTTCCTTTGATACATGGCTGTTTACTGTGCAAGTTCTATAGGTGAAACAATTTGTTGTGGTTCTGTTTCTATAGGTTCTGACAAAGCTACAGTATCTTGACCTTTGGGGAAGTAAAATATCTAACGAAGGAGCTTGTGTTCTTGAGATGTTTCCAAGGTTGAGTTTCCTCAATCTGGCTTGGACCAATGTGACAAAGTTGCCGAAAATGTTATCCCTTGAATGCTTAAACTTGAGTAATTGTACCATTGACTCTATACTTGAACTGAATGAAGAAAAAGCTCCTTTAGTAAAGCTAAGTCTCTCAGGAACTACGTTTGTAAATGAAGCTGAAGCTTTTTTACATATTGAAACAAGTTTCCTCTCCTTTCTGGATGTGTCCAACTCTTCCTTTAATAGCTTTTGCTTTTTACCGGAAATGAAAGCCCTGGAACATTTGGATCTTAGCTCAAGCATCTTGAGAGATGATACAATTGAAAAGGTTGTATGTATGGGTGCAAATTTGAGAAATTTGAGTCTCAGCAACACAAGAATCAGCTCTGCTGGAGTAGGGGTTTTAGCTGGTCATCTTCCCAATCTTGAAATTTTATCTTTATCTGGCACACAAATAGACGATGTGGCCATGTCATATATCAGCATGATGACCTCACTGAAGGCTATTGACTTGAGCAATACAGACATTGAAGGTATGAATCCATCAAAGCAGTTAAAATTTTCTCGGGATTATCATTTTAGGTTATTCTTTTATCAAATAATGTACACAGACACACACAAGTTTGATATTCTTCTGTTCTGGGTATAGCTGTATGGTTGTGTAATTCATGCCATGTGTATGGTTATGTGATATTTGCTTCTCGAAATACAGGTTTCATTCGGCAGGTGGGTGCTGAGACAGATTTGGTTCTCTCACTGACAGCTCTTCAAAGTCTGAATCATTTAGAAAGGTTAAATTTGGAGCAGACCCAAGTCAGGGATGCAGCTCTTAGCCCCTTATCAAACTTCCAAGAATTACAGCATTTCTCTCTCAGAAGTCCTTCCCTCACAGATATCTCTCTGCACCCATTGTCATCTCTATCAAAGTTGACACATCTTTCCATTTGTGATGCTGTGCTGACTGATTACGGGCTTGGTTCATTCAGACCCCCGGAAACTCTAAAATTGCTAGACCTGAGGGGTTGCTGGCTGTTATCTGGGGATTCCATCATGTTATTTTGTAAAAGAAATCCACAAATTGAAGTAAGGCATGAACGTAGATCTGTTGCTCCATCAGATCAAGTCGGCCCTAACCGTCCATCCCCATCTCGCATATCTTTGAGGGCTTCACAAATGAACAAAAAGCCGGAACAACTTCCATTGTCTCTGTGTTTTATAGGTGGGAATTCTTATGCTTTCATTTTATGTGATAATTATTATCTTATTCTCTTTGTTCTTTTATGAAACAGATCAAAGATTGAAGTACAGCCGGGAGGAGCTACTTGAATTGCAGTATTCGACTTTATCACTTGAATTGCCTCACGATAATGATGACCAAGAGGTGATGAGATTGGAATAAATGCTGTGTATTGTAATATTATGTACGATTAAGTGCGATTTTTTGTTCAACAATTACTATGTTCTGTGTAATTTGTATTTGAATAGATTATACCGGTTTGTAAGTAACTTCCTGATGAGGCACAGGCAACGATCTGAAAATTTATTTGATGTTTTTTAGCGGGAAAGGCTGAGACTAATGGGCTATCTGTATTAGTATTGTCGGGTCATGGACTATCACGTTTTTCAACTGTTACACAAAGCCACGTACAACAATGGCAGATTCTCTTAATAAATTACCCCCTCTTTGGTTAATTTTTTAACCTGTTTTTATTCTATTATCCTATCTTAAAAATTGAAAAAAAAAAAAGCTTATTTTAATATTTTTTAAAATCTAATTATACTCTATTCAATTTAATTGTCATCGTTGTCACCATTAAAATGACGCACAATTGATTGGATCTAGTTGATCATATATGTCTATTTTTAACCAAATCTATCACGGGTTTGATCGGAAATGGCCTGATTAACGTATGACTGACTGATTGATTAGATCCAATCGACCATGCGATATTCCATCGACTTTCGACCACCGTCCAATGGTGGTGACCAACTATCAACAATCAATTGGATGTGTTTTTGTTAATATATAAACTTTTATTATAGGAAGTGTTTAGTTAAATTAACAAATGTAAATGGTTAAAATATGTTTTTAAAAAATGTACCAAACATATTCACATAATCTTATCCTATCCTATTTAGAATAAAATACTATTCTAGAAAGTGTACCAAACGGAGCCAAATTCAGTAACATTTTAGTTAATTCGAACATAAATGTAAGCATAAGTACAGTCTCAACAAGAAAAACCACTTAAAAAAAATAAAACTAATAATTAATTGTATAACATAACAAAGGAGTATATTCTTTAGAGATCCTTGAAAAATATATTTCCTTCAAGATCAGGGCTTGGACTTGTTCACACTCTTGTACATGTTGTCAATAGCAGTCTGCCAAAAAGTTTTCCAGTTACTACTTGAAAGAACAAAACAAAGCGAAAAACAAAACAAAAGGATGTACCTGATAGTATTTTTGCAACTGAGGCCTCTTCTTCTTATATGTGGGGGTTAGGAGGTCGCGTTCCATGTCAAATGGCACAGGATCAAGGTGAACAGCTTTTATAAATTCAAAACCTTTCAACTGCCAAGAGTAAAAGTTAAAAGATCAGTAAAAACCATCTTTTAAAGTTGTCAATTCATTTCATGACTAGTCAACAAGGTATATGTAATGTAGTACTAAGGATAACCAGAAACCTTTTTTTCTTTTCCAACCCTTGCGAGCTCTCCAAGAATGTACTCTTTCGCCTTAGGATTTTCACAAAGGGCATTGAAGTCTCCAGGTACATTATTTTCTGCTGCCCATCGTTCAAGAGCTGCCTTGTTGGGGTTAGCAACGGCAACGAGAAACGACTCAAAGCTGTTGCCATAAACCCATATCTGAAATTCAAAAGAGGAGCATAAGAAAGCAGCCAAACCAAATAAGGAAGAAAGCAACAAATGTGTTAAACATCACAAGGAAATGCCAACCAAAGATCCAGCAATAATGGTACATAATATCATACAGACAGATATATGCATTTCTACCAAATGGTTCATGTATCTATCTACACAAAATAAAGAGAGAGTGAGAGAGAGAAGGGAGAAAGCATACTGAATCAATATCAGCTACAAGAGAATAAATGTTCTCCAAGTTTTCAACTGCAACATATTCTCCTTGAGAAAGTTTGAAAATGTTCTTCTTACGGTCAATAATTTTCAAGCTTCCATTTGGTTGCCACTCACCAACATCACCTGATGCAAAGATCATGACAGACAAGGTAACCTGAGAAAAAGACCACGGACATAGCGTATTAAGAGTTCTTTAGAAAAACCATATAGGTAAGGACAAACCTGTGTGGAACCATCCATCAACAAGAACTTCCTCGGTCAGATCTTCGCGTTTGTAGTACCCAGAAAAGAGGGTTTTACCCCTAACACAAACTTCTCCTCGTGGTGTGCTTGAGAGTGCATCATATCCCATTTCAGGAACAGATTCTAGACATACATCAACATTTGGTACTGGCGGGCCCACAGTACCAAGCATGGATATTTCATTTGGTAGTGACACGAAAGTACCGGCACAAGTTTCCGTCAGACCTACATTGCCATCAAATGATTATTAAATTATGAAAGTTCATGTATCACTCAGTACACACATTCAATAAATCCAATGCATGGAGATAGATGGTAAAATTAATTTCAAACGACAGCAATACCATATCCCTGTAGAACATGAGCACATGCGACCACTCGCAAGAAAGCTTCTACATGCGCAGAAAGAGGAGCTGCACCAGACAAAATGAGCCTTACACGCCCTCCAAATGCTTGCTTTACCTGAGGAAAGTCATAGAAACCAACAAATTAAGGTGGAGTGGTTTGTTAATAAACTTCTAAGCAGTAAATTTGGGCTAGGGGTGCGGTTGGGAGGAGATAGGATTAATAATTCCATCACCTTATCAAATACAATTTTGTCAGAAAGAGGAGATGCTTCTTCGGTTGTATGCCCCTTCCTCAAATTATGGAACTTACTGCAGCAGTTAACAATTGCAAATTAGAAAAAGATAGTAAATCAAACTAACTCAAACTTCATAAATCCTTTAATTAAACCCCATACTGGCTTAGCTAAGTACAGCAATAAACAGTAAGTTCAAAACAACTGGCAAAAAAAACGCAATGCAGTGAACAGAAGAAACAAATGAACAGAAAAACTTGTATTAAATTAACATGTGAAAGGACTGAGGATCTATCCAAGCTGTTGCAGATTCAGTTACATGTAAGGATCCAAAATAAGCAGAATATTAATGGTTTTACTCAACAGAAAAAAATAGCCATTGAAAAAGTATATCCGTAGATCCCACATCCATGTCAACTGAGGAATTTCTGTAATTGTTGAAATGATGCACTTTGAGATCAAGAGGAGCTCTGAATTGGCTATTGCGAATTTTAAGGTAATGCAGGATGTGTAGTTAAGCTAAACAATATATACATACATGCAAAAGAATATCTCATAGTAACTCATTTTTCCCAAGCAAACTATATAAGCAATAGAACTTACTATGCGTATGCAACATTAAATAGTGTCTTTTTCAATAAACCTCCATTAGAAATCTTCAGATTCAAACCTGAAATAACATACAAGAGTTAGATAGACTACAATTCAGGAAAATTTCAAAATTTATCTTGCATTTACTTTGCTATATATGCATTGTAATAAGAATAAAACCATACCCAATTCACAGCCCCGGTCAAAGTATAAACTATGTACATCATTCTGTTTCTATTTACGGATCTCTTCATAATGTAAGACAATATTAAAGCATATTGCCAAGCTGGCTTGAATCATGGATTCCTGAGCTTGAGGGGCCCTACAAATACCTGCTACTCAACCGAGACTCCATCTCAAATTAGTTGGGTCTACTACATGAATCCTTTTTCCCCATTCTACACTATCTACAATCATATCGTTATCTAGAATTTCCAACTATGTCTGTTTCATAATGTAATAGTAGTACTACCTACACCCTTTTCAATTCCACAATTTGTTATTTAAATTTCCTATAATCCCACAGCAGTATCAGAACCTCTCAACCAAGCCAGCACCCCCTTTCTGAACATTTTTTTTTTGTTCTTGAGAAAACAGATTACTTAAAACAAAGGAGTACAAAATCAAAACTAACAAGTTACATAACTATGTTTGATGCACCAACTCCAGGAGAAAAAGAACAAAAGTTGAGGTAAGACGACTTCTTTTTCAAACCTTGAAATTACCCAATCCTAATATGCATGAAACACAAGGATGTTATGTCATCTGGATCGAAGTATCCCTCTAATAACTTATGGCACATGATAGATGCAGATAAAAAATTCCTGAAAACATTGAGGAACAAGTTAAATTTTTACCTGAATAAATCCTATCTAGTACACGGGGAACAGCACAGAAAACAGTTGGTTTCAGCTCTCCAATGTCTTCGAGCAATAACTTGACATCCTGATAAATAATATACAATTGATTAGCATATGGAACTCTTCGTATGACAGAGAGGTATAGGTAATCATACTCACCCCACGCCAGAATCCTATTGCGGCACCATGTGCAATAAAAAACTCTTCAATTGCCCGGTCAAAGATATGTGCAAGAGGAAGATAAGAAAGATATACATCGTCTGCAGTCAACTGTCAATACTCACACTAAAAATTAGATAAATAAAGATAAAACCTCCTGTGAAAAGGAAAACAGTTGTGCAAACGTGTGTGTATGTGTATAAATTTTCTGTTATCATGATGTCCTGATATTTTACACCATCAGAGACTTTCAATTTGAGACTAATTAAAAAGACTTGACATTTAAATTTTGCTGTTGATTTTGCATTTTGTTAAAGTTCCAAATTTTAGCTAGCTATTCATACCTTCTATAAAGTGCAAACATTCGCACCTGATATTAACCATATATATATGTACACACACACACACACACACACACACACAAAATCTTCGTATTTAGAACAGATAAAACATTATGATCCAGCTTCAGTCATTAATCACTTTAATCAAACAGATATTTAATTGAGCTCAAGGAGCAGAAAATCACCTTTTCATTCACACTTTCCAGTACTAATTTCACTCCAGCTATAAAATGAACAATGCTCTCATTTGAAATCATTACTCCCTTGGGATCACCAGTAGTTCCACTAGTATACATTATTGTACAAATGTCACTTTTCTTTTTTTCAGGAAGATCAAATTGTTTATTTTCTCCCTGTGCAGACAGATATCCAGAACTTAAATCAGAATTAATTTTCATTTAAAAGGATTAGAAAAGAATTCAAATATTGTCTTCCACAGGATCATTAATGGTAATGCACATTAGAGAGTTAAATTAAACAAATATCAATTAATTACCTACATATAGTGTTTAGTAAAATAAATTCCCATTCCCAAAATATAGACGGCTGCGTTTGTTTTAATATTTTTGCACTATCCTATCCAAAATACACATTTGTTTCCCTATTCTGAAAATCCTATTATATTTTATTCAATTATTCTTAAACCTCCTAGGTTTGTTAATTTAACTAAACACCCCCCAAAAAAAGTTTAGAATTAACAAAAACACCCTCACCTACCCGCATTTGCTAGATTCTAGCCACCACTGCCGGAAGGTGGCCGGAATCTAGCATAATGGCATACTACCGACTGGATCTAACCGATAGTGCGCCGATCTAGCTTTTTCCAGCCAGATCTACGGCCAAAGATTTGGCCGTCGTCGTTGACGACCAAGACGCAGTCAGATCTAGCTGTAGATATGGTCTTTTCCAACCAGATCCACGGTGGATTTGGCTGGAAAAGGCTATATTGGGGCATGACCGGCCATATCCAGCTGGTCGTGTGCCGATACGGCTACTCCGGCCACCCTCCGCTGGTGGTGGCCAGCTGCAGGTATTTAATGGGTGGGTGAGGGTGTTTTTATTAATTTTCAATGTTTTATTACAAGGGTGTTTAGTAAATTAACAAATCTAGGGGGGTATTTTTGTTAATTTTTAAATCTTACCTTGCAATAACCACCCAACTCTTACTTTTTCAAAAATCCTATCCAAAATACTAAAACAAACGCACCACAAGATTTCATCTTCCACTCAAGAGACTTGCATATGAAAACTATCATCCTCCAATTATTATGAAATTACATACAGAGATTATAAATCAAAATAAGCATATAAAGAAAAGTATCTACCAGTTGCAAAAATTCTTCCCAAGAATACATAGCCAAACCATTCTTCTCAACTTCTTCTCTCTGCTCAGGTGTAGCCTTGCCGAAGCTCACAATCGCTGCATGATGACTTATCTAGAATTATTTCTGACTAGCACATGCATAATTAAGACAAAACTTCAAGCAAAATGCAACTTACTTTTCAAATGTTTTGTTGCGTTCGGAAATGTTTTAAGCAACTGCAAGTAAAAAAAAAAAAAGATAGCTACAGGTAAGAAAGAACATTCCTAGCACATATTATATCAAATTCTTAGAATGCCAACAGACTTAGCACAACCTCAGCAGTGGTCCACCAAAAAATGAACCATTTTTGAGTACCACATAATCAGGATGCAAATTCTGGAAACCAGTGCCATCATAAACAACTACAACATTCTACATAGTGACATTTTAAACTTTGTACCAGTATGAGTATCTAAGATAGCAAGGGCATCCTTACAAGATATTTGCATAGCAACTTTCAGGTGAAAATCAGATGTAAACATAAAACATGTACCTCAGAAATCTTCTTTTCCTCCACAAAAACAATTGAAACCTCTGAATGGCATATAATAAATTCCACAGCACCAGCACCTAAAGCATACACATGAAAGTGGTGAAATAATTGTGAATACCATTTTTGGCACATTAAATAATGGCATCCAAATCAAATAAGCATACAGTAATGTATGCTTAAGAAGAAATATGCTTACCTAGAGTGTCATACAAAGGAACACAATAGAGCCCATGAGCATTGCAAGCCTGCATCAGTTTTGAGTATTAATCTTAAAAGTCTACATACAGTAAATACACTAATTCACAAACAATAATATAGAAAGACAACTAAGTAATAGAACTCCATTACAAAAGAGACACAAACTGAATTTGGATAACTAATAAGTACGCCTGCACTTTAAAAAACAAAACAGAATTTGAAACACCTTCCCCAAATTTTGTAATTTTTGACATTTCTTAACTTTCAATTTAGTCTCAGAGTAGATAACTAATATAAATATAAAAAAAGGTGAACCACAGGAAAATAAATAAATAACTAAAAAATAGTACCTCCATGCTAATAATCCACTCTGGGCAATTTGCACCATAAATACCACATTTTCCTCGCTGTAAACCAGCAAAAAGTACATTAAAACCAGAAGATTAAAAATAAAATGACAAAAATGAATACAAGCGGATTTTCCAATAAGATAAAGCCTTACTTCCTCAAGGCCACAACTCCTAATGGCGTTTCCAACTTTGATCACCAAGTCATACACCTCTTTATAAGTTCGCCACACATATTTACCAGCCTGAACATACACATAAGAGAGCCTTAAGTAAACACAAGCAACACAAACAGACTAAAAGTTAAAGGCATCTACCATGTTCAAATTAAGTACAATATACCTGCCCATTTACAATCTCCCGGTGACCAAGCATCGGAATGTTTGGATTTTTCTCCACCGACATCCTGTAACAATAACATAAAATTACAAAGTTCAATTGAAGCAAAGAAAAAAAAAAGTAATTTATCATCTAAAAAACGTACTAAACATGTTGTAATAACGACTTGACTAAGTGAATTAAGCCAAAATCTTTGGCAGAATCATGAAGCATAGACGGCAATTTGAATTTCGTATAATCACGTGATCATCACTTGATTTGGAAAAAAAAAAAATCAATAATTTTCCTAATCATATTTAGTCCTTCAACTTAACTGTAAATTACAATTGTACAAACTACTCACTGAAATACAACAACAGCAACAACAACAAAAAAGTAAAATAATTTTCTCAGCAACCAAACAGAGTGAAGAAAATCCTCACCGGAAGGCGTCCCAACAACTCTCCATGCCATGCATCGGAGAAGGAAATCCATCCTTAGCAAAAATACTGCGATACACAGGTCCGATCGACGGCTTGCCGTCCCTGGCCTCCTTGGCTCCCTCAACCTCTACTATGTAACTCTTACCACTCATTCTCTCTCGATCGATCACGCTACAACTATTGATATTAATTCCTGTCTTGCCTTCTGGTCCAGCTCTCGCTCTCGCACTTTATAACCGCACAAGAGGAAATTAAATTAAATTTGGTGGATGTAGTTGGCCAAATACGAGAGAAAACTGAATGCTACTTATTTTGTGAGGCTGGAAGAACTCTGTAGTTGGTTTTTGACTTAAAATGGGAATGAGAAATGAGAGCGCAAGCTGCAAGGACCACAGGGTTTTTGTGACTGTTCCTGATCCACTGTTCCAACGAATCAGCTTTTAAGTTTTTAGAATTTCCGTCAACAAAAACTGTAAACTCAACTCAAAAATTAAAAAATAAATAGATTAATTATATAAATGCATAAATTTTTATTTTTTTGAGTTGAGTTGAGTTTTTTTGGCTACGTGATGGGCTGGATTTGCGAATTTTTTGGAATGAATCTGACTTTTAGTAGAGCTAGTTAAAGACAATTAACAATTTATTATATGATTGCGGCAATATTTTTAAAATTTTATTTTCCATTAAAGTATTTGTCAACTGTTTTAAAGGGATAATTCCATAAATAAAAGAATTTGTAACGGAGTTAGGTTATCTTAATTCATATATATATATTTTTTTTAATTTTGTATATTGGTCAATTCAATATAGATTGATTTTTTCAATCTCCCCATACTTTGAAGTTTGAAGTTAATATGAGTTGATTTTGAGAGAAATTAAAAACATAGGAAAAACTTTTGAATACGATTTTATGTAAAAAATTTAAAAAGAGGGTAATAATTTTGTTTTTAAAATAAACAAAAAACAAAACACATTTTCGGCAACAATTGCATTTGGAAAATGTCACCAAACAATGACTTAAATAATTTGTTTAGGCAAGTGGGTAGAGGTTGGTTACATTAATCAAATAACTAATTACGTGTTATTTCATGAATCTGGATTCTGGACCATGCTTATCGAACTCCACTGTGTAATTTATTATTTTATTTAGGCCGAACGATTTACACATACCCAAGGTTTACCAAAACAACAAGGTGATACCCAAAAGATTTTGAAACGACAAATAGGTACCTTCCATCATGTACTGTTAGTGATTTCTGTTTGGTAATAGTAAAAAGACTAGAATACCCTTGAAAGTGTGATATTTTAGTTTTTTATAAATTTAAAAATTTCTTAAAAACCTCATAGGTTTGCTAATTTAACTAAACGCCTAAATATATAAAATTTTTGTAAAATAACAAAAACAGCCCCACCACTCGCAGTGTCAGATTCCGGCCACCACCGCCGGAATCTAGCCAAAAAATTGCGTTACGACACAGACCCATCGGATTTGTGTCGTAACGCGTCGATCTGGCTTTTTCCGGCCAGATCCATGGCGGATCTGGCCAGAAAGTCGAGGCTGCAAAACTCTCGATAGCCAGATCTGGACGTAGATCTGGTCTTTTTGGGCCAGATTCTAGCGATGGTGGTCGGAATCTAGCAGTGCAGGTGATGGGAGTGTTTTTATTATTTTACAAAATGTTTATATGTTGGGGTGTTTAGTTAAATTAGTAAACCTATGGGGTTTTTTAAAAATTTTTAAATTTATAAAAATCTAAAATATCAAACTTTCAAGGGCATTCTATTCTTTTTATGATTATTAAACGAAAATCACTAACAGTACATGACAGAAGGTACCTATTTATCGTTTTAGAATCTTTTAAGTACCATTCCTAGTTCCGACGAACCTTGGGTATGTGTAAATTGTTCCCCCTTTTATTTATTAAAAATGTCGGGAGTCTCAGTCACTTTATTTAACTTTACTTTAGAAAATTCTATTTTATTTAACTCTACTTTAGAAAATTCTATTTAGTCAAGTAGAAATAAAGTAATCTCCACTCTTTAATAATTATGCCCCCACTGGAACGGGAACCTGGTATGTCTTTGAGGAATATTTAATATTTTAAGTGAATCAGATTTGGATCTAAATCAAAAATGTTTTTAGTAATTTAAAAATCTTAGCATGAAAACAGTTATAGTGAATTATCTTTGGATGGTCGAGTGGTTTGATAGGGACTATTGAGTGTATTAGTCAAGAAATCCTAAATTCGAGTCTTTTTTCAAGTGCTAATAGAGATAACCATTGGAGCTATCATTCGGCCTATAATTCTACGGTTCCAAAAGATTACTTAAAGTACACATAAACTGCTCAAGACATTTCGATCATAAAAAAAAAAAAAAAAAAAACTTATAGGTGATGACTAATGACCATGCTTAATAATTTAGCCGGGCACATGGATGCCCAGGAACATAGCAGCTATCAACTAGATTTATGTTATAATAAAATAAATGAAATAATTTAACTGAAAATAATCTTTGCAATAATATAAAATAAATAGAAATGGATAAGAGGATTCATTTACAGCCAAGTAAACGTTTAAGATTATGTAAATGGTGAGATCAGAGCTTAATATTATATCGGGTTTATAAATTAATAATACAATCTCAATCAAAGTTCGTGTCATCTCTTAAAATACGTGTATAGACTGATCATATTCTTTATTATTTTATATCCTCTAATCATGTTACAAACTAATTATGCTTTGTCGGTACAAATTTACAGCATATGATTCGATTTTTAAATGTGCCATCTAAGGTATCAACTCTTCAAATGACTGGGTCAAGTTTTATTGAAAAGTCAATTCAAAGTATAATTTTCAAAGTCCAAGAGAAATTAAAGCAGGAAGCATTGTGTCACCGGCGTAGACTTTAAAAGGGAGAAATCTAGAATGTGAAGCTTGTACAAGCCTAAACTTTGAGAGATTTTTTAAGAGGAGAATTGAATAAGATATCTTAAAGACGGTTGAAAATTGAAAGGATGGGCCTAAGCTATTACGTATTGTTCTTGTCATTGTATTAATTTTTGTCTTTTTCAAGTTGGTTGTTAAACAAGTACACAATTATGCATTATTGCATTTATGATAGTAAATGAAGTACACGTTTGTAATCTAAATGCAAGAAGAGGGAATTTTTATGGAGTGGTAGACAATATGGACCAATTGTCTGTGCTATAAGAGGCATTTTTCATCTAAAAAGAGCTATAGACGAATTTTATTGTACAGAAATTGTTAAGAAAATAAGCGTATTTGGGTGCATATTGTTCACTTCAATGGTATACTATTAAGATCCCATATCAGGATCTCATACCTACCAAATATGATATTTAAATATAGGGGTTCTCCCACCTCTCAAGTCAGTCTTTTAAGTTGGACTCTCTCTTAGGTTTGAATTCTAACATTGGTGTTTTTCGTTAAGAATTGGGTTATGGAAAGGGCTATCGATAAACTAGATTAAGGTGCAATGTACTCTTCTTAGGACGAGGTATTGCATCGAATAACTGATAGGTGAGTGAAGTCATCTGAAAGAGAAAAAGGCTATCATTAGGTTAATATCGACAGAGTGAAAGTCATCGTGAACTTCAGCTCTTGAAAGGAAGTGCAATGTGAGGAGAATTGAATGAAGATATCTTAAAGACGGTTGAAAATTGAAAGGATGGGCCTAAGCTATTACGTATTGTTCTTGTCATTGTATTAATTTTTGTCCTTTTCAAGTTAATTGTCAAACAAGTACACAATTATGCATTTATGATAGTAAATGAAGTACACGTTTGTAATCTAAATGCAAGAACAGGGAATTTTTATAAAGGATTGGTACACAATATAGGCCAATTGTCTGTGCTATACGAGGCATTTTTCATCTAAAAAGAGCTGTAGACGAATTTTATTGTACAGAAATTGTTATGAAAATAAGCGTCTTTGGGTGCATATTGTTCACTTCAATGGTATATCATTAGGATTCCATATCGGGATCTCACACCCACCAAATATGATATTTAAACGTAGGGGTTCTCTCACCTCTCAAGTCAGTCTTTTGGGTTAGACTCTCTCTTGGGTTTGAATTCTAACATTGGTGTTTTTCGTTGAGAGTTGGGTTGTGGAAAGGGCTATCGGTAAACTAGATTAAGGTGCAATGTGCTCTTCTTAAGAGGAGGTGCTGCATCGAATAACTGATAGCTAAGTGAAGTCGTCCAAAGGGAGAAAGGGCTACCATCAAGTCAATGTCGATAGAGTGAAAGTCGTCATGGACGTCAGCTCTTGAAGGAAAGTGCAATGTTAGGATCCCATATCGGGATCCCACACCCACCAAGTGTGGTACGCCAAGGGACTCTCTCATCTATCAGGCTAGTCTTTTGGGTTGGGCTCTCCGCAATGTTAGGATCTCACATCGGGATCTCACACCCACCAAGTGTGGTACGCCCAATGGCTCTCCTATCCATCAGGCCGGTCTTTTAGGTTGGGCTCTTCCTTGGGTTTGAGTTCTAACACAAACACTATTAAATTGACAACAAAAAGTTGCATGTACAAGACTTTTGAAATATAAATATTTTTATAAAAATTGTAAGTTTAACATAAAATTAATATCAATTTCCGGGAAAGGAATAACAAAAGCAAAGCAACACTCAAAATTAAAAATAACAACAATAATAATAGAAAGATCATAACCTCTAGTCTAGCATTTTCATTTGTAGTGTAATTTTGGGAGAAGAAACACAAAAAGAAAACTAGAAAATGAAAACCCCAAAGGGTTGCCTATGGTCAAGGAGGTTTACTTCCTTCATCGTGTTTTTGGGTTTAATAGACCCCGAAAATTCTTCAACTCAACCGGTTAAACTTACTGTTTTTTGAAGGTGGGGTTAGTCCTTTGTCAGTCTCCAACTTTTAAATAAAAAGTAATACATTTCTTTCTTTTTTCCGAGAGATCTTTGAACCACAATGCTCTACCATTTTTGAAAGAAGAAACTTTTTCTACAGTATTTATAAACTCATAGATGTTGTAATAACACTCTGAAAAACCTAATTTATAACCAATAGAACAAGCATCCACAAAAGATCAAACACCACAATTTTTGCCGTGGTTCACCTTTCCAAGAATGGGAAGGCTACGTCTACGTTGAGCTCTGGAAACGGATGAAGCTCACTGCACTAATTTATGAACCAGTTTACAGATTACGGACGCTAGATCAAACAATCCAAGAAAACCCAAAATCACCCTATCTGGTAACAAACAACCTAGGAAACTAACACCCAGATTCCCAGCCCTAAGAGAGACAATCCCTTTCTATCAGAATGACAAACCCAATCACTCAACAAATTATACAGATTCAAGATTTCAGAACAGGAAGATGAACCCTAGTAGAGCAAAACCTAATACACAGTATATCAATCGAAAAAACCCTTATCGAAGACTGAAGAACCATTTGCTTATATATCGTTGACCAAGATGAACTGAACTCTGTCGTTGGATCTCATGAAGATTGATGGTCCAGATTTATTCCTGAAACGACAACGTATTAGTTTAAGTAAGACGACATCGTTTCAGTCTTCACATTTACAATCTCCACCTTGAAGACTTGAAACCAGCTCTCTCACTTGATTCCCTTTTAGTGCAGTGTGCCTCAATTGATTCCCTCATAGCTCTGTTGATATTCTGCTTACTTTAGAAATAGCAAGTTCATGCAATGCTTGAACTTGGCTGGACTGACAATCTTTGTTCCCATGTCTATAGGATTTTCTTCAGTGGGAACCTTTTTCAGATCAATCAGCTCTTTGGTGATCAGGTCTCTGATGAAGTGAAACCTTATGTCCACATGTTTTGTTCTCTTATGGTATATGGGATTTTTGCTTAATAGTATAGCACTTTGACTATCTAAGAAGATAGTCACTTTGCTATCAGTCAGCTCAGTTTCTGTCAGTAATCCTTGCATCCATATAGCTTCCTTGAACCCATCTGCCAGGGCCACATATTCTACTTCAGTGGTTGATAGGGCAGCTAAAGGTTGGAGTTGAGATTTCTAGCTGATGCAATCCCTCCAAGTGTGAAGCAATATGCTATGGTTGACTTCCTACTATCCCTGTCACCTGCAAAATCTGAATCCACAAACCCCACAAGATCAAGTGTAGATGTTATTTTGCAATACTCTAAACCTATACATGCAGTACTGTTTATATATCTGAGTCCCCATTTCAAAGCAATCCAGTGATCACTTCCTAGATTTGACATGAACCTACTCAACAAAGATATTGCAAAAGCTAAATCTGGTCTGGTGCTAATCATTGCATACATTACTGATCCTATCACATTTGAGTAAGGGATAGTCTCCATTTGCATGGTTTCAGCAGAACTCTTAGGACATTGTGACTTAGACAGTATAAAATGGTTAGCCAGTGGCATTGTCTCATGCTTGCAATTAGACATTCCAAATTTAGAGACTAATTTCTGCAGATATGGTGTTTGGTGAACTTTTAGGGTACTCTTATTTCTGTATACCAAGTATTTTCTTTCCCACTCCTAGGTCTTTCATATCAAATTCGGAACTGAGTCTAGCTTTTATTTTAGTTATCTTTGATTTTGATTTACTAATCAGGAACATATCATCTATATAAAGCAGCAAGTAAATAGGCATGGCATCTTTCAGGGCAAAGTAAAAACAGTTATCATATTTGCGCCTAGTGAATCCTAGGTTAAGTATAAAGGTATCAAACCTTTTATACCACTGTCTGGGTGACTGTTTAAGTCCATACAAGGACTTATGCAGTCTGCATACATGGTCTGGTCTTAGATTGTCTACAAAGCCTACTGGTTGGGCCATGAAGATTTGCTCTTTTAAATCCCCATGAAGGAAGGCGGTTTTTACATCAAGTTGCTCTGACTCTAGGTCTTGGTGAGCTACAACCGACAGCATCATCCTAATGGTTTTATATTTTACTACGGGAGAGAAAACTTCATTAAAGTCTACACCCTCCCTTTGGGTGAATCCTTTGACCACCAATCTAGCTTTGTATCTAGGTGGTTCATTTGTTACTACACCTTCCTTAATCTTATACAACCATTTACACTGAATAATTTTTTGATTTTTAGGTTTAGGAACAAGGGACCAAGTCCTATTTACCTTTAGGGAATTCAATTCCTCTGTCATTGCTTGCCACCATTTGTGCTTGTCCTTTGAAATAAATGCTTCTGAGTATGACTCTGGTTCTGTCCTCAGTACTTCAGTTCCTGCCACTAGGGCTATATAGATCAGCTCTGCATATGAGTACTTTGCTGGAGGCCTAATTTCTCTTCTAGTCCTGTCCCTTGCTAGTTGGTATTCCTGCAGCTCCTCTAGCAAGGGATCTTGGGCCTCTTCTGTTTCACCTTCATGTTGGTTAGGTCCATCAGGTGTTGTTGCTTCTTCTGGTGCAGGATCATTTTCAGTCTGGGTATCTTTTGGTTTTCTGATGGTTGCCTCCACCTCAATTGGTGTAGTGTATGGTTGACCTGGTTGGGTTACATTATTGCTTGGAGAACCTACATCAATGTTATTAAACTTGCAGGGGAAATCCCCTTCATTACAGATTACATCTTTGCTAATAATGATCTTTACCCTTGGTGCAATTCTATCGCACAACCTATAACCTTTAGTACCCTCTTGATATCCTAAAAGTGTACACTTTATGGACATGGGCTCTAGTTTTCCATCACTTGTATGTGCATATGTAGCACATCCAAACACTCTTAGATGACTTAGATTTAAGTCCCTCCCTGACCATTTGGACTCAGGACAGTTGAATCCTATGGAGTTGTTTGGGCTTCTGTTTATTAAGTAGGCAGCAGTGGTCAATGCTTCTCCCCAAAAGGTTTTTGGAAGGCCTGAAGTGAACAGTAGACGCCTGAAGTGAACAGTAGACACCTGAGTTTCTCTAACAAGGTTCTGTTCATTCTCTCTGCAACTCCATTTTGTTGAGGGGTTTTCCTAACTGTCCTATGCCTTAAGATACCTTAATCCCTACAGTAGTTATCAAATTCCATATTGCAAAACTCCAGTCCATTGTCTGTTCTTAAGGCTTTCACTCTTCTGTCTATTTGATTTTCCACTAGTGTTTTCCAGTCTTTGAACTTAGACAATGTCTTATCTTTGGACTTCAGTAGGTATACCCAAACTTTCCTACTGAAGTCATCAACAATGGAGAGGAAGTAGGAATTCCCTCCATGAGATCTAATGCTCTCAGGTCCCCAAAGGTCAGCATGGAGGTAGTCTAAACAATTTTTGGATAGGTGTATGCCTTTAGTGAAACAACCTCTATGTTGTTTTCCTAAAACACAGGTTTCACAGAAGTCTAGGGTTGTTATTTTATCTTTACCAAATAAACCCTGTTGGCTAAGAATGGTCATACCTTTTCACTCATATGCCCTAGTCTTAGATGCCACTTATCAATAGTATTAAGATTGGTGGAGACCAAGGCACTATTCCTTTTCTCAGGGTGATATCTGCCACAAAAAAGGTACAAACCATTTTTCTTCAGCCCCCTTGACACAATATGGTTATTTTTAAACACATTTATACAACCCCTTTCAGCCTTATAGCTACATCCTAATTCATCTAGTGTACCTAGGGATATGAGATTCCTCTTTAGTTCAGGGATGTATCTAACCTTTGATAAAACAATGATTTTTCCATCATCCAACCTTAGGGTTATATTACCTAGTCTTAACACTCTGCAAGTGTTGTTATTGCCCATGTAAACAGTTTCATATTCACCACCCCTAAAGTCCTGGAACCAATCTCTATTAGGACTCATGTGGAAAGAGCATCCAGAGTCTAACACCCAGTCATGTGTTTGATCTGTCCTAGACACAGTGAGTACTTATGGATCAGTAACATCATTATCAACACAGGCCACATTACTCTCAGTGTTCACGGATTTTTGTTTTCTAATCCAATCATAACAATTCTTTTTTAAATGACCAAACTTATTACAGTGAAAACACTTCGTAGTCTCCCCTTTCTTGTTAGTCCATTTTCCTTTCGTTTTAGTCTTAGACCACGTGTTTCTTTGCATGTCATTAGAGGAACTTCCTAGATCAGTTTTACCCTTCACAAATAGATTATTCCCACTTCTTTTCTGAACCTTCAACTCGAACTCCCTAGCCTTTAGTCCTGATACTATGAGATCTACACTAGGGATAGTACCAGAGTACTGTAAAGCATTCTTGACTACCTGGCAGTCCTCTGTCAATGAGTTTAGCAAAATCATTGCCAACCTCGTGTCTCATAATTCTTGGTCAGTGCCCTTTAGGATTATAATCATTTTCAAGAATTTATCAATATTATCTTCTATTGACTTACTACTGTCCATTCTGTATGAAAATAGTGCACCTTTTAAGAAAGCAAGATTTCGTGCAGTTTATAAAGCATACAGAGTTTCGAGTTTACTCCAGAGTGCGATTGGAGCCTCCAATCCGTCCACTTTTGTCAGCACGTTGTCTACCAAATTCATCACGATCAAGTTATATGCCTCCTCGTCTATTTCTGCTTTCTCTTTAACTTGTCCGCTGGCCACTTTTCTTCATCCTTTTCTAATGCAATCCCTACTTTATTATGTGAAAGTAGGGCCTTCATTTTCTTCTTCCAAGAATTGAAGTCTATCTTCCCATCGTACTGGGAGATCTCCATACAAGTTGAACTCATGGTGCTCATAATCAGAAATCGGTCTTGATTCTTGATTGTTACTGGTTTGAACCTATAGTCTCCTAAGAACCTTAGAACTCGAAATTTTAGAAAACCCCCAATTTCATTGAAACCCTGGAATTCTAATTTCCTTAGATTCGGATCTCGAATTTACTTTGGGCTATAAGGTAACAGGCTCTGATACCACTGTTGTAATAACACTCTCACAAACCTAATTTAGAACCAATAGAACAAGCATCCACAAAAGATCAAACACCACAATTTTTACCATGGTTCACCTTTCCAAGAATGAGAAGGCTACGTCCACGTTGAGCTCTGGAAACAGACGAAGCTCACTGCACTAATTTATGAACCAGATTACAGATTACAAATGCTAGATCAAACAATCCAAGAAAACCCGAAATCACCCTATCTAGTAACAAAGAACCTAGGAAACTAACACTCAGATTCCTAGCCCTAAGAGAGACAATCCCTCTCTATCAGAATGACAAACCCAATCACTCAACAAGTTACACAGATTCAAGATTTCAAAACAGGAAGATGAACCCTAGCAGAGCAAAACCTAATGCACAGTATATCAATCGAAAAAACCCTTATCGAAGACTGAAGAACCATTTGCTTATATATCGTTGACCAAGATGGACCGAACTCTACCGTTGGATCTCATGAAGATTGATGGTCCAGATTTATTCCTGAAACGACAACGTATTAGTTTAAGTAAGACAGCATCATTTCAGTCTTCACATTTACAATAGAATTAGGAACACCAATGATCGATGGCACATATAGAATAACACCATATCTGCAAAATAAAATATTCATTCAAGTTTACCTTATAAAGATATTAAGATTCCTCTCAAACATATATAAAACATTACATTGCAAAATCAACCTCTTCCTAACAGGAAATTCGCTAGATCTAAACAAATTAAAAATCTTTTAAAAGTGAGCTATAAACATATACATTATGCAAATTAAACGGAAAGAAAAGAACTGCTTACATTTATTGAGAGGCTAGAGAGTCATTGGAACGACAATAATTTGGAAAAGCTAAGAGCGACTTAGTAGTGTTATCATCATTCAAAGTGAAAGTCCCCGGATCGTGTTCAGCGTGATCAAAATCAACCTCCATGAGAAGTCTTTGAGCTAAATAAGCACAAACCCGTTCCTAAGAGTATCCACTAGAGTGTGGAAGAGGAGATCTGGAAACCTAAGGCAAAAACAAATAGTAGAAGATGAAGAAACTACATGATTTCATTTTCATGATTCATAAAAAAGTAATATTATTAGGTTATCTTAATACGAAACTTATCATGTATGGTATTATTTTTAGAAAAATGTTACGGACAGTGATGCTTTGCACTGAATTTTTACACTGATGGATGTGTCCATTGAATCAGACAAGCCACGTATCACGTTAATAAATATTCCATGAATGAATGGTCGTCCATCAAATATGGACGATCGTCTATTATTATTAGACGCCCGTTCATTTGAAATGGATTGTCGTTCATATTATATGGACGGTCGTCCACCTAGAATGGACGCTCGTTTAGAGTTTAAACTAAAAAAACTTAGCCTAAATTGTTTATGGACGCCCGTCCTCTTATGAGAACGACTGTCCATAATTATGGACTCCCGTCCATATATTATGGACGATCGTCCATATTATATGGATGGGCATCCATATAATTTCAGATGAAATATTTATTTTTAAAGTATAAAATTTTTAAATGAAATAAAAGAAAAAAAATTGATTTTAAGTAAAAGTATGGACGCCAGTCCACTCATTTGGATGACAGTCATCCAAATGAGTGGACTGGCTTCCATTCTCAAATTTTCTTTTTAATTTTCAATTTTTTTTTTCATTTATAAAGAAAAGGCAAGAGAGAAATGAAAACTGGTGTCCATTCTCAATTTTTTTTTTCATTTATAAACAAAATGCAAGAGAAAAATGAAACTTGTTTTGGGAGGCCTAAATTTTTAAACATTCTAATTGAAAATTTTAAAGAAATTTTTTTATTAAACTAAAATTTGGGCCTCCCAAATTGAATGTAAATTTTTTAAAATTAAACAATGAACAGACGTCCATCTAAAAGGGACGCTTGTCCATTGAATGTAAAATTTTTTGGAAGGGCATCCATCTTAATGTACGTCCGTCAATAGTAAATAGACTCCCATCCATATAAGATGGACGGACGTTCATTATTTTTCTTTTAAAATTTTTTGGATAGGCCCGTCCATAATAAATGAACACCTGTCCATACAATATGAACGGGAGTCCATTAAATATGGGCGGACGTCCATAAATATTGGATAGCCGTTCATTCACAAAAGACTACAACGTGGTCGCGTCTGACTGGTTGCCATGTCCTTTAGTACAAAAATTCCGTGTAAAATTTTGGTGTATGTAGCATTACTCTTATTTTAAAAAAAATAGAGCCTTAATGTAACAAATTGTTGACCATCCTCAGCAAATCAATTGCAAAGCCATACAGTAGATGGCAAATTTGTATTAAGGGTGATATTTTGGATTTGATTTGGAGGAACCACCTCTAGTTTTTGCCATCCAGTCATTAAACAAGTAAATTCTCATTAATTGCTATAATATGAGTCCAGGAGAGAATTTTTCATATAATTGATGTATGGTATAATCAATCAATCAATCAATCAATCAATTAATCAATCAATCAATATATATATAGTACTAGATACATCTTCTGGTGCATACAAGCTATGGATACAAATATATAGTATTGGAGTGTAGTATTATTATCTAAGCATGACCTCATATTACATTGTTTATCTTACTTTTAGTGAAAATTTATAAACATTGAAATTACTTAAATCACCATCAAACATTTCAGTTTGTTTTATCAAACCAATAATTATTGGTACATTAGGGTGGAAGAGAATGAAAATAATCTTTGTAATATAAAGGCTCCGTTTGGTTCATTATTGGGTAGTTTTTAGAATAATCTTTAAAAAAAAGTTAAATTGGGTGGGTATTATGATGTAAAATTTTAAAAATTAACATAAATACCCCTTATATTTATTTATTTACCAAACAACCCCAAATATAATATTCAAAATTAACAAAACACCCCCAATCCACTCATAAATAAGGACAGCCGGCCACCACCACCAAAGAGTGGCCGGAGTTGCCGTATCGGCGTATGACAGACTCAATATTGCTGGTCGTGCGCTGATATGGCCTTTTCCGGCTAGATCTGCAGCTAGATCTAGCCGCATTTGGTCGTCAACGACGGCCAAAGATACGGCCGTCGTTGATGGTCAATGACGACCATGTGTTGGCCGTCGTTGACTACTGGCTACGGCCAAAGATCTGGCCGTCCAGATCTTTGGCCTTAGATCTGACCTTTTCCGGCTAGATCCATCGTGGATCTAGCCGGAAAAGGCTAGATCAGCGCACTACCGACTAGATTCAGCCGGTAGTATTACATTATACCAGATTCCGGCCATTTTCTGGCGATGGTGGCCAGAATCTGGTAAATATGGGTTGCTGAGGTTTTTTTTACAATTTCTAAAAAGATATATAGGGGTATTTAATTAAATTAACAAATTTAGGGGGTTAAAAAAGTTGAATAATATTGTGAGTTTTTGTAATTTTACTGTTTAACTTTATTGGGAATACTAATAATAGTATTCCCAAATGTGAGCCTAACGAAGCCAAAATAATTTGAAATGTATCGATAAAAATAGATAAAAGGATCCATTTAATCACTATATAGCTCTAATTACAGCCAAGTAAACATTCGAGATAATATAAGAGAGTTTAATATTTTATCAAGAATAAAATTTAATATTGTAATTGGAATTAATAATACAATCACAATCATAGTTGGTGTCATCTCTTAGACTCATCATTTTTTACTTGTTTTGTTTCCTCTAAACATGTTAAAAAAATATTTATATTTTTTCGATAAAAATTCAATTTTTATATGTGCCACATAACTCTTTTAATTAATAAGGTAACAACTCTTCAAATCACGGGTCAAATTCTCAAAGATAATTTTCTTTCAAATATTAAATGTCAAAGTTGCGGAGAAATTAAAGCAGGAAGCCATTTTCCTCTACCCAATTATGAGAATTTGAGTCATCTGACATAGTCTTAAAAAGATAATGTGGACAAAGCTATGTACTAATCCCCACTTGTTTATTATCAACAATTAAATTGAGCGTTAGAACTTGAGATCGTTTACTTTTATCTTCAATGTTTTGATTAGCAAGGAGATTGGTCTAATCTAACCGTTTTGAATAACTGAAGGCCTTGCCAGTAGCTTTGGAACACTTAAAATGGCAGGATTACCTGTGGGAAAATCATTGTCAATGGAACTAAAAGAGCAGCTAGTAATAGTGCCAGCTGCAGGATTTCCTTCCTTTACTTCTGCTGCGTTTAATCAAAACACAAAACAAATACAGTTCACTATTGAACATGACAAATTACTACAGATTTTACATTTCAAGCATTGAGTGTGGATAGCAATTTCAAAGGGACTTTGATCTAGTAAGCCTATAAGACCTAAACAACCAAGAGATGCTTATCATAGATTCTGCGTAAGTTTATATGAGTTGATACTTCTTGGTGTCATCTTTGTAAAGGAAGAGGAAAAAAAAAAAAAAAAGGTGATAGAAAGAGTTCCATAGTTTTCAAAACGTATATCAAATGAATAAGAGATAAAACGAGTACGTCCTTTCAGTTTCGTAATTGCTTTAAGTTGAAGAACAAAAAGTGGAAGTGTCGCGCTCCGAATCAAAAGAGTAGTCACAACTATGGAAGCCCACCTGATAAAATTAATAATCGATACACATATACAAAAGAGAAAAAAAAAAAAATCCATGGCATCTCATAAAGACCTTGCTAGGACTGTAAACTAAATAAGAAAATATGACAGATTCCATTTTCAAACAGCATATTCTTTAGCTATAAATTTATTTTATTAAAGAAGAAAAATCCAACATATTCCACATTAACATTAAACTAGCTCAGATTATCATTGGTCACAAGAACATAAGTCATACATTAAATAATTATTTAAAAAGTATTAACATTCTTAGGGCATCTCCCAACCCAACAGCATTTTGATGTAAAACACCAAAATAGTATGAAAATTTTGCTCCAACCCAACACTAAAAATCACATCAAATTGATGTGAATGAATAGTATCGCATCAAATTTGGTGCAATACTATTCATCCACACCAATTTAGTGTGATACCATTTATCTATTACAAAACATATTTTATTTCCTTATTTTTGTTCTTTAATTTTTTTAATTTGTATTTGTGTTAATTTGATTAATATTTATAATAATAAATTCATAATAATTATATAATTCAAAAAATGATGAAAAATTAAAAACAAAACTTCATTCAATGCAAATATTAAACTACAATAACTCAAAATAAATTAACACTAATTTAAAAACACTAAAATAAAAAAAAAAATAACATAAACTAAAATAATAATTTAGTATTCCGATAGATTAGTTACAGATCCTCTAGGTCATCAAAATATTGGAAAGAATTAGAGCTATTTTGATATCCTTAACCTTGTTGTTGAACTCTTTTTTTCATAATTCTTGAAAATTTTCCTACCCGACATAGACAAATCGAATATACAAAGGCTTACCATACTCTTCAAAATACATTAATTGATCATTTATGAGAAGAATATATTAATTTGAAAAACTAGATTACTATCATTATGGAATTTTACTTTTGTGCGTGTGTTTTTTTATTTTATTTTTGGCATTTATATTAGATGTAATTTTTTTATATTAATTGTAATGTTTATTTGATTAAATAAATGTTTAATTTTATTAAATTAGTATAATTTTTAAAGTTATTATTATTTAATAAAAATATCATTCCCAATATTTAATTAATATATACAAAAATAATGAGTAAAATAAATTAATTTTTAAATATTACCATAAAAGTTATTATTATTTAATAAAAATATCATTCCCAATATTTAATTAATATATACAAAAATAATTAATAAAATTAATTAATTATTGATTATTAATAGAAAGAAAATATACTAAAGAATATTCTTTTCGGTATAATATTTGGTGCAATGGGTTGGAATGCAATAGTAAAATATATTAAAAATCACACTAATTTAGTGTGAAAGTTGCACCAATTTAATAGTTGTGGTTGGAGTCTTGGAGATGGTCTTAGGGCATCTCTAACCCAACATCATTTTGGTGTAAAACACTAAAATGGTGTGAATGAATAGTATCACACCAAATTAGTGTAACACTATTCATCCGCATCAATTTGGTGTGATACTATTCATCAACTACAAAATATATTTTATTTCCTTATTTTCCTTCTTTAATTTTTTTAATTTATATTTAAGTTAATTTGATTATTATTTACATTAATATTTATAATAATAAATTTATAATAATTATATAATTAAAAAAATGATGAAAAATTAAAAACAAAACTTCATTTTATGCAAATATTAAACTATAATAACTCAAAATAAATTAACACTAATTTAACAATACTAAAATTAAAAGAAAATATAACATAAATTAAAATAACAATATGAAATTTTACTTTTGTATTGTTATTGTTTTTATTTTTTGTGCCATTTTATATTAGATGTAATTATTTCTATATTAAATATAATGCTTATTTGATTAAATAAATGCTTAATTTTATTAAATTAGTATAATTTTCAAAGTTATTATTATGTAATAAAAATATCATCCCAATATTTAATTAATATATATAAAAATAATTAGTGAAATAAATTAATTATTGATTATTAATAGAAAGAAAAAAAAAGAATATTTTTTTTGGTATAATATTTTATTAAGGCTTTAAAAATCTGACCGGTTTAACAGATTCGATCGGAAACCGATGGCTTAGCCAGGACGGCCAGGGTAGAAAAACTGGGAACGAGAATTAACCCATCTTAACCTGCGGTTGGACCGGTTTGACTGCAGCGACCCACTGGTCCAACCGGTTTTGTCAACTCAAATTCCTAAGTTCTGAGATTCAAATCCCTTTTACAATTTTCAATTAAAGACATGAGGCTAACCAACCTAAAAAAATAACACTAATCAACAAAGCCACTAGAAGAAGAGAGAATCCAACTCGAAGAAGAGGAGAAAAAACAAGTGAGAGGAGTTGAAACCCTAGGCCGTTGTTGCTGCGGTGGCGATGGTGGTGGAGAATGGTGGAGGTGCATATAACAGCGGCGACACATAGCTAATAAGAGAGAAGAAAATGAGGATTTTGTCAAAAGGAAGAGCGAATGTGTTTGTGTGTTTTGGTGTAGAAGGCATGCACCTTTTGATGAGAGGAAAGCTGAAAAATCGAAAGAGCTTTAATAATTAAAACAGAAGAAATGAAAGAGTAAAGAACAACCAAGAGAGTTGGAGAAAGAAGTTATTGAAGCTTTCTCTCTCTACTCTTCTTCGTTCCGGCAATCTTAAGATAGAAGAGATTGAAAATAAATCATTTAATTTAATAAATAAAGAAGGTGTACTTATATTACATCTAATGAGCTTTCATTGAAAATAAAAAATAAATATTAAATGTCAAGAGTGTACTGAATTGTATTTGCTGAAAAACAAATAAAAAGTTGTTTGTTGGTGGAGAGAGGTGAGAGATTCATGAGCTAATGAGACAAAGGAGGAGAAGTTGACAGGAAACATTAATTGGGTGATGAGATAAGAAAATGATGTCATCCATTTAACCCGTCAATTAAGCCGGTTTAACCGATTAATTTGAGACCTAGTCATCTGTTCGGGTCATTGAGGGTTGATTTTTAAAACATTGATATTTAGTGTAATGGATTAAAGATGTGAAATACACCAAAAACTACGCCAATTTGCTGGAAAAATTACTCTAATTTCGTATTTGTGGTTGAAAATGGTCTTAACGTGCATTTCATTCTGAGTATAAACTAAACAAATACAAATAATTCCTTATTAGTTAAAACTGATGAAGTTATGCATTATATCAATAAAGAGTAATACTATATTTATAAATAAATTTTATAAAAATCTTAGTACAAAATGATGTAACAAAATATGAATAAAAAAATTAATTTAATAATTTTGATTTTCCATTTCACTTTCCAATTCATTTTTTTCTACCTCATTTTATATAAAAACCTTTATAAGTATTGTATTATTGATCAATCAAATGTTGCAACGCTACGATAGGTAAGAAAGAATCAGCAGCAGCAACAGCAACTTCATTCACCGCCGGGGCCGGGTTAGCAACCGCTTGTATAGTTGTATCCTTCAAAACCTCTGCCACATCACCCATCGATTTAATGTTCTCTGACGCTTCATGACAGTACTTGACATATACCGATAATAAGCAGAACCCGCACTTGGCGCAAGAACATATCGCGAAATTCTTTTACAGGGGAACAAACCACCGGATCCATATGAATCATTGAAGCTGCTTTCAAAGAACCTTGGCTGAATGAAGTTACGAACTTTTTGCTGAGACAAAGCTTCATCAGGAGTGCTTTGCCGTTTGGTTTATTTGGGAAATTTTTGTGGGTCCAATGTACACATGGAGGAGCAGCAGTGGCAGCACCATCAACCACTACCTGACTACCACGCCCATGGAAAGAAAAGAAATTTCAAAATTGGTTTATCATTAATTGAAATACACAAATATTTGTCACTGTGAACTAATAAAGTGCTAAGCCATAACAATAAATTAAATGTATTAAGTGGGCATGAGTTATCATTCGTCTTTGGAGATTGGATATTCCTATCCCAGCTCAAAGGAGAACAATGGTAGTTAGGTGGACAATGCATTCAGTTTTAAGACCCTCCATGTCATATAAAAAATTATCATAAATCCACAGTTTTAACTCGTGAAGAGTAACATGTTTATTAATTGATTAATTGGGCCTTTGAGCCAATAAAATTTAACTTTTGTGAAAGATGAAGGATCTGATGGAGACTAGAGCCAAACATCCAATGAACAAATAATATTTATTAGAATAATATGAAGTAATGACTAATGTGTAACACAAGGCTTTATTAATTCACCACATAATATTTGTTCTTAATAAAAAAATTAGTCAGCAGATGAAACATCACTATGCGTGGATCCTTATTACTGAACTCCTGGTCTTCTCTTTACGGCCTGCAATAGAAATCGGATTTAAATTACAACCTAGCCATGACACGTCGCGTGCATCTGGTTGAGAAAAATTTGTATTACGAGAAAATATTGTATTACTGAAAAGATAGATTATTAGGGAATTTTTAGAAAAATATGTTTGGTTGATTAAAATAAATTGATGGGTATGCTATAATAATATATTTGGTTGGAAGGATAAATGAGTGTGTATGTTATGTAGATTACTAAATTATCTTCCTTTTTAAATAATAATATAATATTATTTTTATTATTATTTTATCCTATTATTTTTTAAATTATTTCTTTTAACCCTTTATATTTGAAATTTTGCTAAAATAACTCAATCATATAAAACTTTAATTTATAGTAAAATCATCCCTACCCATCTCAAGTCACAGTCGATAACCGGTCACCACCACCAATAGCCATCGTACTGACGCACGATCGGCCAAATCTTTTAACCCCTAATCCATTAAAAAATTAAAAAAGAAAAGACGTTAATTTATAAATTGTTTATTTATGTCACTTCACACTTTTTTTTTTTTTTTTGTTTGCCTTGGTTGGTCACATATTAACTATTAACTAACGTAGTAAAGTATTATGATTTGGTATAGTTAACAAGTAACCGTACAGATATATATTAAAAAAATAATTAATATGAGTTATATATAAAAAATAAAAAAAATCAGTCGGATCTTACCTAGAAAGCACGTCAGTTTTTGACATTAATGTGGATACTAATGTTTCTTGTCCTCGGCCAATGACAGATGCATGTACGCTCAGATGTACTACATTTGACTTAAAAGCGTCTCTCTCCATTTGGGTAATTAATTGCTCACATAGTTTTCTAGTATCGACATGCAAAGGAGTTTAATGGAAACAGATGCTGACCTGAAGATGACAATTCTAATGTTCATCTTATAGTTAATGCAACTTGATACATATGTGTATAGTCAGGATCGTAATTTTTCAAGACTCCAATTTCAATTTTGTTGTTTGTTGAGAAATTTTACACATAAATTTTCTGCAATTTACCCCTTGAACATGTAGAAAATAAATACGCTTATTCTTCCAATAAAAAAATGATGTTATATTAAATAATGGAAGCCTAATTCTTTTTAAAGTACGACGTTTAATTAAATGCTATAACGTAGTTAACAGTCTAGTTAAAGTCTTTCTTTAATAGGGTTAAGATTATCCTCTTATCGATGATTATGTTTTTACAACAAATTTTCATCATTGATCTCCCTTCCTACACACAAAATTTCTACAATTTTGTTGTTTGTTGAGAAATTCTATGCATAAAATTTCTACAAGTTGCCCCTTGATCATCTGAAAAATAAATATGTCTATCTTCCACTATGAAAATATGCTATAACGTAGTTGACACCTCAGTCAAGATCTTTGTCTAATAAGGTGAAGATTATCCTCTTATAGGTGGTTCTGCTTTTACAACAATTTTTCATCACTTACCTCCCTTTCTACACATAAAATTTTTACAATTTTGTTGTTTGTTGAGAAATTCTACACATAAAATTTCTAAAAATTACCCCTTGATCATGTGGACAATAAATATGTATATTCTTCCACTAGGAAAATGTTGTAACGTCGTTGATACCCCAGTCAAGGTCTTTGTCTAATATGGTTAAAATTATCCTCTTATGGGTGATCCTGCTTTTACAACAAATTTTCATCACTGAACTCCATTTCTACTCATAAAATTTCTACAATTTTGTTGTTTGTTGAGAAATTCTACAAATAAAATTTCTACAACTTGCCCCTTGATCATGTGGAAAATAAATATGTCTACTCTTCTACTAGGAAAATACTATAATGTAGTTGACACCTTAATGAATGTCTTTATTTAATATGGTTAAGATTTTCCTCTTATGGGTGGTTATACTTTTACACCAAATTTTTATCATTGATCTCTCTTTCTACACATAAAATTTCTACAATTTTGTTAAGAAATTCTACACATAAAATTTCTACAACTTGCCCTTTGATCATGTCATGTAATTAATAAGGAGGATACTAACAAATTAAATGATGAAAGTCTATAATGGCAGCTTTACTTACTTGGAACAATCGAAACTGGGAGAAATGGCAGGCAGCTTCATAGGAGCTACACATTTTTGTGAATGGCCGCCGATGATAAGGGAATAATCTAACACTATACATGTTTCGGCGGTCTACTCAATGCTCAGACAGATTGTACGTCGAGCTGTCTTGCCATTTGAATACCCTTTCAGGCTATTGACTCCTAAACAACAAGAGTTATGCGATGCCACTTCGGTGCGCAATCCCCATTGCAAACTTGGAAATTGGTGAGCGAATGGTGATGAAAACTAAAATTAGCCAATACATTTTTGTTGATTTATTGGGTGTTTGTTGTAGTTAATTAAGCTTAAATTCATAATCCCTGTAGTTTCATGCTCTTCCATATCTTAAGGATGATAGTTGAGACTTGTGCCTTGAAATATTTTTCTCATTTAATCTTTGCTTCCGTCAGATGAATCCGATGAATATAAAAACCACAAATCAATCATGATTGGAATTAAATATCACCTGTTGTATTTGGTTCTTGTATGTCTTAAAACGAAAATTTAGATCGAGCTTCTAAATCTCCTTATTTCAACTTCATTTGACTTTTTATTTTTCCTTTAATTTTGTTCTTTTTACATACTGTAAAATTCATTGACACATAATTTGTTCTCCTTGTATCACACACCATAAAATTCAATGACACAGAAATATACTTTCCATGAGTTCACAATGATATTGAACATATAGAAACTAAATCTCAATTAAATAATATAACTTCATTTACACAAAATGATAAATGGAAACTTTGGTCTAAGGTGATAATTCTGTTCATGAATGGGAAGATATTAAGGTAGAAGATGGGGTTCCAAATGAACGCGAAGATGTTCAGGTAGAATAGGGTTTTTATTCAAAATGAGGTGATTGTATAGAAAGAACGAAACAAATACAATCTAGAGGAGGGAACACCATTTCAGTCCAAATGAACAACTTGGACAGGCCCAAGTGCTCATCAAAAGCCGAGAGACATAAGCATATACAATTTTTCACAATCAATGCCCATAACAAAAACCAGGCCTTGGCAAAAGAAAGTCAAACAGCTGTACAAGTATCAAGCCCAAAAGAATCCTCCACGTTCAGCCCATAGTTAAGGAGAAGCCCACCTCCACAAATTGGTCCAGCCGAGAATCCAAGACTGACCCAAATTAAAGAGCTGCTCCATGAAGGCCCATAACTCTTTTTGCTTCTTCAGCATTAAAAGCCCATAGTAGTCCAGCCGAAATAAAAGATGAGGGCCTGTGACCGAGACCCAATCCAGGAGCCCAAAACCCTCTCCTTACAAAATCTGCTTTTAGGACAAAACCAACCCAGGCCCAGCACCTACTAGGCATTTCACGGAAACATCTGGGGCAGAGGGCTGGTTGAGTTGAGTCTGCTAATATTCCAAGAGTCTATATATTAATCATTGGAAAGGACTCTCCAAACCTCCTTCTGGGTCAGTTTCTTCCCTTGGTTCCATTGACCCAGCTCCCTCTTTGTTAAAGCCCATCATCGAGTTAGAATCATAGTCAACGTCTGTGTCCCCTATCTGAGATCACCTTACTGAGATCACCACCAACACAAATCAATACAGACAACAAGATTTTAAAAGAAATCAAGAATCTATTTGAAATTAGGAATCAACACCACTCTTGCGTTTACAGTCGCCGTTAACCATCGAGTCACCTTGGTTACAGCTTTTCTCCATCTGAAACCTTCTCCATGGCCATTTAAATCATTGAAGAAATAACGTCAAAAACTGCATTTGACAGGAAATAATATAGACGATGAGGAGAGATGTGAAAGAAAGAGATTGAAATGGCCAAACAGGTTTTTGTCAATTTTATTGAAGCTCCATGGAGACCCCATCGTCAACAAGACGAGTCACCAGGTCACAAACTTTGGCCTTGGCTGCTTCGGCTTCTAACAACAATGATCCCAGTGAGTGATTCGTTCACAGTTCTCAGGTGTGACCTTGCCATAGCTCACAATGGCTGCATGATGACTTATCTAGAATTATTTCTATCATAAACTACAACATTCTACATAGTGACATTTTAAACTTTGTACCAGTATGAGTATTAATCACAAAAGTCTACATACAGTAAATACACACTAATTACCTCTCACGGTCACCCTCGGCAAACCCTTTAGTCACTAGCTTAGCTCTGTCCCGAAGGTTTTTTGTTTGAGTCTTACGAGAAGTATTTACCACATTTGTATAATTACCTTAGTCTATTGGATTTATAGGATGTTCCGTGATCCTAAAGATTAAGCAGGCTCTAATGTGGACTTGGATACCTTAAAAAAATAAAAGAAAAAAATACACACTAATTCACAAACAATAATTTAGAAAGAAATCTAAGTAATATAACTCCATTACAAAAGAGACAAACTGAATTTGGATGACTAATAAGTAAGCCTGCACTTAAAAAAAAAAATCACAAAATCCATTGACTAGCCAAGTTCAGCCTTGCAATGAGTGACATTCTTCAACTCCGCCTTCCAATGAGTGACAAAATATATTAAAAATAATAGTTTTGTGTCCGCAAGGCATTACTGCACTTCAAATTCTCTCCAAATTAAAGCTTGAAAAATGTGAAAAGCGTTCGGAACCTGATGGTCTCAATTGCACCACCAAGACTGTCCTTAACATGGATGTCGGTTCCTAGCGGCTCGATAACTGATTTCATCTCCTTTTTCTTCCTCAATTTTTGAAGTTTATTTTTTATTTTTTATTTTTTATTTTTTGCTGTGATTATGTTCAGTGTTGGCTAAATTTGATTTCTGATTTTCTTTTTAAGGGTGGAAAAAACTGGTTAATCAAACCGATTTGGGCATTTTTCGAATCGAACTGGAAAACCGGTTCAAGCTGAATTCTAAATCGAAGCAGAATCAAATTAGTACTTGAACTGGTTTTAAACAGGTTAACCAGTTTAGAACTGGTTTTTAAATAAAATAAAAAAATTATTTTCTATTTTTTCCTTTCTTCAAATTTATTGAGATCAAATCAATAATCAATAATGCTACGGACACCGGGATTCTATACCGAAATCTTACATCGGCCTACGTGCCCCGTGACTCACACCAAACACGTTTCACGTTCACATTTTTTTTTCTAGTGAACGGTCATTCATCAACTATGCACGGCCTTTCACTTACATGGACTCTCGTCCATATTATATGGACGGACGTCTCCATTTAAAGGACGTTCGATTATCAGTAAATGGAATAAAAAATATAAACAAAAATTAGGGACGACCGTTCATAGGTTATGGATAGCCGTCCCTAAAGATTGGACGGGCATTCATATGTTAATGGATGTCTGTCCATTAACAATCGTTTTTAAAAATTAAAAAACATTTAGGGACGGCCGTCCCTTAATTTTGGACGGGCGCCCGCAAACAAGGGATGCCCGTCCATAATGTAAATATAAAAATAAAAATAAAAAACTTCAGACGCCCGTCCATAACTTGTGGACGGGCGTCCGTAATTAATGGACGCCTATCCCTTATTGTGGTTTTAAAAAATTAAATAAAAACTTTGGACGCTCGTCCATAAATTGTGGACGGGCGTCGGTAACGTGTGGACGGGCGTCCGTAAGGAATGTAGGGGTGGGGTAATCCGGTTTATCCAAACCGAAAACTGAACCGGTTTTTCGATTTGGAGAAAATCCAAACCGAAAACCGGACCGATTTCGGTTAAAAACCAAATGTAAACCGAACCGAATTTTCGGTTCGGTTACCAGTTAACCGGTTTTCAAATCAGTTTTCAAATTATCCTTTAATTTACCAGAAACCCAAATACTACCTGATTTAAACAACCACCATTAATCCATTATAACAAACTAACAAATAACCCCAACGAGAAAAACACAATAATCAATTAACCAGAAACCACCCAAATACCACCTGATTTAAACTACAACCATTATAACAAAACAAACAAAAACTTCAGCACAAATAACATGGCATATAACTTATTCTGAAGCTTCTTGTCCATATACCTGAATCAATTCAGAATTCAAAAACACAATCATGGTCGTGAACTAAACAAGAAATTTAAATCAACGATGAAATAAAACATAACAAACTGTCTTCAAATCAAAGAGTTCAACAAAACAAACAAACAAAGTTCAAATCAAGAGTCTGCTCGCGATGGGTCTGCTCAGTGCTCACGGTGGAGTCTCTTCAGGGTGGGTCTGCTCAAGCCTCACGGTGGAGTCTGTTCACGGTGGCTTGACTGGAGAGTGATCTGTGGACTGTGAACGTGAAGCTCGCTAGATCGGAGCTTGGAGAGAAGAGTTTGTTCACAGTGGGACAATGGCGTGACTGCCTGACTGGAGAGTGGAGTCTGCTGGAGTGCTGGGTGCTGGGTGCTGGCGAATGACAAACGTAGCTCACGGTGTGGATGGAGTAGCTCACGGTGATTGGACAGTGGATGGAGTCAGCTCTGCTCAGTAGCTCACGGTGGGAAACTAACGAACTGTGGATGGAGTGGACTATGGATGGAATCATGGTGGTCGGTGTGGAAGACTGGAACTACCGACGAACTGGAGTTTGGAACTTTGGAAGACTGGAAGTGACGAACAAACGATTGAGGATTGACAAAGTGGTATTGTAAAGATTTGAAATTTTTTCACATTTGGAGAATGGAGGCAGAGAAAGACGAAAGCGTGATTGCGTGAGGACTGATGACTGAGGAGTTAAAAAAAATTTCAGCTTTTATATTTAGGGTTAAACCGGTTTAAAAACCGGTTTGAATTTGTTTTTAAATCGAAAACCGAACCGGTTTTTCGGTTTTTTGAATTCCCCAAACCGAAAACTGAACCAGTTTGTAAAAAAACCTAATTTTCGATTCGGTTTAATTTTCGGATTTTTAATCACAGCCTTAAAGGAATGGACGCTCATCCCTTATGTATGGGCGCCTGTCCATAAGTAATGGACGACCATCCCTAACCTATGAATGACCGTCCTTTAGTTTTGGACGGGCGTCCGTACTGAAATTAAAAGAAAAATTAAAAATATATTAGGTTAAAAAATTTTGGGGGAAGTTTTTAAAATCAAAACACAGCCGCGGTCTTCTTCTTCGTCTTCATTCCCCATCTGCGCTCTTGTTCTTCGTCTTCCTCATCTGCGCTCTTCTTCTTCTTGGAAGTTCTCATCTGTCGCGCTCTTCTTCTTCATCGAAGATCCTCATCTGTTGTGGTGATTCTTCAAGTTCCTCATCTGCCATTGATAATTAGTCACTTTGGTTTCTCAATTTTATTTTATTTTATTTTATTTTATTTATTTTTTTTTTTTTTGTTGGATGAATGTGTTGGATTTGAAATTTGTGTTGAATGGAATTGAGTTGATAAAGACAAATCCAGTCAATTTGGTGGGACTAGTTTGTGTGATTGATAAATAGAAGTGTTCTGTTTTGAGTGTTTTTGGCTTGGAAAAAGCTTTCATTTTTGTTGGTTGTGTGATTTGCACTCTTTGAAGGCCATTTGTATAGGCTCTTATGAATGGTGCACATTAGTGGCAATTTGGTTCCTTTACCTGTAGTTTTTAATTTTAAATAAAGTACATATTTTAAGAGATTCAATTTTTAAAGGAAGAATATTAGTGGAAATTTGAAAGTGTATTTTAAATACTTCGAATGCTCTGACTTATGCCTCATTCTAGTTTATTTTAAATGCTGAGAATTTAAGAATTACAACGAAAGGAAAATTGATATATACATTGCTTCAATTGCAAATCTATGGTCATATGTCTTCTTGCATTTTTTTTTTTAATAAGAATTTCATGTGGCAAATTGTTGTGTTTCAAGTTCTGTAGCCAATTAGATCTAGGTTGGTGCATGCACTCAATAAGTTGAAGCTTGTAAATAGATTAGTTCCATAAAATTAAGTTGGTCCTAATGTTGATGAACCCTTTCTTACATCTAGTTGTTTCCTATAAAAAAATAAAATAAAATAGAAAGAACCCTGTCTTGCGTCTCCCCTATATCCAGTGGACTTTTCCTAATGTCTTAACTACCTTTTTCAACGTCTAGCACACCTATTGTCTGATATATATAAACACAAAATGGTCTCCAAAGGTCTTTGCAGTTAGAGTAATTTCTTGTGGTAAAAAGCTTGAGAAAAGTTACAAGACCTAGTCAACTTATACAACCAAAGAAATCCAAGCCGATTCT
The DNA here is from genome assembly GCF_008641045.1 of Pistacia vera. Lineage (NCBI taxonomy): Eukaryota > Viridiplantae > Streptophyta > Magnoliopsida > Sapindales > Anacardiaceae > Pistacia > Pistacia vera. The sequence continues at coordinate 221,968 of NW_022196547.1, read as the reverse complement.
GGAAAGCCTAGCGAGTAAAGGATCATGGGCACAGTAAATGATTAAGAGCCATGAAATGGAAAACTTGGAGTGATATGTTGGAATCAAATGGAAGACTCCTTATAAGCACTAAAAGTGTATCATTCAAATATGGTGGCATATGAAGTTTTAATTTTTAAAGTAGTTAAAGAATGCGAACAAGACAACATCAAGTTAATAAAATTTAATCAATGAGATTGATTAAAGTATTAACTCTTATGTCATTTGTCCATAATTTCACAAATGGTTAATAGCTTTGTTGCAAGTAGAGTTTATGCTCAATTTTTTCCCTTCATAAGCTATCAGTCCATTGTAATAGACAGTCTTAGAATGCATATGAAAGTGTATTGGTGCTGTTCCATTTTAGTTGTTGCCATCATTTCCTGCACATGTTTGGAGGTTTTATATGTAAACATTATTGGTGGTCAGACCACAATCCTAATGTGGTCTGTTTATATCTTTTCTCTCTAGATGGAATCATGATGTTGGCATCCTATTGAATGAATTCATGATTATGTATTAAATATTGCAATATTAGCATTTGAAATGATATTAATGCTAAAAGCTAAGAGGATTTAAGGAAATTTTATAGTTCTATATTGTTATGATAAATATAATAAAAGAACAATTATGTGGTATGCAGGCCACCACCAATTATATCAATTATTGGTATCTTGTTAGAATTGATGTGGTGGCATCGCATCTGTATGTAATTTCATTTCTGAGAAAATCTTTTACAGAAGCTACGAAAAATGATGGCCTTATTCAAAGCTGAGCCTTATCTCTTTAATTTAATCCAATTTATGCGCATATGTTATCTGTTGGTTTATTAGGTATCCATATATGTATTAGCATTCCTTTTCTGCAACTTTTTTTTTTGTTTTTTTTTTTGTTTTCCACATTATATGTGATGAGATAGTTAGCGCATTTTGTTTTTGACATTGGCTAATGATGTAAAGAAATGGTATGGAAATGATCATAATTGAATTTTGAGGCATAGTTAAGTAAAAAATGTTAGTGATGGATGGGGACATGCTAGTTTATCATCTTGTGTTTAACAAAGATCTGGGAATATGTATAACTTCTATATACTTGGATTCAGTATCTTAAGAATATAGAAATTTGTGGGGGCATGAGATGTGTAAATTTGGCAGTTTATTATTTGGAATTTGTCATTTATATTTTGGGCAATACTTTGAAAGCTAATTGACAATCTGTTTAGGTTTGGTAGATTATGATGATGAATTTTTTATGTATACAGGTTTTAGAAGAAAGCAGAAAATGGTGAGAGCAAAAAATACAACCATTCCTCATGAAGGCACATCATCATCTGCAATCCAATTTTGAGACTTGCGACATAAAAAACAATACAAGGACGTGTCGAAAAGAGATATTTGCCTTGGAAGAAGTTTGTATTTAGGACTTCTAACAAGTTTAGGTTTAGGTGATGAAATGAATGGTTAGATTAATAATTTGAAATGGGACCAGTTGGTTAGTATTAGATATGATGGATATAAGCATTTGATCTATGAGTTTTTTGGTAGTTTGGAATTTGTGGAGACAGATACTGATGAGTTTCTGGCGTATACAATGTTTTTTAGATTAAAGAATCAGAACTTTGTAGTGAGACCACAAGATTTAACAATCTGGATAAGATTTGATTTTGAAGGTTTGGAAAATGTATCTAGAATCTAGGATTCCAAACAAGCTTGGATTGATGTTTCCGGGATAGGGACTTACCATCCACATAAGTGTAAATCTTCAAAGTTAAAGAATCCTGCTATGAGAGTATTTCACAGATATCTGACTTACACATTTAATGGTAGGAAAGAGACAAATGGAAATGTGACGGTTAAAGATTTAATATTCATGGAAGCAACAGTAGCAGGGAGGCACGTTAATTCAGTGAAGTTATTGATTAAGAAGTTGGGAGATATTCAAGCAGAAAAAGGAGAAATATATTGGGGGATGCTTGTTATGTTAATATGTGAGAAGTTGGGTATTGAGATCACCCCTAATGATGCAGTAAATAAGATTAAGTTTTCTGCAAATAATGCATTGGGGGATGTGACATTGAATAAAATGGGTTTGATTAAAAAGAATATGACAAAAGAATGGTTTGTGATTAGGGATGAAATGGAGGGAGATACAACGGTTCAGGAAGGTTTCAGTGTTCCAGAAGGGGTTAATGAAGGACAAGTCTAGAAAAAAAATTCCTCGTTCTATAGTTGATGAATGGCCGGAATCTTCTACATTCTCAGATGATCCAGGTTCAATACTTGTTCTTCTTCTTTTGCACACATAGACTTGTCCTTTATTAACCCCATCTGGAACACTGACACCTTTCTGAACATACAAATTGCTTAATTGTGTCCTTTTCAAGTTAGTTGTAGTTAAACAAGTTCACAAATTATGCATTTATTAGTGTATATGAAGTACACGTTTAAAATCCAAATGCAAAAACACGGAATTTTGTAAACAATATAGAACAATTGTCTGCACGATGAGAGGCGTTTTTCATCTAACAAGACATAAACGAATTTTATTGTAGAGAAATTGTTATAAAAAACAAGGGTCTTTAGGTGCATAATTTTTTACTTTACTTAAATGGCAGACACTATTAGATTGATTGTTTTTTAAAACAAGTCATTAATGAAGTTTAAACAAGAATGTCATTGATTAGATGAGACCGTCAGGTATCTGTTCGGCCAGCATGTGTTTGCTTGTAGTAAACTTCAAATTTCAAATACTAGAAATGATTCACAAAATCATTTGACCAGCCAAGTTCACATTGCAACGAGTAACATTCTTCAACTCTGCCTTACAATGAGTGTCAAAATATATTTTAAAAAAAAAATAGTTTTAATGTTCCAACACCTTCGATTTAATACAAAAAAACTACAAGCATTCAGAACTGAATATTCTGTTAAACTTATTGTTCTTTGAACTCGGGGAAGCTCTGCTCTGCAGATAACTTATTCACCAACACCACCATCCAGACCTCATGGTCCTCATCTACTTTGCCACCATCACTCCACCATCTCCACCTTTACAGCCGTAACAACCACTCTCTCCATCATCCATAAAACAAGAAAACATCTTTGACTGCGATTAAAAGGAACAATCTCAAACAGACCAAGATCCAATATCGGGTCATTTCTTGGTGAACATAATCTGCCATTATCTCTTTGATCCCTCTATATGTATGCCAGGATAAAAATAAGATTGGGAAGATGTAAAAACTATCAGGACTAGAGAGATTTGTAAACCAGAGTGCTCCACCATTATTGAAAGAAGGAACTTTCTCTGCCATGTTTGAAATCTGTCGGGGGAAGGAGGAAGTTACCAGATAACAAGAAAAAANAAGTGCTTCAAGTAATTGGTATCATGGGTGGGGAGGGCCATGCCTAAGTTTTATTGGGAAATCAACTCCCAAGAAAACCCAACCCTACCACCACCAATCAAATAAACAAAAATCTCAAGCATAATATAAATTTAAATAAAACAAAGTCAATTCAATTCAAACCATGAACTACCACAAATCCATTTTTAAAGTCTTGTAGAAAAATATAACTGAGATAAGCTGATCCATCACCCACCTGCACACTTCTTTCTTCTAGAAAAACTTTCTTTTCATCTTCTAATTGATGTTACTCTCTCTTCTTATTGGATGGAGATAGCGATGATAAAGATACAAAATACAACAAATATTACACTTAAATTAAATAATAATAATAATACTTTTATTCATTCTTTTCCCACTCATTGAGACCTCCAATACTTGGCCATTTCAAATCCATTTTTGCAATAGTGATAATCCTCAATGGTTTGATCAATTTCAGCTTGTGAATTCATCACAAATGGTCCATATTGCACCACTGGCTCATTCAATGGCTGCCCTGCTATCAAAACAAACCTCATTGGTTTTGAAGATTTGTTCCAAACAGTTACCCCATCTCCAGGACTTAACACTAACACATTATGAACCGATACTGGCGATGAATTGATTGATCCGAACACGCCTTCGCCTTCTATTACATAAGCAAATGCGTTCCATGATTCTGGAATACTTTGATGTACTTGAGCTCTTGGTTTCAGAGTAAAATCAAGGTACATTGTTGGAGTTCTGGTGTAAACCGGAGATTGAACTCCCATCGATTCTCCTGCTATAACGCGAACTTCTACACCGTCTTTCTCTGCTTGTTTGATGTCGTCACTTCGAAGTTCTTGGTACCTTGGCTCAATCCTGCAACAAATTTTTGGATTTAGTACTTTTGCACTAAGATTAATGAAAAAACAAAACATGAAAATCATTGATTATGGAATTAAATTGCTTAAATTGAGGGGAAAGGTTGCATATCTTAGATGTAAAGGCAAAGGAAACATTGATTGTCATCTGAAATTATCTAAACACATCAAGCAAGAACTTTTTTGACAAATTTGGATTTTCATGAGCATGCCAATTTTGATGACTTTTTTCGGTTGGAGTTTCAAACTTTACAGTAGCGATAGAGGGATTTGCTAGATCTTGTCAATAACATTACCGGTCCAGTATGCAATAGCAATAGAAATAAGGAAGCTTACATTTTATCTTTAGCAGAGAGATTGATCCAAAGTTGTAAACCCCATTGGACACCTTCACCAGCAGCCATTTCAGAATGGATTATGCCTCTTCCTGCTGTCATCCACTGCACCAAATAAAAAATAAAACCCATTTGAAACACAGAAAATTAAACATTTTAATTTATAAACAAAATTTGTCAATGTCATTTACCTGAACATCACCAGTCTGAATTGTTCCCTTGTGGCCTGCGAAATCTTGATGAGCGATCCTTCCCTAAATTCCATCAAACTTAAATTTGGCTTATAAAAATCCTATTAATTATCAGATAAAATTATGAACAGAACAAGCTTAAATTTACCTGTAACATATATGTAACAGTCTCAAAACCTCTGTGTGGATGATCTGGAAATCCAGCAGGAGGGGATGCTAAAAAGACCCAACCAAAAAAAAAAAAACTTAAAATCTCTATACCAAATCTTTTACACTTATTATTTTGTTAAACAAGAGATGAATCCAACCATACCTGAAAACTCATCCAACATTAAGAAAGGATCCAAAAGCTTCAATTCACTCCTGAAAACCAAAAAAAAATAAAAAAATCATTTCCCAGGTGACCAATCTTCAAGGAAAACAATAAAGAACACAAAAAAAAAAAAAAAAAAAAAAAAACTTGGAAACCCCATTGGAAAAAAAAAAATATAACCTTCCAATGCTTCTTCTAACAACAGCACCATCACCCTCATGTTGTGGTTGGCAAGAACTTTCTTGGCCACCATTCTTGGCCTGTTGAAAGCACTTTGTGGATCAGATTGAGACATAATTCTGCTGCAAAAGGAGGAACAAGGAGATGTTATGCGTCTTGAACAAGTTATTGATATAAGTGTATTAATAGAGGAGCTGGAATGGTGAAGTTTATGTGGTGTTGGTGATATATAGGGTTGTTGGAGGTTAGTGTGAGGGAGCCACTTCCTTATCTTTGGACCAATGATAACGATGTGTCAAGCTAAGGTCACCATGTGGGGCCTCTTAAGTCATATTACACATTAATATCCCCAATAGGTTATCAAAATATATGCATTTATGACCAATTCTCAATAGATTCTTCGAATAATATCGTTCTATTTATTGATAATGATTTATTTTTTTGTTAGTTCAATATGATAGCATGGTTACTCACTGCTAATAGGGAGGTAAATATTCTAAGAAGCTAATAATAATAAATAATTAATTAGATATTGTGTTTGAATTTGTATCAATTATTTGGATCTTTTTAAAGTAGATATTTAAAATAAAAAGGAAAATTGATTGAATTCTAAAAGCTTAGTAAATTTAAGAGATAGATGGGAATGAAGATGATTGTGACAATTTCAAAATTTTGCAATTCATCATATTTATTATGTTCACATTATGACTCACTTTATTGCCATCTAGAATCTTCTAGTTTTATATGATATGGAAAAATAAAATAAAATATAAGATAATAACCCATAAAAAAGAATTATATTATCATAACTTTCAATCTCATTATCATAACATAATATATATATATTAAAAGTCAGGACTTTAAATATAAATTTTTACATTTTAAAATTTTATCAGTTAAGGGTTGTTTTGATGTCTGCCGTTAACAATAACATATATTGTATTAAGACAATTCATCATTTAATAATAAAAAAGATAAAATTTTACAATTTTGATTAGATAATTAGTCGCTTGTAAATAGATTTAAACAATTTTTTTAGTAGATTTAACTCTACTAAAAAGTGCAATTAAAGGTAATTATTTATTATTAAACTAGAATTAGAACGAAAAGTGTTGAGAATTATGTGGAGGCAGCCAACTTTATTTTGTAATATTATATTATAATAAATGGAATATTCTATTAAAACTTTTGAACCCAATCCAAATGACATCTACAATACCTAAGCATTGCGTTGCATTTTGTATACTTATTATCATCCCTCCACTTTTATTTACTGCCAGCTGGCTACATTATTTGACCTCCACATTTGGAGGACTTTTTTTCTTCATCCTTAGCAATATTGTGGAATCAGCATCCATAAACTTGGTATTATGGATCAGTTTACGTATATCTTAATTAATCTTTTGGAACTTTAAAACTATCGATCGATTAAGAATTCCAATGATTATTCCTATGAAGGATGATAAAAACTTGAATTTAAGAGATTATGTTAGATCCTCAACTTAATATTATGAATTAAATACTTTTATTGGGTCAATAATGGTACAATCAATAGTAAGGGAGGAGTACTCTTACCAATTGAAATTTAGTAGTTCTTGACCTTCGAACAATTAGGGATATCTAATGTTTTGATTGGAAGTAATATTACCTTAATAGCATAATAATTATTTTTCATATATAAAAGATAAATTATAGCATGACAATAGACTTTACTAATAGATATCATTAGATTTAATAGTATTACCAAAATTTTGACTTTTAAATTTAGATAAAGCGGTTTAAAATTATCAGCTTAAATTAGGTGTAATGTGACCTACTTTTAACTATTATTAGTTTATAATATTTTATATTTATAAATTTAAAGGTGTTGTACACCTGTTAAATATGTCAAAATTAAATATTATATTTCAGCATGTAATTTAATGTGAAAATTATGGAAAGAAAAGTGAAGAAAATTCAACTATTAAAATACTCGAAAGAGTTGAATCTTCTAGTATTTCAAAATATTTACTTTCTGTTGAGTTGATTTGATCCAATATATTAATTAATTAATTATTATATGTATATTTGATTATTTTAATACATTGATTTTTATTTTTATTTTTATCTTAAATAAAATATAATGATAGAATAACATTTTTCTTTTAATAAAACCTAATATGTTCCTCTAACCATTCTCTTCGTCAATCGAAAGTAAAATGTAAATCAATGTCTATCATCATAGATAAAATGGAAAATTTACTATAATTTAAAATAAATATAAAGTCATTCTCTATTTTGGACGTCTTGATATTAATTTAGACATAACCATGTTTATACATGGTTAGATTTATCTCATAGGATTGAAATGATATTTTATAATTTAGATATAATGATATATAGTTATATACATGATATTGTCAAATTAATACCAAAACTTCTTAACTAAAAAATTATTTTATATATTTTGAATTATTTCCAAAATTGATTAACGAAGCTTCCAAGGAAACATGAATCCATCTTCTCAAAGTTGATGAAACCTATTTCTTAAAAGTGCTTTGTACAACAAGTGGTATTAGAGCAACAGTGCTATTTTAGAAGACTTGTATAAATGATTTTGAAAAAGCAGTTATAAAAACTATAATTTAGAAGCCACATCTAAAATTCTTTAAGATAAAAAAGAAATCATTATGAAACATAATTATAAAGTGTTTTTGTAAGGTTAAAATCACTAGATTTTCTATGGGCTAAAGTTCCTAAAAGCATATATTTAAAAAGGGCAGTGCCAACTACCTTTCGATAGTTTAAAGTTCGCTTGAGACTCTTAGATGTATTATTCAAGAGATCTTCAGTTTGTATCTTCATAACTACTAATAATGGATAACCATTGGAAACTTACCTAACATTTAACTTTAGAATCCTCATAACTAATTAAAGTGCGTCCAAATTGGTCCAAGTAGCAATATATATATTGACTTGAAGGCTTTGATGGAACGACTTCTCAATGTCAACTCGCGATAATAGTGACATTGTCTTCTCCAGCCGAATACAATTACTAATGGGTCAATCTCAAATTAAACATAAGAGGATATATAATACTTTTAATAATGTCAAAACGGTAAATGAAAATAAAACCATTTTAAATACGATATATTTGTAACTGGGGAGGTGGAAAAGCCCATTTGATTAAATATAAAACATCACATGCATAAAAAGTAAACACCAATTTCTCTCCATTACAAAAGTGAGTTGTGGAACTCTTGGGTCATCCATCATTCTAATCATTCACAGCATTCGGATATACTATGTTACTAGTCAAAGCCTAATTACAACCATTAGATCATTGGTCAAGAATTTTGGACTATAATCCCATGGTGAATTCTAACACCAACTCAAAAAGAAACTAAAAATATGACCTATTATTTTATATTTCAAAAGAGGTGTTATAGTGATTCTTTTTATTTGGAAGCTTCCAAGTCAACTTCTAGAGACCAGCTTTGGTGGAATGTCCACCAAAGTGATAGTGGGTATTGAGATTAATGTTTTGTTATTTTGTTCCCTTTTCACTTCTCTATTTAAGTAAATAAAAGGCGCTTTTTGCTAATCAACAATCTTTCTTTTATGAGACATCTAATTGACTCTTGAATTTCATCCATTTGACCTAAAATTGAGCACCAAGTAAAAATCCTCTTACCATCAACATGATAAAGATGAAAATTTGTCACATCTCTTACAAAGTCTTCAATGAAATAAGCGTATGTACACCCATCCAATCACAACACACAATGTGATTAAACGAACATACATACACTCATTCCAATGAAGAATTTTTGTCCAACCATCTTCAATACAAGTAACTGTTACTCCCATATATAACCCATGGATCATGATCCAATGGTCCATGGGCTAATAAAGGAGGGTAAGATATCTACTGTAATAGTCCTTTGATACCAACCCATATGTTTTCTTAATGTTTTACTAGATCTGTGGGTAACGTTACCCTAATACTGTAACAGTAGCCTCTATACCAGCTTATTGCTTTTGTCAATGTTTCACTAGTTATTGTTGATGATTCTAGTAAGACTTCGTACAGTTAAAGTGTTTACTGAACAAAGTTGATTGTGTTAATATCAGTACTTAACAATGACTACCAAAATTATCTACATACATTTGAGGGGAAGCAAAAAGCACAACAGATCGGAAAAGAACAAAATTTACACCAAACCAAGAGATTCATTCATCAGAATTTATAGTTCTTTTACCCTTTAACTTATTATCCTCTGGTATTGGACCATAGAGACAGATCCGGAGGTCGCCTTGTAGTAGTCGTTGATGAAAGTAGTTTTTATACAAGTCCCAGAATTCATCTCTGCCAAAGGGACAAGTGTAGATGAAGTAAAGTTAGTAAATTGCAATAAAATTTCTAACCTGGAAATTAATTTTTACTTTCTTCAATCATGGCATTCAATAAAAGTCAATGGACAAATCAGAGACACATAACTACCAAATCACGAATATGTAATGCTTTTTATATCATTCATTAAAACTTTCAAACTGCAAAATTTCCAACCATTAGGAAAAAATTATTGCGCATAACGGATTATATGGAAGTACATGAATCCAAAAGCTAAGTTAATAAAACGTAAAATTTTCAAAAGTTATTAATGGAGCATATAAAGTAGGTTTCTGGCATTATATAATAAAAGTCAAAGCAAAACAAAACGAAGCAACAAAGAAAATGGTGACAGACTTCATTTGTAATCGAACCTGACTTGAGGAAGTGTAAATAGAAAATAGCCCTTCAAATCTACTTGCATGTCTAGAACAATCACTGCTAATCTTGAAAGCCCCAGTGCCTCAATGTCAATTAGCTTCTTTATCCTGTAGTTGAAATCAGAAAGAGAATAGGAAATCATATCATCCAACTAGATCGCAGACTAACTTAAATTCAGGGAAACTGATATTTCCACCTTACAATTTTGATTTCACCAAAGAGAAAAGAAAAAAAATCAAACAACACAGTGCAAGGTTCACTTAACTCTTCCGTTTTAAGAAAAAAATCATAGCAAATTTTGCATTCAAAAGGTATTACAAGGTGATGATAAAGCAGAACTGCATTAAATGTTTAAGGGGAATTCGTAGTTATGCAAACTGAACAACATAAATTTATATCCAGTAATTAGGAAACAAAGAGAACTGAGCCCAGCAAAAAATAAAAGAAAGATGTTAGATAAATAATTTACAGAGTTTAGTTAAAGAACAGAGAAGCAAACAAGAAGAAAATTTGGACATAAAAAACTAGTGTATTGAACCCTTAAACTGATTCTCCCATCTCTGAATATTCCCTTCTACAGTAGGATAACCTAATTGACGTAATAAGAACATAATTATAACTTCAAAACAACTCCACTCAAGTACGAATACCATTGAGCATTTTGCACTAAGATAAAAGTAAAAAAGTTTTTGACTTTTTTTAATCAAACATAAGTCTCTTACAATAAGAATTAAATCGAAAATCAAATAAGACGAAACATCTTCCTGAATTAAACTATTTTAATAAATAGAGAGGAAAAAAACCCTCTAATTCTTAAAAAATTATACTATCCAACTGAAAGAGTTAAATACTAACCTGCTTGGTGTACCACTAGCAAAATTAACACGGCTCTTTAACAAGGATACCTGCATCAACCATGAAAGATACACAATAATTATACCTTTAGTTATCCAAGAGATAATTACAGGACAGCTTTCAGAAGTATTAACTGTCCAACATCACATAAAGCACAATCAAGGGTCTTGTGTTCAAATCCTGAAAAAGTCCTTTTTTCCATTACTCAATATTGATTCATAGAAAAAGATGCCTATGTGTTTAGATCCTAAAGTAAAACTCGCTGACTAAATTCATTGATACATGTGAGCATAAATGTTAAAGATTAAAATACTATTATTGGGTAATTTCGTATAAAATTTGGGATCAATATAGTATCCAACAAACACAATAGAAGGGTATAAAAAACAAATTTGTTTAGAAGGCCATTTAACTGAAAAAAAAAAAATGCTAGACTTGTAATCAGATATTAAACAATTCTATGTACTTCACAATTTCTTTGATGAATACAGCATAATAAATTATATTATAAGATATTATGTAAATGTTATTTTTGTATTTGACACACAATCATATCTATCCTGCCATCAAACCTCAACTGTTTAAAATTAAAACTCCAAACAAAATTTACAACCAAAAAGAAAAAGGCACCCGGGAATCATATCTATCTGGCCATCAAACCTCAACTGTTTAAACTTATAATTCCAAACAAAATTTACAACCAAAAAGAAAAAAGCACCCGGGAGGAAATGGGATCATGCTGACATGCAAGGTAATTCATCAGTGGTTTACAGCCAGTGTCTGTCATATCTATATCAATATGTGCATCATTTCTAAACTCTAAAGTTAACAAATAAATCTAAGAATCTCAATAACCTATTGGAGTTCAAACTGATATAAACTTTTAATAATGAAATCAACCTAATTCCTAAAATATTTGGAAAGGACAACAAAATAGTTGAGAGCTTTGGACCAGACTGACGCGCAAAAAAATATATTCAGCATTGCTAAAGCCTTTGAAATCTAAGTATCTTAGCATCTTTTCCCAAACCCAACAAGAAAGAGAATGCAAGAAAATAATATTAAACAAATTGACAAGGAAAGCTACATGGCTCAAGCTGCAATACAAGTATACAACAACAAAATCTACAAAGCACAGCCCAGAAAGATTTGAAGTCAAATGATTCCAAGAGAGGAAGAAGACTCTCGGTGTCTAGCAATGTTGTTGAAAAGGTTAAAGTTTCCAGTAAATGAACTATAAAAAAATAAAACTTATACTACTCAGATGTTTAATTGAGTATAATAAAATTAAATCAACTATCTTAAAGCCAACTTAATAAAGTATAAAATTTTTAAATATAAAAGTTAAGAACCATATTCTGTTATTGATCACAGTTCTTCATACAACTATTGTGGCCTAAAAACCAACCTCAACAGATTCATTGAACATCAAGAACATAAAAACATCATCCTAAGCAATAAGCACCCCAAAAGCCAAAATAGCTAAGACGGATAGCGTCCTCAATATCCAAGGGTGCCAACAACTTTTAACAGAGTTCTTAATGCTCAAAGAATCTTAATGATAACCATAGTGATTAAGAGTCTGGGATCAGACTGACGTGCAAATAAAATATGATCAGCATTGCAAGTGCCTTTGATATCTCTGTATTTTAGCATCATTTCCCAAATCCAACATGAAAGAATACTGAAAAATATTAATATTAATAATTTATTCCACATCAATTTCATTCAGATTTAAGAATTTAACATGGGTTCAGGGATCTAATAGTAAGAGATGTTTAATAAACAGAAATTCTGTCATGCATTACAGGCAATATTGACTTTAATGTTGAGTTCAGGATCAGACTGACGTGCAAATTAAATATATTCAGCATTGCAAGTGCCTTTGATATCTCTGTATTTTAGCATCATTTCCCAAATCCAACATGAAAGAATACTGAAAAATATTAAAGTTAATAATTTACTCCACATCAATTTCATTAAGATTAAGAATTTAACATGGGTTCAGGGATCTATTAGTAAGAGATGTTTGATAAACATAGATTTTGTCATGCATTACAGGCAATATTGACTTTAATGTTGAGTTCAGGATCAGACTGACGTGCAAATAAAATATAATCAGCATTGCAAGTGCCTTTGATATCTCAGTATTTTAGCATCATTTCCCAAACTCAACATGAAAGAATACTGAAAAATATCAATATAAATAATTTTTCCACATCAAGTTCATTATGATTTAAGGATTTAATATGGGTTTAGCAATCCAATAGTAAGAATATACCATTCTGCACTCATACGATAATCTTTATAGTTTTAACTTGAAATAAAAAGTATTATTAATCTAGCTACGACATAAATTAGTCAAAAACATTTTAAACTTTTTTAGTCACCATAGAATGATTACTGGCATAATCTACAAAATGAATTGCACTTATATATAGATCAAAAGCTGTATACTCCAATCAAAAAATGCTAAAACAATTGAGTGAAAAGCAAGAGAAACAACCTGCTCTTCAACCTTCATGTGTTTCGAGAATAGCTTTACTGCATGGCATTCTTTGGTCATAGAGCGCAAACCCCTACGGTAGAGCAATATATTGTTCAGGGACATATTCTCATAGAAACGGCCGGGGGTGGGGGTGGTGGGGTGGTGGTGAGTGTGCTACATTACATTGATATTTTTATTATCATGTATTTTTGTGATTTGATGCCAATGGTACAAATCATTTTCCATTTCAGATGCAAAGAGAAGGTACCATACCTTAGAAGTTCTATCGATCTCAAGGCAGAAGTACTAATAATAAGAACTGCTGGACATCCAGGATCAACTTTCCCTTCCACAAGCTGTCCTTCACACAATTCCTTTTTCCATTGCGTTCCAAAAGCTTCTTTCATATGCTTACCCAAGGTTTCAGCATCTTGATCCAAGTTGTTAGACAGCTTCACAATACACGACTCTGAAAAATTATAAACCGGAATTACAGATTTTCAGTGTTTTGGTGCATATGAATTCCATAGATAAAAATGCAAAGTTGCAGCCATATATAACGGTATCTAGAAAGGGTGCATAAAAAGATCTGATTATTCACCAAACAATTATTCATCAAATATTGACCACCTATAATGTAATATCCTCCGTTAATTCTATTATCATTTTCACTTGTTATTTTTAAAACTACCAAACACAAACATGAATAAAAATGTTAACTGATGGTCCATTTCTATTATTTTGGCATTGCAATACACGTACTCACATTAGTTTAAACATTCCCTTCCTTTCATTGGTCAAACTCAAGACACGTCATCAAGACCTGCCATGGGTGTAGTGGTCATATCCAAACACTAAACACTCCCACCTTCCAAAACTTGTTCTCTAATCATTTGCTTTTACTCTGAATAATAAGATTTTTCATCTCTTCTTCATAGAATTAACATCACTTCCAAAGAAAAATCATCTTCAAACACATCTCATTCCCATCAATACTCCCCTTCTGCATTCTCCCATTCATTTCATACTCTTTTTAATTTCTTTCTATCATTTACTTACTAATTTATTTTCAATAAAAAGCAACTGAAGTTGCATTAATATAAAGGAGCTTTACAAATAAAAGCATGCATATCACAAGATCTTTTACACGAACATTAGAAATGATTAAGGAAAAAAAAAAAAAGATACCTTGAATCGATTCCAACTCAAGAGAAGAAAGCTGGACGCCATTGGCAGACTCAAACTGGTTGAGAAAGAAACTGAGTTGCTCCGATGCTGATGTAGGTTGTAATTTGATTTTACTGTTCTCATTGTTGGGGGTTTTGGTCTTGATGTGGTTGTTCTTATTCTTCTTAAACTTGGTTTTGGTTTTGTATTGTTTGGGAGCGAGAGAAGGTTTAGCTTCCTTTGAAAGCTTCTTCGTTTTCGCAGCACTCCCCATTGCTATTGATAGGTGTTTGTTTGCTGCTGGCTGGGTGGTTTCTCTAGAGTTTTGACTGCTACTTGAGAGTTTTATAATCAAACACTCCGCTGCCAACTAGGGTTTTCGTTTGGGTTTTTAATTTTTTATCATGTAGCCCTAGAGAGACGACAAAGTTTTGACGCTTCTATGGTTATGTTTGGTCGGCGGTATTGCACGATACTAAAGGGTTAAAATTCATTATTTCAATACAATACCATGTTTGGTTACACTTAAGAGAGAGAGTGCTGTGTTAAAAATTTAAAACGCACTATTTCTTTAAATTTAATCCCCACGTCCCCCACGGCCACGGGTTATCTTTGCACTAAACAAGAAAGTTACAATTTTTTTTTTAAATATTTATATTAATTAAAATTGTTTAAATAAACTTTTAAAGAATAAAAACTTGCCAACATGGCTATTGGTTTGTTGCCATAGGCGAACCTCGGTATCGACTCTGGTGGAGCGTTTGGTGACATACCAACACCA
The DNA here is from genome assembly GCF_008641045.1 of Pistacia vera. Classification (NCBI taxonomy): domain Eukaryota; kingdom Viridiplantae; phylum Streptophyta; class Magnoliopsida; order Sapindales; family Anacardiaceae; genus Pistacia; species Pistacia vera. The sequence continues at coordinate 206,639 of NW_022196547.1, read as the reverse complement.
TTGATAGATCGTTTGATTTTGAAGTGATCAACGACTGGCTTGTCCACTCCAAGCTTCTTCCAGTGTCATGTTTTGAACATCAAATGTGGGACTTCGATTCAAAACATGTAGACTCCAATTCGCTACTTCTGGCCAAAACTACTTTGGAATCCTTCCATTTGCCAACATGCTTCTCACCATGTTCAAGATTGTTCGGTTTTTTCTCTTCGATATACCATTTTGTTGGGGTGTGTAGCCCATTGTCAATTGCCTTCGAATTCCATGCACATCACAAAATTTCAAATTCTTGTGACATATATTCACCGCCACGATGAGTACGGAGAGTTTTAATGGCTCTCCCAACTTTGTTTTCCACTTGAGCTTTGAAGCTTTTAAATACTATAAAAGCTTTAGATTTCTCGTGCAAAAAATAAATCCAAGTTTTTCGGCAATAATCATCAATAAAAGAAATAAAATATTTCTTTTTGCTATTTGATACAATATTAATGGGACCACAAATATTGGAATGAATCAATTCCAATGGTTTATGTGCTCTCCATGCCTTCCCTTTTAGGAATTGCTCACAATGTTGTTTGTCAACAACACATTCTTCACATTAGAAGGAGGAACAATATGAGGTAGGCCAATCACCATTTTCTTTTGAGAAAGAGTCTTCAACCCATTGAAATGTAGATGGCCATAACGAAAATGCCAAAGCCACGCTAGATCATTGATAATCCTATTTTTTATAGAGTTTTTTTATTGAATTTCAATAGGATTTAGGATACTTGTCATACATTTTGCGTCATGATTGCTACTTAATTCTTTTAATTTTACTTTGCAGGCCTAAACGATGATTTTGAGCATAAATGATGATTTTGATCATAAATGGCGTAACTTGAGCTTGTTAGGTCCGAATGAATTGAATCCAGCATCCGTAGAAATCCAAGAGGCAGATCTACAACTTTCATGTTTTGAGTTTTTCCTAATTTTGACTATAAAGGGTGAAAACTATGCTTGAATTTGTGAACAACATGTTTGCGAACTAAAGAAGATGTCTTTTGGAACATGTTTCAGTTCTTTGGCTATAACATGAGTTGTAGATCTCAGATTGGGATGATTCTTGAACTATTAAAAAAATAATTTAAAGGGCTACAATTCTTATGTTTACAATGTTTCAAGATTTAGACTGTATCATGCTCAATTTCGACCATCTAATCTTTGCCATGGCAAAACTACGTCAGATACGAAAAAATAAAACAATGTATTTTGACTTTTTAGGGCTTCATCCTTAAGTAAGAGAGGTATAAATTGAAGCAAAAATGAAGGTAAAATGAGGTGGAAGGTAAAAGGTTCATTTTTAGGAAGAAATCAACATGGAAGAAGAAGAGAAGTGAAGAACATTGAGATCTAGAAAAGATTCTCCATCCTTTGTGTCTATTTTCAATAATGAACCTAAATTCTTCTTGTTCCTCTTGTTTTATTTCAATTTTGAGCATGAACAAAACTGTTGAGTTAGGCTTTTGATGTAATCTTTGATACAATAGTTCAATTTATATGATTTAAGATGCTTTTAGTTTTAATTTCATGATTTGAGTGTTTATTTCTATGCTTATTGTCTTTGGATACTTGATCACCATTCAAATGATGTGTTGTTCATGATGAGATTGAGAAGTGATTTATGATATGTGCTTTTTGGAATAAACACCTTAGATTGAGTGAAAACTAGAGATAGATAAATGCAATCTATGAAATCTAGATAGAATTTCACAAAGCTTAAGAGACCCGGAACTATTAGACTTCAATTCTTAGTTCTGAAGGTTAATAAGAATGGATAGGACAGTATAACATGAGAAGGAGTACCAAAGATCTTAGGGAATTCGATTTTCAATCAAGAAATTAGAGCTTAGGTAATATAATCTATAAATTGAACTAGCGTAACTAGGTGAAATCAAATACCCTAGCATTTTTTTTATCATTGTTTGTTGATTGTGATATTGGGTTTTGGTTTACTTTTTTTTTTTTTTTTTTAATTAATTGTGAATTTTTCTTTAGATTGTCAATATTTCGTCACTTGATTGTTTGATTCTTCAATTAATATTAAAGCTAGAGAATTCAATACTTAGTAATACTATCCTTGTGGGAATGATACTCTACATATCAGTTCATTACTTTTTGCGATCAGTGCTCTTGCTAAATACGTATTTTAGCACATCAATCATTCATCTTTGTCATAAAGCAAGTCTAAATGCTCTTGATTTGCAACAAAAATAACCTATTTGGTGTCATCTTCACATGGGCAATAATACCCCTATTGGGATCATAAATTTCACAAGCACATTCTTCAATTGTAGCCACGTATCCCTTCTCTTGCAACTGTCCCATAGTTAACAAATTGTTTTTCAAGTGAGGTATATAAAATTTTTTTGAGATAGTTTCAATATTACCATCTTTAGTCTTGATTTGAACACCACCCCTTCCTATGACATTTACTTTGGAATGATCACCAAATCTTACAGTGGTATAAAATCTTCATTCAAATGGGTAAATAATGACTTACTACCACACATATGATTGTTGCAGCTTGTGTCTAGGTACCATATGTCTAGTTCAACGTCATTCTCCTTGACATGGAACGCCATCAATAGTGCTTCTTGCTCCTTTTTCTCTACAATATTTGACTGCTCTGCACTTTTTCCTTTATTTTTATGAAGGTTGGTGTAGCATTTAGAACGATAGTGCCCATAGCTATGACATCTAAAGCATTAAACATTGGATTTGTCGCGTCCTCTACTGGAATTTGAGAACTAATATCAGTAGCTGGAAAATTTGGATCCTTCCTTCCATTTTCCTCTAGGTTTCCTCTGCCTCCTCTTCCTTTACCGCTTCCTCTACGCCTTCCTCTACTCCTTCCTCTACCTCTTCCTCTTGAACCTGAGGATTCAATAAAGGTTGAAGCTTTCAAAGCTTGCTATTTGCTGGTGGTGATGTTGCTCCGATTCACCTTTTGTTCATGGACTTGAAAAGAACATTGTAGCTCATCTACTGAGAGTTCGTCTAAGTCATTTGATTCTTCAATCAAACAAATGACATAGTCAAACTTTGGTGTCATTGATCGAAGGTTATTCTAAACTATGGAAACATTAGTCACCTGGTCACCATATAGCCTCATTTTGTTTGCAATCGCCATTGTTCTTGAAAAATAGTCATTCACTGACTCTCCATGCTTCATTTGAAGAGTCACAAAATCTCTACGGAGAGCTTGAAGTTGAGAACGCTTGACACTCACTGAACCTTTGTATGTCTTCTTCATAGAATCCCAAATTTCTTTGGAAGTACTTTTTTCAAGAATAGTCTCAAAAATAAAACGATCTATTGCCTGGAACAAATAACCTTCAGGTCAGTTAGCTTCTGCTCATCAAGTTTTTTTTTTTTTTTTTTTTTTTTTTTTTTTGGTTTTGTTTAGCATCTGTGAGAACTCCTCTTTCTAGTTCTTCAATACCAGTTTCCACAAGAGACCAATACTGCTTGGACCTCAGGAAATTCTCCATTAACATGCTCCACTGGTTGTAGTGACCATCAAAACGGGATTGGTTGGCTGGACAAAATTATTAACCATGCCATGGTTTCTTGCTACTGCAAAAAGAAAGCTACGGTTTTTTTTTAAGAAGATTCTATGTTATGGAAATGAAAGCGGTGATAGACCTTTTTTTTTTTTTGGGGGGGGGGGATAGGGGATCATTAAAATGGACCAAAGGAAACTATTGCTTTGGTATAGATTCTTTCTTTTAGAAGAGTAGGACAAGGCTTAATAGGCTTTGATACCAGATCTTGAAAAAAAAAAAAAAAAAAAAGATATTGACAATAAAAGAGATTAAGGCTCAAATCTTTTTGGAATACACAGACTCAACTTAGCATTCAAATAGTGAGAGATTACCACTTAAATAGAAGAAATTGAACTGAAAAGTAGGAACCGAAAAAACCATGACTATATCTCCACTACGGGATGTTAGTAATCGATGAACGATGGCAGTGGAAATACAAAATTTTTTGCTCATCAATTACTCTGAATATGCCAAGATCAAGGTCTACTATATATATTACATGCTTAAATTGAAATAGTGAAAATCCATACAAAGATTCGATTATACCTGCGATTGGAGGCTCTTTCAATGTCTCTGAATATGATTCGCTACCAATTCGAGAATGGAATCGAACTGACGTCGTCCACACGAAGACATTAGACCAATGACCAAGAATTAATTTTGCCAAAATTAATTCTTGGCTTTAAGGATTACAAGAAGCTTGGAAGAAAGTGAATTGAGAAGAAGAGAAAAATTCTTCTCTCAAAATACACTCTACGGCCCAATAATGAATTAGGTTGAGAAAACCTAATTTTTTCTTTACTTATATAATAAAGTAAAATATCCATTCCACCCCTCAAGTTTAGCATCAACCCAACATTAGGTATAATTGCATATTAACCCAACTTAATTATTTAGTTAAATATTAATATTAACTCTAATAATTAAATTCATAATTTTGCTAAATTATTCCTATAATAAAATTGGACATTGACTACAATCTCAGTAAATTTAATTACACAACAAAATTACCAATATGTCTATTCATCTAAAAGACGAATATACCATTCTAAAAAGTCATCATCTTTAAAATGTCTTCTAAGTGTATGACCCATAGGCTCCTTATCATATTGGCAGTGAATAGTATCGCAATTGACACCAATCAATCGTCTCACTACACATAGACCAAGATTGGCTCCTAATAAGACATCATAGACACCCGATAGATTCAGATTCAATGAAATAACTACCAATCAACGATATGGTTACCGTGCAATCAAACCTTTTTATCATACGTTATCTCGTTGAGGCTGAGGTACATAAATAGTGTCAACCTCAGTTATCCTCAATATGTTGGTATCCAATTACTGGACGAATGACTGGAATAATAAATTGGATTAAGTAACAACTCAATCCCAATGTGGCCACAGATTTAGTGTCATTGCCATTTACTGAATTGTGTTGTAAGATAATTTCTCCGGTACCCAAAAGTGATGAATCCTTTGTCGATCCACCATAGTCTTGATACACTCCTCGATATAGCCAATCACTACCGTATTGATAGCTCTTAATAGAATTACGTTGGGCTAGTGTCAAACTACACCAATCGGAGCACAAGGCGTTTTGGTGATCTCCAGTCTAAGGATCACATGCACTACCATCGTTAGATGATTTATTCCATAGACGGGTTACCATCCATATGGAATCCTCTTGTGGGTCTGCCTAGTGAACTTGCCTACAGCAAGCACCCATGTGGCGTACCAAGTTGTCGGCAAACAACCTTGACAAGTGAGATTACTCATTGTCTTTCGACAAGGTCGTTCAACACTATGGTAGCCTTACCATATTAGCTGTGTCCTTAGTCAGAATAATGCTAGGGTTACAAACATTTCTAGAATGGCCACCATATGTGATCATAGGGTTCTTACTATCAATATTTGAAACACTTGATACCCTCGTCACGGTTCTACCATCCTAAGGACATATATCAATACATACAATTATGATTTACACGATGTAGTAGAAATTGATTTTTATTTTTATTGATTAATAAACATTATTACAAAGAGTCTATTCTACAATAACTTATTAGCTCTAGAACACCTATTCTAACAATCTCTCACTTGCACTATAGCCAATCATTCATGTATTTAACATCGAATGACCCTAAGTGCCCATCATGCTTCTGCTGCAACGAAAACTTCAATAGTGGGTTAGTAGGTATTTTGCAAATCTGCACATCCCCTTCTGATCGATTTTTTGATCAGATTGAATCAACTAAGTAAGTTTTGGATTATTGGTGAGATCGTGGCTCCTTAGCCACATCAATGGCTCCATTGTTGTCACAGTAGAACTTTACTAGATCAGCAATGCTTGGAACCACATCAAGTTCAATAATGAACTTCTTGTTCCAAACCTCTTACATGGCTACATTAGATAATGCGACATACTTAGCTTTAGTTGTAGAATCTGCTGTAGTACTTTGCTTCGAGCTCTTCCAGCTCACTACAGCTTTATTGAGACAAAATACAAACCCGGATTGCAAGCGAAAATCATCTTTATCTATTTGGAAACTAGCATCATTGTATCCTATTATAATGAGCTCATCTTCCCCTCCATAAACCAAGAAAATATTCTTAGTCCTTTTCGGGTACTTAATGATGTCCTTGACACCCATCCAGTGTCGTTCATTGGATCTGATTGATATCTTCTACAAGTGCTTAATGCACATGAGACATCAATCTGAGTACACAACATGACATCACTTACTTGGATCTGATTGATATCTACTACAAGTGCTTAATACACATGAGACATCAATCTGAGCATACAACATGACATTCATGATGGATCCTATTGCTAACGTATATGGGATCCTCTTCATTCGATCTCTCTCATCATGTGTTTTAGGACACATATCTTTAGGAAGATAGACACCATGTGACATCGGAAGAAATCCTTTCTTGGATTCTTTTATATTGAATCTCTTCAATACCTTGTCTATGTATGTGCTCTGACTTAGGCCAAGAAACCTACGTAATCTATCACGATAGATCTTTATTCCGAGGATGTAGGCTACTTCTCCTAAGTCCTTCATGGAGAAGCACTTGGATAACCAAGTCTTTACTGATAGCAAGTTTGATATATCATTCCCGACGAGAAGTATGTCGTCGACATACAACACCAAGAATGTCACTGCGCTCCCACTTACCTTCTTGTAAACACATGACTCATCTTCGTTCTTGATAAAACCGAATTCTTTTACGGCTTCATCAAAACGAATGTTCCAGCTCCTTGAAGTTTGCTTGATTCCATAAATGGACCTCTGCAACTTGCATATCTTATTAGTTTGTCCATCAAGAACGAAACCATCGGATTGTGTCATATACACATCCTCTTTAAGGTTTCCATTCAGGAAAACCGTTTTGACATCCATTTGCCAAATTTCATAGTCATGATATGCAGCAACTGCAAGCATAATCATGATGGATTTAATCATGGCAACCAGCGAAAAGGTTTCTTCATAGTAAATACCATGAGTTTGTTTGAAATCTTTTGCAACTAGTCGTGCCTTATAGGTATGCACCTTGCCATCCATGTCAGTCTCCTTCTTGAAGACCCATTTACACCCTATGGTTTTACCCTTTCAGGTGGATACACCAGAGACCATACTTGGTTTTGGCACATGGAGTACATCTTAGATTTTGTGGCTTTAAGTCATTCAACGAAATCTGGATTCAATATAACGTCTTCGTAGGTTCTAGTTTCATTATCTTGGTAGACGAGTACGTCACCATGTTGAGTCACGAGAAAACCATATCTCTCAGGCTCATGGCATACTCTTCTAGACCTACGTAGCTCTTATACTACTTGAGGTGGTTCACTTTGATCCACAGATTGTGGAGTAACCTCCTCACGATGTTCAACCACTTCTTGTGGCACATCTTCCGGTCCTTCGTCTAATGTATTTTGTGGTTCTAGAACTTCATTGAGTTATACTTTTCTCCCACTAATACTTCTCAGGAAAAATTCTTTCTCTAAGATAACACCAATATGAGCGACAAAAATTTTGTGCTCTTCTGGATAGTAGAAATAGTATCATTTGATCTCCCTAAGATACCCCACAAATATACATTTATAGGATTTCGGGCCTAACTTGTTTGAAGTCAATTTCTTGACATAAGCTTCACAACCCCAAATCCTTAAATAAGACAAGTTAGCCTTTCGCTCACTTCATAGTTCATACAGAGTCTTTTCTACAGACTTTGACGACACATGTTTCAGTACGTGAGTCACAGCCTCTAGGGCATAACCCCAGAATGATGTGGGAAAATCACTAAAACTCATCATGGACCTAACCATTTCAAGTAAGGTTTTATTCCTCATTTTAGACACACCATTATGCTGGGATGTATACGGAGAGGTGAGTTTTGATACTATCCCACATTTCTTCAGGCATGTTTAACTCAACTTGCCATACTTGACATAGTTGTTATTTTGAGAATATCCATATTGTCTATTTTAAGAACTTATTATTATGAAATAGTTCCATAAAGAATATTATTTATACTAAAAGACAATAATCCATTAGTAAAGCAATATTCTCACTTGTCTAAAGTGACATAAAAATATCATTTCTAAAAACTGAAGGAAAATCATAATAATCCACAAGTTCCAAGTAACAAGCCCGTAGGCAAAATCAGATGATAAGATCCTACAGCTAATGCAGCATCACATGCTCCATTTCTAACTAGTAGGTTCACCTCTCCCTTGGCGAGCAATCAACTCTATTATAGTCCCTGCACATTAGTACAAACGTGAGTACCACATCCTGTGTCGATAACTTAAGATGTGGACAGGAGAAGTTAATCTCAATCATGAACGTACTTGACGAAGAAGTAGCATTCTTCTTCCTTTTTGCTAGGAAGGCCTTGCAATGTTTCCTCTAGTCATTGAGGACAAACGTCATTCCTATCTACAACAGTTTCCTCCAACGACTTCTAAGCCTTTTCATTCTCACTTCAGTTAGCTTCAACCAACGTTAATGTTCTTGACATTTTCATGCCTAACTAAGTAGCCTTCAACATATCCAAAAGCTCGAAAAGGGTATTCTTCTTATCACCCTCAATGAAGTCATAGACAAATTGAGAGTATATAAGAATCTGGCAACACCTGTAATGTTAGGTCTATTGCTAAACCCTCATTAAGTCTACATCCCAAAATGTCAAGCTTGTTCATATACTCGATCAACTTGAGTATATGATCACCAATTTTGGTACCCCCTTCCATCTTGCATCTGAATAGTAATTGAGACACCATATACTTCTCACTTCTCAGGAGAGAATAAAGAATATAAGCTAAGTCCATATTCTGGCATTGTTGTCGCAGTAATAGTGTTATTGATGCAAGTACAATGTATCTTGTCATTTCTACTTTTGCAAGATGTGTATGCTTCTTATATACATACCCAGTCTGATGGATAGAACTATCAGTAGGCTCTAGCGACAAAGCCTGCTCAATGGTGTATAATTTATCGCTTGACTGAATTATATTGTTTATACTTCTATACCAATCAACAAAATTCTCACCATTCCATTTGTTTCCTAGTTCGATGATTTGTCGCAGTGATGATGGGTTCATATTGTTCATTTTAATGAATCTATAAGTGCAGAATAAGCAAAAATTATTACAATGTTTATTCTTATTATTTAATAAGGCCTTTTATTAAATAATTCTTCCACTATTTTCCTCAAGCCAATAGCCCTCACTATTAACTCGGGAAAGCCCAATGGCTTTCCTAGTGGACTGAGATCCCATCCAGCCAATTTCAAACCTTCGTTTTGACGAACAAGCCAAAATAAGTTGATTAGATAGGCCAACAAACTTAATCCACATCAGTTGATAGCTCCCACTACCAACCTCAAATGTGATACAAGCCAACAAAATAATCACACAATTCAATGGCCGAAGCCATCGTCCTCAAGTGTAATTCTCAGTATCAGTAGAGTAGACACTAAATGTCACCACGTATACACAACTAGTGTACTTCTCTAGTATGTCTATGATATACTTATCAACATCCGTGTTGGCGAACAAGCAAAACATATCATTTAAGTTGACCCATCACCATTAAGGAAAACTCTAATGAAATTTAACCTGCAATTGGTATAAGTGTACCTTTTGCTTTGGCAGACAAGGTTTTAACGAACAGTGGTTTAATTAAACTCATGGTGATGGAAGGCGTACATATGATTTAATATACTTTATTTGAGGGTTTTATTTTACGTCTCACCAGTTTTATTTTTATTAGCATGTTATAGTCATAGCATACACTCTGAGAATGCATTCTAAGCATTTAAGGAAACGTGTCGATACATGACCTAACTAAAATTGATTTCCTCGAGCCTAGAGGAATCGGTGGGTCACCTGGGGATACTATAATAAATATCTTGAGTCTTCAAGTATGATCGTTTCGTCCTTGCTCCATCTTCAAGTACATTACAAAATACATCATACTAAATTTACAGTGAAATTAATTCTACACTAATTTTACATCAATAAATATAGAAACCTCGAGTTACATTCGAGGGGAATAAGATGAGAAGAGAATGGACATTGAGAAGGAAGGAGAAAGATAGGGCATGCAGACCCTATTTAAAATATTTACAATCATACATACAAATATATATATATATATATATATATATTTNGAGTTACATTCGAGGGGAATAAGATGAGAAGAGAATGGATATCGAGAAGGGAGGAGAAAGACAAGGCATGCAGGCCCTATTTAAAATATTTACAATTAGACATACAAAAAAAAAAAAAAAATTTAAAACATTCACCATAGGTCTAAGGCTCATGTACTGGGCACCATGCAATATTTCAAAAAGAATTATTGCATACATTCAAAACAATCAATTTTGAATTTGGTGGGTTGATTTATAAAATTACCCTCCTGAATTTGCAGAATTAGATATTGGTCTAGCATTGTAAAACTGCTACAGTAGCATTCACGTCGCAACATAGTTTTATTATGCCAAAACGTGATGCAGGAACGAATATGCACCGCTTTCGCTGAGGTGCAAATCCAGCAACTCCCGCTCTGACAACGTGTTCACGTCGTGATGTAGTTTTATTACGTTGTGGTGAGATCATGCAATTTTACGATTTGATGCGCTACTTCGTCATTTTCACACCACGACATAGTTTATTACGTTGCAACCCAAATCGCACGTTGTACAATTTATGACGCTTTCACGCTGCGGTGAAGTTTTATTTCACTGCAGCTCAAATAGTGCAATTTCATGATCACGTAACGTAATCAAGCCGCAGAGAAGTTTTATTTCGCCACGGCCTATTTATGCATTCCAATCGCTCAACATACTCCGCAATCACGCCGTGGTGAAGTTTTATTTCGTTGCACCCTGTTTACCTATTCCAGCCTTACGAAACTCGACGCTGCGGCGCAAATCACAATTCCAGAACACTGTTCATGCACGCATAAGACAAAATCGATCCAATGCAAAATTCGTCAACAAACCCAGTTTATATATTAATCAATTTAAGCAATTTTAAAAGATTGAAAAAACTAAACATGTATTTTCTAACAATCAATTTAGGCAGTCAATCAAAACAATATAATTAAAATATATACAATCAAACCCTAGGCTCTAATACCACTGTTAGTAATCGACGAATGATGGCAATGGAAAAACAAAATTTTTCGCTCATTGATTACTCTAAGTATGCCAAGATCAAGTCATATATATATACATGCTTAAAATTGAAATAGTGAAAATCCATACAAAGATTCGATTATACCTGCGATTGGAGGCTCCATCAATGTCTTTGAATGTGATTCGCTACTGATTTGAGAATGGAATTGAACTGACGTCGTCCACACGAAGACAGTACACCAATGACTAAGAATTAATTTTGCTAGAATTAATTCTTGGCTTTAAGGATTACAAGAAGCTTGGAAGAAAGTGAACTGAGAAGAAGAGAAAAATTCTTCTCTCAAAATACACTCCACGACTCAATAATGAATTAGGTTGAGAAAACCTAATTTTTCTTTACTTATATAATAAAGTAAAATATCCATTCCACCCCTCAAGTTTAGCATCAACCCAAACATTAGGTAGAATTGCATGTTAACCCAACTTAATTATTTAGTTAAATATTAATTTTAACTCTAATAATTAAATTTATAATTTTGCTAAATTATTCCTATAACAAAATTGGACATAGGCTATAACCTCAGTAAATTTAATTACACAGCAAAATTACCATTATGCCTATTCATCTAAAAGGCGAATATACCATTCTAAAAAGCCATCATCCTTAAACTGTCTTCTAAGTTTGTGACTTATAAGCTCATTGTCATATCGATAGTGAATAGTATCGCGATTGACACCAATCAATTGTCTCACTATACACAGACCAAGATTGGCCTCTAGTAAGGCATCATGGCCACCTGATAAATTCAGATTCAGCAAACTAACTACCTATTAATGATATGGTTACCGTGCAATCAAATCCTTTTATCATACGTTATCCCATCGCGGCTGAGGTACTTAAATAGTGTCAACCTCAGTTATCCTCGATATGTTTGTATTCAGTTACTGGACCATGATCGGAATAATAAGTTGGATTAAGCAACAACTCAATCCCACTGTGGCCACAGATTTAGTGTCATTGTCATTTATTGAATTGCGCCATGAGATAACTTCTCTTGTACCCGAGAGTGATGAATCCTTTGTCAATCCACCATAGTCTTGATACACTCCTTGATGTAGCCAATCACTACTGTATTTATAGCTCTTAATAGAATTATGTTGGGCTAGTGTCAAACTACACTAATCGATGCAAAAGATGCTCCGATGATCTCAAGTCTAAGGATCACATGCACCACTATTCGTTAGAGAATTTATTCATAGACACTAGGATTACCATCCATATGGAATCCTCTGGTGGGTCTGTCCAGTGAACTTGCCTATAGCAAACACCTATGTGTTGCACTAGGTTGTCGGCAAACAACCTTGACAAGTGAGATTAGTCTCTATCTTTCAACAGGTTCATTCAACACTATGATAGCTTTACCATAGTATCTGTGTCATTGGTCAGAATAAAACTGGGGCTACGAACATTTCTAGAATGATCACCATATGTGATCATAGGGTTCTCACTATCAAGATTTGAAACACTTGATACCCTCGTCACAATTTTACCATCCTAAGGACATATATCAATGCATATAATTATGATTTATACGATATAATAGAAATTGTTTTTTTATTGATTAATAAACATTATTACAAAAAGTCAATTCTACAACAATTGATTGGCTTTAAAGCACCTACCCTAAAACGGGAGTGTTTTTAAATAAATGCACATCACTAACCACTAAACCACATCACTAATCACAACAAAGTTCCTAAATGATAGGTTAGGAACTACTGCATAAATAAAACAAACGTTAGAAACAGTAACATGCTCAACATAAACTAAATAGAAAAATAAACTTTTGACATTATGAGGTGTTGGATTATGTGAAAATTTCCCCCCTGTTTGGTGCACTTTTCAAACTTTATCATATTCTACTATCATATCCTACTATCCTATCCAATCCAGTTAAAAACGTGTTTGTTTTAATACTGACTATTCAATTCAAAATTCAATCATGTTTTATTTAACTCAAAACATTTAACAATTACCTATTCCAATAAAAATTTATAAGTTAACAAAAACACCCTCACCCACTCAACTAATTGTCAGCAGTTGGCCACCACCGTCGAACGGTGGCCGGAAGTCGTCGAAATGGCGTACGACTGACTTGATCTTGCTGGTCGTGCGTCGATTTGGACGAAAACGGTTAGGTCAGCGGCTAGATCTTTGGCCATGGTTCTGACCGGAATAGGCCAGATTGGCACACGATCGGTTAGATCCAACCGGTCATGTGCCATTCCCGCGACTTCAGCCACCATTCAGCGGTGGTGGTCGGCTACCGGCAATTAGTTGTGTGGGTGAGGGTATTTTTGTTAATTTATAAACTTTTTTTAGGGGGTTAAAAATAATCTAAATATTTTCAGAAAATGTTATCAAAAAATGTACCTAACACATTTTCAGAATCTCATCCTATTTGATTAAATCATATCCTATCATATTCATAATAGAATACAATTCTAAAAAGTTAAACAAACGGACCTTGATTTTTAAAGTATTCGGAGATGGTTTGTGACGTGAATATGAAAGAAGGGAATTGTAGTAGGCGAAGAAGAGGCTCTGAATGAAATGAAAGAAGGGAATTGTAGTAGGCGAAGAAGAGGCTGTGAATGAAATGAAAGAAGTGAAGAAGAGGGTGTGGTGATTGAGACTTTGGATGTTGGTGATTACTTTTACTGATTTTATAAATTTGGGGGTTAAGAAGTAATTTTTTAATTTACTTAATATTATAATAAAGATTTACAAGGATAAAAATGGTATTTAAGCAGTCAAAGCTTGTCAAACAAACACTGACGGAGACTAATGCTGGGTGGGAAATTGTAGCCAGTACCCTTCTCTGCAACTGTCCCATAGTTAACAAATTGTTTTCAAGTGAGGTATATAAAATTTTTTGAGATAGTTTCAATATTACCATCTTTAGTCTTGATTTGAACACCACCTTCCTATGACATTTACTTGGAATGATCACCAAATCTTACACGTGGTATAAAAATCTTCATTCAAATGGGTAAATAATGACTACTACCAACATATGATTGTTGCAGCTTGTGTCTAGGTACCATATGTCTAGTTCAACGTCATTCTCCTTGACATGGAACGCCATCAATAGTGCTTCTTGCTCCTTTTCTCACAATATTTGACTGCTCTGCACTTTTTCCTTATTTTTATGAAGGTTGGTGTAGCATTTAGAACGATAGGCCCAAGCTATGACATCTAAAGCATTAAACTGGATTTGTCGCGTCCTCTACTGGAATTTGAGAACTAATATCGTAGCTGGAAAATTTGGATCCTTCCTCCATTTTCCTCTAGGTTTCCTCTGCCTCCTCTTCCTTTACCGCTTCCTCTACGCCTTCCTCTACTCCTTCTCTACCTTCTCCTCTTGAACATGAGGATTCAATAAAGGTTGAAGCTTTCAAAGCTTGCTATTTGCTGGTGGTGATGTTGCTCCGATTCACCTTTTGTTCATGGACTTGAAAAGAACATTGTAGCTCATCTACTGAGAGTTCGTCTAAGTCATTTGATTCTTCAATCAAACAATGACATAGTCAAACTTTGGTGTCATTGATCGAAGGTTATTCTAAACTATGGAAACTTAGTCACCTGGTCACCATATAGCCTCATTTTGTTTGCAATCGCCATTGTTCTGAAAAATAGCATTCACTGACTCTCCATGCTTCATTTGAAGAGTCACAAAATCTCTACGGAGAGCTTGAAGTTGAGAACGTGACACTCACTGAACCTTTGTATGTCTTCTTCATAGAATCCCAAATTTCTTTGGAAGTACTTTTTTCAAGAATAGTCTAAAAAATAAAACGATCATTGCCTGGAACAAATAACCTTCAGGTTAGTTAGCTTCTGCCCATTAGGTTTTTTTTTTTTTTTTTTGCATCTGTGAGAAAATCCTCTTTCTAGTTCTTCAATACTAGTTTCCACAAGAGACCAATACTGCTTGGACCTCAGGAAATTCTCCATTAACATGCTCCAATGGTTCGTAGTGACCATCAAAACGGGATTGGTTGGCTGGACAAAATTATTAACCATGCCATGGTTTCTTGCTACTGCAAAAAAAAAGCTAGGTTTTTTTTAAGAAGATTCTATGTTATGGAAATGAAAAGGGTGATGGACCCCTTTTTTTTTTTTTTTTTTTTTTTTTGGGATAGGTGATCATTAAATGGACCAAATGAAACTATTGCTTTGGTATAGATTCTTCTTTTAGAAGAGTAGGATAAGGGCTTAATAGGCTTTGATACCAGATCTTGAAAAAAAAAAAAAAAAAAAAAGATATTGACAATAAAAGAGATTAAGGCTCAAATCTTTTGGAATACACAGACTCAACTTAGCATTCAAATAGTGAGAGATTACCACTTAAATAGAAGAAATTGAACTGAAAAGTAGAACCGAAAAAAACCATGAATATATCTCACTACGGGATGTTAGTAATCGATGAAAGATGGCGGGAAATACAAATTTTTTGCTCATCAATTACTCTGAATATGCCAAGATCAAGGTTACTATATATATTACATGCTTAAATTGAAATAGTGAAATCCATACAAAGTTCGATTATACCTGCGATTGGAGGCTCTTTCAATGTCTCTGAATATGATTCGTACCAATTCGAGAATGAATCGAACTGACGTCGTCCACACGAAGACATTAGACCAATGACCAAGAATTAATTTTGCCAAAATTAATTCTTGGCTTAAGGATTACAAGAAGCTTGGAAGAAAGTGAATTGAGAAGAAGAGAAAAATTCTTCTCTCAAAATACACTCTACGGCCCAATAATGAATTAGGTTGAGAAAACCTAATTTTTTCTTTACTTATATATAAAGTAAAAATACCATTCCACCCCTCAAGTTTAGCATCAACCCAACATTAGGTATAATTGCATATTAACCCAACTTAATTATTTAGTTAATATTAATATTAACTCTAATAATTAAATTCATAATTTTGCTAAATTATTCTATAATAAAATTGGACATTGACTACAATCTCAGTAAATTTAATTACACAACAAAATTCACAATATGTCTATCATCTAAAAGACGAATATACCATTCTAAAAAGTCATCATCTTTAAAATGTCTTCTAAGTGTATGACCCATAGGCCCTTATCATATGGCAGTGAATAGTATCGCAATTGACACCAATCAATCGTCTCACTACACATAGACCAAGATTGGCTCCTAATAAGACATCATAGACACCCGATAGATTCAGATTCAATGAAATAATACCAATCAACGATATGGTTACGTGCAATCAAACCTTTTTAATACGTTATCTCGTTGAGGCTGAGGTACATAAATAGTGTCAACCTCAGTTATCCTCAATATGTTGGTATCCAATTACTGGACGAATGACTGGAATAATAAATTGGAATAAGTAACAACTCAATCCCAATGTGGCCACAGATTTAGTGTCATTGCCATTTACTGAATTGTGTTGTAAGATAATTTCTCCGGTACCCAAAAGTGATGAATCCTTTGTCGATCCACCATAGTCTGATACACTCTCGATATAGCCAATCACTACGTATTGATAGTCTAATAGAATACGTTGGGTAGTGTCAAACTACACCAATCGGAGCACAAGGCGTTTGGTGATCTCCAGTCTAAGGATACATGCACTACCATCGTTAGATGATTTATTCCATAGACGGGTTACCATCCATATGGAATCCTCTTGTGGGTGCCTAGTGAACTTGCCTACAGCAAGCACCATGTGGCGTACCAAGTTGTCGGCAAACAACCTTGACAAGTGAGATTACTCATTGTCTTCGACAAGGTCGTTCAACACTATGGTAGCCTTACCATATTAGCTGTGTCTTAGTCAGAATAAGGCTAGGGTTACAAACATTTCTAGAATGGCCACCATATGTGATCATAGGGTTCTTACTATCAATATTTGAAACACTTGATACCCTGTCACGGTTCTACCATCCTAAGGACAATATCAATACATACAATTATGATTTACACGATGTAGTAGAAATTGATTTTATTTTTATTGATTAATAAACATTATTACAAAGAGTCTATTCTACAATAACTTATTAGCTCTAGAAACACCTATTCTAACAATCTCTCACTTGCACTATAGCCAATCATTCATGTATTTAACACGAATGACCCAAGTGCCCATCATGCTTCTGCTGCAACGAAAACTTCAATAGTGGGTTAGTAGGTATTTTGCAAATCTGCACATCCCTTCTGATCGATTTTTGATCAGATTGAATCAACTAAGTAAGTTTTGGATTATTGGTGAGATCGTGGGCCTTAGCCACATCAATGGTCCATTGTTGTCACAGTAGAACTTTACTAGATCAGCAATGCTTGGAACCACATCAAGTTCAATAATGAACTTCTTGTTCCAAACCCTTACATGGCTACATTAGATAATGCGACTACTTAGCTTTTAGTTGTAGAATCTGCTGTAGTACTTTGCTTCGAGCTCTTCCAGCTCACTACAGCTTTATTGAGACAAAATACAACCCGGATTGCAAGCGAAAATCATCTTATCTATTTGGAAACTAGCATCATTGTATCTATTATAATGAGCTCATCTTCCCCTCCATAACCAAGAAATATTCTTAGTCATTTTCGGTACTTAATGATGTCCTTGACACCCATCCAGTGTCGTTCATTGGATCTGATTGATATCTTTACAAGGCTTAATGCACATGAGACATCAATCTGAGTACACAACATGACATCACTTACTTGGATCTGATTGATATCTACTACAAGTGCTTAATACACATGAGACATCAATCTCGAGCATACAACTGACATTCATGATGGATCCTATTGCTAACGTATATGGGATCCTCTTCATTCGATCTCTCTCATCATGTGTTTAGGACACATATCTTTAGGAAGATAGACACCATGTGACATCGGAAGAAATCCTTTCTTGGATTCTTTATATTGAATCTCTTCAATACCTTGTCTATGTATGTGCTTGACTTAGGCCAAGAAACCTACGTAATCTATCACGATAGATCTTTATTCGAGGATGTAGGCTACTTCTCCTAAGTCCTTCATGGAGAAGCACTTGGAAACCAAGTCTTTACTGATAGCAAGTTTGATATATCATTCCGACGGAGAAGTATGTCGTCGACATACAACACCAAGAATGTCACTGCGCTCCCACTTACCTTCTTGTAAACACATGACATCTTCGTTCTTGATAAAACCGAATCTTTTTACGGCTTCATCAAAACGAATGTTCCAGCTCCTTGAAGTTTGCTTGATTCCATAAATGGACCTCTGCAACTTGCATATCTTAGTTTGTCCATCAAGAACGAAAACCATCGGATTGTGTCATATACACATCCTCTTTAAGGTTTCCATTCAGGAAAAACGTTTTGACATCCATTTGCCAAATTTCATAGTCATGATATGCAGCAACTGCAAGCATAATCATGAGGATTTATCATGGCAACCAGCGAAAGGTTTCTTCATAGTAAATACCATGAGTTTGTTTGAAATCTTTTGCAACTAGTCGTGCCTTATAGGTATGCACCTTGCCATCCATGTCAGTCTCCTTCTTGAAGACCCATTTACACCCTATGGTTTTACCCTTTCAGGTGGATACACCAGAGACCATACTTGGTTTTGGCACATGGAGTACATCTTTAGATTTTGTGGCTTTAAGTCATTCAACGAAATCTGGATTCAATATAACGTCTTCGTAGGTTCTAGTTTCATTATCTTGGTAGACGAGTACGTCACCATGTTGAGTCACGAGAAAACCATATCTCTCAGGCTCATGGCATACTCTTCTAGACTACGTAGTTTATACTACTTGAGGTGGTTCACTTTGATCCACAGATTGTGGAGTAACCTCCTCACGATGTTCAACACTTCTTGTGGCACATCTTCCGGTCCTTCGTCTAATGTATTTTGTGGTTCTAGAACTTCATTGAGTTATACTTTTCTCCCACTAATACTTTCAGGAAAAATTCTTTCTCTAAGATAACACCAATATGAGCGACAAAAATTTTGTGCTCTTTGGATAGTAGAAATAGTACATTTGATCTCCCTAAGATACCCCACAAATATACATTATAGGATTTCGGCCTAACTGTTTGAAGTCAATTTCTTGACATAAGCTTCACAACCCCAATCCTTAAATAAGACAAGTGTAGCTTCGCTCACTCATAGTTCATACAGAGTCTTTCTTACAGACTTTGCGAACATGTTTCAGTACGTGAGTCACAGCCTCTAGGGCATAACCCAGAATGATGTGGGAAAATCACTAAAACTCATCATGGACCTAACCATTTCAAGTAAGGTTTTATTCCTCATTTAGACACACCTTATGCTGGGATGTATACGGAGAGGTGAGTTTTGATACTATCCCACATTTCTTCAGGCATGTTTAACTCAACTTGCCATACTTGACATAGTTGTTATTTTGAGAATATCCAATTGTCTATTTTAAGAACTTATTATTATGAAATAGTTCCATAAAGAATATTATTTATACTAAAAGACAATAACCATTAGTAAAGCAATATTCTCACTTGTTCAAGGACATAAAATATCATTTCTAAAAATGAAGGAAATCTATAATATCCACAAGTTCCAAGTAACAAGCCCGTAGGCAAAATCAGATGATAAGACTACAGCTAATGCAGCATCACATGCTCCATTTCTAACTAGTAGGTTCACCTCCCTTGGCGAGCAATCAACTCTATTATAGTCCTGCACATTAGTACAAACGTGAGTAACCATCCGTGTCGATAACTTAAGATGTGGACAGGAGAAGTTAATCTCAATCATGAACGTACTTGACGAAGAAGTAGCATTCTTCTTCCTTTTGCTAGGAAGGCCTGCAATGTTTCCTCTAGTCATTGAGGACAAACGTCATTCCTATCTACAACAGTTTCCTCCAACGACTTCTAAGCCTTTTCATTCTCACTTCAGTTAGCTTCAACCAACGTTAATGTTCTTGACATTTCATGCCTAACTAAGTAGCCTTCAACATATCCAAAAGCTCGAAAAGGGTATTCTTCTTATCACCCTCAATGAAGTCATAGACAAAATGAGAGTATAAGAATCTGGCAACACCTGTAATGTTAGGTCTATTGCTAAACCCTCATTAAGTCTACATCCCAAATGTCAAGCTTGTTATATACTCGATCAACTGAGTATATGATCACCATTTTGGTACCCCTTCCATCTGCATTGAATAGTAATTGAGACACCATATACTTCTCACTTCTCAGGAGAGAATAAAGAATATAAGCTAAGTCCTATTCTGGCATTGTTGTCGCAGTATAGGGTTATTGATGCAAGTACAATGTATCTTGTCATTTTACTTTTGCAAGATGTGTATGCTTCTATATACATACCAGTCTGATGGATAGAACTATCAGTAGGCTTAGCGACAAAGCCTGCTCAATGGTGTATAATTTATCGCTTGACTGAATTATATTGTTATACTTCTATACCAATCAACAAAATTCTCACCATTCCATTTGTTTCCTAGTTCGATGATTTGTCGCAGTGATGATGTTATTTGTTCATTTTAATGAATCTATAAGTGCAGAATAAGCAAAAATTATTACAATGTTTATTCTTATTATTTAATAAGGCCTTTTATTAAATAATTTCCACTATTTTCCTCAAGCCAATAGCCCTCACTATTAACTCGGGAAGCCCAATGGCTTTCTAGTGGACTGAGATCCCATCCAGCCAATTTCAAACCTTCGTTTTGAGAACAAGCCAAAATAAGGTGATTAGATAGGCCAACAAACTTAATCCACATCAGGTGATAGCTCCCACTACCAACCTCAAATGTGATACAAGCCAACAAAATAATCACACAATTCAATGGCCGAAGCCATCGTCCTCAAGTGTAATTCTCAGTATCAGTAGAGTAGACACTAAATGTCACCCGTATACACAACTAGTGTACTTCTCTAGTATGTCTATGATATACTTATCAACATCCGTGTTGGCGAACAAGCAAAAACATATCATTTAAGGAACCCATCACCATTAAGGAAAACTCAATGAATTTAACCTGCAATTGGTATAAGTGTACCTTTTGCTTTGGCAGACAAGGTTTTAACGAACAGTGGTTTAATTAAACTCATGGTGATGGAAGGCGTACATATGATTTATATACTTATTTGAGGGTTTTATTACGTCTCAACAGTTTATTTTATTAGCATGTTATAGTCATAGCATACACTCTGAGAATGCATTCTAAGCATTTAAGGAAACGTGTCGATACATGACCTAACTAAAATTGATTTCCTCGAGCCTAGAGGAATCGGTGGGTCACCTGGGGATACTATAATAAATATCTTGAGTCTTCAAGTATGATCGTTTCGTCCTTGCTCCATCTCAAGTACATTACAAAATACATCATACTAAATTTACAGTGAAATTAATTCTACACTAATTTACATCAATAAATATAGAAACCTCGAGTACATTCGAGGGGAATAAGATGAGAAGAGAATGGACATTGAGAAGGAAGGAGAAAGATAGGGCATGCAGACCCTATTTAAATATTTACAATCTACATACAAATATATATATATATATATATATATTTTTTTTTTTTTTTTTTTAAAATTCACCAGGTCTAAGGCTCATGTACTGGGCACCATGCAATATTTCAAAAAGAATTATTGCATACATTCAAAACAATCAATTTTGAATTTGGTGGGTTGATTTATAAAATTACCCTCTGAATTTGCAGAATTAGATATTGGTCTAGCATTGTAAAACTGCTACAGTAGCATCACGTCGCAACATAGTTTATTATGCCAAAACGTGATGCAGGAACGAATATGCACCGCTTTCGCTGAGGTGCAAATCCAGCAACTCCGCTCTGACAACGTGTTCACGTCGTGATGTAGTTTTATTACGTTGTGGTGAGATCATGCAATTTTACGATGATGCGCTACTTCGTCATTTCACACCACGACATAGTTTATTACGTTGCAACCCAAATCGCACGTTGTACAATTTATGACGCTTTCACGCTGCGGTGAAGTTTTATTTCACTGCAGCCACAAATAGTGCGCAATTTCATGATCAAACGTAATCAAGCCGCAGAGAAGTTTTATTTGCCACGGCCTATTTATGCATTCCAATCGCTCAACATACTCCGCAATCACGCGTGGTGAAGTTTTATTTCGTTGCACCCGTTTACCTATTCAAGCCTTACGAAACTCGAGCTGCGGCGCAAATCACATTCCAGAACACTGTTCATGCACGCATAGACAAAATCGATCCAATGCAAAATTCGTCAACAAACCCAGTTTATATATTAATCAATTTAAGCAATTTTAAAAGATTGAAAAAACTAAACATGTATTTTCAACAATCAATTTAGGCAGTCAATCAAAACAATATAATTAAAATATATACAATCAAACCCTAGGCTTAATACCACTGTTAGTAATCGACGAATGATGGCAATGGAAAAACAAAATTTTTCGCTCATTGATTACTAAGTATGCCAAGATCAATATCATATATATATACATGCTTAAAATTGAAATAGTGAAAATCCATACAAAGATTCGATTATACCTGCGATTGGAGGCTCCATCAATGTCTTTGAATGTGATTCGCTACTGATTTGAGAATGGAATTGAACTGACGTCGTCCACACGAAGACAGTACACCAATGACTAGAATTAATTTTGCTAGAATTAATTCTTGGCTTAAGGATTACAGAAGCTTGGAAGAAAGTGAACGAGAAGAAGAGAAAATTCTTCTCTCAAAAACACTCCCACGACCAATACGTTATCTTTGCACTAAACAAGAAAGTTACAATTTTTTTTTTCTTCAAAATATTTATATTAATTAAAATTGTTTAAATAAACTTTTAAAGAATAAAAACTTGCCAACATGGCTATTGGTTTGTTGCCATGGGCGAACCTCGGTATCGACTCTGGTGGAGCGTTTGGTGACATACCAACACCATTGATAGACCGTTTGATTTTGAAGTGATCAACGACTGGCTTGTCCGCTCCAAGCTTATTCCAGTGTCATGTTTTAAACATCAAATGTGGGACTTCGATTCAAAACATGTGGAATCCAATTTGCTACTTCTGGCCAAAACTACTTTGGAATCCTTCCATTTGCCAACATGCTTCTCACCATGTTCAAGATTGTTCGGTTTTTTTTCTTCGATACAACATTCTGTTGGGGTGTGTAGGCCATTGTCAATTGCCTTCGAATTCCATGCACATCACAAAATTTCAAATTCTTGTGACATATATTCACCCCCACGATGAGTACGGAGAGTTTTAATGGCTCTCCCAACTTTGTTTTCCACTTGAGCTTTGAAGCTTTTAAATACTATAAAAGCTTTAGATTTCTCGTGCAAAAATAAATCCAAGTTTTTCGGCAATAATCATCAATAAAAGAAATAAAATATTTCTTTTTGCCATTTGATACAAGATTAATGGGACCACAAATATTGGAATGGATCAATTCCAATGGTTTATGTGCTCTCCATGCCTTCCCTTTTAGGAATTGCTCGCAATGTTGTTTGCCAACAACACATTCTTCACATTAGAAGGAGGAACAATATGAGGTAGGCAAATCTCCATTTTCTTTTGAGAAAGAGTCTTCAACCCATTGAAAGGTAGATGGCCATAACGAAAATGCCAAAGCCACGCTGGATCATTGATAATCCTATTTTTATAGAGTTTTTTTATTGAATTTCAATAGGATTTAGTATGCTTGTCATACATTTTGCGCCATGATTGCTACTTAATTCTTTAATTTTACTTTGCAGGCCTAAACGATGATTTTGAGCATAAATGATGGTTTTGATCGTAAATGGCGTAACTTGAGCTTGTTAGGTCCGAATGAACTGAATCCAGCATTCGTAGAAATCCAAGAGGCAGATCTACAACTTTCATGTTTTGGGTTTTTCCTAATTTTGACTATAAAGGGTGAAAACTGTGCTTGAATTTGTGAACAACACGTTTGCGAACTGAAGAAGACGTCTTTTGGAACATGTTTCAGTACTTTGGCTATAACATGAGTTGTAGATCTTAGATTGGGATGATTTTTGAACTATTGAAAAGATAATTTAAAGGGCTACAATTCTTATGTTTACAATGTTTCAAGATTCAGACTATATCATGCTCAATTTCGGCCATCTAATCTTTCCCATGGCAAAACTACGTCAGATGTGAAAAAACAAAGCAACGCATTTTGACTTTTTAGGGCTTCATCCTTAAGTGAGAGAGGTATAAATTGAAGCGAAAATTAAGGTAAAAGGAGGTGGAAGGCCTCTTGTTCATTTTTAGGAAGAAATCAACATGGAAGAAGAAGAGAAGTGAAGAACATTGAGATCTAGAAAAGATTCTCCATCCTTTGTGTCTATTTTCAATAATGAACCTAAATTCTTCTTGTTCCTCTTGTTTTATTTCAATTTTGAACATGAACAAAACTGTTGAGTTAGGCTTTTGATGTAATCTTTAATACAATAGTTCAATCTATATGATTTAAGATACTTTTAGTTTTAATTTCATGATTTGAGTGTTTATATCTATGCTTATTGTCTTTGGATACTTGATCACCATTCAAATGATGTGTTGTTCATGATGAGACTAAGAAGTGATTTATGATATGTGCTTCTTGGAATAAACACCTTAGATTGAGTGAAAACTAAAGATAGATAAATGCCATCTATGAAATCTAGATAGAATTTCACAAAGCTTAAGAGACTCGGAACTATTAGACTTCAATTCTTAGTTCCGAAGGTTAATAAGAATGGATAGGACCGTATAACATGAGAAGGAGTACCAAACATCTTAGGGAATTCGATTTTCAATCAAGAAATTAGAGCTTGGGTAATATAATCTATAAATTGAACTAGCGTAACTAGGTGAAATCAAATACCCTAACATTTTTTTATTATTGTTTGTTGATTGCGATATTGGGTTTTGCTTTACTTTTTTTTTTATTTTAATTAATTGTGAATTTTTCTTTAGATTGTCAATATTTTGTCACTTGATTGTTTGATTCTTCAATTAATATTAAAGCTAGAGAATTCAATACTTAGTAACATTATCCTTGTGGGAACGATACTCTACATATCAATTCATTACTTTTTGCGATTAGTGCACTTGCTAAGTACGTATTTTAGCACATCAATCATTCATCTTTGTCATAAAGCAAGTCTAAATGCTCTTGATTTGCAACAGAAATAACCTATTTGGTGTCATCTTCACATGGGCAATAATACCCCTATTGGGATCATAAATTTCACAAGCACATTCTTCAATTGTAGCCACGTATCCCTTCTCTTGCAGCTGTCCCGTAGTTAACAAATTGTTTTTCAAGTGAGGAATATAAAAAATATTTGAGATAGTTTCAATATTACCATCTTTAGTCTTGATTTGAACATCACCCCTTCCTATGACATTTACTTTGGAATGATCACCAAAACTTACAGTGGTATAAAATCTTCATTCAAATGGGTAAATAATGACTTACTACCACACATATGATTGTTGCAGCTTGTGTCTAGATACCATATGTCTAGTTCAACGTCATTCTCCTTGACATGGAACGCCATCAATAGTGCTTCTTGCTCCTTTTTCTCTACAATATTTGACTGCTCTCCACTTTTTCCTTTATTTTTATGAAGGTTGGTGTAGCATTTAGAACGATAATGCCCATAGCTATGACATCTGAAGCATTCAACATTGGATTTGTCGCATCCTCTACTAGAATTTGAGAACTAATATCAGTAGCTGGAAAATTTGGATCCTTACTTCCATTTTCCTCTAGGTTTCCTCTGCCTCCTCTTCCTTTACCGCTTCCTCTACCCCTTCCTCTACTCCTTCCTCTACCTCTTCCTCTTGAACCCAAGGATTCAATAAAGGTTGAAGCTTTCAAAGCTTGCTATTTGCTGGTGGTGATGTTGCTCCGATTCACCTTTTGTTCATGGACTTGAAAAGAACTTTGTAGCTCATCTACTGAGAGTTCGTCTAAGTCATTTGATTCTTCAATCAAACAAATGACATAGTCAAACTTTGGTGTCATTGATCGAAGATTATTCTAAACTATGGAAACATTAGTCACCTAGTCACCATATAGCCTCATTTTGTTTGCAATCGCCACTGTTCTTGAAAAATAGTCATTCACTGACTCTCCATGCTTCATTTGAAGAGTCACAAAATCTCTACGGAGAGCTTGAAGTTGAGAACGCTTGACGCTCACTGAACCTTCGTATTTCTTCTTCATAGAATCCCAAATTTCTTTGGAAGTACTTTTTTCAAGAATAGTCTCAAAAATAAAACGATCTATTGCCTGGAACAAATAACCTTCAGGTCAGTTAGCTTCTGCTCATCAAGTTTTTTTTTTTTTTTTTTTTTTTTTTTTTTGGTTTTGTTAGCATCTGTGAGAACTCCTCTTCTAGTTCTCAATACCAGTTTCCACAAGAGACCAATACTGCTTGGACCTCAGGAAATTCTCCATTAACATGCTCCCTGGTTGTAGTACCATCAAAACGGGATTGTTGGCTGGATAAAATTATTAACCATGCCATGTGTTCTTGCTACTGCAAAAAGAAAGCTACGGTTTTTTTTAAGAAGATTCTATGTTATGGAAATGAAAGCGGTGATAGACCTTTTTTTTTTTTGGGGGGGGGGATAGGGGATCATTAAAATGGACCAAAGGAAACTATTGCTTTGGTATAGTTCTTTCTTTTAGAAGAGTAGGACAAGCTTAATAGCTTTGATACCCGATCTTGAAAAAAAAAAAAAAAGATATTGACAATAAAAGAGATTAAGGCTCAAATCTTTTTGGAATACACAGACTCAACTTAGCATTCAAATAGTGAGAGATTACAACTTAAATAGAAGAAATTGAACTGAAAAGTAGGAACCAAAATAACAATGACTATATCTCCACTACGGGATGTTAGTAATCGATGAACGATGGCAGTGGAAAAACAAAATTTTTCGCTCATCAATTACTCTGAATATGCCAAGATCAAGGTCTGATATATATGTTACATGCTTAAATTGAAATAGTGAAAATCCATACAAAGATTCGATTATACCTGCGATTGGAGGCTCCGTCAATGTCTCTGAATATGATTCGCTATCGATTCGAGAATGGAATTGAACTGACGTCGTCCACACGAAGACAGCAATGTTTTAAAACCCAACCCGAGGTACAACCTGGCAAAGTTTCCAGGTCCCGAGTTGACCGGTTGACAAAAAAATTTAAAATTCAACAAATACACCCTTAAAAATTACATGTAAGTCCCTATATGTTTGAACTTTATCAAACACACCCTAAATGCAAATCGACCAGCGACTGATTGGCGGCGGCGATACCCCAGATGCAACCCAATCGTCTCCTGAGCCCATTTCCATTAAAATCTACCCAAGATCTGGCCGAAATAGGTTCGATTTTGGCCAGATCTCACCGACGCTGGCGTGGGTATTCCAGACTAGATATCATCCACGCCAGCGTCGACAACCCTCCCCATCACCTAGGAATCACTCCCCTCCTCCTCCCGACCAAAACCCACCTCACCCCACCCCCGTTAGCCTCTCCAATCGCCGGCGAAATCCCATCGTTGCTGCTGTCAGATTTGTTCGATTTTCGATCGATTTACTCACAGGAAATCAACGATGTCACCACCATTACATTCAACGGTGCTTTATCTTCAAAAGCCCTAAGATTCCGGTTGTCAATTGTTCGCCGTTCATCCACCCAAATCCTAGGGTTTTGGGTGAATAGGAAAAGTATAAACTCGGCCCATTGAAGCTTTCGGGTCCCGGTTCAACCGGCCGAGCCGGGCCGGGTTTTAAAACAATGGAAGACAGTACACCAATGACCAAGAATTAATTTTGCTAAAATTAATTCTTGGCTTTAAGGATTACAAGAAGCTTGGAAGAAAGTGAATTGAGAATAAGAGAAAAATTCTTCTCTCAAAATACACTCCACGGCCCAATAATGAATTAGGTTGAGAAAACCTAATTTTTTCTTTACTTTTATAATAAAGTAAAATATCCATTCCACCCCTCAAGTTTAGCATCAACCCAAACATTAGGTAGAATTGCATATTAACCCAACTTAATTATTTAGTTAAATATTAATATTAACTCTAATAATTAAATTCATAATTTTGCTAAATTATTCCTATAATAAAATTGGACATAGGCTACAATCTCAGTAAATTTAAGTACACAGCAAAATTGCCAATATGTCTATTCATCTAAAAGACGAATATACCATTCTAAAAAGTCATCATCCTTAAAATGTCTTCTAAGTGTATGACCCATAGGCTCCTTATCATATCGGTAGTGAATAGTATCGCGATTGATACCAATCAATCTTCTCACTACACACAGACCAAGATTAGCCCCTAGCAAGACATCATGGTCATCTGATAGATTCGGATTCAACGAAATAACTACCTATCAACGATATGGTTACCGTGCAATCAAATCCTTTTATCATACGTTATCTCATCGAGGTTGAGGTACATAAATAGTGTCAACCTCAGTTATCCTCGATATGTTTGCATTCAATTACTAGACCAATGACTAGAATAATAAATTGGATTAAGTAACAACTCAATCCCAATGTGGCCACAGATTTAGTGTCATTGTCATTTACTGAATTATGCCGTAAGATAATTTCTCCCGTATCCGAAAGTGATGAATCCTTTGTCGATCCACCATAGTCTTGATACACTCCTCGATATAGCAAATCACTGCCGTATTGATAGCTCTTAATAGAATTACATTGGGCTAGTGTCAAACTACACCACACAAGGCGTTTTGGTGATCTCAAGTCTAAGGATCACATGCACTACCATTCGTTAGAGGATTTATTCCATAAACGGGTTACCATCCATATGGAATCCTCTTGTGGGTTTGTCTAGTGAACTTACCCACAGCAAGCACTCATGTGTCGTACCAAGTTGTCGGCAAACAACCTTGACAAGTGAGATTAGTCACTTTCTTTCAACAAGGTCGTTCAACACTATGGTAGCCTTACCGTATTAGCTGTGTCTTTGGTCAAAATAATGCTAGGGTTACAAACATTTCTAGAATGGCCACCATATGTGATCATAGGGTTTTTACTAACAATATTTGAAACACTTGATACCCTCGTCACGGTTCTACCATCCTAAGGACATATATCAATACATACAATTATGATTTACACGATATAGTAGAAATTGATTTTTATTTTTATTGATTAATAAACATTATTACAAAGAGTCTATTCTACAATAACTGATTAGCTCTAGAGCACCTACTCTAACAATCTTCCTCTTGCACTATAGTCAATCATTCATGTATTTAACATCGAATGACCCTAAGTGCCCATCATGCTTCTACTGCAACAGAAACTTCAATAGTGGGTTAGTAGGTATTTTGCAAATCCGCACATCCCCTTTCTGATCGATTTCTTTGATCAGATTGAATCAACTAAGTAAGTTTTGGATTATTGGTGAGACCGTGGTTCCTTAGCCACAGCAATGGCTCCATTGTTGTCGTAGTAGAGCTTTACTAGATCAACAATGCTTGGAACCACACCAAGTTCAGTAATGAACTTCTTGATCCAAACCGCTTACATGGCTACATTAGATAATGCGATATACTTAGCATCAGTTGTAGAATCTGCTGTAGTACTTTGCTTTGAGCTCTTCCAGCTCATTACAGCTTTATTGAGACAAAATACAAACCCGAATTGCAAGTGAAAATCATCTTTATCCGTTTGGAAACTAGCATCATTGTATCCTATTACAATGAGCTCATCTTCCCCTCCATAAACCAAGAAAATATTCTTAGTCCTTTTCGAGTACTTAATGATGTCCTTGACACCCATCCAGTGTCGTTCACTTGGATTCGATTGATATCTTCTACAAGTGCTTAATGCACATGAGACATCAATTTGAGTACACAACATGACATCACTTACTTGGATCCGATTGATATCTACTACAAGTGCTTAATACACANAATTGCATATTAACCCAACTTAATTATTTAGTTAAATATTAATATTAACTCTAATAATTAAATTCATAATTTTGCTAAATTATTCCTATAATAAAATTGGACATAGGCTACAATCTCAGTAAATTTAAGTACACAGCAAAATTGCCAATATGTCTATTCATCTAAAAGACGAATATACCATTCTAAAAAGTCATCATCCTTAAAATGTCTTCTAAGTGTATGACCCATAGGCTCCTTATCATATCGGTAGTGAATAGTATCGCGATTGATACCAATCAATCTTCTCACTACACACAGACCAAGATTAGCCCCTAGCAAGACATCATGGTCATCTGATAGATTCGGATTCAACGAAATAACTACCTATCAACGATATGGTTACCGTGCAATCAAATCCTTTTATCATACGTTATCTCATCGAGGTTGAGGTACATAAATAGTGTCAACCTCAGTTATCCTCGATATGTTTGCATTCAATTACTAGACCAATGACTAGAATAATAAATTGGATTAAGTAACAACTCAATCCCAATGTGGCCACAGATTTAGTGTCATTGTCATTTACTGAATTATGCCGTAAGATAATTTCTCCCGTATCCGAAAGTGATGAATCCTTTGTCGATCCACCATAGTCTTGATACACTCCTCGATATAGCAAATCACTGCCGTATTGATAGCTCTTAATAGAATTACATTGGGCTAGTGTCAAACTACACCACACAAGGCGTTTTGGTGATCTCAAGTCTAAGGATCACATGCACTACCATTCGTTAGAGGATTTATTCCATAAACGGGTTACCATCCATATGGAATCCTCTTGTGGGTTTGTCTAGTGAACTTACCCACAGCAAGCACTCATGTGTCGTACCAAGTTGTCGGCAAACAACCTTGACAAGTGAGATTAGTCACTTTCTTTCAACAAGGTCGTTCAACACTATGGTAGCCTTACCGTATTAGCTGTGTCTTTGGTCAAAATAATGCTAGGGTTACAAACATTTCTAGAATGGCCACCATATGTGATCATAGGGTTTTTACTAACAATATTTGAAACACTTGATACCCTCGTCACGGTTCTACCATCCTAAGGACATATATCAATACATACAATTATGATTTACACGATATAGTAGAAATTGATTTTTATTTTTATTGATTAATAAACATTATTACAAAGAGTCTATTCTACAATAACTGATTAGCTCTAGAGCACCTACTCTAACAATCTTCCTCTTGCACTATAGTCAATCATTCATGTATTTAACATCGAATGACCCTAAGTGCCCATCATGCTTCTACTGCAACAGAAACTTCAATAGTGGGTTAGTAGGTATTTTGCAAATCCGCACATCCCCTTTCTGATCGATTTCTTTGATCAGATTGAATCAACTAAGTAAGTTTTGGATTATTGGTGAGACCGTGGTTCCTTAGCCACAGCAATGGCTCCATTGTTGTCGTAGTAGAGCTTTACTAGATCAACAATGCTTGGAACCACACCAAGTTCAGTAATGAACTTCTTGATCCAAACCGCTTACATGGCTACATTAGATAATGCGATATACTTAGCATCAGTTGTAGAATCTGCTGTAG
Organism: Pistacia vera; assembly: GCF_008641045.1. NCBI lineage: Eukaryota > Viridiplantae > Streptophyta > Magnoliopsida > Sapindales > Anacardiaceae > Pistacia > Pistacia vera. The sequence goes on along the minus strand of NW_022196547.1, from coordinate 174,771 downwards.
TACTTTGCTTTGAGCTCTTCCAGCTCATTACAGCTTTATTGAGACAAAATACAAACCCGAATTGCAAGTGAAAATCATCTTTATCCGTTTGGAAACTAGCATCATTGTATCCTATTACAATGAGCTCATCTTCCCCTCCATAAACCAAGAAAATATTCTTAGTCCTTTTCGAGTACTTAATGATGTCCTTGACACCCATCCAGTGTCGTTCACTTGGATTCGATTGATATCTTCTACAAGTGCTTAATGCACATGAGACATCAATTTGAGTACACAACATGACATCACTTACTTGGATCCGATTGATATCTACTACAAGTGCTTAATACACATGAGACATCAATCCGAGCATACAACATGACATACATGATGGATCCTATTGCTGACGTATATGGGATCCTCTTCATTTGATCTCTCTCATCATGTGTTTTAGGACACATATCTTTAGGAAGATAGACACCATGTGACATTGGAAGAAATCTTTTCTTGGATTCTTTTATACTGAATCTCTTCAATACCTTGTCTATGTATGTACTCTGACTTAGGCCAAGAAACCTACGCAATCTATCACGATAGATCTTTATTCCGAGGATGTAGGCTGCTTCTCCTAAGTCCTTCATGGAGAAGCACTTCGATAACCAAGTCTTTACCGATAGCAAGTTTGATATATCATTCCCGATGAGAAGTATGTCGTCGACATACAACACCAAGAATGTCACTGCGCTCCCACTTACCTTCTTGTAAACACATGACTCATCTTCGTTCTTGATAAAACCGAATTCTTTTACAGCTTCATCAAAATGAATGTTCCAGCTCCTTGAAGTTTGCTTGAGTCCATAAATGGACCTCTGCAACTTGCATATCTTATTAGTTTGTCCATCAAGAATGAAATCATCGGATTGTGTCATATACACATCCTCTTTAAGGTTTCCGTTCAGGAAAACCGTTTTGATATCCATTTGTCAAATTTCATAGTCATGATATGCAGCAACTGCAAGCATAATCCGGATGGATTTAATCATGGCAACCAGCAAAAAGGTTTCTTCATAGTCAATACCATGAATTTGTTTGAAATCTTTTGCAACTAGTCGTGCCTTATAGGTATGCACCTTGCCATCCATGTCAGTCTCCTTCTTGAAGACCCATTTACACCCTATGGTTTTACCCCTTCAGGTGGATACACTAGAGACCATACTTGGTTTTGGCACATGGAGTCCATCTTAGATTTCGTAGCTTTAAGTCATTCAACGGAATCTGGATTCGATATAGCATCTTCGTAGGTTCTAGTTTCATTATCTTAGTAGACCAGTACGTCACCATGTTGAGTCACGAGAAAACCATATCTCTCAGGCTCATGGCATACTCTTCTAGACCTACGTAACTCTTATACTACTTGAGGTGGTTCACTTTGATCCACAGATTGTGGAGTAACCTCTTCACGATGTTCAACCACTTCTTGTGGCACATCTTCCCGTCCTTCGTCTAATGTATTTTGTGGTTCTAAAACTTCATTGAGTTATACTTTTCTCCCACTAATACTTCTTAGGAAAAATTCTTTCTCTAAGATAACACCAATATGAACGACAAAAATTTTGTGCTCTTCTGGATGGTAGAAATAGTATCCTTTGATCTCCCTAAGATACCCCACAAATATACATTTATAGGATTTCGAGCCCAACTTGTTTGAAGTCAATTTCTTGACATAAGCTTCACAACCCCAAATCCTTAGATAAGACGAGTTAGGCTTTCGCTCACTCCATAGTTCATACGAAGTCTTTTCTACAGACTTTGATGGCACACGTTTCAGTACGTGAGTCATAGCCTCTAGGGCATAACCCCGGAATGATGTGGGAAAATCACTAAAACTCATCATGGACCTAACCATTTCAAGTAAGGTTATATTCCTCATTTTAGACACACCATTATGCTGGGATGTATACGGAAGGGTGAGTTTTGATATTGTCCCACATTCCTTCAGGCATGTTTAACTCAACTTGCCATACTTGGCATAGTTGTTATTTTGAGAATATCCATATTGTCTATTTTAAGAACTTATTATTATGAAACAGTTCCATAAAGAATATTATTTATACTAAAAGACAATAATCCATTAGTAAAGCAATATTCTCACTTGTCCAAAGTGACACAGAAATATCATTTCTAAAAACTGAAGGAAAATCATAATAATCCACAAGTTCCAAGTAACAAGCCCGTAGGCAAAATCAGACGATAAGATCATATAGCTAATGCAGCATCACATGCTCCATTTCTAACTAGTACGTTCACCTCTTCCTCGGCGAGCAATCAACTCTATTGTAGTCCCTGCATATTAGTACAAATGTGAGTACCACATCTTGTGTCAATAACTTAAGATGTGGACAGGAGAAGTTAATCTCAATCATGAACGTACTTGACGAAGAAGTAGCATTCTTCTTCCTTTTTGTTAGGAATGTCTTGCAATGTTTCCTCTAGTCACTGAGGAGAAACGACATTCCTATCTAAAACAGTTTCCTCCAACGACTTCTAAGCCTTTTCATTCTCACTTGAGTTAGCTTCAACCAACGTTAATGTTCCTGACATTTTCATGCCTAACTAAGTAGCCTTCAACATATCCAAAAGCTCGAAAAGGGTATTTTTCTTATCATCCTCAATGAAGCCATAGACAAATTGAGAGTAAGAATTTGGCAAAGACTGTAATGTTAGGTCTATTGCTAAACCCTCATCAAGTCTACATCCCAAAATGTCAAGCTTGTTCATATACTCGATCAACTTGAGTATATGATTGCCAATTTTGGTACCCTCTTCCATCTTGCATTTGAATAGTAATTGAGACACCATATGCTTCTCACTTCTCAGGAGAGAACAAAGAATATGAGCTAAGTCCATATTCTGGCATTGTTGTCGGAGTGATGGTGTTATTGATGCAAGTACAATGTATCTTGTCATTTCTACTTTTGCAAGATGTGTATGCTTCTTATATACATATCCAGTCTAATGGATCGAACTATCAGTAGGCTCTAGTGACAAAGCCTGCTCAATGGTGTATAATTTATCTCTTGACTTAAGTATATTGTTTATACTTTTATACCAATCAACAAAATTCTCACCATTCCATTTGTTTCCTAGTTCGATGATTTGTCGCAGTGATGACGGGTTCATATTGTTCATTTTAATGAATCTATAAGTGCAGAATAAGTAAAAATTATTACAATGTTTATTCTTATTATTTAATAAGGCCTTTTATTAAATAATTCTCCCACTATTTTCCTCAAGCCAATAACCCTCACTATTAACTCGGGAAAGCCCAATGGCTTTCCTAGTGGACTGAGATCCCATCTAGCCCATTTCAAACCTTCGTTTTGGCAAACAAGCCAAAGTAGGTTGATTAGGTAGGCCAACAAACTTAATCCACACCAGTTGATAGCTCCCACTACCAACCTTAAATGTGAAACAAGCCAACAAAACAATCACACAATTCAATGGCCGAAGCCATCGTCCTCAAGTGTAATTCTCAGTATCAGTAGAGTGGACACTACATGTCGCCACGTATACACAACTAGTGTACTTCTCTAGTATGTCTGTGATATGCTTATCAACATTCGCTTTGGCAAACAAGCAAAACATATCATTTAAGTCAACCCATCACTACTAAGGAAAACTCCAATGAAATTTAACCTCCAATTGGTATAAGTGTACATTTCGCTTTGGCAGACAAGGTTCTAACGAATAGTGGTTTAATTAAACCCATAGTGATGGAAGGTGTACATATGATTTAATATACTTTATTTGAGGGTTTTATTTTACGTCTCACAAGTTTTATCTTTATTAGCATGTTATAGTCATAACATACACTCTGAGAATGCATTCTAAGCATTTAAGGAAACGTGTCGATACATGCCCTAACTAAAATCGATTTCCTCGAGCCTAGAGGAATCGTTGGGTCACCTGGGGATCCTATAATAAATATCTTGAGTCTTCAAGTATGATCGTTTCGTCCTTACTCCATCTTCAAGTACATTACAAAATACATCATACTAAATTTACAGTAAAATTAATTCTACACTAATTTTACATCAATAAATTTAGAAACCTCGAGTTACATTCGAGGGGAATAAGATGAGAAGAGAATGGATATCGAGAAGGGAGGAGAAAGACAAGGCATGCAGGCCCTATTTAAAATATTTACAATTAGACATACAAAAAAAAAAAAAAAATTTAAAACATTCACCATAGGTTTAAGGCTCATGTACTGGGCACCATGCAATATTTCAAAAAGAATTATTGCATACATTCAAAACAATCAATTTTGAATTTGGTGGGTTGATTTATAAAATTACCCTCCTGAATTTGCAGAATTACATATTGGTCTAGCATTGTAAAACTGCTACAGTAGCATTCATGTCGCAACATAGTTTTATTATGTCATAACGCGACGCAGGAACGAATATGCGCCGCAGCAAAGTTTTATTTCGCTGAGGTGCAAATCCAGCAACTCGCGCTCTGACAATGTGTTCACGTCGTGATGTAGTTTTATTACGCTGTGGTGAGATCATGCAATTTTACGATTTGACACTCTACTTCGTCATTTTCACACCACGACATAGTTTATTACGTTGCAGCCCAAATCGCACGTTGTACGATTTATGATGCTTTCACGCTACGGTGAAGTTTTATTTCGTTGTGGCTCAAATCGCGCAATTTCATGATCACATAACGTAATCAAGCCGTAGTGAAGTTTTATTTTGCCGCGGCCTATTTACGCATTCCAATCGCTCAACATACTCCGCAATCATGTTGTGGTGAAGTTTTATTTCGTTGCACCCTGTTTACGTATTCCAGGCTTATAAAGCTCGACGCCGCGACGCAAATCACAATTCTAGAACATTGTTCATGCTCACATAATACAAAATCGATCCAATGCAAAATTCGTCAACAAACCCAGTTTATATATTAATCAATTTAAGCAATTTTAACATATTGAAAAACCTAAACATGTATTTTCTAACTATCAATTTAGGCAGTCAATCAAAACAATATAATTAAAATATATACAATCAAAACCCTAGGCTCTAATACCACTGTTAGTAATCGACGAATGATGGCAGTGGAAAAACAAAATTTTTCGCTCATCGATTACTTGAATATGCCAAGATCAGGTCTAATATATATAGGTGTATATATATATATATATTATATATTATATATATATATATATATATATAATATATATATATATATATATAATATAATAATATATTATATAATTATATTTACATGCTTAAATTGAAATAGTGAAAATCCATACAAAGATTCGATTATACCTGCGATTGGAGGCTCCGTCAATGTCTTTGAATGTGATTCGTGCTGATTCGAGAATGAAATCGAACTGACGTCGTCCAGACGAAGACAGTACACCAATTACTAAGAATTAATTTTGCTAGAATTAATTCTTGGCTTTAAGGAGTACAAGAAGCTTGGAAGAAAGTGAATTGAGAAGAAGAGAAAAATTCTTCTCTCAAAATACACTCCACGACTCAATAATGAATTAGGTTGAGAAAACCTAATTTTTCTTTACTTATATAATAAAGTAAAATATCCATTCCACCCCTCAAGTTTAGCATCAACCCAACGTTAGGTAGAATTGCATGTTAACCCAACTTAATTATTTAGTTAAATATTTATTTTAACTCTAATAATTAAATTTATAATTTTGCTAAATTATTCGTATAATAAAATTGGACATAGGCTACAACCTCAGTAAATTTAATTACACAGCAAAATTACCAATATGCCTATTCATCTAAAAGACGAATATTCCATTCTAAAAAGTTATCATCCTTAAACTGTCTTCTAAGTTTGTGACTTATAGGCTTATTATCATATCGATAGTGAATAGTATCGCGATTGACACCAATCAATTGTCTCACTATACACAGACCAAGGTTAGCCTCTAATAAGGCATCATGGCCACCCGATAAATTCGGATTCAGCGAACTAACTATCTATCAACGATATGGTTACCATGCAATCAAATCCTTTTATCATACGTTATCTCATCGAGGCTGAGGTACTTAAATAGTGTCAACCTCAGTTATCCTCGATATGTTTGTATTCAGTTACTGGACCATGATCGGAATAATAAGTTGGATTAAGCAACAACTCAATCCCACTGTGGCCACAGATTTAGTGTCATTGTCATTTACTGAATTGCGCATGAGATAACTTCTCCTGTACCCGACAGTGATGAATCCTTTGTCAATCCACCATAGTCTTGATACACTCCTTGATGTAGTCAATCACTACTGTATTTATAGCTCTTAATAGAATTATGTTGGGCTAGTGTCAAACTACACTAATCGATGCAAAAGACGCTTCGATGATCTCAAGTCTAAGGATCACATGCACCACTATTCGTTAGAGGATTTATTCCATAGACACTAGGATTACCATCCATATGGAATCCTCTGCTGGGTCTGTTCAGTAAACTTGCCTACAGCAAGCACCTATGTGTTGCACTAGGTTGTCGACAAACAACCTTGACAAGTGAGATTAGTCACTATCTTTCAACAGGTTCGTTCAACACTATGATAGTTTTACCATATTATCTGTGTCTTTGGTTAGAATAACACTGGGGCTACAAATATTTCTAGAATGGTCACCATATGTGATCATAGGGTTCTCACTATCAAGATTTGAAACACTTGATACCCTCGTCACAATTTTACTATCCTAAGGACATATATCAATGCATATAATTATGATTTACACGATATAATAGAAATTGTTTTTTTATTGATTAATAAACATTATTACAAAAAGTCAATTCTACAATAATTGATTGGCTTTAAAGCACCTACCCTAAAACGGGAGTGTTTTTAAATAAATGCACATCCCTAACCACTAACCCACATCACTAATCACTAACCCACATTAACAAAGTTCCTAAATAATAGGTTAGGAACTACTGCATAAATAAAACAAACGTTAGAAACAGTAACATGCTCAACATAAACTAAATAGAAAAATAAACTTTTGACATTACGAGGTGTTGGATTATGTGAAAATTTGCCCCCTGTTTGGTACACTTTTCAAACTTTATCATATTCTACTATCATATCCTACTATCCTATCCAATCCAGTTAAAAACGTGTTTGTTTTAATATTGACTATTCAATTCAAAATCCAATCATGTTTTATTTAACTCAAAACAGTTAACAATTACCTATTCCAATAAAAAATTATAAGTTAACAAAAACACCCACACCCACCCAACTAATTGTCGGCAGTTGGCCACCACCGTCGAACGGTGGCCGGAAGTCGTCAAAATGGTGTACGACTGATTTGATCTTGTTGGTCGTGTGTTGATGTGGCCGAAAATGGTTAGGTCAGCGGCTAGATCTTTGGCCGTGGTTCTAATCGGAATAGGCCAGATCGGTGCACGATCGGTTAGATCCAGTCGATCATGTGCCATTCCCGCGACTTCGGCCACCATTCAGCGATAGTGGTCGGCTGCCGACAATTAGTTGTTTGGGTGAGGGTATTTTTGTTAATTTATAAACTTTTCTTTGGGGGTTAAAAATAATCTAAATATTTTCAGAAAATGTTATCCCAAAATGTACCAAACACATTTTCAGAATCTCATCCTATTTGATTAAATCATATCCTATCCTATTCATAATAGAATACAATTCTAAAAAGTTAAACAAATGGACCTTGATTTTTGAAGTATTCGGAGATGGTTTGTGACGTGAATATGAAAGAAGGGAATTGTAGTAGGCGAAGAAGAGGCTCTGAATGAAATGAAAGAAGGGAATTGTAGTAGGCGAAGAAGAGGCTGTGAATGAAATGAAAGAAGTGAAGAAGAGGGTGTGGTGATTGAGACTTTGGATGTTGGTGATTACTTTTACTGATTTTATAAATTTGGGGGTTAAGAAGTAATTTTTTAATTTACTTAATATTATAATAAAGATTTACAAGGATAAAAATGGTATTTAAGCAGTCAAAGCTTGTCAAACAAACACTGACGGAGACTAATGCTGGGTGGGAATTTGATGGTTTTTTATTCAAGGATGGTGAAGTGTGGTCGGCCAAACTCCGGTGGGAAAAATGAATTTCTGTTCGGCCTACTTTTGTTTCGTTTACCCAATTTATGACGAGTTTATAAAATAAACCTGAAATTATATTAAATTCAATCCATTGGGGTTTGTATTCCCAATAATATAATTTTCTACCATAAAACATAAAGTAACTTTTTCCTTTCCCCAAAACACTAAAACCACCTTCCTTTTAACCCTCTTTTGCCTTCGATAAAAGCAGCAACAAGCGACAGCATGGGGTAACAAGACAGAAAGGAATGAAACAAAAAAGAGGATTTTCAAGTCAGCATTCTATTTTAAGAAAAAATTATAAATCAATCTAGAGATTTTACAGAAGACCTTAGGACATCAATGAATCTAATCTATAAATTGAGAAGCTCCGCAACAATGGCACCCTTGGTCCTCACTAAATGAAATTTAAACAAAAAAAAATAGTATACATTGATATCAAAATGTTCATACAGGCTGTACACCTCTAATCTTGTATAGAACTTGATTACAAGGTGTGGTTTAGCAATTTCGACACCGGCATTAACTTTAAAACTATTATGTAAAGTTTATTCTAATGACTAAAACAAAATCATATTCTCTAACCCCAGAGATGTATATTGAGATCCAAGAAAGGGAAGAACCCTAATCATATTTTGAAGGGAAGCCAAAAAAAATCAGCCAGAAGCTCTTTGTCTCATCCATTTTGTAGCTGACCACTTCTCTCCGGAAATAACCTCACATCCTCCATGCATGCTATTTGGATCCGACTGTCCGTCTAATCCCTAAAATAGCCAAACAAAGACAATTAGGGACAACTTTCATTACATCATATTAAGTCCAATTAGGGGCATGCTCCACACGTTGAAGGACTTCTTATAAGGGAACTCAAATGAAAAAGACCACCATGCAAGTAATTAACTATGATATTATTTTGTACCACAAAAGTCTTAAGAACAAGCAAAAGATCACACCATGGTAATTGGCACTTTACAAAATTTCAGGAAAGACAAACAATAGACAAGTGTCACAACATGCTCAAGATTCTTATTTTTAAGTGACTGAAAGAATCACACAACTATCCTATAAAAAGTTCTGAATCCTGACATTTCTCGGAGTAACCTCATAAAGAAAGGTTTAGAGCAGAAAATGCAATGAACAAATCAAATAAGAAGGTTTACTAATCACTAATTGCACACTCTGGAATTGAAATGATAATTATAACAGAGTATCCATTGCAACATTGGCAAAGCAAATAAACAGGATCAGATGCATGCTCTCCAACTGAAACGAAAACTTACAACAAATTATAAGTTCTTTTATTTCTCCAGAGGAGCTAGTAGCCAGATAATGTGCGAAGTGAGAGAGAGAATAGTCAATGGGGTTGCATTGTAAAATATAAATACTTGATTGGCCTACTTTTCTATACATCAAGTTGCTAATGAAACGACGGGAAAAGGATTTAAAAAAAATATAATAACAACTTGAAGACAATCAATTGCCAAAGCAACAAGAGAACAAATACGATTGTAAAAAAATAATAATTTATATTCACTAAAAAGAATGAAAATACGCAGTCAAAAGAGAACAAACCATGCTCCAAAAAAGCACCGCATCTCCTTTTATTGGTTTTACAGACAACCCTTTCACAGTCTTCCCACCACAGCTACACTCACCTGAGCCAGCCTGACATAACCAGTGATAAAATGTAGTTTTAATCATGCAAATGAAAAGAACTGACAGAAAATTAACAAAAAGAATTGACAGAAAATTAACATGTTATCACCCAACATTATATATACACAATGTAATGGATAGAACACCACCATATTAACGCAAGAATTTAACGAAGACGAAAGAAACTCAAATTTATGTCATCATATCTTTTCCTTTTCTTAAACACCACTGAAATCACAGATGATTCAGCATTGCTGAACCCTTCATCATCCAAACCCTGATTGTTTCTAATTTCATAACAAGAAAGCAATAATGGACTTTATGCAGTCTGTTAGATGCCAAATGGGTTACCAGCATGCATTGGCTAAAGCTTCGTCAATGCCTCAATTTTCTGATACATCCTATACCACACATTGGAATTCTCAGCAAACTCATTGAAATAGGGATTAGTTGTGCATACGTATGCGCAATAGCAAAAATTTAGTCTTTGTGTTAAACCTAAGTTCATACATCTAAAATAATAAAACAGAGGATAAGCATCACATTCTAGAGTCATTACCATTGGGAAATAAGTTTCTCCCCCTTCAACATTGTCACTCAGATACATGAGCATTGTGGCTATCCGCTGACCACCGCGCTTCAAATTGTACTGCCAAAGATTAAGGTGGAAGAAAATAAAAAAGCATTGAGAACAAGATATCGTGTGAGCAGGAATATGATGACCCTATTAACAGGAACTAGTTTAATGGAAATAATATCAACAATTTAAAGAAGAAAACCAAAAACTTACAGTATCTGCAAAGTAGTCATGATGAGGTTTGTAATACTGATCTTTCTCGTACCTGTGCTGCTGCAGATGTTAGCCTTGATACTGAAACGTATCAGTTTTCCAGCCCATTAACAAATACTTTACATTAAATAACTCAGATACCCACCTTAATACTTGGATGAGCTCCCCATTTTCAATTGGTACTTGAGAAAAGACAGAAATACGTTTTTCAATTGCCTGTCTATGCCAAGAGACAGAGAGATACAGAAAGAAAAGAGCTTAGGGCAGAATTTTACAACTGTAACAACCAAAAGCAAAGCTAAAAGCCTCAAATAATATAAATAATACAACATTAAAGTAATTACATGCATTGTTGAAAAGGACAACACATGATTAAAAATCTCTAAAAGTGGAACAAGCAAAGAACATAAGCCGATCAATACTTTTTTAAATTCTTAACAGCTTCAGGATTCAGACAAGAACAAACCTGTATCATTGGGTACTTTTTCTCTTCAGGACTCAGAAACATTCCAGAGCTCGTCCTTACATTACTCTTGATTCCCTGAAAAGAAGAACTTAAATAAGGTTAATGTACTGAAGCATCTGTGAAAGTAAAAGAAACTAATAAATTTGGAAATATAAACACCTATTTCCTATTTAAAAGACTACCAAATTTCGAAAGATAAACACGTCTTCCATATGTCAAAGTCTAGCAAATTTGGTAAGTTAAACCCATCTTTCATATGGGAAACCCTACCAAACTTGGAAAGACAAGGACATTCTTCAAATAAGAAACTCTACTAGGATTGAATAGTAAATAAAATGTTGACAAAAAACGAGTCAATATCTATGACCAAAATGATGAATTGTCTTCATGATAACTTATGCTATCAAAAAAAAAAAAAAAAAAAATGCCCCTAGTATACAACAGAAACCTGTTAAGCCTATCAATTTAAATTACAAGGTGAGGTATGATCTATTTGAAATACCTTCCCTGTTTTTGCATCAACTACAGTGGAGGTATGAAGACGAGGACGGGCTATGGCCCTAAGATAGTCACATTCCTGCAAAGGCCATGAAGTTATCAATTCAAACCCCAGTTAAACAGCATCAATTGGCAACGTAGCATTGCACAATAGATTTATAAGCTAGCAAATAAATTTCATCATTACTAATTATCAAACAGAAAAAGTTTGTAATGCATCTATAGTAGATACCAATACCCCTCTCACATTATAGGTGTTAGATGGGTTGACCGGAAAAAGAGTTTTCAATATCTTTGGTTAAAAGAATCTTCTTAGTATGTAATAGTTGGTTGAATACAATTTATTTAATTACTTTGAGCTGGTCAAAAGTTCTATAAAGTTGTGAAACCTTGGAAGTGCCCCTTGTTTTGTAGACAGCTTGAAGTGTACTCTTATGAAAATCTTTTTCCAGTTAATACAAATATTTTTTAAAAATTAAATAAAAGAAAAGATTGAAAATATGCTTTAGGAAAAATCTTCACATAAGAAGCCAAACTTTGTCCCACAATTCAGCTCCTTAGCAAATGGTAACAAAAAATATACAGTTGATTAAAAAAATCTCACAAATAATATTTTTTTGCAAACCAACTTCATTTTTTGGTGCACAACTAATAAATTTTGTAGTCAATAGTTTAATAAAATTTCAGAATTAATAATTATATAGAAAATTACATGAAACCATCGATAACTTTAAATAAAGCCTGATTGTAGAAAACACAAATTATTCTTTAACTAGAAAAAAAGAATACAGGAATGTGGAATAAGAACAGAGCAGTTCTGTGCTAGCTAATTCCAACGGTTTTTATGCACCTAATAAAAATAATATGATCACTGGTTCTACCACTCTATATTTACCAGAACATTAAGATATTCTTTCAGTTCTATTGGCATTAGGACCCATAATCTAGACCCTGTCCTGGTTAAATATACAGTTATGAGTCAGCAATATTAATGATATATAACAAAGTAAGAATACCTCCGTGCTCAAAAAGTTATGAAGTAATATAATTCTAGGTGACCAGCTAAGTACTTCAGGTTTGACCTACATCAACAAAAAGAAAAAAATATTAAACTTGGCCAATCAGTTTATAAACAAAGAAAAGGAAATGTTATAAGAACCATCTTAAGCAACAAACTTAGGAAAAAGCAATTCCACTATCATCCAGACAGTTGGATGCATATCAAGACCAGTACTTCTGCAAGTCGAACAAAATGAGAAAATACAAATAAAGCATTTGTTTGCTTGAGAGAAGGACTATACATGATACAGTTACAAGTACAGAATAAGACAAACAGAATATATACGAAGACAACCCAAACACCAAGTTCTCCCAAGCCCCAAGAAATAATATACAAAATAAGAGAAAAATACATTAGCAGGCTGAAAAACATGTTACCATGTTAATCACAGCACAATTAAAGCTTGCACTATCACTATCTCACACATTTTACCATGTTAATCACAACTGTGCATTATTATATTGCTGGCACCACAGGTGGAATATTAAATGAAACCATATTACAATCCCCAACTTTTTGACCAAAAAGGGTATATGCCACATGCATAATAATTTTCCTACAGAATCTAAGAAGGAATAATTAGTGTTTCTGATGAGATCCTGACCTGCAACTTATCAAATACACTACAATCTAGCTACAGTTCCAATCCCACTCACAATCAAAACAAGGAATCTCTATATTAATGGCAGCAAAACAGTACATCCGAAATATACTCACTCTGTTACAATATTCCCCAACTGAGAATCCAGCAAATAAGCTAAGCTAAGTAAAAGAAAGAAAACAAAATGATAATACTGACTTCGAGGGCCAGTCACCTCCCCTATCCATCCTTAATCAACTTTTTCAAATGCCTGTCCCTTTTCCCTTCTTCCCCTTTTATTCCCTCCTGGCACCTAAGTTTATTCCTAACAGAATTCCTCTCTCTCCAATCTCCATAGGCCACCTATCCCTTCATAACAAATTCTTCTAACCTCCTAAATGTCAATTATTCCCCTGCTTCTTACCCCACTTCTTCCTACGGTAATCCTTTCCCCTTGGTTGCTCATCAGTTTCTAACACCATTTCTCAATCCCATCAAGAACAGCTGAAACCAGCTAAGTTTACAATTTTAAATCATAATGGCCAGAGAGAGTTTTTATTATTCTTTACCCTTTTAGTTTTGTGTTTTCTTCCTTTACATAGAGCAACATTCCAAAAATTGTAAGAGTTAAGGTATGACAACTGGACAATGTGATGAAAAGGATGGTAAAAAACATACATATCCAAGACGTAAGAGTTCAGCTTCTTTGTCATTATTCCAAATTGGAACACCTGAGAAAGAAAAAGGAAAGTCAAAATTAAAAATCAAATTGTATAGAAGTGTATGGACCCAACACATCCAACAACAAATTCAATATCAAACGACTTAAGAGAAGCAACTAAAATATTGTAAACTTGGAAACATAACCATAATAAGTAATACCAAATATTCTGTGCACAAATATGTCACCAAAAGTTTGAAATTCAGTGCACAAATAACTGAAATCAAAATGAACTCAAGACAACCCAACCTACCTAAGAATGACTATGCTATAAAGTTCTGATATCTTACTCTGTTTGGATAAGATATTTCTTGGTTCTCTATTTTTTCCCTATTATTATGTTACTGAAAACTAGAAGCAAAAGAACAAGAATTGCCTAATTTTCCTCATTATATTCTTAATTTTTTTTTTCTCTTCCAAAGTTAGTCAACTGTTTTGTATTGTTGATATTGATGATGAACAATTAATATTAATAAGATAAACCCTTTTCAGTCAAAAACATGTCAGAATGTCTATACAAGACATAAGTGAGTGAGCCAACTTAGATTTGTTAAAGGTATTTTAAGTTTTGCTCTTGAGAGAGGGAAAAAGTAGATGGTGAAAGCATTAAGAAATCACTTATAGTTATTCGAATGTCTTATTTTCTTAATATTAATGTAATAGAACAGTAAAAGAAATTAGGACACCAAACCCAGTTCTTTCTTTTTTTTTTTGGGTAATAAAATTTCATTAGAAGAAAAGAAAGAAACCCAATTCATTGTCCACATAGGAAACAAATCCTATGAACACAAAATCTACCACGAAAGCACTAGAAAGCAATACTGACATAGGTATAAATATATCAACTTCGGCTAAAATCTGAGTTTCCTAGTGTAAAACTCAATTATGTAGAGAAATGTTTCATTGCATTTATATAATAGAAACTTTGACAGGGACCATATACCTCTGGGAAACTGAAGGTAGCCATCATTTTGACGTTTATGCACTCTTTTAAATGATGGAAACGCGGAGCCTATAAAGGATATGGTTCTTAAGTAATTCAACTAATATGAGCACAATAAGAAACAGATTATATCAGAGCACAGTAAAAGAGCCAAGAAAGCCAACATTGTCAAGCAATGTGTTTTCTTATAGGAAACTGACAGTAGATATAGCACACTGAAAACTAAAAATGTTAACCAACAATGCGACATCCCAAGGATAGATCAAAGCAGTATAAAATTGCTGAATATGAAGATGGAAGAATAACCATAATTTACAAACTATAATTACATCTCAAATGAATGCATCCTGTTCACAAATCTATGTTCTTAGAGAAGCTAGTCCAAGGCAAGACGAATAAGAAATGCCAAGTACATATATGACTAAAATGGCTAGCAAGCGAACAAGGTACTCAGGAGTAATATAAGCTAGGTCTAAATGCAAATTGTTTCACATACACAAATTGTATCTCACTTAACCATGAACAAGAGCAGCAATATGAGAGGTGAGATCACTACCTCAGCATAGATTCCTCTGTTAGGCAGATAAAAATATTCCCAGAAAAACAAACGGACTAAAGAGAAGGGAAAAAGATTACTTAAACATAACAAAATGAAACGGCTAAACAATGTACTCTTAACAACCAATAGTTGAAACATCAAATGATCCTTCTTTATTTTTTCCTTTTTTATTTTTGGGGTCTCTAGAGTACTGCAAATTCCAATAACAAAGAAAAGTCTGGAAATTTAGAGAAGAATAATTTTCTTTTTGGAAAAAGATTTGATGCATCTCAATGTCAGTCATTAAGATGTTTTAAAGTAATTCCTATATCTTAATAATATTTTTGAGAGAGTTTCATCTTAACTTAACAAGCAAAAAAAGAAGAAAAAAAATCCAAATCCAAAATGTTCCAGGCTGAGTCTATATATAGCCACAAAATGTGCCTCAGCTTGCATAAATATTCAAAATGACAATGCACTCATTGAGAATAGTGAGACAAAGAATAAATGTCTACTAGAGTTGGTCCAAAAATTGGCATTAAGTAAGAAAAAGAAATGAATGTATGTACAAGTTGCTTATCAATTCACTTAACAGTAGCTCACATGAAACGAAAGCAAGAATGAAATCACAAAAAGTATAAATCTTCCAACGAAAAACTGTTTCAAAACTTCGTTTGTAAAAGTTCATTTTTTTACGAATTAAAAAATGAAAAAAGAAACATAAAAAGGAGTAAACAGTCCCTTCCATTATATTACAATCTAATTTCAGTTCTCTTATGTTTGCCGTATACATTGATGATCTCCACAAACAATATAATAAACCATTTATTTCGACAATCAAACTATTTCAAACATTAAAAAAAGTCACTCAGCCATAACAAGAAGCTTAAATTGAAAACAAACAAAAAAAAAAAAAAAAAAAAAACTGTTAAAATCATTTTCTAAGTGGACTCCAAATACATGTTTTTAGAATAAACAAATTACCGTATGAATCTTCAAGCTTTCTTATAAACGCTAATTGAAACAAAGCGCCTGAAAGAGTCAAGATCAGAATCAGATTTAGAAAGAAAACGTAAAAAGAAAAAGAAAAAATGAGAGAGAAATTGTTGAAAAGAGAACAGATAGATCTTCAGAAGTTACCGATAATCATGCCGAAAGTGACGAATGTAAGGAGTCCGAACACGATTTTCATGGTGGAAGCCATGGATTTGCCGTCGACTCCTCGACTGTACGATACGATTATGCAATTGACAACACAGGCAGGAGGAGTACGTTTTATTTTTTCTCTATTGGTCAAATTTTTGAGCTGTTTAAAGTGTAAACTGAACTCTAAAACGAGTTAATATAATTTTTAGTCAAAGTGTGCTATGTATATAACCAAATATTTTTATATTAAATTGATTTAACTTGTGATGTGAGCGAACAAGGTGCTCAGATCAGAAATGCCACGTACATCCTGTTAACATACGATTATAGTCAAAGTGTATTTTTACCGGTTTTTTTTTTTCATCCAAAACTTTAAAATTGGACATTAATATTGGTTTTGGTACGTAACCAAATGATGAGTAATATTATATATACATTATTTTTATATAATATTTTTTATACAACATTATATGATAAGATATGATTAGCTAATTTAAAGTTAAAATTAAACTTTCATTTAATATTATATGAGAAATATTATATGATAATGATGTATGTGTAGTATTATTTTTTATGTTAAATTGATTTAACTAAGTCTTTTAACAGTTAAAAAACCCTTCTTTTATACTAGAAATAAATGATGAGTTTCATCCATCAACAGATAAATTTTATCTTAAATAGATAAAGGTTACATTTTCATAAAATATTTAACATATAAATATATTAGAGATTACTATAAATTTTGTATGGATAAATCTATGATTTTTTACATTTATTAATTTTATATAATATTCTTTATCTTTTAAGACTTTTATGGATAAATATATAAAGTAATTTTTGTTGGGCTTCATACTTTGCTTGTTCGGTGGGTTATGTATTTAATTTCCATTTCTTTTTTCTTTTTCTACTTTTTCGATAAATAAATAAAAAACAAATTGTTTATTTGAGTGCCATTTATAAACTTTAAAATTAAAAATAAATATTGTTTTTATATATGTATAACCAAATATGTTTATATTAAGTTGATTTTACCATTGATACTTTTATGTATTATTATTTTAAAAACAAAGTAATTTTTATTAAAACTATTTAAAACAAAATATGGAATCAAAAGATCAATAGATAAATGATATACAGTATATCTTAAATAAATAGATAAAGATATTTTCACAAAATATTTAACATAAAAATATATTAGGGATCATTATAATTTTATATGAATAAATGGATAAATTTTTTACCTTTATTAGTTTTGAATAACATTCTTTATTTTACTATAGCCCAAGTTGACCCTTTGAAGAAAATATTTGGTTTCGTCTTGCACCGAAGCAATATATTTCAAGAGAAACCTAACAAACTTATGAAATAAGGTTGAAAAAGTATCTTCAAGAGATTATCGAGCACATTTTTATGAATTGTTGATTACAACATATTTTGTAAGTATTATGAAACATGACGAATCTCATTTTAATTACAACACTACAAAGTTCCAACATTTCAAACAAAATCCAATAAAATTATGAAATTGTTATGCTTGATGTGTTTTTTGAGTGTTGTTGAGCGACCATCGAGCCATTGATGCATTGTTGATAACAATTCTAGCGCAATTAAATACATTAGAGAACGACATATCTGAGCTATCGTAATAGACAAAGGAATGGAACCCTGACCCATCCCGCCTACCAAGCTTGTCAGAGTGGAACTCGATTTGAACTTGGGAACATTGTCAAGACTGAATGAGCTCCCTTCCATTAGGCCAAACCCAGAACGGCACCACTTCTTTTTTTTTTTAATAAAACAAAAATAATTTCTTTTGTAAGTCCAAGTATAGTTACTTAATTTGGGACAGCTCCATCAATACCCAAAAACAAAAGTACAGAAAATAAAGATCCAAAGCTCATCTTAGATTTTTTTTTAATTGTTATTTGAATCACACTAAAATGATGATTAAGTCTCATTTAATTTAATTTAATTTTAGTTGTATTTTTATCGTCATTGAAATTACTTAAAACACCCTCAAATATATTTAAATTTTCTTTCATAAACCCATTTCCATCCAAAATAATTATAAACTATTGTAAGTATGTAATATTTCAACTTGAAAATTGCTTTTATATGGTTGCTATTTTTCTAAAAGAAAAAAGAAGAGAAAAGTAAAGAAAAGGAGGGTAAAGGGAGAAATAACCATTATGGTTTTAATAAAATTTCAAAAAAAGGTGAAAAATGCTCTTCTTAAAAAGTTGAAATACCAAAAAGACCCCTGTGTCAATTAACTTTAACGGATAAAGTTAATGGAAATAGGAGTTAGGTTCCCATTTCCCAAATCTTTCGTTGATTTTGTAGAATCGTCGTAGATAAGGGGGGTTTCTCCGTGGGTACATATGGTCATGCTAATCTTGCTTTTTCTATTGGTGAGAATAAAGTAAAATGAGATTTGGAGAAAGTTAAAATATAATGAGATATTGGAGAAAATTAAAAATTCTGAAAATAACCCATCATATTTGAAAAATTCAATAATAAAAAAACAAATTGAAAATGTTTCGACAATAGTGAAACGGTAGAAATACACAAATCTTTCTCTTTTATATTGATAGTAGAAATTTTTCTTTGATATTAAGAACATTTCCAAATGACTTTTTATATGACTAAACTTTTTATTATAAAGAGTCTATCCATAAAAATAAGAGTCCAACATACTTTTTATTTTTAAAATATAACTTAGAGAGTGAGTTTGACTCTCTATATTTAGAGAGTCAAATTTCACTTTCTATCATAATTTTAATTTATAAACTGTAAGTTCTTATGCATTTAATTGATTAATTCTCTTTCCCATTAAGTCTCTTTCTTAAAAATAAAGAGTATCTTTATTAAAAAATAAAGAGCATCTTCATTAAATTTAAACGGTCTATTGAATTTGAATAAAAATTGTATTCTTTATTTAAAAATTAATGAAGATGCTTTTTATTTATATGAAAAATGCTCTTCAAAATAAAGAGCACCATTGGAAATGCTAGTAGATATATCTTAGATTTTTGTGACAGAAATTCACTATCTTTCTCTTTTATATTAATAGTAGAAATTTCTCTTTTATATCAATAATAAATATTTCTTGTATTTTTAAGTTATTGAACTATGATTGTTGATGTATAGTTTAAATATAAAAGCATCTAACTCTCATTGACAAAATAAGATGTTTTGTTGAAAATTATACTAAATTAATAAATACCAAGGGAAATTGAATAATTTCTAATTTATAATATTAAATGAAAGTGAATAATTGATTTTCAAAAAAAAAAAAAAAAAATCCCTCCAAAATATGTTATTTACACTAAATTCCCCTAATTAATTTATTAATTTTTGAAACACCCGGAATCC
This sequence comes from Pistacia vera, assembly GCF_008641045.1. Lineage (NCBI taxonomy): Eukaryota > Viridiplantae > Streptophyta > Magnoliopsida > Sapindales > Anacardiaceae > Pistacia > Pistacia vera. The sequence goes on along the minus strand of NW_022196547.1, from coordinate 154,893 downwards.
AAAGCAAGAAAATATACAAAACAAAGACAATGCAGCGCGTTGGGATATGTTCATTGTATTCTTTTGCTTTACTTTCATCATTAGCTTCATTTACTCCCAAGATCACACGGCTGTTCTCGCTATCGACGTCGTCAATGGAGGCAGCGAACTCACAGTCACCGCGGCCGCCGGTGGCCAAGAAGGTAGAACACGCGATGGAGATGTTCGGTGACGTCCGAGTCGACAACTACTACTGGCTCCGTGACGACTCTCGCTCCGATCCCGACGTCCTTTCCCACCTCAAGCTCGAAAACTCCTACACTGAGTCGCTCATGTCCGGTATATCACGTGCTCTATATTTTCAACATTCTGTTGTTTAATCCCACACGTGCACTATTTCTGCTCGTAAATATGCTTGACCCACCCATTTGATACTTCGGTTTAAAATTTAAATTTGGACAAAATTATTTGTTTTTATTATATTTTATACTCAATTAAGTGTGATTTAAGGGTTTTGTGTTAGAATTATGACGGTACGTGAAATGAAATCCAATTGTTATGATTTGAATAATGTTGTTCTTAAGAAAAGGGGTAGATTCTTTTTTTCTTTTTTAGGTATTTAGTAGAATAATTTTGATTTTTTTTTTTGGGAATTCCGTATTTCAAATTCATATTAAAGCATTTTTGAGTTTAACAATTCTTTCTTCAGGAAGGAATTTTGTGTTCTTGAGATATTTTTATTTCAAAGTTGCAAACTCTATTACATATAATGAGGACAATTCCTCTTAGCCTATTCTCCATGATATCAGAAAATTATCCGTATGAAAATCCATGTTGTAATTTTTTAACTTTGGTTATTTTAGTATTGTCATGTTACTAGATCATTATTGATGTTTCATGTTATCAACTATCGATATTGCAATTTGGACCTTCAATTTTGTGGTATCAGCCTCCTCAGCTGTTGAGAACATTTTTTTTTTTTTTTTTTCTTGTAAATATAAATTCTGGATTTGTAAAACAAATGGTAGCCGACAACACTTGGAATGCCCCGACAATTTATGTGTTGCGAAACATAAAACAATCGAGGGGATATTTTTGTAGTGGGCTACATCATAAGAGTTTAATATAAATTGGTAACCTTTTCTTTTGAGATGGTTTATGATTGATGAAATGTATGAAACTCTTTTAGGAACAAAAAAGTTTGAGGATGAGTTATTTGCTGAGATAAGAGGAAGAATCAAGGAGGATGATATATCTGCACCAGTTCGTAAAGGGCAGTATTACTATTATCAAAGAACTTTAGAGGGGAAGGAGTATGTTCAGCACTGTAGGCGACTCATCCCTAACAGTGAGATTCCACCCTCTGTGTATGATACTATGCCAACAGGACCTGATGCTCCTCCTGAGCATGTTATATTGGATGAGAATTTTAAGGCTGAAAATCACGCTTATTACAGCATTGGTGCTTTCAAGGTTGAGAAAAGTTTTTGTGAATGTGTTTGCTGTATCTAGCTTTTCTGTTTCTTAAAATTTTTATTTGGTTTAGGTTAGTCCAAATAATAAGTTGGTGGCGTACACTGAAGACACTAAAGGAGATGAAATTTATACTGTTTATGTCATTGATATAGAGACTGGTGCTCCTGTGGGGAAGCCTCTAGTCGGCATAACTTCAGAACTTGAATGGGCTGGTGATGAAGCTTTAGTTTACATCACAATGGATGAGATCCTTCGGCCTGATAAGGTATATGATTATTCTGGTTTATGTCCTGTATATGAAAATTAATTTCCTTCATATGCTTCTCCTTTCACATAAAAAGATAAAAAGAAAAAGAAGAAGAAACAACCAAGTTGTTAGACTGTAACATTTACGATGCAAATATTATAATCCAAAGATTTGTCCTGATTTTGATTTCATGGAAAGTTTGTTCTTGGAACACATGGCATAGGTACCATTGTATATATATTGTGTGTGTCTAGGTTGCATTCATTAGTCCAAAAATTTTAGAGTGTATGAATCTATTGTTTATCCTCTTTTTCTTTCTCAGACTCTCCTGTGGCATATTTATGAGATAGCAAGTATTTTTGGGCACAATTGCTCTTATCCATGAGTTGTTGTGCCTGATACTGCTGGTTCAAAATTTCAGTGTTATCCTTGGAGTATATGTTTGTTTTTATGAAGTCACTGTATTCTTGGTAGTGCTTTGTTTTAATTCATGGCAATCTTATGCTTAGCTATGATCTGATCTTTGAAGACTTTGGAATTTTCTGCCACGTATGTGGGACTAACATGCTCTCTGGTTACTTATAAACTTTGTTTACTTATAAAAATTGTTTTCTTTTCGTCAGTTAAGTATCAAATGGTTATTATAATATAATATAAATCTTTAGCCTGTTGCCCTGTTGGTTGACTTTCTGCATGGAGCCCAGAATTATGATGTTTGGGTTTGATTGCTAAGAAAGTGAAATTACTCATATTATGTATTTTTCCTTTTCTAGATTTATGACTTTTTCTCTTGAGCTAGTTAGAGTAATGGCTTAGTTAATGACCAATAACAGGTGTGGTTACATAAGTTGGGAGCAGACAGTCGAGTGATACTTGCCTTTATCAGAGAAGGACGATATGTATTCTCTTGCTCTTGAAGCTTCAGAGAGCAAGAAATATTTGTTTGTGGTTCTGAAAGCAAAATTAGCGGTTCGTGTTCTATCTGATGTTTCCAAGCCCGAAGAACTGAGGTTGTGACACCTCGTGTAGTAGGCATTGATACATCAGTCAGTCATCGAAATATTCTTTATAAGGAGGAGAAGTGATGAATCTTCAATTCAGAACTACTAGCATGTCCTGTGGAATATACATCTGAAACTACGGTTTCTATTCCACACAGGAAAGGTAATATGAATTTAAGAGTTTTTAGCAGATGGAGTTATTTCCAAACGAATCTGTGAGAAAGGAGCTTGTTTTTTCTAACTTTCTTGTCTTCAAATTGAAACTTGCTTTTATGTTGTAGGAATATGACAAAACTTCATCTGAATCTGTTTCCTGGTGAAATAACTTGAAGTGTGTTCTCAACATTTTCTCAATTAATTAAGAAATTTGAAAAAGGAATTGAATGATGTAGTACATTGCTGTGGTGCTTTTTGCAAACTTCTAGGTAAAGCAATCCTATTCTTTTTGAAAAGGCATATGAAGCGTAACATGTTGTTACTTTCCATCTCTCAATATTTGTACAGGGTCACCCTTGCAGTGAATAATACATTTTTTTTTTTTCAGCGTAAAAATTCAGGACATACAACTTTTTACTGACCATCTTGTTGTGTATGAGCGTGAAGTGGGTTTGCCGAAAATTACCAATATCGTCTTCCTGCTGTTGAAGAGCCACTCATAAGCCTTCAAGTGGCTCGTCTGTGAGTTTATTGACCCTATATACTCAATCGACCCATTAGAATCACAATTTTCTTCCAGTATTTTGCGGTTTTGGTATAGCTCATTGAAGACACCTCCCTGTATATATTATGATATGAATACAGGGACTTCTGCTTTGAAGAAGCTTGAAACAGTAAGTTATATGAAGAAAGGCAACCATGAATTTGGTTTTTTAAAATTCTGTGTTTGTTGCACATTTCTTGTGTGTTGTATATATGCATAATCATTATATCAATGAAAATCATACAAATAAAGTTTGCCTGAACGTGTCAAATATCTAGCTAGTTTTTGAATGTACCATGAGGATACCTGAGAAATAAACTAGAAACTTCATGCTCACACTGCATCTAAGAACTCTGCTTTTTCAATAAATTTTGACAGACCTCACTTCAGTGTGGGGGATTGATATCAATAATCTGCTCCCTAAGATTTTATCCGTTTTTGTAATTTCATAAATATGTATTTTGGGGTTATTTTGTGTTTGAATTGTTTATAACTGCTTTTCCAAACATTTAAGAAGTCAATGCTATAAGAAACTAGTGGAAGTATAGGTGGTCAAAAGTTTGTTTCCTTCTCCCCTCTCTCTTTCTTCTACACCGTCTATTTATCTTTTATCCTAGTCAGTTTGTACATACATGAGAAACTAGCAAGGAAATTTCCAATACCTTACCCAGATTTGATGTTAATGAAGAATGGGTGTCACTATGTCTAAGATGAATATTTGTGAATACTAAGTTGGTGGGATGTCTCATGCATTTTTTTTTTCTTTGGTGGGGTGGGGGGGATAGAGCTATGATATTATATGAAGATAATAAATGATGTGTTCAAATGTGCATTGATTTGTACAAAACCAACATGATTGTAGTGTTATCTGAAATTTTTACAAAATTAAGAGTCCTGTATCCAAGAAGCTCTTTAAAGTGTGATGCATTTATTAAGTTATATTTGCTGGTGGAAATTGGTAAATAGGTGGATTTATCATTTCTTTTTTGGTGTTTGAAAGGGTAGATACTTATTAAATTGTCTTCATGCTTCGAGTAATTCTCTGAACATGCATAACTGATCTCTATTTACCTATTAACTCTGTTTTGTTTCCTACACCTCACATTGAGCACCCTTGTCCACTGTTTAGGTCTTGGGGGGTTTTGATGCATCAAATATGTTACTGAAAGGAAGTGGGCCACTGCTTCAGATGGCACCCGATTCCTTATCCATTGTTTATCGGAAGAATCTTGTGAAGCTGGATGGTTCGGATCCATTACTACTTTATGGCTATGGCTCATATGAGGTACTATTCAAATCTACATAGTAAATACTTGCTAGTAGAATTAACTGAATTTTTGTGTGCTGTTTTTTTCAAAATGTTGTTACATTTGAATCATGTTGGGTGTAGAGGTGTCTGACTGGGTATCCACAGTAGCCAAAACAACGCAATCCTTAGAGCCAAACTAACAACTACATATGGTGAATTTGTCTCCATCTAACCATTATAGACGTGAATCAAAAAATGTTTAGCTGAGAACTTCAGCTGCTCAAGGCTTCAGCGTCAGCTGGTTTCTGCTTTCTCTTGCTATTTCATTCTTATTGAAAAGATTATGTCTTTTAGGGGGAATAAGAAAAACATATGGTTCATTTCTCAATCTTTCTGACTTCTCCTACGGAACCAAGGTTGTAAAGATTGAGAAAACATCATTCACAACCACTGTTGTCTTGTGTGATAGTCTTGTTTTGGGTTTTTGTTAGGTCACTTGGATTAGAGAAACGAAAGAACTTTTGAAGATTATAGAGGGGAAGATTTTCCTCTCTTTTGGGACAGAGTTAGATTTCTGCCAACTTTTGGGTTTCTATAATTTAGAATTTACAGATGCATTTCCTTTTCTCCATTTGTGCTAATCTGGAAGTGGCAACTCTTTTCTTTAGATTGTTGTTTGGACCTTTTTGTAATTAGATGTCAAGCTTTTAGTACATCTTTGTACCTTGATTCTTAGGTAGGTTGAAATTCCTTGGAACGCATAGAGAGGTTAATAATGGGGCTTTTTTCCTGTAAATTGCGGATGTTCCCTTTCTTTTTCTTCAAAGACTTGGGCATATTTTTCTTGCCAAATCACCCAAAGGATACCTAACACATACAGCATGAACTTTCTTGGCTTTCTCTCCTTTACCAAAAGCAGAAACATTTGCTTTATGATATCATTACATTTTTCTTAAACCCGTCTATTTTAGCTATCCTGCATAGATGACCCCATAAATTACTGCCAAAAAGTAGTGAAGTAAATGATGAGTGGTCTCTGAGATATCTTTGTATGGCACATTAAGAGGCAAATAAGTTAATGATAATCAACTTTCTTTGTACAATGTCAGTTGTATATACTGTACTGTGAGCAGGGCTCTCAGCAAAGATTGAATTTATGTTGGAAAATTAGCTTTCCATGCTCAAGTGAATTGCTTCAATGCCGCACAGACCTGGCAAACGGGGCTGGGCCGGTACGGGTTGGGTAGCACGGGTAACAGGTAAAACAGGTAGGGTCTACGGGTCATTTTTTTCACGGTTAGGAAAATGCATGACCCATCCACCCGTCGACCGCGGTCACCCGTTTCTCACATATATTTTCACATTTATTTTATCTTTTTTCAAATAAAAGTAACCCATCTCCTTACCCTCTTGCACGAGACCTTCCCTCTTCTTTCCTCTTCCCAATAAATTTCCATCTTCTCTTTCCTCATCCCAAATAACATTTCATCTTCTCTTCCTCTTCCTAATTCAAATTTCCATCTCCTCTTTTTTCTTCCCAATTAAAATTTCCAGCAATTACACAATCAAATACTGGACTGAGTGTTAAAGCCTTTGCTATCTCCCTATTTGCAATAGCTTTCTTCCTTGCTTTTCGAAATGAATTGGAGAAATGGCCAATGAGCATGAGAGAGATGGCTGCGTGAGAGTCTGAGAGAGATGGCTGAAATAGGAGAGATTGAGAGAAATTGTGTGAATTAGGAGTAGGGATGGGCATTTGCCTCAGCCCCACGGATCCAGCCCAATGGGCGGGAAATCCCCAAAAATATCGGGATGGTCCTCAGGGAGGGGTTTGTGCAATCCTTGTCTCACCCCGTCAACCTCGCTCTCGTGGAGCCTCGGCTTGCCTCGCCCCAATGCACCTTCTTTTATTGAGAATTTTATGTTTTTTTTTTTCCTTTGCGAGATTGTATAAAGTTAGAGTTTAAATCATAGTTTTAAGTAATGTATCTAAATTTATGATATTACTTTTATATACTTTTTAATGTTTGTTTTAAATTTATAAAAAAATAATTAAACGAGGGAGTCTAATAATTAAATATATGTATTATTACTTTGTGAATTTCTCAAAATAATAATACATGACCCAAAAATAAATTAATTAGACTATTACATTTACCGAACCAATATAAGATATATACAATTGCTTAACGACTTACAAATACACACAATTCAATTATTCTGGTAATTATTAATTGATCAATTAATTTGATGTTAAATTAATCAATGTTGGAGATTTGGGATAGTGAGATTTGTCCCTTTCACAAATGACAATTTTTTTAGTTGTAGTGGAATAGTGTTTTATGAATTAATTCATCAATTTACTTATACTAAATTATTCTAAGATTGAATTTATTTATATTAATTTTGTGAAAAATTAACTAATTTACAGGGCTAACTAAGCTTAAGTCTTCATACAATTGAATAATTAATCAATTTACCTAATAAATTATGTTAAGATTAGATATAGATATATTTATTTTATGAAAAAGTAAGTAATTAACAGGGTTGATTAAGCTAAAGCGGCTAAGCCTTCATACAATTAAATAAGTATCAATTTACCTAGTAAATTATGTTAAGATTGAATTTAATTATATTAATTTTATGAAAAATTAAGATTGAATTGTTGATTTTATATTTTCTTACCTTAAATTCTACTTCTTTAATGAATTAACTATTGAAATTAAATAGTCAAATTGTCAAATATAACACCTATCAACGCGCTAATTTCCCACAATTAAAATATTTACAATAATTTAACATTATTGTCGTAGGAACATGCGGAAAGTTTCGATCCCTACAAGGCAAAAATTCTCGATCCCCGTGGGGGGAATTTCCTCGTGAAGCCCTGTTCATTGGACCGAGGACGGTCATGAGAGTTGTCCTCACTAGCGGGGACGGGCCGGGGACTATTATGGGAGTGGATATCGGGGACGGGGAACGGTTCCACGGCCTCGACCTGGCCTGTGCCCATCCCTAATTAGGAGAGATTGAGAGAAATGGCGTTGATCTGTGACCATGAGAGAGATGGCAAAAATGGAATTGGGTTTGGGTGTTTAGTTAATTGAATTTAGGGTTTTAATTTTTTAATGTTTTTTTTAAATAAAATGCGGGTACCCGTGTTACCTGACCCACCTGCATTTTTTACGGGCGGGCCGGGTATGGGTAACTTTTATACAGGTAAGTTTCAGATGTACCTGCTCGTTTGATGTGGGTAACTGTTGACCTGCACCTATGGGTACCTTTTTGCTAGGTCTAATGCCACATTACAATTTTCCTGGCATATAATCTCTAGCTTACGATTTGCATTAGTAATGCTAAAATGGCCCAGTGACTGCATCAGATCTGAAACTTTCTTATTTCTCTGTTATTTAGGTTTCTTAAAGGTGAAACTCCAATCTCATATTGCTATAAGAAGAAGATATAAGTAATACAAGCTTGAGTTGAAGTACTCTTGCTACTGCTTAATCTGTATAAATGGGAGAAAAGTTCACACAGCCATACATCTTGCACCAATTGGGTGACAGCTTTGTATGTTTTATGAAGCTAAAATACTCCATAGATATAGCTTTTCTGACATCTAATTCCATTGCAATTTTTTGGCCACGATACTTTAATGTTTTCATTGGAACATTACCATACTTTTCCCTGGGTGCATTTCTTTGTCTCCTCTTCTGTAGAACATTCTAATTTGATGATTGATTTTGCTGTGGTTTTTAATCCTTAGTTTTCGTTGTATTTTCGATTGTAAAATTATAAATGGTTATTCAAGTAGCTGAAAATTTTCACTAGAATGTCCTTATTATCATCATTATTTTGATGGCACGTCCATAGAAGTTAATGGACCTACTGAGAAGTCACAATATAGTCTTTAAGTGATTATTCCAATCATGACATCAGTTGATATATTGGGAAATTGCTTGACATTTTGTATTTTAAACTTTTTCCTTTTGCCTTAAAGCATACTTGTATCATCCATCTATTGGTGAATCTTCTCAGTTGATTGGCCATGCATTTTGGCATGGAGGCATTGTCCTGTCAGTACATCTTGCATTACATGATTTATCTGAACTTTCTTTGTGCTAAATCTTCTTTTGTTGTGACAGATATGCATTGATCCTAGTTTCAAGGCATCTCGACTTTCTTTATTAGATCGTGGTTTCATTTATGCAATTGCTCACATACGGGGAGGAGGTGAAATGGGGAGGCAGTGGTATGAGAATGGAAAGTTGTTAAAGAAAAAGAATACTTTCACAGATTTTATTGCCTGTGCTCAGTATGTAATAGAAAACCGGTACTGTACAAAGGAAAAGTTATGCATTGAAGGAAGAAGTGCTGGGGGATTGCTTATTGGTGCTGTCCTCAACATGAGACCTGATTTGTTCAAGGCTGCAGTTGCTGGAGTCCCTTTTGTAGATGTTCTGACTACAATGCTTGATCCAACTATCCCTCTTACAACTTCGGAGTGGGAGGTATTGTATTGCCTTTTTAAGAATTTAAGTATCTAAAAGTTTTCATCAATATCATCATTTAGAAACGTATGCAATATCTGGTGGTTATTTGTCAGAGTTCTTGTTGGATTGATGCTAAAAATCTGACTGATAGCACTATTTTTCATTTTTCTTTTTGTCTGTGATGGAACTCCCTGCAATCAGTGAACCACAGCAACACACACAGAGCACACAACCAAAGAATATGCACGAAAGAGAAAGAAATGGCAGTTTTTATTAATTGGAACTAGGATAGCATAACAGAGCAATAGAAATAACAAGCAGATTCCCAAAAGTTCGAGGAGCTGGGGGCCTCCCAAACAAGCCTATGAATAATATTGTTGATATCCCCTCCTCCCTCACTTTCTTCCTTTTTATAAGCCCTTAGTCAGTCCCTTAACTAATTGACAGCTAGGTGTCCATTTCCATAACAACCTTCCCCTGTACGTGTCCCTTTTCATAACAGATTTCCCATGTACTAACCACCCTCCTTGCACACCTCATCATCGCCTACCAGACTCACACTTAATGTACCCTTGCCCCTCTTCCTTCCCCTGCCCTTGGACTCATAGGCCTTACGTATGGGAGGTCTAACAATCTGTAACATTTAATGACAGACAAGATAGTTCAGATATTGGATACGATCACTTCTAAACCAGCATATGAAACATCTTATTTGCATGGGGTTACCTCATCCCTTTAGCTTATTTCAACTCTGGCTATAAATTAACCAGAATATGGCTTTTAAATATGCTATAAATGTTCACGCAATTCAGCATCAAAGTTAAACAGTCTAAAAAATCTATGTATCTCAGATCAGATACACGTTAAGAGTATGAATTTGTATCTATATTCGGTTTGATTGGTGTATTTAAGGCTTCTCTGGTAAGTAGAAGATTTATCACATATAGACAACCCAAGAAAGGCAATGGATAAGAAACTTACCAAATGCCAAATTAGATCATTGGTTGTTGCCTTTCTATCAACACTCATGACATTGAAGTGATACATAGTCAATGTTTTAAACCTACATAGTCAATTTTTTAAACCATCACACAATTTGAAGAGCTGATTGTTTTGAAGATTAGTTTGGTGATTTTTGTTATAACGAGTTCTGCATTTTTCTGCTCTGTATGTACTTTGGTGCTTCTATTATCTTGTTTCAATAGTTTCTTCAAGATCTTAATTGACATCCGCAGGCTGCTATTTTGAGCCTGATGCATTTTGTTCCAAGTTCTACTGCTGACTTACTGCTTCTAAATTACATTGTTTTGTTACTGTAGGAATGGGGTGACCCGAGAAAGGAGGAATTTTACTTCTATATGAAGTCATATTCCCCTGTTGATAATGTGAGTACAATATAACTTTGCATGACCTTCGTTCTTCTCTTGATTTTATCTTTGTTAAGTATTAACTATTATGCTATTAGCTTTGGCTCTTTTTGAATGTATTGTTTGATATGTTACTCAATTATTTTGGTTATATTTTGGCTCTGACCTATGAATTGTATTATGCAGATTAAGGCTCAAAATTATCCTAACATTCTTGTCACTGCTGGTTTGAATGGTGAGAATAAAAGTCCAAATCATTGGGTTTCATGCATTGCCTCTAATACACATATCTATGGTGGCATCAAGAGCCAAATTTTGGGATTAGCGAAAAACGTTCTCAAGAAAATCTTTAATAGCCTTTTTTTTTTTGGTTGCTGTCTGCTATGTATATCTGTTATGTTATTATGGTGTTATGCCGCCACTTAGGAAGTATGGATTGGTACTTAAATTAGTTTTGGCCCCTCCCTTTCCCTGCATCTCATGGATAAAAATAAAATAGTGATTAATTGCATACTGTTCCTTGAATTTAGCAGGAGTGATTTTGATACTTTTATTACTGCAAAATCTAATCGCTGCTTTATCAAAACAGATCCCCGTGTTATGTATTCAGAACCTGCTAAGTTTGTGGCAAAACTGAGGGATATGAAAACTGATGCTAATACGCTGTTATTTAAATGTGAACTTGGTGCTGGACATTTTTCAAAGTCTGGGAGGTAAACTACTCAGTTTTAAAGATTATTTGTGAAGCAGGATTTCATTTGCATTATATATCTGTAAATGGTGATTGTGTATGTGTTTTATTAGTGGAGTTCTTTATCGTGTTTGATGTGAGTGAATATTTATGGTTCAAACATACGAGAAATTAGAAATCATGGGACTTGGCATACCTGGCGTCTCAAATAAGCTGAAACCATGTAGTGCTTCTTTATGTGGAGGCATAGATTCCCCCACAGTTGTCTTCACCACGTACATCTTTCTGTAATTATTTATCTAGTTGTGATAAATAATTTTGTAGATTTGATCTTGTTTTTATTCGGATTCTTTGACCAGGTCGAATGGTTCTCTTTGGTATAGTAATCACAAAAAATAATTTGTTGCAGATTTGAGAAGCTTCAAGAAGATGCATTCACATATACTTTTATAATGAAGGCTCTATACATGATCCCTGGCTTTGGTTCCGAGCAGAGCTAGTCGAACCAACACCATTTCTGAAAGGAGAATCAAGTTTATTACGCAAGATCAGAAACATGTATTGCCATTGCTTTGATGGAACATGAGATGAGACTTCTATTCAACTAATACTTTCATTTGAACCGATGATTGATTCTTCAACCATGCAGCAACTAGCGAATGCAGCAACTAGCGACTGTAAGTTTAAACACACCTCCTATACTTGCCTTTGGCAGTTATTTTAATTGTCAACAAATTTTTTTAGTATTATAATTTTAATTCTGTGATCTTTTCTTCGTCGCTAGTTGTCTTATTCTTCAACGCACTTCACTATCTTCCACTTGGAAGAATCACCAAGCAATTACTTTATCAACGAGTTTTCATATCTAATCTGCAAGTGAGCTATGATATTTTATAATTTTTCTTTAAAATTTTTATACTCAATATCCAAAAATTTCAGTGTTTTTAGGGTATGAATATCTAACCTTCGCACGCTCTTGAACCGTTTAACATTGTCTCTCTTTGACAATGAAGATTAAACCTTACCATTCTCACATGAGATTCTCATAAAAAAACCAATCCCGATTCAATACAACTAGCTATTGCATTAATTTTCACAGCAAAAACGACAGTCCCATTTGAGCAATCTTCACAACAATATTCTGTCCAATTGAGCTCTTGACATCAACATTTGCTTGCATAGAAGTTTTGTGCCATTGCTTGTTTCATTGATTCATACAAGTTTTCAATCATTAGTGATGAGATATTCTTCTCTCTATAGAAAATTGAAGGGAAGCCTTAAAAATCCATAGGGGGAAGAATAAGATTGCGGTTTAGTCATGTGAATATATAATATCATTCAACTGCCAAGGAAATACACTAGCGTAGCGATGTCAGTATTGCAAGTGATCGTGGTGGTTTGTTTAGTTTTTGCTTTGCCAGGGCTAATATTGCAGAGGTGGCGAACGGTTGCGACGGCCATAACCACAGTGGTTAGCTCAAAGTTTGTAGCAGCACAATCGGGCAGCTGATAAATGTTCATTGTTAGAATGATAACATATCTGATTTAAGAATAATACTACAGTTACCGAAGGTTGCGCACCGAATCTGTACACCGAATGACGTGACAAAATCCTACCGTTGATTCATTATCAGTTAATATTAATCAACGGTAAGAATTTTGTCACTTCATTCGGTGCACACATTTGGTGCGCAACCTTCGGTGGCTCTATCATTTTTCCTGATTTAGAGTTTGATGGTATATAATAATATTGGTTACAGGTATACTAACTTACCTTGCTAGGAAATTAACATATTCAAGGGATGGGCATTGCAAAGATTAGTACAATTTTTGACAAATTATCCCAAATTAAACTAAATATCATTAAAATGATTTGTTGTAAACATTATAAGATATTTATATCATTATATAATACTCAATACTCAAGTAAATCAATCAAATATATAATCATCTATTATTATTTACAACAAAAATGGTCATTAACATTGTTTTTACATAATAAAATCATCGTCACCCCTTTTTTCTTGTGGCCGCATGACAAACCCTTTAGTCACTAAAGTTAACTACATTCAGAGGATCTTGTGTTCGAATCGCATGAGAGATGCTTACGATATTTGTGCAATTACATTGGTTTATTAAACAAGCTCTAATGTGGATTAGATATCTTAATTACCTAAAAAAAAAAAAAAAAAAATCACCATCACCCATAAAAAAGAGAGAGAAGAACAGAGAGTTATAATAGCAAATCTATATCCACAATTCACGTTTAATGGAGTTGATAAAAAAATTTAGGAAGGCAAGGAGTGGTGAAATGAGAGAGGATTAAATGCAATGCCATTCTCCATGTGGAACACTATTCAGTTTCCGTAAAATATCTTCTAAGAATTTTCCTTACAATTACTGTTAACGTTGTCACCATCTTTCTTTAAAAAAAAAAAAAAAAAAAAGCATATAATTATTCCATCCAATTTAATATCTTAATTTCTTATTCAGGTTATGCATTCATTCTATTGGTTTTTGTGGGCATGTCATCATTTGAGCTACTATTGCATAATGGCCGACCCATTAAATTCACAAGGCTTCAAACCAAAAGGAACCAAGCTGGCCTATGACATTTTGGTCCATTGCTGCGTACCTTGTATCGGTTTTCACACAACGTACGCTGAGGGCTTGTGACTCTTTGTTTCTTGTGTTTCCAATTCTAAGCATTCTCAGAGAAAACCACTACTTTCTCTTTGCTTAATTGCTTTCAACTTTTCCTTCTTCTTCAATTTCCTTTTTCAAAAGCAAACTAGACAATGATAGTGGGAGAGCTCTTGTTGTCTGCCTTCCTCTCGGTGTTGTTGTTCGACAGGTTGGCTTCTCGTGAGTTGCTGGACTTGGCATGGCAAGATGATTTAGGTTCAAATCCTAAAAAAGTGGAAGAAACATTGAAATTGATTGACAAGGTGCTCAGCGATGCGGAGAGGCAGCATCTTGACAACAGGGCTGTAGAATTTTGGCTCAACAATCTCCGAGACTTGGCTTATGATATGGAGGACATACTAGATGAGTTTTCGTATGAAGCTCTACGTCGCAGATTGGGGCCGATTTATGTTCAGACTCTTAGTAGCAAGGTACGAAATGTAATCCCTGTTTATTTCACTAGTTTGAAGTTTAATGTCCGGATGAAGTCCAAGATAAAATGTGTAATTAGCCGGTTGGAAAAACTTTATAGACAAAGAATAGAACTTGGATTGGAAATAAATTCTGGGGGGAAACCAATTTCTGATTCTGCATTAAGATCAAGACAAGAGAGTACAAGTTTGCAATCTCGAGGTGGAGTTTATGGGAGAGATGAAGATAAAGCTAAAATACTTGACATGTTGATGGACAAAAGGATGCCAACTTTCGTGTGGTATCCATTGACGGAATGGAAGGGATTGGAAAAACAAATCTTACTTGGGAAGTTTATATCAGTGTTTTAAAACCTAACCCGGGGTAAAACCCAGTAAAGTTTTCGGGTTCCGGGTTGACCGGTTTAACCGGTTTGACCGCTGGTCAAACTGGTTGACAAAAAATTTTAAAACTCAACAAATACACCCCTAAAAATTACCTTCAAGTCCTACATGTTTGAACTTTCTCAAACACACCCCAACTAAAAATCGACCGGTGACTGATCGGCAGCGGCGACACCCCAGATGCAACCCCAATCTTCCCCTGAGCCTATTTCCATTAAAATCTACCCAAAGTCTGGCCGAAATAGGTTCGATTTCGGCCAGATCTCACCGACGCCGGCGTGGGTATTCCAGGCCAGATCTCATCCACCTGGCGCCTACAAACCTCCCCATCACCCAGGAATTACTCCCCTATTCCTCCTGACCAAAACCCACCTCACCCCACCCCCGTTAGCCTAGCCAATCGCCGGAAAAGTCCCATTGTTGCCGCTGCCAAGTTTCTTTGATTTCCGGTCGATTTACTCACCGGAAATCAACGACGCCACCACCATTGTATTCACTGGACCTTAGTCTTCAAAAGCCCTAACCTTCCGACCGTCGATTGTTCGCCGATCATCCTCCCAAATCTTAGGGTTTGGGGGTGAATCGGAAAAGTTAAACCCGACCCGTTGAAGCTGCCGGGTCCCGGTTAAACCGGTTCAACTAGCTGGGTCGGGCCGGGCTGGGTTTTAAAACAATGGTTTATATTAACAAGGTAGTGGATTGCATGTTTGGGATAAAAGCATGGATTTGCGTCTATGAGGACTTCGATGTTTTGAGAATCTCAAAGGTACTTCTTGAGTCAATTACCTCATCTTCTTGCAGTCCAAATGATTTGAATGAGGTGCATGTTCAACAGCGAAGGGCGGTTAATGGAAGAAAATTCTTGCTAGTCTTGGAACTTTGAATATGACTTGTGGGAAAATCTAAAGTCTCCTTTTATGGAAGTAAGATAATTGTCACGACACGTGAAGCAAAGGTTGCATCGATGATGGGACCGCTTTAACATTATAATGTAAAGGTTCTATCGGATGATGACTGTTGGTCTGTGTTCATGAAGCTTGCATTAGAGGGTACAAGAACAGATGCATATCGAAGCTTGGAATTATTTCGTGAGAAAGTTGTTGAAAAGTGTGGGGCAAATGATTAAAAGGCTATATTCGCCTTGAATTTGATTAAAAGGGCATGTAGTTTTTTAGTCTTTATTAAATGACTTTATTTTTATTAAGACAAACAAATAACAATTAAACACTAATCATGGTTTAATTAGGATTAATTAAGTATTATGTATTTTTTTTAAAATTATAATATGTCCCCAAAAACCTGAAATTCTTGCAAACAAACCCAAACATAACATCATCTTCTTCTTCTTCTTCCTCCCGCCATTAACGCATCCCTCCCCTGGTTGCTGTTTATTCTAAGATTCGTCTACATCTTCTTCTTCCTCTTTCCTCTACATTTTCTTCTTCTCGCCATTAACACTATCTTCTTCCTCCACCATTAACATCTTCTCCGTCACAGATCCACCTCCTCCTCCTCCTGACATCTCGTCCAGGTATGTGTATCTCCCCTTTCCATTTTATATTTCGATTTACAAAGATTTAATGATGGATTGGGTTTGGGTTATGATTTTGATTTAGTTGTTTAAGTTGTTGGGTTGTGTTTGATGTAATGTAAGTTGAAAGGAGTGAAATTTGTT
Organism: Pistacia vera; assembly: GCF_008641045.1. NCBI lineage: Eukaryota > Viridiplantae > Streptophyta > Magnoliopsida > Sapindales > Anacardiaceae > Pistacia > Pistacia vera. The sequence continues at coordinate 138,515 of NW_022196547.1, read as the reverse complement.
GAATATTTTCTTGCATTGTGGGTAGTTGGGGGTGGTAGCACCGATTGTAGGTGGAGATGATTGAAAATATATTCTGGATCTGATGGATTGCTTGAGTGATCTGGTGTATCACTTAAGCGATCTGGTATGTCGTATAATGCAATAAATTGCATATCACTTAAGCGATCACGTATATGGCATAAGATCGCTTAAGCGATCTTCTTTAAGTCTGGTATATGGTAGCAGATCACTTAAGCGATCATGTTTATTTATACCAGATCGCTTAAGCGATATACTAGATCGCTTAAGCAATCCAGTAAGCGATATAGCAGATCACGTAAGCGATACACCACATAGCTTAAGTGACTCTGCAGATGCTTTTTAAATTCTATTAACCCTTAATATATCAGTTAATAATTTTTGTTTTCTTGCATTATAGATACTTGGCCATTATTAGACATGGGACAAGTTTTCTTAGGTGTTGAATATTTTGGTGAGTGGGTAGAGGAAGAAAGTTGCTGGAAGTGGATTGGAAAGAGAAAACAAGTTAAACCAATTGCGGTGAGTACAAAAGTTAGTTTTGATGATTTGATTGATGAAATCATTAGAAAAGGTGGGTTGAGTTGCTGACGTAGTGATATAGTTGTGAAGTATGTTTTAAATAAATTTTTTAAAACATATGGCTTCTACCATCACAATAAATTTTTCATCACAACAGCTATATCTTGTAAATGTGTGATGACATTACATTTGTGTTTTGAGAAGCTTGAATAAATCATCCTTTATATCATGTTAAATAAAATTAATTATTTTTAACTTTCATCCATTTTAAATATTATCAAAATAATTGTTGTGTCAAATCAATCAATTTACTGAATTAGTCACGAGTGAGCTGTAAAAAGCAACACCAAGCCCAAGGTTACTACAATTTTCAGTTTCATTTGAACTTTTTTAGTAAAGTAAATCTTCAAAAAGCTTAATATTTTATAGAAGGTTATAGATGTTGCATGAAAAACTTATTGTGATAACAAGAGCTGCTGTTCATAGTCAAAAAATTTCTGAAAAATTCTGGCACTCTCTCGGTCTATTGAGTACATAGCAGATGGTTGCAGAGTTCAATTTTATATAAATATTATATTTATTTATATATTATTTTCTTGCCAAGAACTAACAAAAATAATAGAATAACAATAGATTATTCAGTTTTATGTACGGTTCTCACTGACAAAGATCGAAGTGTTATTTTCACAGTCTATTGAAATGAAAAAAAAATTATTAATAATAATAAATATTAAATAAAAAAGGACTAACAACAGTAATAGAATAACCGTAGATCATTTAGTTTTATGTACGGACCTGTAACTCTACAAAACCATCTACACAAACAATTTGTTGACTAGTCATTCAAACTTCGTTTACTCCTTAAAATAACAACTCTTTTTAAAATCAGACTGAGAAGAATCTCAAAAGAGTGTAATATTTATCAATGCTCTAAAAATTTCACCGTCTTCTTTTTCGTCCATATCTCAACTCTGAAGTCATTTTCTTGCTCGAACTCTTAACATCTTTATGTTTCGAAGAAAGAAGAAGAAGATATGTTCACTAAGCTTGCATGATTATCTAGTTCTCTTCTACCCAAATCTCTACCCTTGAATTTGAGAATGATTATTGTAAAGTACAAAGGAAATTAGGCATAATCGCTTAAGTGAAGCGGGATATTGCTTAAGCAATCACAGCTTATGTATATTGGATCGCTTAAGTGAGAGCCCACATCGCTTAAGCGATCCTTAATTTAGAATGATTATTAAGTATAAAGGAAATTAGCCATGACCGCTTAAGCGACGTGGGATATTGCTTAAGCAATCAAGGCTTATGTATATTGGATCGCTTAAGCGAGATAAGACATTGTTTAAGCGATCCTATATTTGAGAATGAATTATTCCAAGTACAAAAGGAAATTTGCCTTGATCGCTTAAGCGACGTATGTTATCGCTTAAGCGATCCTTAATTTAGAACGATTATTAAGTATAAAGGAAATTAGCCATGATCGCTTAAGCAACGTGGGATATCGCTTAAGCAAGACAGGACATCGCTTAAGCCATCCTGTATTTGAGAATGAATTTTCCAAGTACAAAAGAAAAATTTCCTTGATCGCTTAAGCGACATGGGTTATCGCTTAAACGATCATGGCTTATGCATACTGGATCGCTTAAGTGAAAGCGAAATCTGAAATCGCTTAAGCAATCATGTAATTAAGAATGAATTATTCCAAGTACAAAAGGAAATTTGCCTTGATCGCTTAAGCGACGTGGGTTATCGCCTAAGCGATTATGGCTTATGCATGCTGGATCGCTTAAGCGAGATCTAAAATCGCTTAAGCGATCCTGTAGTTGGGAATGAATAATTCCAAGTACAAAAGGAAAATTTTCTTGATCGCTTAAACGATCAAGGCTTATGTACACTAGATCGCTTAAGCGATCCGTAATTTATAATGATTAATAAGTATAAAGGAAATTAGCCATGATCGCTTAAGCGACATGGGATATCACTTAAGCAATCCTGTATTTGAGAATGAATTATTCCAAGTACAAAAGGAAATTAGCCATGATCGCTTAAGCGACGTGGGATATCGCTTAAGCAATCCTGTATTTGAGAATGAATTATTCCAAGTACAAAATGAAATTAGCCTTGATCACTTAAGTGATCACGACTTATGTATACTGAATCGCTTAAGCAAGGTACGACATCGCTTAAGCGATCCTATATTTGAGAATGAATTAATGGAGTACAAAAGGAAATTAGCCTTGATTGCTTAAGCGATCATAGCTTATGTATACTGGATCGCTTAGGCGAGGTATGACATCACTTAAGCGATCCTATATTTGAGAATGAATTAATGCATAGTACAAAAGGAAATTAGCCATGATCACTTAAGCGATGCGGGATATCACTTAAGTGATCATGGTTTATGATACTGGGTCGCTTAAGCGAGGTCTTAAATTGCTTAAGTCATCCTGTATTTGAGAATGAATTATTCCGAGTACAAAGGAAATTTGCCTTGATCGCTTAAGCGACGTGGGTTATCACTTAAGCGATCATGGCTTATGTATACACAATTTAGAATAATTATTAAATATAAAAGAAATTAGGCTTGATCACTTAAGCGACGCTGTGTATTGCTTAAGTGATCATGACTTATCGGTACAAGATCGCTTAAGCGAGACATTAAATCGCTTAAGCGATCAAGCGAATTTCCTTCTGTAGAATAATTCATTGTCAAATATAGGATCGCTTAAGCGATGTTCGATATCGCTTAAGCAATTCAGTATACATAAGCCATGATCGCTTAAGCAATATCCCGCGTTGTTTAAGCGATCATGCCTAATTTCCTTTGTACTATACAATAATCATTCTCAAATTCAAGGGTAGAGATTTGGGTAGAAGAGAACTAGATAACCATGCAAGCTTAGTGAACATATCTTCTTCTTCTTTCTTCGGAACATAAAGATGTTAAGAGTTTGAGCAAGAAAATGGCTTCAGAGTTGAGTTATGGACAAAGAAGAAGACGGTGAAATTTTTAGAGCATTGATAAATATTACACTCTTTTGAGATTCTTCTCAGTCTAATTTTAAAAAGAGTTGTTATTTTAAGGAGTAAACGAAGTTTGAATGACCAGTCAACAAATTGTTTGTGCAGATGGTTTTGCAGCGTTATAGCTCTGTACATAAAACTAAACGATCTACGGTTATTCTATTACTATTGTTAGTCCTTTTTTATTTAATATTAATTATTTTTTTCATTTCAATAGAATGTGAAAATGATACTTCAGTCTTTGTCAGTCAGCACCGTACATAAAATTGAATGATCTATTGTTATTATATTATTTTTGTTATTTCTTGGCAAGAAAATAATATATAAATAAATATAATATTTATATAAAATTGAGCTCTGCAACCATCTGCTGCATTCTGTAGACCGAGAGAGTGCCATAATTTTTCAGAAACTTTTTGACTATGAACAACGGCTCCTATTATCACAATAACTTTTTGCTTCGTTTATCTTGAATCTTGTGATGTTGTGAACGTCCTAAGTTAACATTAATGTTACTTAATATGGGGTTGTCAAATAATCCAAAAACAAAAAACAGACCGCTTAAGCGATGCATCTCTCGCTTAAGCGATCCAGTATATATAAGCTTTCGTCGCTTAAGCGATACCATCCTTCGCTTAAGCAATCATGTCCAAGGCAATAACAAAATCATCCTCAAGCACATGATTGCTTAAGCGATCCAGTGTATTTAGCCTTTGTCGCTTAAGCGATACTAGACTTCGCTTAAGCAATCAAGGTAAAGGCAGATCAAGTGATGTCATGACTTGCTTAAGCGATTAAGTGTATTTGTTAGTGTATGCCCTAGGAACCAATCGTGTCGTCGGTTCCAAGGCATTATGTTTTGTATATATATGTTAACGTATATATTTTGTATATACATTTTATCTTATCAATAGAAGAAAGTGTTCTTATTTTACATGTGATTTATTGCTTCATTTATATATATGTATTACATGTGAAATATCTAGATGACACAAATCTTTAAAAGATCAAAATCATCAAAGTATTCCCTACATAGGTAATATTAATTGGGATAATATTACATAGTAGGCATGCTGAATGCCTCCGCAAAATATCATATGATGGTATTAGTGTGGGTGATTATAAAAGTTATATCACTAGGGCATTAGCATGGATAAGCGGTTAGTGAACTGTTTATCGAATACGGCCATTTATGATGAATCACATGGATACTTAAAATGTAGTCAATGTTTTATCATAAAATCGTACTAGTGTATTATTAATCCTTAGACCTGAGATATCACGGTTGGATTCTGTATAAACGCATGTGGTTCATATGGTGTATAAACACGAGGCTAATCATGTCATGTGTTAATAAGCCGATTTGGCCATATGTTGTTTATGTGTGAGGACAAGTGATAGTCAAGATGGGATCCGTTGACTTGATATAGATTGATATCAAGTTCTTAGACAAATTTCAAGATACATTGGAAAAAGGGAAATGTCTGGCCGGGGTATATAAAATTTTACTTGAAAGGCTGTTTCATGGTGACACGTGCCATATGTATTGATTGTTAATTTGATATAAAATTAAGATAAGGATTTTGACATACCATGAATCCATTCTTAATTGGGATTAGACAACGGAAGGATTTGATTATCAGCGCGTATGATTATAAAAGGGTTCGTTGAAATATATTTTCATTGTGACTTAGGGGTTATGGAGCATTGCTAGATGCCTACCATAATCGGTTGAAGTTTTGTTCATAAAGATTTATAACAAAACATATCGAAATAGATTGTGATATTGGGCCCACGGCTAGGCCACAGTGAACCTAAGAGATCACACATAAAAACTAAGGAGAATGGAGAAATAGCCAAAGAGAGTTGATTATCCAAGGTTGGCTAGCACCTACCAAGGGTAATATAAATTGGATTTTACAAGGGGTTGTAATTGCAAACAATTAAGGGTTAAATTGTTATATAAACAATTTAAGAGTTAAATTGTTAATTGTGATTAAATATTAATCCAATGTTATTATTTAAAGAAGTTTAACAACTTCATAATAATTATGGAATTATTTACAACTCCAAAAACAATTATGGAATTGTTTAAGGAAGTCCAAAACAATTATTGAATTATTTACAAGGCTACATATATAAAGAAAATGATATATCAATTTTAGGGTAGAGATCAAAATTTCTAAGAACCCTAAATATTTCTCTTGGTCTAATTCTTCTTTTACCTTAGTGTGGATACTCTTTTGTTCAATTTCTCTTGAAATTAAAAGTATCCAAGGTTGCTAAGGACTTAAGGTAACAAGTTATACCTTATTTGTTTTCAATTTGATTGAATTGTTTTTTGCAAAATATGAATATACATGTTATAGTATCACATGCATCATTCTCCATGTATTCCATCTTTTAGTATTTAGCATTCGTTGCTTAAGCGATACCATACTTCGCTTAAGCGATTCAGCGTATTTAGCCTTCATTGCTTAAGTGATACCATGCGTCGCTTAAGTGATCAAGTGAAAGGCAAAATCAAGATCATCCCCTTGTGTACGATCGCTTAAGCGATGTCATGTCTCGCTTAAGTGATCCAGTCTATTTAGCCTTCGTCGCTTAAGTGATACCAATCATCGCTTATGTGATCATCTCCAAGGCAGTAACAAATTCATCCTCAACCACACGATCGCTTAAGCGATGCCATGGCTCCCTTAAGCGATTTAGTGTATTTAGCCTTCGTCGCTTAAGCGATACCATACTTCGCTTAAGTGATCAAGTGAAAGCCAGAATCAAGATCATCCCTTCATGTACAATCTCTCAAGCGATGTCCTGTCTCACTTAAGCGATCTAGTCCATTTAGCCTTCGTCGGTGATCATGTCCAAGGCAGTAACAAAATCATTCTCAAGCGCATGATCGCTTAAGTGATTTCATTGCTTGCTTAAGCGATCCAGTGTATTTAGCCTTTGTCGCTTAAGCAATACCGTTGTTCGCTTAAGCGATCAAGTGAAAGGAAAATCAAGATCGTCCCCTGGGCACGATCGTTTACACGATGTAAGGTCTTGCTTAAGCGATCCAGTTTAGGAAACCTTCATCACTTAAGCAATATACGTCGTCGCTTAAGCGATCATGCCCAATACATACTAATTCTATATTTTCTCATCAATTTGACAACCTATTTGCATCAACACATATTAACTCTGTATTTTCTCAATTTGACAACCTATTTGCATCAACAATTCATTTCATCTTTTCTCTTGAATTTGACAACCTATTTACATCAACACATATTCATTCCATTTAACAACATCACTAAATAATAACTCAAAGTCAAAAAAGGGAAAGAAATACTAAATTGCCTTTTTAGAAATCTTAAATGTGTCAATTACATGAAAGTACAACATTATACACATTAACTAAATGTCCTAAACCAACCCAAACTAACAGCAGCCTCGGTAGGCTCCATCCTCCCTCTTCATCATTGTCTTCAGCCACTTCCCCATCCTCCAAAGTTATCCAGCACACATTCAGCATCAGCAGCGGCCTTTTCGTCTTCTTCTACAACACCCCTTCTAACAATATCAGTTTAATGCACCACAACCCAATTATCCAATTCAAGACAAGCCAATTATCCATATAAGAAATGCAATTCACATAAACTACAAAACTGTAAGTCTAACTTCCATACCTGTTGATGACAACATCAACAATGGCTTGGATTGAATGCAACTGGCACACCCGACACCTTTTGACATAATTGATGCAGTCTTTGCTTAGTCTTGGCTAGTAGTATCCAAGATGAATTCTTTTACCTTTCCATCTTCCTTGACTCTAATCTTCCCCGCAATCTCTGGACTTTGGGGCTGCATTCAACGGTGTCTCTACAGTAGCCTAATAGCCAAAAGGTTGATAATTTCCATGGCGTGCTTCACAATCCTAACAGCCATCAGTAGAATCTGTATTAATAATGAAAACAACCAAAACAAAAGAACTGGTACAGATTAGTGATCACAAGCATACCATCCGTGGTAACTAATGAAAGATGGAATGCATGGAGAATGATGCACGTGATACTATAACATGTATATTCTCATTTTGCAAAAAATTTCAATCAAATTGGAAACAAGTAAGGTATAACTATTACCTTAAGTCCTTAGCAACCTTGGAGACTTTTAATTTCAAGAGAAATTAAACAAAAGAGTATCCATACCAAGGTAAAAGAAGAATTAGGCCAAGAGATACATTTAGGGTTCTTAGAAATTTTGATCTCTATCTCAAAATTGATATATCATTTTTTTTTTTTATATATGTAACCTTGTAAACAATTCAATAATTGTTTTGGACTTCCTTAAACAATTCCATAATTGTTTTGGAGTTGTAAATAATTCCATAATTATTATGAAGTTGTTAAACTTCTTTAAATAATAACATTGGATTAACATTTAATCACAATTAACAATTTAACTCTTAAATTGTTTACATAACAATTTAACCCTTAGATTGTTCATATGCTTACAATTACAACCCATTGTTAAATTCAATTTAATATAAAGAAAACGATTAATTATGAATTGGAATTCCATTTAATTCCAATTAGCAATTTAACTCTTAAATTATTCATAATAACTAATATAAACCTCCATTGAATCTAATTCAATGATAATAATATAAATAACTTTATTACCGTTGGTAGGTGCTAGCCAACTTTGGATAATCAACTCTCTTTGGCTATTTCTTCATTCTCCACTCTTCTTAGTTTTTATGGGTGACCTCATAGGTTTACTGTGGCCTAGCCGTGGGCCCAATATTATAGTCTATTTCGATATGTTTGTTATAAATCTTTATGAACAAAACTTCAACCGATTATGGTAGGCATCTAACAATGCTTCATAACCCCTAAGTCACAATGAAGATATACTCCAACAAACCCTTTTATAATCATACGCACTGTATAATCAAATCCTTCCATTGTCTAATCGCAATTAAGAATGGATTCATGATATGTGAAAATCTTTACCATAATTTTATATCAAATTGACAATCAATAATATGGAATGTGTCACCATAAATCAACCTTTCAGGTAACATTTTATATACTCCTATCAGAGATTTCCCTTTTCTAATGTATCTTGACATTTTTCTAGGAACTTGATATCAGTTTATACCAAATCAACGTATCCCATCTTGACTATCACTTGTCCTCACACATAAACAACACATGGCCAAATCGGCTTATTAATACATGACATGATTAGTCTCGTATTTATACACCATATGAACCATATTCATTTATGCAGAATCCAACTGTGATTTCTCAGGTCTAAGGATTAATAATACACTAGTACGATCTTATGATGAATCATTGACTACATTTTAAATGTCCATGTGATTCATCATAAATGGCTATATTCGATAAACAGTACACTAATTGCTTATCCATGCTAATGCCCTAGTGATATAACTTTTATAATCACTCACACTAATACCATCACATGATATTCTATCAAGGTATTCAGCATGCCTACTATGTAATATTATTACCCAATTAATATTACCTATGTAGAGAATACTTTGATGATTTTGGTCTTCTAAAGATTTATATCATTCGGACATTTCACATGTAATACATATATATAAATGAAGCAATAAACCACATGTAAAATAAGAACACTTTCTTCTATTGATAAGATAAAAATGTATATACAAAATATATACATTAACATATATATACAAAACATAATGCCTTGGAACCGATGACACGATTGGTTCATAGGGCATACACTAACAACTAATGGATCCATATGACCACGAAAACACTCAACAACCAACCACTCCTGAAAGTTGCTCATTTTATCGTCATTCAAGCCGTCCATTGGTGTAATATCCCACTTGAGGTACGTAAATCCAACCAACTTGAGTTTTGAATAAGCTTTTGAGTAGAGATTTAGAGATTGAGTAGAGATGTATGCTTGTATAAGTATGTTATGTTATTGAGAATTGAGTTGAGATGAATGTGTATTTTGTGGTTGTTGAATACACTTATCATGAGAAGTGTTTTTGATGTGTGATGAGAGATGGAAATTGAGTTGAAGTTGGAGGAGTTTGTATGAATATTTTTGGTAGTGTTTTCCTTGGCAGGAATTATGACTATATGAGGGAGTTTTCTCCCATTTTGGATGATTAAAGAGAAGAGTAAAGTTAGTAATAATTAGAGTTTTTGGTATGCACAAAAGTTGTTCGATGAAATGCCTAAGTGGAATCTGCCCTGTCACAGCCGTGACTGTCTGAGTAATTTTTAGGCATGTTACAAATTGAACTGGGTTTAGACCAAAACATCAAAGTTGTAGCCCTGTCTCTAAGATTTAAAACGAGACCAAAATCATAGAAATCCGAGGTGTATAACGCAAGTTATGCCCTTTTTAGTGTGACCTATGCAGAATGACTGTTTTGTGCAATCTTGTATTTGGCATTTCATTAGTGCATTAGTGAGCATGAGCTATCTATACACATTTGTTTATACACTTAAGAAGTAGCTTGAGACATAGTAGAGAATTTGAGTATAAGCTACTTTAAGAGCTAAAAGAAAGAGAATAGAGTAGGTTGTGCGATAGGGAACCCGTAAGTAATGGGTAGAGTATTCCCGCATGTACGCCACATTGAGAGAGCGGCATGAGTATGAGATAGAGAAGTGGTGTAGCCCGTGAGAGTGCATGCGGATGAGGGCTATACCTGAGTACCCGAGAGAGAGATTATACACTCACATGGCCAAGGGTTCCGAATCCATGCATAACCGAGTCCGATCGGCTAGAATGAGTAGAGGTCACGTAGAGCGGGAGCGAGTCCCGGCCGTGCCCCTGGTAAGATGGGGCCGTGACTTACTAAAAAGAGTTAATAGAAAAGAGTTCTAAGAAAGAGAAAGACTTACTAAAGAGAGTTAATAGAAAAGAGTTCTAAGAAAGAGAAAGAGAAAGAGAGAGAGAAGCACCAAAGAGAAATTGAATGAGAAGTTGTAAGGAAAGAATTAGAGAGAGAGAGAGAGTTACGGGGATAGATGAGTAGAGGATTTACTTACTGGGCATTGTTTTAGTGCTCACCCCGTTATTACCTATGTTTGCAGGATCCAGATGAGGACGTGGTTGGATGGACGTCGACACGCGAGGGGAAGCGGTTACACTGTCCACCATGTTTTTGATATCTTTTGTACATATTATAATTTTGTGTAAAAATATATATGGTTGTAAAGTACATATACATATGTTTAATTAAAAGAAACATTTGGGCCCAATTCTTTACACTGTTTTATATGTATTTTATTATGTATATTATTATGAGTACTTGAGTAGAAAGTGGTTGTCACAATTGGGGTGTTGGTCATGTCGAACTTAAGAAATTTTAGTGCATATACCCTACAATCAACACTACAATATGAGGAAGACATTACTATTACAATCAGCTTATAGAACAATTGTATTATGTAAATTTTATACAAAATTTACCTTGTGTCATTTGTCGAGATGGGAATACACTTGTGTTGCAACATTCGCTTCAGTGGTTCATCGCCCAAGTGCTGAAACATACCGCTCTCTCGCAACAGCCGCGAGAATAATGCACACAGTAGCTGTATCTCTTTCTCCAACAGCCTCTCTCGACAAATACTCAGGTTGCAATCAAGGATCTGTAGCAAGCCCTCCTTTAGTAGCCAGACGATAGTTATCCAATGTATATCCTTGATGTTGACGATGCAGTATACTCTTTCACGTTTGCCCAACTCTTGCCATATTTGGGCCTTTCCCCCCTTCACATACTGCATCATCCTCTCATCAAACCGAGAGCTAGCAAGGACATCGTCATACTTGTTAGGAAATGATCAAGTCATGGCAGTGGAAAACAAAAATTATTTACAACATGGATCGTTCCTTAGAACCAAGATCAGGGCACAAATTTACAGTTTATATAATAAATTAGAATCTGCAGAAAATTCAGTCTACAGTTAAAGAATCATACACACGTTTGGAGGCTCCTCCAACTTGTCTCTGAACGGATTTCGCTACCGACTTAAGGGTAGGATCGAACCAATGTAGTCCACACGAAGATAACCCCAAGAAACTAAAGAGGGATTTGCTAGATCCTCTTTAGCCTTAAGAACCAAGAAGAAATCAAATAATATTTGATTCAACCAAAAAGGCAATCTGGCGTGGGAAGAGAGAAAAGGGGGCTGGAATTTTTAGTCTAAATGATTGAATTTTTTTTTTTTTTTAATTCACAAAGTGTTGCACTTATATAGTGCACACTTTGCCCTATTCCATCATGGAATAGGCTTGGGCACCAACCCAAACACCCCTTATATCCAAACACCCCCATTTAGATATTTTAATTTATTTTATTATCATTATCTCGTTAAATTAAATTAAATTAAAATATATATTATATATATATATATATATTATATATATATATATAATATAATATTAACATTAACAGTAATGATAATTTATTTAAATATATACGAACACATATTTAAACGTAATCTCACTTATTTAATTTTAATATCAAATTAAATAAATGCTACGACCTTAGCAAATTTAATTGCACTGTGAGATTACCAAAATACCCTTTTGCCTAAAAAGACAAAAAACGCCCTTCTTATAAAATGGTTCTTAAATTATCTTCTATGTGTGTGACCCGCAGGCTCCTTATCATATTGGTAGTGTGTAGTATTGTGATTCACACCAATTAATCGTTTTACTACACACGGATTAAGATTGGCTCCTAGAAAGGCATCATGGCCACCCGATAGGTTCAGATTCAGCGAAGCAGCTACCTGTCAATGATATGGTTACTGTACAATCCAATTCTTTCATCATCCGTTATCTCAACGAGACCGAGGCATATAAATAGTGTCAACCTTAGTTACTCTCGATATGTATATATTCAGTTACTGGACCAATGACCAGAATTATAAACTGGATAGAGTAACAACTCAATCCCATTATGGCCACAGTTTTAGTGTCATGCCATTTACTGAATTGCGCCATGAGATAACTTCTCCCCATACTCGGGCGTGATGAATCATCTATCGATCCACCATAGTCTTGATACACTCCTTAATGCAACCAATCACTACCGTATTAACAGCTTTGAATAGAATTGCATTGGGCTAGTGTCAAACGACACCAATTGGTGCACAAAGCGCTTCGGTGATCTCAAGTCTAAGGATCACATGCACCACCATTCGTTAGAGGATTTGCTCCATAGACACTGGGGTTACCATCCATATAAAATCCTCTGGTGGGTCAGTCTAGTGAACTTGCCTACAGCAAGCACCCATGTGTTGCACCAGGTTGTCACCAAACAACCTTGACAAGTAAGATCAGTCACTACCTTTCGACAGGGTCGTTCAACACTATGATAGTCTTACCGTATTATCTGTGCCCTTACTTCAGAATAATACTAGGGCTACGAACGTTTCTAGAATGACCACCATATGTGCCTATAGGGTTCTCACTATCAAGATTTGAAACACTTGATACCCTTGTCCCGATTCTACCATTCTAAGGATATATATCAATACATACAATAATGATTTACGCGATATAGAATGAAATGCTTTTTATTGATCAATGAACATTATTACAAAGAGTCAATTCTACAATAATTGATTGCTCTAGGGCACCTAATCTAACAATACTCATTTGCATCCATTCTTTTCCGCTTGCCTCCCCTTGTGACTCCTCCATCATTGGCCTTTTTCATTAACTTCTCATGTACGCTTACCAGGCTTTGGCCAAATGACACATCAGTTATTGCATAGTGCGGATAAAAATTATCACCCTCAGTGCTCTGTCGCAACCTCATAAGTGCTAAAACCTCATCAATGTGCTACATCAAAACAAAACAACATGATAAGTGTCATCAAATCAAAACATGCCGCTTAAGTGATTACACAATACCTCATGGAAAACATAAGCAAAAATAAGGCAAAATACGGGAAAATAACTCACCGAGTTGTCAACCTAGGGACCCATTGTCAAAATTTGATCAAACCACTTCCGGGGATAATCCTCGGTCTTGCACTTCATAACCACATCACTTCGTTTATCATTGTAATACGTATAAAAAGAATTTTTTTCCTTCCTCATCTACTGCCGTAAACAAATCAAGCTTTAATTGCTTCACTACCCCACTTCCTCATTGTTCCTTTGTATTAGGTTGCTTCACTTCCCCTTCCTCCTTGTTCCTCCATATCAACTAGTTTAGCTTCCCCATTTCCTCCAGCTTCCTCATTTTCTGTTGCAACTCTCCTTTTCTTTTCATACCTTAATTGCATGAAAGGAGATGTTACATGTTTGCTTTTTCGGGTCTTTCTTTTCTTAGGTTGAACTTCCTTCATTTCCAACAACACATCAACCTTCTCATCCACCCTTTACACACTCTCTTCCAAGTTATCTACCTTCTCATCAACGATGCTGCTCAACATGTCAAACTTGTTGTGTAGACCGTTTATGAGGTCAACCAACTTAGATTGAGGATGCGTAGGCAAACCGGTACTTGGTGGCAAACTGACACTTGGTGTACCGGTTTGCCAATTAGAAGGAGGCGTACGAACCGGAGCCTCCATGTCTTCCTCCTCATCCATCCCAGCTACTTGGCCTTCAAACTCAGCCACATGCTCAACAAGTGGCCCTTCCACTATAGTCAAATGTGTGACTCCTTCTAAGTCCTACATTAGGCAATTTATCTTCTCATAAAAAAACATCGTCCAACGGTTTGAATGATGTAACATAATCCATCACTAATTCAGCCCTAGTAGGAGTGATGAACGGATGGACCACTCCCCACAAAAAGAAAAAAAAATCAATCAAATTTACAAAAACCATTTAAACTATTACATATTCAAAACACAAATCCTTTAATCTTACCCGAACCAGTTGAATTTCCATGTCAATTTTCTCATAGTTCCAATGGGCGCTCTTCTCGGTGTGCTGCCGCAACATCCTAAGAAATTGTGGTGCCTCATCCGAAGTCTCCATCCCCATTCCCCCCCCCCCCCCCCCCCCGGCTGCCTTAGTTAGGATAGGGAAAACCTCATATATCCAAGCCTATATTGTAAAATATCACAATTATAACACATATAATACAAAAAAATTAACTAAAACCTATTAATATTTACCTGCATTGCCCAAGGAAGCCAAGCAAATTGTTTGTGCTGGGTTTCCGCTTCTTGGCATATTGGCGATATTTAATGGCCATGTCTTTTCCTTTCAGGGAATCGATGGTTAACTTAAATGATAACCTTCCCCATGGATAAGAATAAAAGAAGTCCTCATTACTTGTATATCGCACCCAATCCTGGTTTACGGCTTTTGTTGAGTCAAAAGCCATCAAAACTGAATGCACGAACCATACCAAGCACATTCGGAACTTCTTTAAAGAGCTATACTGATTTCCTTCTGCTTTTAACCTCTCCTCTAAATCATGACCCATAATTGATTGTTGGCCTGCGAACACCTTTCTAACAAACGTTTCGGCAACCTTGCTATTCTTTACCCTTTCTTCAACTTTTACGTCTGGAAATGACCCACAATTTAGGCCCGTCATTAAGTAGAATTCCATCATCCCAAATCGAATCGGCTTTCCATCAACAAAAAACCACATTTCATTCTTCTATTTGCATTTAACAGCGTGCACCCTGCCCTTAGAAGGCCTTACTCCAATTATCTCCTAACCCCACAAAAAAACCAAAACTTGAGTTTCTAAATCGCTTCATCCCTTTTTGATGCCCACCTAGAATGTCCTTAATTTTCTCAAACACTTGCCAACTAGATCTAACGGTAACCCTTGTCGGGAAGTATGGCACAACATCATTTACAACCTCAAGCCCATAATCCTTATAATTTATGCTCTTATAACACCGCACAATCAATATACACTACATATCAACACAACAAAAAACCAAAACAAGCAACATGTTGGAGTGCATTGGGGGAGTGGCTGTTTTTGGCTTCCAGAGGTCCGTGAAGACAAGGGAGGTTGTTGTGGCTGGTTGTGCTCTAGACTTCATAGAAGAGAGCTACATAGGGGGGCTCGGGGCTTGCTGCATATTACAAGGTTGGCTGTGTGTGGACATCTCTGCAATATGTAGGGCAACCCCTTCACCCCCATATTCCGCTCTCTTTGCCAACAAAAGTTATCCAAACTGCCACAAACAACCTTCCTAGGGCCTCCATTGGCTTTCCCAGCCCTTTGGAAAACCAAAACACCCACTTCTCCGATGCTCTCCAACTGTTCGACAAAATGCAACAATGACCCTAACAGCACACCAACCAAATATCCCCTAAAACAACAATATTTTCATAAAATATATAGATTATTACCTTTTCTTCATCTTCTTCCTCCTTCTCGCCTGACGTTGCACTAGCATCCTCCTCTTCATTTTCAATTTCGGCTTCTGCCCTCCCTTGTTCACCTGGTGGGTTGTCTTCTGTTAGGGTCGTATCGTCTCCTGTTGGACTAACTTCAGTCATCGGAAGTTGCTCCACTGCAACCTCTGATTCTCTAATTTTCGAACCACTCGCGTCCACGATTTGAAGAAGGGCTGGGTCTTTGTCAAAATCTTTGTTTAGATAAGCCATTGTTTCTTTCTAAGTAAGACAGAATGTCTTCAATACAAACAGCAAACAATTGTGACAATGGGTGGCGAAAAACGACAAGAAAAACGCGGTGAAGGGTGGCTATTTTGTCGAGGTTTTGTTAGGGTCGATTAAGCGATTGAGTCCGCTTAATCGATTTTGATTGGAGAAGGGGGGTCGTTTTTTATTTTTAAAATTTAAACAAACTTTCGTTAATTATATATTACCCACATATATTTAAATCCTTTCAGTTTAACCCGTTTTACATGTTTAATGCCTAAGTGTGCCACGTCAGTTTTTCTAACTTAAAAAAAATTGCAAAATTTTTTCAAGGTTGTTTTTTTAAATGCAAACTTGGGATGTCTGGGGAGTTAAATTTCCTCAAAAGTGTTGAGGTTTACCTCTAGCTGCAATGGCTCTCGGTGGTCTTTTACGGGTTACGTGGAGAGACAATGCGTGGCAGGATATATTGAATAGTAAGTGATGGGATTTGCCTGAAGAAAGTGGCATTCTACCCGTGTTAAGATTAAGTTACCATCATCTTCCTTCTCATCTAAAGAGATGTTTTGCTTATTGTTCAATTTTTCCTAAAGATTATGAATTCAAAGAGAATGAATTGATCCTTTTATGGATAGTAGAAGTTATCATTCAACCATTGACAAACAATAAAAAATTGGAGGATTTGGGTATCAAATATTTTCATGATCTATTTTCAAGGTCATTTTTTCAAAAATCAAACATAAATAGTTCTCAATTTGTAATGCATGACGTAATCCATGATCTAGCTCAAATGGTTTCTGGAGACACAAGTTTTAGGTTAGAGGAGGCCAATCAAGAATTGGGAGATTTGAAAAAGTTCGTCATTCTTCTTACATTTGTGATGGTTATGATGGCAAAAATAAATTCGAGGTCTTCCAAAAATTTGATCGCATAAGATCATTCTTGCCAATACACGAGTACTGATGATGATACTTAATACATAACTAATGTGTTTTCTTTCAGTTTGTTGCCTAAGTTCAAAAAGTTAAGGGTGCTATCTTTAAGAAGGTATTATGTCACCAATTTACCTAATTCAATAGGAAGTTTGAGATATTTGAGATATCTCAACCTTTCTAGCACTATGATTAAGAATTTGCCCAAGTCAACAAGCTCATTGTACAACTTGCAAATTTTGATATTAAGAAATTGTTCTCGTCTCATGACATTGTCGTGGAATATGAGGGCTTTTGATCAATTTGCGTCATCTTGATATAAGAGGTGCAAATTTATTGAAAGAGATGCCTTTGGAAATGAAAGAGCTAAAAGATCTCCACTTCTTGTCTGATTTTATTGTGGGCAAAAATGTTGGATCTTGTTTGAGAGATCTGAAGCATTTAAAGTTTCTTGTTGGAGAACTTTGTGTTTCAAAATTAGAAAACATTAATGATTCACATGATATGATTGAGGCAATATTAAGTGGCATGAAAGACCTGGAAGTTTTATTATTTGAATGGGGATCTCAGTTTGATGACTCGCGAAATGAGGAAGAGGAAAAAAATGTGCTTGACGTGCTACAACCTCATAAAAGGCTCACAATCAAATATTATGGTGGCGAAAGATTCTCTTCTTGGATTGGAAATCCATCATTCTCCAATTTGGTGTTCCGAGTTGTGAAAAATGCACATCCTTACCTTCACTGGGTTTGTTAGGCTCACTTAAAGATCTTATTATCCAAGGAATGATGGGTATAAAAAGCATAGGACCTGAGATGTATGAAGATGGAGAGAGTTGCTCAAAGTCTTTTCAGTCATTAGAGACTCTTCATTTTGAGAATTTGCAAGAGTGGGAGTACTGGGAACCAATCAAAGAAAATGAACATGTTGAAATATTCCCTTGTCTCCGTGAACTTTCCATTGTGAGTATTAAGAAATATAGGGTTATTTTGTTTTATTGTTTATTAAAGGTAGATATGTCTTTTCATTATTTTCTTTGTTTAGCCTATATATAGTCTCTTTGTATTTAGGTTAAATTATTCTTTTTGTATTCAATTACATTGTGCAGTATCAATGAAACCCTAGCCTCCTCTTTTTATTTTTTCTTTGGATTGTTTAACATGGTATCAGAGCAAGGTTTCATGGGACGAGGCTTAATCTTAAACACAGCTTACGCGGTATCAGAGCAATTTTTCTTTTGGAGAGGGTATTCGTTCAGTTTCTGTTATCTGGTATTTCGTTGGTATTCGTTCAATTTTTGCAATCTGGTATTTTGTTTTCCTTTCTTTTGCATACTGGTTTTCTTTGTTCTTTGATTATGGCTACTGAAAGAGATGATTCGCTTTAGTCTGTGAGTGTGAGGTTAGATGACAAGAATTATTCATGTTGGAGTTATGTGATGAGAAATTTTCTTAAGGGTAAAAAGATGTGGGGATATGTTAGTGGAACTTCTGTGAAACCTAAAAATACTGATGAGGGTTATCCTGCTTTGATAGATGCTTAGGAAGCAAACAATGCAAAAATTATTACTTGGATTAACAATTCTGTTGAGCATTCCATAGGTACATAGTTGGCAAAGTATGAGACAGCAAATGAGGTTTGGGATCATCTACAAAAGTTATTTACTCAATCAAATTTTGCCAAGCAGTATCAATTGGAGAATGACATACGAGCTCTTCAGCAGAAGAATATGAGTGTTCATGAGTTTTATTCTTTTATGACAGATCTTTGGGATCAACTGGCTCTTACATAATCTGCAGAATTAAAGGCATGTGGTGCTTATATTGCTCGTAGAGAGCAGCAATGGTTGGTACAGTTTTTAACGGCACTTCATAGTGATTTTGAAGGACTTAGAGGTTCAATTTTGCATCATTCTCCACTTCCTTCTGTTGACTCAGTTGTCAGTGAGTTATTGGCTGAAGAAATATGCCTTAAGTCTTATTCTAAAAAAGGAATTCTTTCTACTTCTAATCCTTCTGCGTTAGCAGTACCTTCTAAGCCACTCTTTAATAATTAGAATAAGCCTTACACAAGGGTTGCCTTTGACGAGTGTAGTTTCTGTAAGCAAAAAGGTCATTGGAAGGCTCAGTGTCCTAATTTGAGATAGTAGAATCAATCGCAGCAGCAATCTCAAGCTTGAAGCTTGGCAACCAGTCACAATCTAATGCTTATAGACCACCTCAAGGTTACAAACCACCACAGTCTACTACTGCAGCAGTTGTTTTATCAGGTCCTTTCACCGATCCTAGTACTCTGGCTGAGCAATTTTAGAAGTTTCGCCACAAGCTATGTCTACTTCTTCTTTCGTAGGTCAGTTCCCTCATAGTTCTTCAGGTATGTCACATTCTGTATGGGTCTTGGATTCTGGTGCTTCACATCATATGTCTCCAGATTCTTCATCTTTTGCTTCTGTGTCTCCTTTGTCTTCTATTCCTGTCATGACTGCTGATGGCACTCCTATGCCTTTAGCAAGTGTTGGTTCTGTTGTCACACCTCACTTGTCTCTCTCTAATGTTTATCATATTCCAAAACTTACATTAAATCTTGCTTCTGTTGGTCAGTTATGTGATTCTGGTAATTTAGTCACCTTTTCCTCTTCTTCTTGTTATGTGCAGGATCTACAGTCTCAGAAGCTGATTGGGACAGGCCGTAGGAAGGGGGGACTATATATTTTGGATGAGTTAAAAGTGCCAGTTGCTGCTGCTGCTACTAGTGCTGATGCTGCCGCTACTAGTGTTGATTTGTCTTCTTTTCGTTTGAGTCCTTCTTCTTCTAGTTTTTATTTATGGCATTCTCGTTTAGGTCATGTTTCGTCTTCTCGTTTGAGATTTTTGGCATCCACAGGGGCTTTAGGAAATTTGCAAACTTGTGATATTTCTGATTGTAGTGGATGTAAACTGGCAAAATTTTCAGCTTTACCTTTTAATCGAAGTATTTCTGTTTCTTCTTCTCCATTTGATTTGATTCATTCTGATGTATGGGGACCTTCTCCTGTTGCCACAAAAGGAGGGTCTCGATATTATGTTTCTTTTATTGATGATCATACTCGTTATTGTTGGGTTTATTTAATGAAACATCGTTCTGAATTTTTTGAGATATATACAGCCTTTCGAGCTCTTGTCAAAACTCAACATTCTGCTATTATCAAATGTTTTAGGTGTGATTTGGGTGGGGAATACACTTCTAATAAATTTTGTGAGTTGCTTGCATTAGATGGAACTGTTCACCAAACCTCATGTACAGATACTCCTGAGCAAAATGGTGTGGCTGAAAGAAAACATAGGCACATTGTTGAAACTGCTCGTTCTCTCTTATTGTCTTCCTCTGTTCCTAGTGTGTTTTGGGGTGAAGCTGTTCTTACTGCTGTAGGTTTGATTAATACAATTCCATCTTCTCATATTTCAGGTTTTTCTCCTTTCGAAAAGTTGTATGGGTATGCCCCTGATTATTCTTCCTTTAAAGTTTTTGGTTGTACTTGTTTTGTTCTTCGTCCTCATGTAGAACGCAGCAAGTTGTCCTCTCGATCTGCTATTTGTGTCTTTCTTGGTTATGGTGAAGGTAAAAAGGGGTATCGTTGTTTTGATCCAATAACTCAAAAACTTTATGTGTCTTGTCATGTTGTTTTTCTTGAGCATATACCTTTCTTTTCTATTCCATCCACTACTCATACCTTGACTAGATCTGATCTTATTCGTATAGATCCTTTTTCTGAGGATTTTGATAGTTTGTCATCTCAGGTTCCTAGTATTTCAAATACCCCTTCTCATGTTCTTACCCCGTTACCTTTACATTATATTCGACCAATTCATACTGATCATTCTACAGGTACTGACACTTTACTCTCCGGCACACCTGAAGCTCCCTTTTCTCCTATGGTCCCTCAAGCTCTGTCTGAGATTGTGGATTCACCTCTACGTCAATCCATACGCATTCGTAAGTCCACAAAGTTACCAGATTTTGCTTATTCTTGTTATTCTTCATCTTTTGCTTCATTTTTAGCCTCTATTTATTGTCTCTCTGAGCCCTCTTCCTACAAAGAGGCAATTCTTGATCCTTTTTGGCAACAAGCTATAGATGAGGAACTTTTTGCTTTGCATAAGACATGTACTTGGGATTTGGTTCCTCTACCTCCTGGTAAGATTGTTGTTGGTTGTCGTTGGGTGTATAAGATCAAGACTAATTCTGATGGATCTATTGAGCGATACAAAACTAGGTTGGTTGCAAAAGGGTACTCTTAACAGCATGGTATGGATTATGAGGAGACATTTGCTCCTGTTGCAAAAATGACTGCTATTCGTACTTATTGCAGTAGCTTCGGTTTGTCAGTGGCATATCTCTCAACTTGATGTTAAAAATGCCTTCTTGAATTGAGATCTTCAAGAAGAAGTTTATATGGCGCCCCATCCTAGTGTTTCACATGATTCTGGGTATGTTTGCAAGCTCAAGAAAACGTTATATGGTCTTAAACAAGCACCTCGTACTTGGTTTGAGAAATTTTCTGTTGTGATCTCTTCCCTTGGATTTGCTTCTAGTAGTCATGATTCTGCTCTTTTTGTTAAGTGCAATGATGCAAGTCATATCATTATATATTTATATATTGATGACATGATTATTAAAGGTGATAATATTGATGGTATTTCAGTTTTGAAGACAGAGTTAGCTAGACAGTTTGAAATGAAGGATTTGGGTTCTCTACGATATTTCTTGGGTATTGAGGTAGCCTACTCACCTAGAGGTTATCTTCTTTCTCAGTCGAGATATGTTGCAGATATTCTTGAGCGGTCTAGACTTATTGATAATAAGACTATAGATACTCCGATTGAGGTTAACACAAAGTATTCTTCTTTTGATGGTTTACCTTTGTCAGATCCTACTTTATACCGTACTATTGTTGGGAGCTTAGTATATCTCACTATTACTTGTTCAGATATTGCATATGCTGTTCATGTTGTTAGTCAGTTTGTTGCTTCTCCCACTACAGTTCATTGGGCAACTGTTCTTCATATTTTGTGGTATCTTCGGGGTATAGTCTTTCAGAATCTTTTACTTCCATCCACCTCTTCCTTGGAGCTACGTGCATACTCTGATGCTGATCATGGCAGTGATCCCACAGATCGCAAGTCTGTTACTGGTTTCTGTATCTTTTTGGGTGATTCTCTTATTTCTTGGAAAAGCAAGAAATAATCCATTGTTTCTCAATCTTCAACCAAAGCAGAATATCGTGCTATGACATCTACTACCAAAGAGATTGTTTGGTTACGTTGGTTACTTGCAGATATGGGAGTTTCTCTTTCTCATCCCACTCCTATGTATTGTGACAACCAGAGTTCCATTCAGATTGCCCACAACTCGGTTTTTCATGAACGAACTAAGCACATTGAGATCGATTGTCACCTTACTCGTCATCATCTCAAGCATGGCACCATTACCTTGCCCTTTGTTTGTTCTTCTTTGTAGATTGCAGATTTCTTTAGCAAGTCGCATTTTATTTCCCGTTTTCATTTTCTAGTTGGCAAACTCTAGATGCTTGTAGCTGCCGCATCGTGAGTTTGAGGGGAGATGTTAAGAAATATAGGGTTATTTTGTTTTATTGTTTATTAAAGGTAGATATGTCTTTTCATTATTTTCTTTGTTTAGCCTATATATAGTCTCTTTGTATTTAGGTTAAATTATTCTTTTTGTATTCAATTACATTGTGGAGTATCAATGAAACCTTAGCCTCCTCTTTTTATTTTTTTTTTTTGGATTGTTTAACAGTGAGATGCCCTAAACTTACCCGAAAATTACCTGGTTATCTTCCTTCCTTGGAGACTCTTATTATCAGTGAATGTGCACAGTTGGTGGTTGCATATTCAAGCTATCCAAAGCTCTGCAATTTAAAAATGGATGAATTCAAAGAGATGGTTTGTGATAGTCCAATTCCTTCCAAACCACTAACGTCTCTCACTCTTTCCAAAATTCCCAATTCTGGAAATTTGTCAACGCAAGGATATCGGGTAGTGGACTATCTAAGGATTGTTGATGGCGAAGAGCTGATAAACCGGCATCAGAATGGGTTTTTTCTTCAGAAACAACCACAATGGCTTCAAACCCTCACTTCCCTTTCAGAGCTGCATGTTGAAAATTGTACAGGTCTTGTTTTCTTTCCACAAGCCAATTTTTTTTTTTTCCAACTTGAGTTCTTTCAAGATTGAAAATTGCTATGCTCTGAAATCTTTAACTGAGGGACTAAAGCACAACAATGCGCGGCTGGAAAGCTTGGAAATTAAAGGTTGTCATTCTCTAACATTGATTGCAAGAGGCATGCTACCTTCTCTGAAAAGGCTTGAGATAACCGACTGCGAGAATTTGCAAGTTTTAGTGGAAGATAGTGGAGATATTTGTACTTCTTCATCTTCATCGTTGAATTCTTCAGTGACCGACAACGATTCTCTTCTCAAGTACTTGTATATCTCTGACTGCCCGTCTCTCGTGAGCATATCATCAACCGGGCAGTTACCGAGGAAACTTAAAGACCTTGAGATCAATAACTGCTCAGAGCTTACAATTTTATCGTCAAGAAGCCTACCGGAGGTGCTTGAATACCTCTATGTTTATAACTGTTCAAAACAAGAGTCAATATTAAAGAGGTTTCATACAAAAACAGGTCTTAGATGTTTCGGAGTTTGGAGTTGTAAAAATCTGAAATACATTCCAGAGGGCCTCAACAATCAAACCTGTCTTCAGTATGTTGATATCCAAGGCTTGTTTCATCCTTAAGAAGAGGGCTTCCCAACACAGTTTTAAGTGTTACAATAATTGCGTGTGACAAACTTGAAGGCCTGCCAGACCTCATGCACAGCTTAAAATCTCTGCAACGATTAGAGGTAACAAATTGTCCCGGGATTACATCATTTCCAAGAGAAGGGTTTCCCAATAATCTTACAGAACCTTCGATTTCGGATTTAAGAATTTATAAGCCACTGATTGAGTGGGGTTTACACAAGCTCACTTCTCTTAGACGCCATGGATGCGATCAAGAAACTGAGTCTTTTCCGCACGAGGAGATGGGAATGATTTTGCCAACTTCTCTAACTAAGCTCAGTATATTAAGCTTTCCGAACTTGAAGTACCTATCTTCGACAGGTTTTCAGAACCTCACTTCTCTTGAAGAACTTTCGATCTACTTTTGTCCAAAGCTCATATCCTTTCCAGAGGGATCCTTACTTTTGTTGTTATATATTCTTTGTTGTCCGCTGCTAAAAGTGCAATGCAAAAGGAATAAAGGACAAGAGTGGTCCAAGATAGCTCACATTCCTCGCGTTGAAATAGATGGAAGATTCATCTACGATTCAGATGAGGAAGAATCAGACTATTTTGTCATTCCACCTAAGTTCTGAATAATTACCCATAACTTTATGATAAAATCATTTAATTTAATTTTTTTTCTCCTTTTTAGTGGGGATCAAGTAAACAGAATCAGCCTGGAATTGGATCAAGACATTACAGTGGAGGCATATTTGCCCTATCGGGATTCAATTTCAGATAATCATGTTCATTTGGTTGATATGGTGCTGGAGTTGGCTGTGATTATTGCAAAATCTTAAAAAATTTCCTTCTCCAGTTCCTTTTTATATCTATACTTTGATGCATTATATTCTCAACTCATTCATGCTTTACACTTATGTGGAATTTCATTTAACATTAAATATTATTTTGGGAATGATTCATAGTTTATTTTCTCCGTTTTAGGAATGATTCATAATTTATTATTCTCTTTTGTGCCTCTGGCTGCTTTACAACTTTCGACATTACACCTGGCTTTGGATTTGGGAGTGATCTTTTGTGCTTCAAGGTGCACTACTATTTGTTCTTTGGTATGTAATTTCATCATTATTATATCTCTCATTGTCATTGGAGCTGCTAAAACTTTATATTCCAAGTGATTTGGCATTGACTTGTAAATAAAGTGACAACGATATGATAATGGGGTGACATACCTAGATGTGAAATTTGAGATATGTGTTGGGATGAGTAATGTAATTCATTTTCAAATAGCTATAAGAATTGTAAAATTTCAGTTAAGGAATTAGTGATTTCTCTTATGTTAAGAGTGTTGTAAGGATAACAATCAGCTTCCTCTTTATGAAAATTTTTGGTCTAAATTAGTTTAATTACCTTTTGTATTTCCTCTTAGGGAGAGTTAGAACACAGATCTTGATCCCTACTCTGTGAATTAGGAGCGAAATTGTAAACCATTTGCTTGTGCCAAGGGTTCAGACACGTTTCTTATTTACAGAGTTGCGTCTACAAATTTTGGTGAATATTCTATCATTTTCATTTATATAGGAATTATGATTTTGTCCTTATCTGAACTTTAAAATATCTTATAACACCTATATATTATTTATCATATATGGTCGAGATTTTTTTTTCTTTCTATCTTATTTTATTAACCACCGATCATAATGCCAGAGACAAGGAGAAGACTGAAGGTCCAAAAAAAACATATACCTGTAAAAGGATTGGTGGCAAACACAACTTTTGAAGAAAATAATGCAATATGTTAAATTTGATCAGGTAACTTTAATTTGTTGTTACTTGTAAATTTCTCCCACTAAATTTTTATCCTATAACTTCTAGTCCAAGTTTAAGTGGAAAGCGTGTTCAAGAAATTTTAATTTGTTGTTATTTTTATTAAAAATATTACAGTAATCTATGATACCTACTATTTTGGCATTTTTACATTTCATTTGTTTTTTTTTATTTTATTTTGCAGGTGAATTATCCTCGCAGCTAATGAATTAGAATTTACTAATATCCTTTGTTATGCGGTAATTTACAATAGCTCGGAGTAGGCAGTAGCCTGGACTAAGTTGTAGCCCGGCATAACTTGTGAAGCAACGATCAGAGTAAGGCGAACTGTAAACCCCGCGTTATTATTTCAATGCCCTAAGGTATGAAATTTACTTTTTCAAGGAATTTTCTTTTTTTGAATAGAAGGGTAAAATGATCAATTTGCATGTATTTCGAGAGGTGGCCATTATAAAGTGTAAGGAGTGATGTCATTGAAGAGAAATGAAGGTAGAGTTTTGTATAGAGTTGGCTCCTGGTACAGCACCAATATCTAAGGCCTTGTATAGAATGGCTCCAGTAGAGTTACAAGAGTTAAAGAAGCAGCTTCAGGAGTTGTTGGATAAAGGTTTCATTCAACCCAGTCATTCTCCATGGGGAGCCCCTATTTTATTTGTCAAGAAAAAAGATGGTTCGATGAGAATGTGTATCGATTATAGGGAGCTTAATAAGATCATGGTGAAAAACAAGTATCCATTGCCAAGAATTGATGACTTGTTTGATCAGTTAAAGGAAGCTTAGGTGTTTTCTAAGATTGATCTTCGGTTAGGCTACCATCAAATGAGGGTCGCTGATTTTAAAATAAATTTCTTTCCTAGGCGTGCTTTTCTAGATTCTCAATGGCCAAGGGATACTTAGAAAATATTTGATTAGGGAGGGGTTTTACACGAACTACGATTGAGTTAAAACAAACTACGACCAGAATGAAATGAGTTGATCAACAGTTGACTTCTAGGTCGCGGATAAGCCTTATCTCTTAAAGGCAAGCATTATCAACTAAAAATTAGGAGAAAATCTCGGCATTACATCAAGTAATTTTGGTTTAATTGTAACGCCTATAATCATGGGATTAACCTCCCTAAAATTAGACCATTTATTCCTAATTAAACTCTTGTAACCGTTGTCAATCATGTACTATATAAACCACCTCCAAATTGTGGTAAAGGGGTAATTCAGAGAGAAACTATTATTTTTGTACTCAATACTTCAATAAGAGAATAGTAGACGTAGACTTGAGAGTTAACTTGCAGAACCATTTTAAAAATATTTTTTGCATTATTGTTTTTAGTTATTTTTTGCTAATTTTAATTAATCATGCGCCCATTAGTTCGATTCTGTCGAGGTCAATCAGATCATTCTAGTTGTGCGAGATTTTGTAACAATATTTTAGCGCTAAAAAGAGGGCCTCTCCTTGGCAATCTTAGTTGTTGCAACCACCACAGCTACCGCTCCACAGCGATGGTACGCACCAGAGCGTCCAAAAGTATCATTGGAGCGCCAATCAGACCAGTGATAATGAAATTGGCCATCAGGAGGTTGATCAGCAAGCCAAGTAAACTCGTCTGCTAGTTGTTCTGTTGGTGATTCTGTAGGAGCAGGAACATCCAATTTGGAGAATGCCCAGATGATGGACATGTTGAGGGCACTCACTAATGCGGTCCAAACCCTTCAACAAGAGGTGAAAGAAATGAAAGACAAACTGCAAGGAAACTGACCTAAGAGCCGGAAGGCTGCTTCCCTGAGAGTTCCAAGCTAGGAACTTGGGACTATCAATGACGATAGCTTGTTCGCCAAGCACTAATCGTCAACCGAGCACCACCATAGGTGACGAAAGGCAGAAAGTACCTGTATGGACGAGGTGCAAAACCCAGTCAACATGAGTAGGCACTTAGGTAAACAACCAAATGGCGAAGGGGAAGATCGCCAAGAGCAAGTTTGCCCAGAGCAAGCAGATGAACAAGCCTAACATGCCGGCTTACACCCACACCATAAGCAAAATACTTTTCCACAAATAAATGAGGTTAATTCTTCATGTCAGCCCGACGTCAAAATTGACATGCCGGTATGCACCCATGTTGAGTAAGAGAGAGCCAAGAGTCTACCTCGAATCTTACATATTATCCGAGTAACTATAGCTCATCCTGACATGCCAACGTGCTTGGGAAAAATGAACAAAGAGGACAAGCATCAGATCTCCACACTTATTTGGATTCGCAGAGAACAACCGACCTTGGGACCCATCTTAATGCACAAAGGTCAAACCTGGGCTTAGTGAGAAATCCCTAGTTGAATGATTAGTTGGATTAGGTGAGAACATACTTGACGACCTTAGAGCTCATCAAGATGATCAAGTCAAGGGAGTTGTTAACTCCCCGTTTTCAAAAAAGGTGCATCAAGCACCTTTGCCGCAAGGTTTCAAAGTACCAGACATCAAGTTCAATGGAAGAGGTGATCTACGAGATCATCTGGATGCTTTTAATGACCTGGTGGAATTACATCAGGTCTCAAACCTTGCTAAATGTCGCTGCTTCGTCTTGACTCTAGTCGATGATGCGAATAGATGGTACAACATGCTTTAGATATGCTCTGTTCACTCTTGGCAACAACTCGCCGCACTTTATCTTCAACAATTCCTAGTGAGGAGAAAGTTCTTAATGCTCTAAAGCTACCTCAACAACATTAGGCAGGAAAAGGATAAGACTTCGACCTCGTACTTAACAAGGTTCCAAATGGAGCATAGTAAAGTAGCAGATGCGTCGGAAGAGTCAAAACTCTACTTATTGCCGGGGTAAGAACCTAAACATAGCTTTGGAAAGACTTGCAAGCTGAAGATCATGTGAGTCTAGCCCAATTCCTCCAGATGGTGTAGCCACGTTAAATGCTGGAGCTCCAACTAGCATCCCTGTTCGTGATTTTGATCGAATGGGAGAAAAGAAAATAGATAACCAGGATTGAGGAAATGGGGACAGACACCGTTTCCAAAAGAAACAACGAATAGAATCGAGGAGAGATCGTGAGCCACTATCTTGTTTCGACAGCTATACTCCACTGGTCCTCCCCTCCCACTCCCCCCTCCCCACCATCCACCCAACCCACCCCCACTTTTTCAAGAATTCCTCGCAGTATCAAGCGAGGTGAAGCAGTTACCTCGTCCTGGAAACTAAGAGGGCAACGGAGCAGAAGAGACCTTTCAGAATCAGTCCGACCAACCAATCCGGTCTTGTTTTCATAACCTTGATTATAATCCTTGAGTAAATGAAATGGCTATAGTGCAAGAATATTCTAAAGCTTTCACCACTGGATTTAGCGCCATGTAATATAATTTCCCTTAAAAGTTTCATTAGCTTTTACTTTAAATTAATTTTATTATCTAATAAACATTATTATATTTAATAAATAAAATATATATATAATCCTGGGGCATAGACTATATGCTTGTCATTTTAAAAAGTAGAATTCCTTCATTTTGCCATGTAGGCAAATTGTCCTATACTTGGCTGTATTTGATTTGTGCTGATGTGGATTATTGACATTTGATTAGATGTTATTGGTCATGATGTAGCATATATTAATGAGTTGGATTTGATAGTATATGTGGCTTATTGTAATTGATGTTTGATATTGTTTGTTATTAATGATAAATATTAATAACCTTATTAATTGTTATGTGAATTTAAGAGGTTTGTAAATACAAAGAATTTGATAAGTTTAGGATGTCCCACATTAAAATTCATATATAGGGATATTAAAAACATAAAACCTTGATTACTGTTCAATTAATAATTTTAAAAGGATACACTATGCTTATGATTTTGGCCCCATTCAACAAACCATAAATCCATTGATTTATTATCTAATTTACAAGGAAGATGTATGAAGTATATGTAGGGTGTTAAATGGACTTCAAATATTAGTTAAAGTGTATGTAAGTTAATACTTGCCATAAAAAAATCATTACTAAGCCATTAGTATTTATAGATTTTTTATTTTTTTTGTTATTGAATTAAACTTTAGGGTATTATTGTTATTAACTTCAACTATTTTTCAGAATTAATAACCCCTGAGATTTGATTAAATAACAAACATTCTTTTGTGGTTTTTGAAATAATAGAAATCTCTTTCAATTAAGTTTTAAGTATTAAAATAAATATTAAGAGGGTATTCGGAAAATATTCATAAATAAGCTCATGATGTCTATGCTCCAACGAATTTTTTATGTTTTACTAGCAATAAGGGAATTTGTGTTATTTAAAAAACCATAGGAGGATTTGTGTTGTTGTATCGAACCTTAGGGGGTCTATTGTATTGACTCTATTTTTTATACAACGAAACCACTCCTAACTTTATAAACAACGATGGAATGATAAGCCATAACTAACACCGGCCATGTTCCCAAAACGACACCGATTCTTAATCATAATTACAACCCAACCAACCGCTCCTCCTACCTAGAGGTCTTTTTCATCTTCTCACACAGATTGTGATGTAAAAGCAAACCTGTCTCTCATTTCTCACCTTTCTTCAGCCATCAGAAACCCTAAATTCTGATTTCATTAATTCATTTTCATCCATTTCTTCTCATTGGATTCGGCCATGGCGTGCCATTTCTCGATTCTTTTTTTCTTGTTCCTGATCGCTCTCTCATTCGCCATCGCCGATGACGTTTCACTAGACGATGATGATTCGTCTCCTAAAACTCCTGGCTGTAGTAATAAATTTCAATTGGTAATCTTGATGTTCTTAATTATGATTTAATTTATCACATTCTTTATTTTGATTCGTTAAATTAGGTATCACCAGTTATAGCTTCTAAACCGTAACTATATAAACTGAATGGAGTTTAGAGGATATTATTTTTTAGTTTAGCTTGATTTGATTAAATATAATTATATATGTGATTTAATTGAAGATCATAGTGGCGTATTTATCTTGATTGTAGTTGCAACAAATTGTTGAAGAAATTGAGTTGTGACGAGTTAAAATGTGAGGACAAACTGAAGATAGAGCAGTTTTGTTGTTTGCTTTTTTTGTGATTATAAATGAGGTGTAATGTGTGAAAATTGTGTTGCACTAAAATCTGAAGAGCCATGCGTCGGTAATAGAAGATATCATGCATATAGACTGCCTATAAATTAGGGAGAAATAAGAAGTTCATTAATTAACTGCAAGTATGGCCAGATGTTCTTGCAAGAGTGGGAGATCGAGTATGTGCGTGTGGGAACTATGGT
Source organism: Pistacia vera (assembly GCF_008641045.1). NCBI lineage: Eukaryota > Viridiplantae > Streptophyta > Magnoliopsida > Sapindales > Anacardiaceae > Pistacia > Pistacia vera. The sequence goes on along the minus strand of NW_022196547.1, from coordinate 107,518 downwards.
TGAGTTTATTGCACCTACTTATGGATGTTTCATTGTTGCATGCTGGAAGCAAGTTGAGTTATTTGTAGCAAAACGTTGTGTTTGTCTGAGATCAAAATAACATTGTGTACAGTATGTGATGTTGCAGAGATAATTGTTATTTGTGTAACTTCTAAACTTTTAGTTAACGTTGCATAGTTCTTTTTCAATGGTTACTTTTTTGGTATAAGAATACCTGCTATGTGTAATTTCTTTTTCCAGGTCAAGGTCAAGAACTGGGTTGATAACGTTGAAGGTGAAAGTTTTTCTGGGTTAACTGCAAGATTTGGATCGTCATTGCCGTCTGATGTTGAAAAGGGGCATAAACTTACTGCCGTTTTCGCGAATCCAGCAAACTGCTGTTTGAATTCTTCCTCAAAGGTTGTGCATTGATAGTACTTTGTTGAACTTACCAAATATACTTATTCCATTGCTATAAAACATTAGTTAGATGCCTAAGTGGCATTCAGTATTGTGTTTGGTGATTTTGGTCTAAAAAGAGAATTTGAAAAAGAAAATAAGTTTGATTTTGTGCTCTCACAATTTGAAAATGCATTATTATTTTATGGAAAACAGTATTTGAAAATGAAAACAATGAAAATGTGTTTGCTATCATTTTCTATTGATGAATATGAAATTTTTGCAGTAAAGTAAAGAATGAAAATATAGCAAACATCTGTTTTATGTTTTGTGTATGTTCAATTTTCTAGTTATACATGTGATTATCCATTTTTCCTACTTTTTTTTTTGTTGAAAAAGGGATTTGGTTACTGAACAAGTATTACGCATTTTCCAAATAAAGTAGGGCATAAATATGGATAAAATTGGAAACGAAAACAATAGTAAGCGCATCCTTATTGTTTTTCCAGAATTTGAATTTCAAATTGTTTCTATGATTTAACTTTATGAGAGATTTTATACTATGTCCTTTATTAGCTTCCCAAAGTTGTCAGATAACTTGCAAAATTATGGGAGACTTGTATCTCGATTTTTATGTTTCCGGAAATGGTAAATAAATATGTATTCCTTAAAAATCATTTGCTTAATTTGGCTTAATGAATCTAAATTTGAATTTCTACTCTGTTTTTTCTTGCTATTTTGCAGCTATCTGGTTCAGTTGCCTTGTCTATACGTGGTGATTGCTCCTTTACTACTAAAGCAGAAGTGGCACAGTCAGGAGGTGCTGCTGCTTTGGTTGTGATAAATGACAAAGAAGGTTAAAATTTTATTTATTTTATTTAACTGTGATGTTAGATAGTGTATCTTGTGAACATGATGGATGAGTTGAAAATGAATTTCTGCCCTGTTTTTTTTACCTTTCCAGATCTTTACAAGATGGTTTGTTCTGAAAATGATACTTCTCTAAATATCTCGATCCCTGTTTTGATGATTCCAAAGTCAAGAGGAGATGCTCTCAACAAATCTCTTGTGAACAAACAAAGAGGTGAGGCATTTGAGTTCTTGAAATATTGTCAAACTTTATTCCCATTTATCTTTCAAGTAAGTTCTTGTGATCTTTCTCTATTAATATATCATGCATTGTAGTTATCCGTAGCTCCTCTTTGTTTTCTATTGTCTTGTTAGTATGCAATTTATGTGCCCATCCCCTTCATTCAGTGGGTTTTCAACTCTTGGTTTTTGCTTGGATGCACATTTTGAAGTTCGAATTCATTTAATATCTTCTATATGTACAATTATTTTTGCTTTTCTTAAGAAAAAGGGATGTAACACTTTTCATGAAATCAAATGTGGGCTTTCCTGGCGATTATTTTTATTAGTGTGATGGAGAATCTAACGTCATATGAATGGAACTTTTGGAAGGAACTGTTAGTGTCAACTTCATTGTTTTGGAGATGTTTTATAGTTGAGTGTGCAGACTGTACTGTAGTCTTATTCTTGAATTGTCTTGGCCTCTACTTAACCAAAGATATCAGAGAAAAAAAAAAACCATTTCTGAGCAGTTTATGTATATATTTTACGGTAACTTAATTATGTTGTTCTTCGGGAAAATATGTAGTGAGGAGTTCTATTTACATTACTTCTTGAGATTCAGGGACTTGACACTTACCATCTTTCTTGGATTGACTCCACCTGCCCTCGCCCCTCATAAAAAAAAAAAAAAAAAAAAAAAAGAATATTTTTACACTATTAAAGGTGCTAGTGATGTTGAGGAATCTTTGTAACAAATTACTATCACATTCATTATTTTATAATGATTGTGCATATGTTTTTGTTATAAGGAGTTTGCTTTCCACCTATATTTGCTTTCGTGCCTTGTTTGAAAATATATTTAAATTCATAGGCTTATTTTTATTGGATGATTATTTATGACTGACTATATGATGTTCTAATGCAGTTGAACTGTTATTATATGCCCCAAATCGTCCAGTTATAGACTTCTCAGTAATTTTGTTGTGGATACTGGCTGTTGGAACAATTATTGTTGCTTCACTTTGGTCAGACTTTACAAATGAGCATACTGACGAACGCTATAATGAAATATCGCCAAAGGTGTACCACTCAGCCCTTTATCCCCCTTTGGTGTTCATAACTAATTTCTATGTCTGGGTGGCCTGCCTCATGCAATTATTGGCATGTTTTACAGGGAGCTTGATTGTATTCAAAACTATTTTTTCATGACAATAGCAGGTTGATTTAGTTCATCTAAAATTGTTGATTGCTGCATAGGTATTTCGTTTCAAATGTTCATGATTAGCATTGCACCTTCTGGTATTGCTTTCCCAGATATTCATAATGATGGATAATGCATATTATCTCACTGTTCATTCTTGTTTCTTGAAGTTCATGGTGATTGGTGGTCTGACTGTGCGTTTTAACTGAAGTCTGTGCCAACCTTTGACCAACATTACCTCACTGATGGGCCTTAGACTACTTAAAATTAACTATAGTCTTTTTTAATATTTAAATAACCTCTGTTATAAGTTACTGTATATAATTACATATGTATTTTTACCTTCCAAAGTAATGTTCTTTACATTGACATCACGCTTGAAAAGATTAACAGTTGGTAACCTTGTTGAGGGAAGCATATATGGTAAACTGTGTTTCATGTGCTAGTGTAATGAAGAATCACTGGCTATCTTCTGTTATGTTTATCTTGGTGGTTTTGGGTTTACTTGATTTTATGTCATGAGACTTTCATGAGTTGGTATGGATTTGATATGAAACACAAATTGGGCTGTGAGGACAGGACTTCACTTAGGAGATCTTGAATCTGCTTTTCTTCAGACTTACTTATTTGCTATAGGATCTAGCTGTAGTTTTCCTTTCCTTTCATTTTCTTGTAACCTTTATTACAAATATTTATTAATTTTTATGTTTTGGATTCTCCTTCCAGTCCCTTTCCTTGTTCACGTCTGGCCTTTATTATATGTTTCTTGTGTACCTGAGTTAATTCCCCTGGCTGTTCCGTTATTGGTTTTATCCATCAAAAACATTAGTGATGAACCTATTATGATACTAATAATTTAGTTAAATAATTTGCAAGTACTTTTTGATTGCCATTATAGCATATTTCTAAATTTACATTTTAGTAGAAGATGTTAAATACATTTGTGATTAGTCTGGAGCAGCATCTGAAGCATGTTTCATATACTGTTAGTTGATTCTATGTTGTTTACATGAAGTTTATGACATTTTGAAGATTATGGTTATTTTAGGGCAGACTTATTAGCTCTGAGTTGCCCAAAAAGTTAATGTCTGGTTTCAGTGGAAGAACCCTTTTGATATTGAGGTTTGTCTTTCTTAGGCAAGCAGTCAAAGTTTTCCTCCTCCCCCTGCCCCCCACTTCCCAGACTGACTTATGTTACCACGCTTCCTGAATTTATTCTAGGCCTAGGCCTGATATAAATGGTAATACTGCATTCTATTTTTTTCAAACTAGCAATTTGGTTGACCTTGCTGTAAGCCATCTGTCTTTTAGTTGTAAGCGCAAATGTGCATATAGAATTATGGTTTCCATTTCTGACTTTTGTTAGATATGGATTAATGCGTATAATCTGAATAACTTCCCATTTTCAATCTACTTGTCAATTTGAGATTCTTTTGTCTTTTCTTGGGTGTCTGTTATGATAATTCACCTTTCATGTTTATTATTGTTTCTTATTTTATTTAATTTTTTTTTTATATTTTGATTCCTGAATCATTGTAAAAACATTTTCCAGTAATGAGGGTTGTGTGACTTAAGGTGTCATTTCTTTCATTGTTTAGGAATCTCCAACCGTTCCATCAGACAGAGATGATTCTGAGAAGGAAGTCCTTGATATCAGTGCAAAGGGTGCTATATTTTTTATCATAACAGCATCCACTTTCCTGGTTCTACTTTACTTTTTCATGTCATCTTGGTTTGTCTGGCTGCTAATTGTGCTCTTCTGCATTGGCGGTGTTGAGGTAATGCTTTTTTGTTCCCCCCATAATGCTCTATTCAATTTTTTGTTACTTGAATGAAATAATGTTTGCACAGTAGTTTCATCGAAACATTATTAAATGGGTGATATCATTTTTAGTAAAGCATACCAAATGTGACTGGTGGATTGATGTTTATGGACCATGATAAAAGTCCATCAATTTGCTCATTTAGTTACTAGTTTGTGGAATAACTTATTCAAATAAGAGTAGGATAATTTGAATGTCGCTGGTATACTTGTCATGGCTCACTACCTTGATCCTTATGTTGTGTGGATATTTCTTTTAATTTTAACATCGCTTTTTTATGATATCATCTCCAACAATAATTGGTAGTCTGGTGTTGTGATGAGATGTGAGTATAAAGTTAGCTCAGGTTTTTGTCTCTTTTTTTGGGGAACCAAATATATTTGAAGGGTTTGGTTCTCAGCTTGAGTTGTTTATTGGCTTAAGTTGACCTGGAGGTTAACTTATGATTTTGAAACTGCAGGCAGGTATAATTTTACTGTTAACTTTTTTTTTTTCCTTCCTTTTTTTATTGATATGATTTCTCATTTTCGAAGTTGCCTTGAAGCTGGGTGGATTCAGTATATGTGAGTTATTGTTAGTTCTTGTCAATGGAAAATGGATTGGATAAAACTTCTAGTTTATCATACAATGGTGGTGGAAACTGAGGTTTGTCATTAGTCGTGTTCGGCAGGGTATGGGTTGGGCACCAAGTGTTTGGGAGCCCTTTAGTCTTTTTAAATGTAAATTTGGGATGCAATTTTCTTTTCAAGTGAATAAGAATGATTTTCTGTGCCCAATTCATTCCGGCATTCATATACAAATTGAATTTCCTTATTCTATTTCATTTGGTGGTAATATTCTGTAACAATGAATGTGTCGTGCTCATCAAGTAGTTTTTGTTTTCAGGGAATGCATAATTGTATAGTAACCCTAGTGTTGAGGTATGTGCAATCTTCTTCTTCTTGCTTTCATATCTATCAAGTTGTTGGTTATATTAGTAGTTCTGGGGTTTCATTGCCAATTTTTAATAAGGAAAACATGTTTCTTGTCATTCCTTGTTTATATACACATTTCATTGCTATGCAGGAAATGTAGAAATTGCGGTCGGAAGATGGTGAATTTGCCTCTGTTTGATGAGGTTTCTATTCTATCACTTGTGGTCTTAATGTTCTGCGTGGCATTTGCTGTTGTCTGGGCTGTACATAGGCAGGCCTCATATTCGTGGGCTGGCCAAGATATTCTTGTAAGTCTCAATTATGTGCTAGGTCCATTATTTTATTTTATTTTATTTCTATACGAATACTATGTGATAGCCTTATCTGCTGTCTTTGACTGTGAGATCTCTCGTCCTCTTCACTTCTGTATTGTTGCCTGCCAATATTGATTCTAGTCCAGAGGATTAAATGAGTTCTTTTGACTTAATTGGCCCGTGTGAAATCTATGACTATACATTATATTCTCCTAGTGTTTCTAATTTTCATATTTTCCTTCTGTAAACCTAGTTTTGGTGGATTTGCTCCCGTATCAGATAAGGCAGTTTACTTTTGGTTAATTTTTTAGGTGTCAGTAACGGCAGAAGCCATTCTGTGGTCTTTAACATGAAAAAATAATTTTTTCTCCTATTTGCTGGAATCTTTCCTCTTTTTATTCCAATATATGTGGTTGGATTGGAAAATAACATCTTATATAATATCTTTGCACTCATGAACTAATGCTAATGATGCCTATTATGCTTTGAAATTGAAAAGGGTTCCCATTATGTTTGTTAATCTGTCAGTCAAATGGTTGGGTGGCAGTCATAGTCATTGTTATGTTGGAGGTGAATGTAAGTCCATTTATTTAAGCATTACTGATAGTTGATTCTGCGAGGAGTTGTTTCTTGGAATGAAAGACTTACGATAGATTCATTATATTGTGGGGTTCCTTTTTCTTGTCCTTTTTCTTATTACTTTTTGATTTTCTTAAACATTCATCAATTTTTTTTCTTTATTTTTGGAGCAATTGTTTACCATTTTTATAGAAAAGAAATGAAAAACCCTGGAAGTCAAAAGAAATGATGTATTGTCAATATATATATATCAAATTAGGGAGACTTATTACATTTTAATAATGCCAAAGAAAGGATCATAAAACTTATATCATTTTAGACAAATTATTAATAGACAGTAGTTACCTTATGTAGGTTTTATTTTACATTACTACTATTTACTTGAGGCTTTATTATGCTTTCTATTAGCTGTCTTATGGCTTCCAGAACTGAATGGAATATACTTCCACTTTCCTCCATTCTTTTTACCTGAAAATAATATTTCTGTTGGCAGGGTATCTGTTTGATGATAACAGTTTTGCAGATTGCACGATTACCTAATATCAAGGTATGCTTGTTTAGTTTGTTCTAAATTGAGGACTCATATCCTGCACCTGTGCCCTGATTGTATTATCATAACTCAGGTTGCTTCTGTACTTCTTTGCTGTGCGTTTGTTTACGACATCTTTTGGGTCTTCATATCACCGTTAATATTTCACGAAAGTGTTATGATTGCGGTAAGTTGTATTATTCCTTTTTTGTGTAAAATTGTTTGATGAATTTGGATATTATGATAGATGGGTAGATCTATTTTTTTTTTAATATAAAAAAGCCTCAAAATATTTCTTGGTTGATTTATGTTTTTAAACAACCTTTCTTATATAGGTTGCTCGGGGTGACAACAGTGGTGGAGAATCCATTCCCATGCTTTTGAGAGTACCTCGACTATTTGACCCTTGGGGTGGCTATGATATGATTGGATTTGGGGACATTCTGTTCCCTGGTTTGCTAATTTCTTTCGCATACAGGTATTTTATATACTGTATACACTAATTATCAGATTGAGCATGTATTCCGCATAGTGTAGAATTTTTGGAGCTTTGGAAGCTCCATGATATGGTTTTGGAAGCTCCATGATATGTTTTACTTTAGCCAGAAAGAAAGAGGCATTAAAAACCCTGTGAATTTTTAGCATACAGCTCTGATTGCAATTTGTGTATATTGCAACAGACATGAAAATCAAGCAAACATGCACATATTATACAATTAGAGGGTAGATAAATAAAGACAGAAAGATAAAGCAGGAACTATGAAAAAAAAAAAAAAAAAAAAAAAAACACTAGGGAGCTTCCTATACAGGGCAACTTGTATAGCACGAACACAAAGCAATTTTTAATGCTTTGAAAAGTGATTTGTTAGTTGGAGAGAGAATGATGATAAATTCAGGTATAGGAAAGATGGATGGTACTTGGTATTCCACAATTGCAAAGTGGATGATATATTTTGAGCTGTGTGTATACTTAGTTGATTGACATAAAGCAATTACAGTATTATTGCATGCTTAAAAGTATAAGTTAAACTAATTCCTTAATAGTATATCTATGCTGTAACGTACAAATTCTATTTTCTATCTTCTTTGTGCTAGATTATTTAAATAAAAACTAATCAGATGTTGAAGGTGCATATATGTTGTTAAGAAAGTTTGTTTTCCTTGAAATTTACTCATAATTGCAGAATTTTAAATTGTTACTGTGTGCGGATTTAAACTTGTAAAGTTAGGTTGTTATAAGTTACCAAACAAAAGTTTAGAAAGTGGCTGAGTATGGTATAAAGTCAGTATTCAAATGTTTTCCCGGTCATAGATGGTCACCACTTGAGTGCTAGGCACAAATGATGGAATTTGACTTTATAATATGTTTCGGTTTTGTTGCCTGAGTTTTTGAATTTGTGATTAGGCTTGTATTGGAAGGATTTTGCCTTGTTTTTAACTAGGTGCTTTTTGGTATCTTATTTTTTGTTGGGTTCTCTCAGATATGACAAGACGAACAAGAAGGGTGTATTAAAAGGATATTTTCTTTGGTTGACAATTGGCTATGGATTCGGTGAGTATCTTTGTATATTATCTTTTTTTTTTTTTTCCTGTTATTTTTGTTTTTTTTACGGTCGGGTTGTTGGGTCCCGTAACTGAGGAATAATGTCATAGAGTTGAGGATAGTTTGAGTTTTTGTTTTCTGGGTTGAGGTGAGGGAATCTGTTGAGAGTAAAGTTGATGAACTTGGCTCGGTCTAAAAGGAATGGATATCAGTTGAGTGGATGTGAATTGTGGAGATGTGTTGGTTTTGTTGGTGTTGCGGTGTCTTATGAGAAGAGAAACAAAAGTCACTATGGTGATGAACAGGTAGTAGAATGGTAAGAGAAGAAAAGAAAGAGGGGAGTTAGGAGAGAGAGAGATCAACTCTTAAGAGAGCTCCCCTTTTTTTTTTAACGCTTACTAAATTCCAGTACTAAATTGCTAAACACTAAGCTTGAGCAGATGAAATTAATGTATTCTATCTCTGATGGCAGGAAAGTCCATTTTAATTTTGTAAACTTAGGTCTGAGTGTGACAAGAAGCATCACATTTGATTAATACTTTCACTTCATTCATTTACATGTGACAAGTATTAGAATCATTAGATGTCTCTCAATGTCTGCATCAACTTTCAGAATGGACAATTGGAGGGGCAAAAACCTTGCACCGTATTCTTATTATTCTGACAATATCTGTATTTTGAACTTTGACAAAATGTTCCTTCTTTCCGTCTTAACACTTCTCTACCATTTTAAAATTTCTCCCTGTCATACTTCTCTGTGGAAAATGGATGCCTAGGCTTTTGTTTCTTATTGCAGTAGTTTTATGGACAAACAGTAACTATAATCCAGGGTAGCTTTACCCTTTGATATCTGCCTATCTCTCAAAATCTTATAACGGTTTTGCCCCATCTGTGGCAACCTCGAAAAAAGGAAAAGAAAAACATCTATTACATGGCCCTCTAAATCTAAATTTGCTTTTCTTTCTGCCTCTACTTTTATGCCTGCTACCATATGTTGTTGGCTCCGTCTTACCTGCAATATATGCAAATACTATATCAATTCATCTTCGTGCCTTGTTGATATTGATGGAGATATTTCCCACTGCAGGTCTCTTCCTTACATACCTAGGTTTATATCTAATGGATGGGCATGGTCAACCGGCACTCCTCTATCTCGTTCCTTGTACACTAGGTAATGATTTGTATTATTCTCACGTGGACAGGTGGCATCATCTGATTTGCTAAGTAGACAGATATCATGTATGCTTACCTTCGTTTTTTGAGTTTACCTTCTGTTTTCTAAAGTCAACGCTCTGCCTCTTTTTTAACATTATCAGGGCTCATTGTTTTATTGGGTCTGGTGAGAGGGGAGTTGAAAGATCTCTGGAACTATGGTGCAGAACCATCCTCCGATCCAATTACTCCTCCAGAAGCTTGAACGACTACTGTTGCATGTCTCAAAAGATGGCTGCACTGATCTATAGAAGAAGCTTAAGGTTTGATGCGGCTAGCTGGGTCGACCTTCTTCTTGTAAGGTATTTTGGGTCAATATGGCACGAAGAATACAGTGGTAAAAAAAGTGGGGGGGATGTACAATCAAAGCCAAGTCAGCTGTAGAATATGATTATATTTTATCATGTATATGGCCTTTGTATGTATTGAATGTAGTTCATTTCTCATTTCTACATTGTTAATGTTATAGCATAACTTACCCAATCGATTTCCTTGTTTATCAATGTTGGCGAAGCTGCATCATTCAATATTCTTGGTGTATGCATTCTCGATACCCATCTATTTTGTATAATGTATCGGTGTGAAATGAAATTCATCGAAAAGTTTCACCATACTGTTTCTCGTTAAAGTCAAAATTAATAGGTGTTTGCTCTATTTGTTTGTGTGCATGAAGAAGACTACAGAAAGATGGACTGAGCTTCATGGCATACCACGCAACAAATAATTAATATACTATATTTTTAGGAGTTACCTAAATAGCAGAAAATATACTTTATTAGTAGGAGTTATTTAAATTGCACAAATATATGTATGGTAAATAATCAACTAATAAATTGTATAAAATTTTCTTTATTTAATGACTTTAAGAAAAGTAGAATTTCTCTTTCCGGCTAAAATTGGGGCCGTTCGTTTCCGGTTTTGTCTTTTTGAACCCAAAATTTTCATTCTTGCTTTTGGGAAAATGTGGGGGACTTGTGCACTTTGCAAAATTGGTTTCAGAATGCAAAAACGGAGAAAATAAGGTGAATGATATATAAGGAAAATTGGAGCAAAACAGAAAACAATGTAAAAGGTGTTTTACGCATATTTAAATTAAACCCTGTGTCAGAGTGCAGGCTGAAGGAGTCAGAAATTTTCAAATTTAGTGTACCATTTTTCTTCTTGTTCCAATATTTGCAAGCTTATCTCTTCCATTTTTATTTTTTATTTTTCTCAAAAGTTGTTACTTTTCTTTTCAATCCTATTTTTATTTATTTATTTTTCTTCATAAAATGGAGCTTTTTAAAAAAAAAATTATGTTTAATGTTATGTAATTTACAAATTTTTAATTTTGATTATAAGATTTGTTTTGTTCTATTTCTTAATTATATATAAGTGTAAAACTTTTGAACTTACAGTTCAATAGTCTTATATGACCGGGAAAGATCAACTTTCAGTTAGATTATTATAACTCAACGCTTGCCTACCGGTACAGTTGCCCTCTACAAGATCGCCTCTGCCTACTCTAATCCCACATCTAGTAAGTCTGTCACAAGTGAGCACCTTAGCCTTCAGAGCCAGCCACAAGAAGGCAGCAACCTTCGAAATGACACCCGCTTGCCAAACTGGGAAAGACCAACAATTCTCAGATGCAATCATCTCATACCCCGACAACATAGTATATGACCCCCAGGGAAAAATCTTCCATGGGCAAGTCTATCGGTTCAGGAAGTGGGAGAGTACCGTTCATTTACTTTTCAAGATTATAAATTAATTGTGTCAAGATTAAAAGTGAATTTTTTTTTATTTATTTCTTTTAATTAACATTATGTGTAATTTTTTATTATTTAAAAAATGAAAAATGTCAATTACCTTTTATTTTTTACACATATAAAAGTTATCACTTGTCATAAATGTGTTTTTACATTATTACTAGTGAACACATATTTTCTATTTTCATTTTTAATACTATTAGAAAACAATAATGAACGCATTTTCAAATTCTAAAAGTACAAAATTAAACTTCTTATTTTTATTTTCGAATTCATTTTTGTAAATAATAACGTTGAAAACGTAAATGAACGGCACCTAAAATTCTAGTTGCTGAATATGTAAAGAGTAATGCTACTTGAACAAGTGTACTGATTAGACCTCTTACAATAGTTCACATATATGAAGATTTTATATAAGTTTTAAGATTTCTGCATATCTCCGGCATATATGATCCTGGGTTCCCTCTGCTATCAGAGCCAAGGAGAAGGCTGGGATTTAGGATAGTTAAAATTTTGTTTATTAATTATTTTGAGTACGAGTCCTTTTGGGTTGTGTAGCGCTGTAGGATGTAACTGTTGTAAGTCCCTTAGATCAACCACTGCAGGGAAAGAAATATGTGACAAAAAAATAGAAAACTTTTTTAGATCAATGTCTACTTCCAATTTGAATACTAGAGATGAACAAATTGTTTATCAAGAAGAGATTTGTATAAATCAAAATAACAACATAATTGAAACAAGTTAAGCTTGTGCATAAAAAGATAAACAGGTCATAAGACCTCAAGATTTTTAAAAACATTTTGGCTCCGTTTGGTTCACAATTGGGTGTTTTTGGGAAAAGTTTTTTGAAAAAAGTAAAAAAAAAAGTTGAATTGGGCGGGTATTACGATGTAGGATTTATAAATTAATAAAATACCCCCTATATTTGTTTCTTTACAAAACACCCCCTATAATAAAATCTTAAAAGTTAACAAAAACACCCCCAACCCAATGTCAAATACGGACAGCCGGCCACTACCGCNAATTACCTTTTATTTTTTACACATATAAAAGTTATCACTTGTCATAAATGTGTTTTTACATTATTACTAGTGAACACATATTTTCTATTTTCATTTTTAATACTATTAGAAAACAATAATGAACGCATTTTCAAATTCTAAAAGTACAAAATTAAATTTCTTATTTTTATTTTCGAATTCATTTTTGTAAATAATAACGTTGAAAACGTAAATGAACGGCAACTAAAATTCTAGTTGCTGAATATGTAAAGAATAATACTACTTGAACAGGTATACTGATTAGACCTCTTACAATAGTTGCAGTTCATAGTTCACATATATGAAGATTTTATATAAGTTTTAAGATTTCTGCATATCTCCTCCGGCATATATGATCCCGGGTTCCCTCTGTTATCAGAGCCAAGGAGGAGGCTGAGATTTAGGATTGTTAAAATTTTGTTTATTAATTATTTTGAGTACCGAGTCCTTTTGGGTTGTGTAGGGTTGTAGGATGTAACCGTTGTAAGTCCCTTAGATCAACCACTGTAAGGAAAGAAATAGGTGATTAAAAAATGAAAAACTTTTCTAGATCAATGTCTACTTCCAGTTTGAATACTAGAGATGAACAAATTGTTCATCAAGAAGATATTTGTATAAATCAAAATAACAACATAATTGAAACAAGTTAAGCTTGTGCACAAAAAGATAAACAGATCATAAGACCTCAAGATTTTTAAAAACATTTTGATAAATGAAACATTCCCAAAATTTCTATAACAGATGTTTACAAAGAAGGAAAATTATCAAGTCTCAATAGAGTAAACCCTTTAAACAAATCAAAATACATAATTAAAACAGAAACAAAGACCCTTAAGGTAAACAATTCAACTCAAATAACTAGGTTATTATCTAATGAAATGGTTGAAAAATACAAAAAAAAAATTATAATTATCTTCATATAGGATTAGTCCAAATAGGAATCAAACCTTTTAGCATTGAAGGCATGGACACTGCCATCTTTGCTTGTTTAAGAGATTCTCTGTTAGGAACAATAGAATCCAGCTTGTCCAATGGACCAATTTATTTCACTTGTTATCCTGATTTCACAGTTTGTTTAGATGACCATAATATGCTAGATGTTTTAACTTTGAATATTACAACATTTGGTTATGAATTAAAACGAGGAACCATTCCTATAGCAGCCATTTATAGGATCCAATACAAAGTAATGCAATATGCTTTTGAAACTAGAGCCATTAATCATGACCAAAAAGGTCACACAGTGTTGTTTCAAACAGATTTAACAAGATCAAACATAACAGTTCCCAAAACAATAAGTTGGGATCAAATTACTTTACCAGAAGATTGGGGATTAGCAAATGCAGTCATACCTTAAAAATGAGAATTCCCAAACCTTTAACCTGACCAATCCAAAATACAAAGATTGAAAATATAACTGAAAATTTTGATGGAAGTGTTCAGATTAGGTTTAATAGGCCTCCAAGAATAAGTTTTGATGACTCACACTTACCCTCATCCAGATTGAATCCCAAAGAACCTCTTAAACAAAGAAGATTTTCTTGTTTAGCAAGAGACCCCCCCTAGGACTACCCAAGTGAAAACAAATATTCAAGGAATAGATAATTCCTCAACAATACCTCAATCTTATTATTCAGTTCAAACACCTTCTCAACAAGATAGGGAAGAGACATCACAAAGAATGTCTCCGACCTATTCCCAAATGACAGATTTGCCAGAATTAAACATGATTGAAAAATTTGTAATAGATAAAATCTTCTTAAGAAAGGATTCTTATTCGAAAGAAAATAAAAAAATTAAGGGAAAATTTCTTTAAAACCTTTAATATAAAAGAAATGAATATAATCCAACAAACTTATAATTACAACTTTTTGAAAGCACACCAAATTTTATACCTTTCTTTCAATGGTTTGACAGTGAAAAAACAATCAATGTTCAAACAAAAGCAAAATAATGGAAAATCACAAAGGAAAAGATATTGAAGAAATAGAATCAATTCATCCACCTTTAGCAAAAGTAACGATTCCCTATAAAGGAGTAGAAATTAAGGCTTCACATTTTAAGGTTAAAGAATATTTAAGTGAAACGTCAGGAAATGATATCAAAAATATCTACCAACAAAATAATTATGCAAACCAATGCTTGAATAGTATTGGCGAACAATTGAGTAGAATTGAGGATATTATAAGAAAACCAATCCTAAAACCTATTGACATAAAGTCAAAACCATTAAAAATTGTTGATAATAAACCTTTGTTCGTTCCACACTAGATCCCTCCAAAACGCGTTAAAACTTTAACGAACAAAGAAGAATTTATGCTAGAAATCGATAAAAAACTCAACCAAATAAAAGAAGAATTCTCTAGCATTGTCACACCAGAAACTCCACAAACTTCTAGACATATAAATTTTATTGGCAAAACTAATTCATCAGAATCATCGGAAACTGATGATCAAAATACATCCTCGAGTGATAATTCTATTCAAATCAACAACATGAATTGGTAAAAACCCAAAAAATTTATTATCCAAGAGCTTCAGCCCCAGATTTAATGTAAACCCCGCGTTATTATTCTAATGCCCTAAGGTATGAAATTTACCTTTTTAAGTAATTTTCTTTTTTTTTTTGAATGAAAGGGTAAAATGGTCAATTTACATGTATTTCGAGATGTGACCATTATAAAGTGTAAGGGGTGATGTCATTGAAGAGAAATGAGGGTAGAATGGTCATAAAGTTGATTGATATGGTTAAATGGCGTAAACAATAACCAAGGGTATAATGGTTTTTTCATACAAATCCATATGATTTAAGCATCCATAAAAGTGCACCAAGGGTAAATTAGTCATTTACCTAATGGGATTGCTTAATTGTTAAGTGTTTTAAAGAAGTCAAATGGCATTAAATGAGTGCTAATTTTTATGTTGTGGTAGAAATGACCAAAACGCCCTTATATGAAAAAATTATGCCAAATTACCCTTATATCTAACTTTTATTGACCAATTATAATAGAGTACCAATGGAATAAATATTTACATGGTTTTAAGAGAGAGTAGTCGGCCTTGTACACCCCAAATATATCATCTTCTTATTCATCTCTCAAATCCACCATAAAAGCCACTAATCCAAGCTTTTTATTCTCAAATTTTCATAGGATTTCAAGTTGATTTTCAAAGGAGATCACCATCCACACTTAAAGAACTTCAATTTCAGGGTTTAAGGTGAGTTTCAAAACTCTAGTTGTTCTGATCTTTTAGTTAAAAGGGAAATTCATAAGTGGTTATGTGTATAAGATAGAAAGGGTGAACCTTTGGAGCTAAGGAGAGTGTCTTTGTGCTTTGAATACTAAGGTAAGGAAAAAAATCTCCCTTATGACTACAATTGATAACACCTAGGGTTTATGAAACTTACATTTATTTATGTTAATATGAGTGTGAGGCTATGTTTTGGTTATGGATTGTTTAAATGGGTGTGTTGATTGGTGTATATGTGTATATGGAGGATGATTATGCCAATTAAGAGATTTGTAGTTGGACAATGTTTTGGCACTTTTTGGTTCTGTAAAAAGGGAGGTTTTTATGGCCTTTTATACTAAGAATGATATGGCAAATGATGTGAATGTGCAAATGAAGGTGACATGGTTAAAATGAATAGAATTCAGATTTGACTTTTTAGGACTTATACTGTACATGCTTTACTAAATCGGTCATAACTGAAGTTATAGAAATCCGATTGAGTTGATTCTTGAAGTGTTAAAAAGTGGAGAAATAGACCTAAAAATTTTATGTTTTAGCAAAAATCAATTCGAATTTGAAGATAAGGAAAAAATTGCTTGAAAAGTGACGAACTATATGGCATCCAACTTCTTCATGGAAATTCCCATTTGTTTCTAATTCTAATAAACCCCTGAATAATCTTACTTACTACTGAATTCCTTGTATTGTATGAGAATGAATGAATTAGTTAAGAAGTTTAGTAGAGAATAAGTATGATTGAGCATGGGAGATGTGTCCATATGTTTGCATTCATAATGGTAATGCATAAGCTTATTTAGTTGTCTAATGAAAAATTTATGAAATGTTAAAGAATGAACCATGAGTCTCTTGAGGCATAAACCAAGTCAGAGGAATGGATTCATATGAAACCATGAGTCCTTTGAGGTGACAACCAAGAATAGGTAATGGTTCAAATGAATCCGATCGGATAACAAAGACTAGAAAAAACATCAAGTACAAAAGAAATAAGCATGCCATGTACATGAAATTTCTAAGTCATATAAGTTCTATGTTATATTGCATGGTTATGTTGTGACTTGTTTATGAGAAAAGTCCAAATGTATGATATGTTTATGAACTTGTTATGTCAAAGAATGAAGCGTCTATGTGTGAATAGTAAGTTAAGTAATATACTTGTATAATGAACCTAATAGTTTATAAATGGCCATATTCCTTACTGAGCGATTAGCGCTCACCCCACGAAATGTTTAAAATGTTTGCAGGTAAGGATAAGGCATGAAGCTAGGAGAGGATTCCGAGGACGCTATGAGCAGAACGAAGTTTTAATTATGACTATTAAGTTTTTGTTAGTATTAGTGTAGTAATTATGTTTATATCTCATAATATAGTAATATGTCCATGTAATTATGGAGTAATATGTTTGTTTTAATAGAGGAAATCAAATTGCTAGTAAATTTTAAAAGTGTGTATGTTCTCGTAAGGACTACTATGGATTTCATAATGTACTCCAAGAAAGGAAACTATATTTTTGACTTGTACATACTTATTATAGTTTAGAAATTAAATTAAATTAAAAAATATATTATATTTTTAACTACAAGTTTATTCTTTAAATGGATTTTAAATACCTTCTTTCCAGGTAGTGTGCGTTTCTAGTTCTCAATGGCCAAGGGATACTTAGGAAATACCCGGCTAGGAGGGGTTTTACATTAATATTGGAAGAATCCTCTCAAATACTACAAAGAAAATTAATGCCAATTCTATGTTGAATGGAACATAGATGGGATGTCTGATTATAATTTATTTGGTCTTACAACAAATGACCATGCCCATTGCCTAGCCTAACATAATCAACGACCAAGCCATGCCCACATGTTGTAGCTGGATTCATTGGTTTCTCAAATCTTGGTGGGATAGCCCCCTACAAGATCAAACCGAAATGAATTCTTACACAATCAAAGTTGATCATAATGGAATACCAATTTTGGTTGAAGATGGTATGAAATTCAGGATGCTGTTAATACCCTAATTTTTGTAATAACTCTTCACTTTGCAGAGACCTTGCAAACTGAAAAACAACAAGCTGCATTAATCAAAACCCTTCATGATTAAGGTGGTATAAAAAAACATTCTTTGTTAGAGTTATGCAATGCCTGATAGTAACAAAGCTTACTGGAAGGTTAAATTTTTAGCAGGATTACCCAACATCTTAGCTAAAAAGGTTAGAGAAAAAATTAGGAAACAATATGTGTGTAAACCATATGACATTTAACTTATAGACAATTACATAGTTTTGTCCAGAAAGTCAATGAAAATTTGCAAAGATGAAAACTTGCTTACCAAAGGCAAAAAGAAAGAAACTAGAAAAAGATTATGAAGTTTTTGTCACAATTTGACAATCAACACAGAAATAATTGTAAAACAATACATACAAGAAAAACCCAGACAACTCACATTTAGGTAAAAAAAACCTTTTCAACAAAGCAAATTTTCTAAATAGAGAAACCCACAAAACATTTACGTGCTTTAGATGTTGTAACAAGGTCTATCGCTATATTGCAAAATTAGTAAAGGATTAAAGAATTAAGTCTTGATGAAGAAATCATAAATAAAATAAGATGTTAATGTACAGTCCTCTGATTTAGACTAAAGCGAAAAAGAAATGTCCATGACAACCAAATTGATGAAATTGAAACTTCAAGTAAAATGAATAAATGTCTTACCGAAAGACCAAAAATTCTCCTAGAAGCCATTAATAAAATTGATGATCCTCTCTTGAGAAAAGAGTATCTAGAAAAACTAAAAAATACCTTCAAAAAAACTAAAAAAATAGAAACCATAAGCTTATGGTTTCCAAAATATTATTGACGAATTCGAAAACAAGAAAAAAGGAAATAAACCTTGAAGATTAACAAAAGAAATTCAGCAAATAAAAATTGAAATCAAAGAATAAAAAGAACAACAAAAACAACATTCAAAATTACTTGTTAAAGATAAGATAAATCTGAAAAGATCTAAAGATGATGAGATCACAATGAAGATTTTATAAATATGCTAACCCAAATAACTAAAAAATGGAATATAGATAAAACTCTTAATCAATGATGAATTTACCTAGAAACATTGCTCTATTTGATACTGGAGCAGATTGTCAAATTGTAGTCCAAGAATGATAGTTTCTTCTAACCAAAATAGATGAAAAAACATCAGAATATGCTAAGTCAGCTAATGGATCAACACTTTTTATCGATTACAAACTATCAGATGTTAAAGTCTGTAATCAAAATATTTGTCTAAAAACCTCATTTTTATTAGTAAAAAAATTGAGAAGAATTATAATATCAGGAATGACCTTCATTAATTTAATACAACCATTTAGTGTTGATGAATTAGGAATATCCACAAAAATAATGGGTGAAGTTCTTATCTTTAAATTTATACACAAACCCATCCAAAAAAACCTTAATATTCTCCAAGAATATTCAACATCCAAGAACGAAATTAATCACATTATTCTAAACAAACAAAAACATATACACTTCCTCCAAGAAGAAGTCAAAACTAAAAGAATCGAATCTCAACTTCAACGGAATGATATCCACTCAAAGATAAATCAAATACAAAAAACTATTGAAACTCAAATTTGCTTTGACCTACCTAATGCTTTTTGGGAAAGAAAAAAACATACGGTTAGTTTGCCTTATGAAAAATGTTTCAATGAAAAAGAAATACCCACGAAAGCTAGACCAATACAAATGCATAAGGAATTAGAAGAATATTGTAAAAAGGAAATCAATGATCTCCTACCGAAAAAATTAATTAGGAAAAGCAAGTCTCCTTGGAGTTGCTCAACCTTCTATGTTCAAAAAAATGCTGAAGTTCAACGAGGAGTTCCAAGACTTGTCATAAATTATAAACCTCTTAATACAACCTTAAGATGGATAAGATACCCAATCTCAAACAAAAAATATTTATTACAAAAACTATCCAATTCAAAAATCTTTTCCAAATTTGATATGAAATTTGGATTTTGGCAAATCCAAATTAAATCAGAAGATAGATATAAAACCGTATTTACTGTACCATTTGGTCAATATGAGTGGAATGTAATGCCCTTTGGATTAAAAAATGCCTTATTGGAATCCCAAAGAATAATGAATGATATATTCAATCCAAACTCTCAATTCCTTATTGTCTATATAGATAATTTTCTTATATGTTCATCTGGTATAGATCATCACTTTAAACATTTAAAAACATTTATTCACATTGTCAAAACAAATGGTTTAGTTGTATCAAAACTAAAATAAACTTTTTCTAAACAAGGATCCGATTTTTAGGTCAAATAATCTACAATGGTACAATCATACATATTCAAAGTTTGATTGAATTTGATCAAAAATTCCCAGATATCATGACCAATAAAACTCAATTACAAAGATTCTTAGGAATTCTTAATCATGTAATGAATTTCTATCCAAAACTTAGTCAAATTTGCAAGCCTTTATATGAAAGATTGAAGAAAAATCCAAAACCATGGACAAGTAAGCACACTAATATAATTTGGTAGATTAAAGCCCAAATTACCCACTTGCCATGTTTGCATTTAGAAGACCCATTAGCCTTCAAAATAGTAGAAACTATTAGGAAACGACCAAGTCATGGCAGCGGAAAACAAAAATTATTTACAACATGGATCGTTCCTTAGAACCAAGATCAGGGCACAAATTTACAGTTTATATGATAAATTAGAATCTGCAGAAAATATAGTCTAGAGTTAAGAAATCATACGCACGTTTTGAGGCTCCTCCAACTTATCTCTGAACCGGTTTCGCTACTAACCTAAGGGTAGGATTGAACCAACCGTAGTCCATAAGAAAATAACCCCAAGGAACTAAAGAGAGATTTGCTAGATCCTCTTTAGCCTTAAGAACCAAGAAGGAATCAAATAATATTTGATTCAAGCTAAAAGGCAAAATGGCGTGGGAAGAAGAGAAAGGGGGCTGGAATATTTTAATCTCAATGATTGAATGAATTAATTTTTAATTCACAAAGTGTTGCACTTATATAATGCACACTTTGCCCTATTCCATCATGGAATAGACTTGGGCACCAACCCAAACACCCCTTGTATCCAAACAACCCCATTTAGATATTTTAATTTTAATTAGGCCGAACGACATGCACCCACCCATAGTTTGTCATAAAGACAATTTGGTGCCCAACAAGTTTGAAAATGACAATTACCCACTTTCTGTCCAAATCTGTTAGTAAAATCCGTTTAACTAAGGACAATATGGTAATTTTATATCCATTAATTTTAAATTAATCCATAAATCCCTAATTTTTTTTATTTCATTTTTCTCTTCTTCTTCATCTCTCCCTTCTCTTTTTTCTTTTTCTCCGTCTTTTCCCTCATCCCCTTCTCTTTTTTTACTTTTCTTCTCCCTCTTTTCCCTTCTCTTTCTTTCCTTTCTTCTCCATCTTTTCCCTCCTCCCCTTCTCTTTTTTCCTTTTCTTCTCCCTGTTTTCCCAAATTCATCCAGATTCGCCAGAAAAAATCACCTCCCATAAATATAAACACAATTGAAATTCATCCCCATCTCAACTTCAAAATTCATTCTCCATCTCAACTTCATAATCAAGTTGAGGGAAAAAAGTATATCAGATTTATATATTATTGATTGATGGTGTGTTTATTTCATTTGGATTCATTGATTATGTGTTTGTTTCATGAGGATAATTAGTTTGTTGACTAAGTGTTTGTTGCCTTGAAAAAATTAGACTAGGTTAATAAAAATTGGGGGAGGGAGATGGTAGAGGCGGAGCTGAAAAATTAAAACTGGGTTAATAAAAAATAGGGTGAGGAGGCGATAGCAGAGAAGGTTAAGGTAATGGCTAAAGAAAAAATGGGGGAAGGAGAGGAGGCTATGGCAGAGAAGGTTGAGGCAATGACGGAAGAAAAAACTAGGGGAAAGAGCTTGGGAGAGAAGGTTGAGGCTATGGCGGAAGAAAAAATGGGAAAAGAGGCGCTAGCGATATGGTTGAGGCAATGATGGAAGATAAAGTGTTTTAATTGGATTACAATTTTTAATAAGGAAAAAAGAGAAGGGGAGGAGGGAAAAGACGGAGAAGAAAGGAAAGAAAGAGAAGGGAAAAGATGGAGAAGAAAAGTTAAAAAGAGAAGGGGAGGAAGGAAAAGATGGAGTAGAAAGGAAAGATAGTGAAGGGAAAAGAGGGAGAAGAAAAGTTAAAAAAGAGAAGGGGAGGAGGGATAAGACTGAGAAAAAGAAAGAAGAGAAGGGAGAGATGAAGAAGAAGATAAGAGAGAGAAGAGAAAAATGAAATAAAAAAAATTAGGGATTTATGGATTAATATAAAATTAATGGATATAAAATTACTATATTGTCCTTAGTTAAACGAATTTTACTAACAGATTTGGATAGAAAGTGGGTAATTGTCATTTTCAAACCTTTTGGGTACCAAATTGTCTTTATGGCAAACTATGGGTGGGTGCATGTCGTTCGGCCTTTTAATTATCATTATCTCAATTAAATTAAATTAATATATATATATATATATATATTAACATTTAACAATAATGATAATTTATTTAAATATATGCGAACACATATTTAAATGTAATCTCACTTATTTAATTTTAATATCAAATTAAATAAAAGTTATGACCTCAGCAAATTTAATTGCACTATGAGATTACCAAAATACCCATTTTGCCTAAAAAGACGAAAACGCCCTTCTTATAAACTGGCTCTTAAATTATCTTCTATGTGTGTGACCTGTAGGCTTCTGATCATACTGGTAGTGTGTAGTATCGCGATTAACACCAATTAATCGTCTCACTACACACAGACCAAGATTCGCCCCTAGCAAGGCATCATAGCCACCCGATAGATTCAGATTCAATGAAGCAGCTACCTGTCAACGATATAGTTATCGTACAATCCAATCCTTTAATCATCCGTTATCTCAACGAGACCAAGGCATAGAAATAATTTCAACCTCGGTTACTCTCGATATTATATGTTCAGTTACTGGACTAATGACCTGAATTATAAACTGGATAGAGCAACAACTCAATCCCACTGTGGCCACAGGTTTGGTGTCATTGCCATTTACTGAATTGTGCCGTGAGATAACTTCCCCCGTACCTGGGAGTGATGAATCCTTTGTCAATCCACCATAGTCTTGATACACTCCTTGATGCAGCCAATCACTACCGTATTGACAGCTCTGAATAGAACTGCGTTGGGCTAGTGTCAAACTACACCAATCGGTGCATAAGGCGCTCCGGTGATCTCAAGTCTAAGGATCACATGCACTACCGTTCATTAGAGGATTTGTTCCATAGACACTGATGTTACCATCCATATGGAATCCTCTGGTGGGTTAGTCTAGTGAACTTGCCTACAGCAAGCACTCATGTGTTGCACCAGGTTGTTACCAAACAATCTTGACAAGTGAGATCAGTCACTGCTTTTCGACAGGGTCGTTCAACACTATGATAGCCTTATCTGTGCCCTTACTTTAGAATAATACTAGGGCTGCGAACGTTTCTAGAATAGCCACCATATGTGCTCATAGGGTTCTCAATATCAAGATTTGAAACACTTGATACTCTCGTCACGGTTCTACCATTCTAAGGACATATATTAATACATACAATGATGATTTACGCGATATAGAATAAAATGCCTTTTGTTGATCAATGAACATTATTACAAAGAGTCAATTCTATAATAATTGATTGGCTGTAGGGCACCTATTCTAACAGAAACAAATGCCTCAGATTTGGAATATGGAGGTATTCTCAAACAAGTAAAAGATAACAGAGAACAATTGTCCCATATACTTCCAAATTTTAGAATGAAACTCAACAAAAATACTCCACTATCAAAAAATAAATTATATCCATTGTCTTATGCATTTCTCAATTTCAAAGTGATTTACTCAAACAAAATTTCTTACTTTGTATTGATTACCAAACTACTAAACATGTTTTACAAAAAAATGTTCAAAATATTTCATCAAAACAAAATTTTGCAAGATGGCAAGTAATTTTATGTGTGTTTGATTTTGACATTGAATACATCAAAGGAGAAGCTAATTCTTTGCCAGACTTCCTCACCAGGGAATTCCTTCAAGGGAGGTAACCATCATGCCACCCAAAAAGACCAACCCTCCAATCACTCAAAAACAATCAAAGGCTTCTTATGCCTAAAAACCCACAAACACCAAATCATGGTATGAACTAGTATGTGAAAAAAAAGCCTAAGAAAATCCCAACAATCAAAAGGAAAAGGCATAGCCTCAACAAGCTCTTCTCAGAGCCCAACAAATACAAAGCGAATCCAGACTTGGATCAACTCTTTTAAGCAAAGTCCAGAAGCATCCCTAGCCATGATTGGGCTAATTTTCCAAAAAATGAAAATTTTGAATTTTAAAGATCCTCAAACTTTTCCAAAAAGTTCTCAAGAATTTTTCCAATGTGAAAAAATTTCATTAAGTGAACTATAAAAGGCAACTCAAATTGCTTTTTCAAAAAATAAAGAACTTGTTCCTGCAGCTACACCATTAAAAGCCTTTAAACCAGGACAAAAATATATTAAAAAAGGAATTGTTTCAAATCTTTTGGTTTTAGAAGATGGATATGATTTTGAAAACCCTAAACAATTAGTTCAACAAATTTTTCCAAAAGGTTTTCATTTTTTCCCTGAAGATTTAAGGAAAACTCAAAAAATGTTATGAGTTTATTTTTGTTGATTCAAACTTTTGCGAGTTTAAACACTGTGAAGATAAAAACCAATCAGGATTTATCACTCATTCAACCCTTCATATCATGAAGATCCCTAGTCCTTCTGATTGGGGATCCAATCTAAACCAATTCAAAAAATTTCCCAAAATTTTGATCCGCTTGGATATAATTACTGGGACTATCAAAGGGCCTGGAACAGATCACTCTTTCTCCAAAATAGTCATCACAGACACTCTTGGATGATTTATTTCAAAAGAAACACTTTATTCAAATTTCCCAATTGGTTTGCCCAATGGTGGGATCATTTTGGATTAATTCATGAAATCCTACCCTCAACTGTCCAAGAAGGATTCAATGAGTTCAAGCTAAAATTCAAAGTTTCCGAAGCAGATTCAAATTTCCCTCCATCACTTCATTTCTCAATCTCAACAAAATTCCACCTCTCGTGGATTTTGCAATGGGAATATGAAATTGTTCAAAATATTAGCAATCTCCCTAATTTGATCTAGAAATTTAAAGTCAAGCGGTGGGATAAATAAGATGCATCCCATGTGTCCAAAGAAAAAATCCAACTTTGTCTCTCAAATATACCTCATCGTACTCAGGCAATTACCCCTGAAATCACCAATTTTTTATAGAAAAAGACTGTCGCATTAGTATCCTTAGCAGGAGCCAAAACAAAACAAGAACTTAAAGACCACCTCAAGACTATTCTTTCTCAACTCCAAGAAGAAGAAGAAGAAGAATCTAACCAAAGCTCTAGTGCCTCAGTCAATCTTGCCCAGAGCAA
Source organism: Pistacia vera (assembly GCF_008641045.1). Classification (NCBI taxonomy): domain Eukaryota; kingdom Viridiplantae; phylum Streptophyta; class Magnoliopsida; order Sapindales; family Anacardiaceae; genus Pistacia; species Pistacia vera. Next base: position 82,363 of record NW_022196547.1, on the reverse strand, counting down.
TGAAGATGACTATTATGGAATCATCTAATTTACTCCAAACAGTTCAAAATCACTTTCTCTCTCAAAAGAAGAATGGCCAAAGAACTTCTCAATTGACATCTGAATAACAGAATATCTGGCATAAAAAAGAAGAGTCAAAGATTCCTTGCCAAAAGAGACATTGATGCTAAAAAAAAAAAAAAAAAAAAAAAAAACAAAGATTCCCTCAATAATATTCATGTGATATTACAGTAGGCTAAAATTTCTATAAATTGTGTATTCTTAGTCATTGTAAACCAAAATTTTTGTAAGCGAATTCTTTAAGTTTTTATTCCCACACTCTTTCAATATATGTAACAACTCAAAAGTTCTCCAAAAAGAAAGCTTTTATTGTAAGTTCAAATTCTTAAGCCTTTTAACTAATTTTTTAATGATTAATTATATACCATGCTTGGTTTTATTATTATGTCTAAAGTTATGATTTATCAAGCAAATAACAAATAAATTCAAAATAAATATTAAACAAAACCATTAATTTTAATTTTAATTTAAAATTTTTAAGAAATATTTAATTTGGAGGGTAATATGTCTATTCATAAGGGGAAACAAAAAATCTAGAACACCGTTAACATACCACACAATTACATCACAAATCAATATCGTTATAATTATTGTGATCCATAGTTGTCAAATTATAATAGCTAGTACGTGAATACACCTGGCATCAACTTTCTTTTAAGATAATTACATCACAAATCAATGTCTTCTGGAAGTGTAGTGGAATTTTTTTAATTATTAAATTTTGTTTCTTAATCGCATGTGCAGTACTTAATCTTACATGGCTGATAAATTGTGACAATTCAACTTCTTAAAAGACAGACGAATACTTATCAAATTGAAACAGTTGGCCGCACTTGATTCAAACTTTCGAAAAAGATTTCATAGTTATTATTAGATATGGGTGGGATATCCTGATGGACCCATCTAATTAAATTTAATAGATTATGTTACTATCGAAGGCAGTCACCATAAATCTGTTGCAGTTGTCCTAAACCTAACGGTCTGGGTGGAAGTTTATTTTTCATTGATTTTAAAGGGTTTTTAATTAAATTGGTTTGGAGATGTTTAAAAATTATTATTTATCAGATTTTTTATGGACTGATTTTAATTGGTTTAAAAATCTTTTAAAATTAGTATAGTATATTTTTAAGGGGTTTAGAAAATACCCTAAATCTGGATGTTTTGTTTGGTTTAAAAATTTTATCCCAAAATAATCCCTTTCCATTATTATTCATATACAATAATCCCTTTGCTGGTTTAAATATTTCTTCAAACCCCATTCAATGTTCAATTTTTAGATGACTGTTACAATGCTTTTGAATCTTTTATCTTAGGCTTTTTAATCATTCGTTAGAGATATGAAGGTTTTTCTTTCTTTGTTCTTCATTTTCCCCTTCAACTTTTTGTTCTTTTAATCTGGTAAACTCCTCTGCAGGCTGTATACAATTTAATTGCATTTCTTTACTGGTTGTTTTACAAAATTAGGTGGTTTTTCCTTTATTTGATTATTTCTATTTGCATTTAGGTGATTGATTGAATCCTTGTCAGTTTGTTAAATAAAGATTGTTTTTTATGGCTTTGCTTCACTGATTGAAGAAAAGAACAAAAAACTGTTTTTTAGAAATGCTGTTACGGTTGTTATATTGATAATTTGCGAAGTCCAACATTGTGGCAGCATATTTATTCTCTTAAAATGACAGATTTCAAATGATTGTGTGATGAATTAAATAATATACAATGAAAGAACTTACAAATAAATTAAACTTGGAAGGAACTTTGATACTAAGTATTGGTAATTGAAAAAAAAAACTCCCAAATACTGGTTAAAGTTGGGGTATTTTTATGGGCATATATGTAAATTTATCATTTTAAAAAACTGTCAGAACCGTTGGAAAATAAACTCCCAAGTACAAGTTGGGTATTTAAAAACCGCTACTAAAAACCCCTCAAAACCGCTACAGTGGTTTACCCTCAAAACCGTTACGATAATTTATCCTCATAACTGCTACCATAAAACTCCCAAGCAGACCCTAAATGTTAATCTGTATGTATATAAGAGTTTTTAGTCAAGAAAACTCTCTTAACTCTTACTCTTATTTCTCTCTTCTTTCACAATTTTACTGTAATTAAAGAAAACGGTGGTATGTGTTTGTGATTCAACTTACGTAGACAAAAAGAGGTATTTATGATGTGGTCCTTTTATTGCAATTCCTTTATAAAATGTGATTGCAATGATAATTATATTAATATGATATTGGGATTAAATTAAAAATCTGTGTTATTCTTAATTTTACTAACAACTATGTAGTGTAATTAGAGAGATTTAAAATAATACATCGCCTTGTAACCAAATATTTCACCAGTTTTTCATAAATCAATTATCATGTTGATAACAATCTAAAAATAAGCACGAAGGAGGATAAGTTATATAAAAAAAAGAAAGATATTTTATGTCAAAAATCTAACAAACTGTATGGGCTAATATCCGCCTTGGGCCTGATCAGGCCCAAACAGGTATTTTCTATTACGTAGGCCCAAGGATGCGACCCAATTCTGATTGGGCCGGCATCAGGATTCATAGCAAGGGCTAGAACGTGTGGCCCAAGTCTAGCCTCCCCCAGAATGAGCATCACCGACAGCCATCTAAGATCGGGCCTTCAAGATCAAGGTAAGTAGGACTCTTCCTATTTGAGTTCTATGCTAATTCACCTAAGATTCCGTATCTTGGTTGAATTAGGACTCTTGGTACCAATAAGGCAAGTGAACTAGGATCTTTCCTATTCACTCAACCTCCACCATTAAAGATTCGAAGTCCTACTAGGATACATAAATCCTATAACCCCTATATAAGCAAGGGTCACTCCTCTGTTTAGGCATTCGATATTACACCTTCTAACCTCCTTGTTCTCATTCTTGAGAGCTATACATTGTCATCGTAGTTCTAGTTTTTGACCAAACTATTGGTAACCCTTTCTTTTCCTTGTCTTTGTTAAAAAGCCTTTATTATCCTTACTGACTTGAGCGTCAGAGTGCCTACGGCAAAAAACCACTTTGGTATTTTTTGTTCACTTTACGTTGGTTTCTGTGTGTGCAGGTGCAACAGATTGTCAGTGACCTCAACCTCATAAGATTCATCATTCTTTTCGTAACAGTAGATTTTAGCGTCTACGCAAACTCAACTAATAAAATGAAAAACAAATTAATTTAACCAAGCATGACCTGGCTCATAATTTTAATCAACAAAGTAATACTTGCTGTATATACAAGTTTTGTATACAAATTCAATTGCAATGTTACATAATTTGTCTTACTAATTTAGTTATAGTTGATAACATTAAATATACCACCTTTTGAGTTTAAAATATATTACATTAAATATAAATGGTAGTTTCTTCTCACTGCAGGCTGCTGCTGTGATTTGTGTATCTTAATTGTTCTGGGACGTCAGAAAAAAAGATTAATCTTGGTCTACTTTATCTTTAAATAAGACTAAACAGCAAAAACAGAATCATAATATATTATATAGCCCCAGAGGAACTCAAAAACATGGACATGCTAAATGCAATAAAGTAAAACGAACGTAATTAAGCTAACTTCATATGATCAAACGATCATGCAAACTTCAGTCTTTTTACGTTCAACGTAAAAGCATCAACCAAAACACACACAATTATTTTTCTTCAATTCCAGCCAAATATCAAAGTCTAGCAATTTGCTGGATGAGGAAGCTTGCACTTGCCAGGGAGCTGCATGGCGAGGTTTGGATCAACATTTCTCAATCTCAGCAAAATTCCACCTCTCGTGGATTTTGCAATGGGAATATGAAATTGTCCAAATATTAGCAATCTCCCTAATTTGATCTAGAAATTTAAAGTCAAGCGGTGGGTATAATAAGATGCATCCCATGTGTCCAATAAAAATCCAACTTTGTCTCTCAAATATACCTCATCCAGCTTAGACAATTACCCCCGAAATCGCCAATTTTTTATAGAAAAATTGTTGCATTAGTATCCTTAGCAGGGTGGGAATATAAGATGCATCCCATGTGTCGAAAGAAAAATCCAACTTTGTCTCTCAAATATACCTCATCCACAGCTTACAATTACCCCTGAAATCACCAATTTTTTATAGAAAAAGATTGTCGCATTAGTATCCTTAGTAGGAGCCAAAACAAAACAGAACTTAAGACCACCTCAAGACTATTATTTCTCAACTCCAAGAGAAGAAGAAGAAGAACCAAAGCTCTAGTGCCTCGGTCAATCTTGCCTAAGCAATGAAGATGACTATGGAATCATCTAATTTACTCCAAACAGTTTCAAAATCACTCTCTCTCAAAGAAGAATGGCCAAAGAACTTCTCAATTGACATCCGAATCAGAGAATATCTGGCATAAAAAAGAAGAGTCAAAGATTCCTTGCCAAAAGAGAAATTTGATGCTAAAAAAAAAAAAAAAAAAAAAACAAAGATTCTTTCAATAATATTTATGTATATTACAGTAGGTTAAATTTCTATAAATTGGTATTCTTAGTCATTGTAAACCAAGATTTTTGTAAGTCAATTATCTAAGTTCTATTCCCACACTCTTTCAATATATGTAACAACTCAAAAGTTCTCTAAAAAGAAAGTTTTTATTGTAAGTTCAAATTCTTAAGTCTTTTAACTAATCTTTTAATGATTAATCATAAACCATGTCTGGTTTTATTATTAGTCTAAAGTTATGATTTATCAAGCAAATACAAATAATTCAAAATAAATATTAAACAAAACCATCAATTTTATTTTAATTTAATTTTTTAAGAAATTTAAATTAGAGGGTAATATGTCTATTCATAAGGGAACACAAAATCTAGAACACCGTTAACATACCACACAATTACATCACAAATCAATATCGTTAAATTATTGTGATCCATAGTTGTCAATTATAATAGCTAGTACTTGAATACACCTGCACAACTTTCTTTTAGATAATTACATCACAAATCAATGTCTTCTGGAGTGTTGTGGAATTTTTTTAATTATTAAATTTGTTTCTTAATCGCTGTGTAGTACTTAATCTTACATGGCTGATAAATTGTGACAATTCAACTTCTTAAAAGACAGACGAGTACTTATCAAATTGAAACAGTTCGCCGCACTTGATCAAACTTTCGAAAGATTTCATAGTTATTATTAGATATGGTGGGACATCTTGATAGGACTCATCTATTAATTTAATAGGTTTGATGATAGACTTGACAAAAGGGATGAATGGATTAAGTGCGGGTCAGATCTCACGGGTACGGATTCATGAATACAGGTCTAAAATTGGTAGATTTAAATGGTTTAAAATTTTAGACCTGCACCTTACCCTATACAGTATGGTGGATCTGCAGTGCCCGTATTGTTCACTTTCAGTTTTAGATTTTTATAGTTATACCCTCAAATCTTCATAAAATTTTGGCTGCGTTTGTTTCACATTTGGGAATACTACTTTTGTATTCCCAAAAAAGTTAAACAGTAAAATACCAAAAAATTAGATTTTTGGAATATACTCCTAATATTATTCAACTTTTTTAAACCCTTAAATTTGATAATTTAATTAAATACCCTTAAATATATTTTTTTTAAATTACAAAAACACCCCAATAATCCACATTTACCAGATTCCGGCCACCACCATCGAAAAATGGCCGGAATCTGGTAGAATGGCGCACTACCGGCTGAATCTGGCCGCAGGCGCCGATTTAGCCTTTTCCGGCTAGATCCACGGTGGATCTGGCCGGAAAAGGCCAGATCTAAGGCCAAAGATCTGGCCGTTGATGGCCAGATCTTTGGCCGTAACACTCGGTCACGACGGCCAACAAACGGTCGTCGTTGACCATCAACGACGACCGTTTTGTGTCTGTCGTTGAGAGCAAATACGGCCAGATCTGACCGTAGATCTGGCCTTTTCCGGCCAGATCCACCGTGGATCTGACCGGAAAAGGCCATAGCGACGCATGACTGGCAAGATCGAACCGGTCATGCGCCCATACGGCGACTCCGGCCACCTCCGGTGGTGGTCGCCGGCTGGGGTGTTTAGGGTGGGTTAGGGGTATTTTTGTTAACTTTTAATGTTTTCTTAGGGGTATTTTGTAAAAAAAACAACATAAAGGATATTTTATTAATTTATAAATTCTACATCGTAATACCCCACCATTCAACTTTTTTTAACTTTTTTCAAAAAACTTTTCCCAAAACCCCTAAATTTTGAACCAAACGGAGTCTTTATTTTTGAGCAAAGTTTGTCACCAACCAAATAGAAAAAAGAAACCCTATGTTTTCTCCCAAGTTTTCTCACTTGCAGAACCTAACAAAGAAAAAGATTAAAAAACTTATTGATTCCCTTTCATTCCTCATCAACCAAATAAATCTACATAAAAAAATCTGAAAAAAAAAAAAATTTAGAGAAGAAAAGCAACAGTTTGAACAGATCCGAGTATGGTATGACTTCTTTAATTTTTGTATAATCATACCATTGACACGGTTTACAACAGAAAATTTTGGTTAAACCTTGAAAACACTCACAAACTTTTGAATGTTGTGATTCTGCATAAATTTGAGCTCAAACGAAATCCTTTCCTTCTTCAGCTGATGGGAAACTTGCCTGAGGAGGAGCTTGAGAAGTCAAGTCTAGCTGCAAAACTAAACAGCTATGTAGCGAAGCTTTGCCCTCCAAACGTTCAAAGATTGATGTTAAGATCAATGATATAATTAGAAAAGGTTGGCCTATTTTGAGAGAGGTGAAGCGAGTCTCTGCCATTAGAACTTCACATCAACATATGTTGCAGTTTCCATATCAGTGACATTCTTGACTTTATAAAAACATTATACTGTTTAGTTTTTGAAACTTCTGCCACAGATTCTCCACTGTTCAGTCTTCATCCCAACCAAAACAACTCATTTTAATCATCTCCACTTCCACTCCCCCGTCCCACATGCCACCTGCTGCCCCGCAGGCCGCAACGCATCCTCCATCGCATCACCAGATAAGAGTTAATCATCTGACTTTAATCACCAGGTTTGATTGAATTTTTCCTTTGGGTTTTTGTTTTTGTTTTTGTTTGATTGAATTTTTCCTTTGGATTTTTGAATTTGTGTGATTTATGTTTTTGTTTTGTTGTTGGGTTTATTTCAATCCTTTGTGCTGATGAGAAACGAAGACAGGAGAAGCGGCACGATGAGTTTGAGAGAGTCAGGGATTTTGCGATTTGGGGCAAAAACATGGCCAAACCCCAATTTAGAATTTAGGGTATCCTGCAAAATGAAAAGGGAAAAGACAAACGGGCACCCGCGGGCACCCGCGGTGTACCCGCTTGACCCGTTGGCAAAACGGTTGGTTGGGTTGGGTACGGGTAGAAGTAAAACAGGTCTAATATTAAAGACCCACCCTATATTTTTACCCGGGTTTAGGGTCGACCCGCGGGTCCAGACCCGTTTTGCCAGGTCTAGTTATGGTACTATCGAAGGAGTCACCATCAACCTGTTGTAGTTGTCTTAAACCCTAAGGTCTGTTTAAAAGTTTTTTATTTTATTGGTTTTAGAGGGTTTTTAATTAGATTGGTTTTGAAATGTTTAAAAACCATATTTGTCAGATTTTTTATGGATTAGTTTTAACTGGTTTAAAAACCCCCCAAAATCAGTGTAGTGTATTTTTGAGGGGTTTATAAATACCCCAAATCGGGATGTTTTAGCTAGTTTAAAAATTTTTTCACAAAAAAATCCATTTCCACTATTATTCATATACAATAATCCCTTTGTGGTTTAAAAGTTCTTCAAACCCGACCTCAGCAAATTTAATTGCACTGTGAGATTACCAAAATACCCTTTTTGCCTAAAAAGACGAAAACGCCCTTCTTATAAACTGGCTCTTAAATTATCTTCTATGTGTGTGACCCGTAGGCTCCTGATCATACTAGTAGTGTGCAGTATCGCGATTAACACCAATTAATCGTCTCACTACACATAGACCAAGATTGACCCTTAGCAAGGCATCATGGCCACCCGATAGATTCGGATTCAGCGAAGTAGCTACTTGTCAACGATTTAGTTACCGTACAATCCAATCCTTTCATCATCCGTTATCTCAACGAGACCAGGGCATAGAAATAATGTCAACCTCGGTTACTCTCAATATTATGTGTTCAGTTACTGGACCAATGGCCTGAATTATAAACTGGATAGAGCAACAACTCAATTCCACTGTGGCCATAGTTTTGGTGTCATTGCCATTTATTGAATTGTGTTGTGAGATAACTTCCCCCGTGCCTGGGAGTGATGAATCCTCTGTCGATCCAACATAGTCTTGATACACTCTTTGATGCAGCTAATCACTACCGTATTGACAGCTCTGAATAGAACTACATTGGGCTAGTGTCAAACTACACCAATCGTTGCATAAGGTGCTCTGGTGATCTCAAGTCTAAGGATCACATGCACCACCATTCGTTAGAGGATTTGTTCCATAGACACTGATGTTACCATCCATATAGAATCCTATAGTGGGTTAGTCCAGTGAACTTGCCTACAGCAAGCACCCATGTGTTGTACCAGGTTGTCACCAAACAACCTTGACAAGTGAGATCAGTTACTGCCTTTCGACATGGTCATTTAACACTATGATAGCCTTACCGTATTATCTGTGCCCTTACTTTAGAATAATATTAAGGCTGCAGACGTTTCTAGAATAACCACCATATGTGCTCGTAGGGTTCTTACTATCAAGATTTGAAACACTTGATACTCTCGTTACGGTTCTACTATTCTAAGGACATATATTAATACATACAATGATGATTTACGCGATATAGAATAAAATGTCTTTTATTGATTAATGAACATTATTACAAAGAGTCAATTCTATAATAATTGATTGGCTATAGGGCACATACTCTAACAGAAACAAATGCCTCAGATTTGGAATATGAAGGTATTCTCAAACAAGTAAAAGATAATAGAGAACAGTTGTCCAATATACTTTCAAATTTTAGAATGAAACTCAACAAATATACTCCACTATCAAAAAAGAAATTTTATCCATTTCTAAATTTCAAAGTGATTTACTCAAACAAAATTTTTTACTTCGTATTGATTGCCAAACTACTAAACATGTTTTACAAAAAAAATGTTCAAAATATTGCAACAAAACAAAATTTTGCAAGATGGCAAGTAATTTTATGTGTGTTTGATTTTGACATTGAATACATCAAAGGAGAAACTAATTCTCTGCTAGACTTCCTCACCAGGGAATTCCTTCAAGGGAGATAACCATCATGCCACCCAAAAAGACCAACCCTCCAATCACTCAAAAACAATTAAAGGCTTCTTATGCCCAAAAACCCACAGACACCAAATTATGGTATGAACTAGTATGTGAAGAAGAAGCCTAAGAAAATCCCAACAATCAAAGAAAAAGGCATAGCCTCAACAAGCTCTTCTCATAGCCCAACAAATACAAAGCGAATCCAGACTTGGATCAACTCTTTTTAGCAAAGTCCAGAAGCAGCCCTAGTTATGATTGGACTAATTTTCCAAAAAATGAAAATTTTGAATTTTAAAGATCCTCAAACTCTTCCAAAAAGTTCTCAAGAATTTTTCCAATGTGAAAAAATTTCATTAAGTGAACTACAAAAGGCAACTCAAATTGCTCTATCAAAAAATAAAGAACTTATTCCTACAGCTACACCATTAAAAGCCCTTAAACCAAGACAAAAGTATATTAAAAAAGGAATTGTTTCAAATCTTTTGGTTTTCAAAGATGGATATGATTTTGAAAACCCTAAACAATTAGTTCAACAAATTTTTCTAAAAGGTTTTCATTTTTTCCCTGAAGATTTAAGGAAAACTCAAAAAATGTTATGAGTTTATTCTTGTTGATTCAAACTTTTGCGGGTTTAAACACTATGAAGATAAAAACCAATCAGAATTTATCACTCATTCAACCCTTCATATCATGAAGATCCCTAGTCCTTCTGATTGGGGATCCAATCTAAACCAATTCAAAAAATTTTCCCAAAATTTTGATCCGCTTGGATATAATTACTGGGACTATCAAAGGGCCTGAAACAGATCACTCTTTCTCCAAAATAGTCATCACAGGCACTCTTCGATGATTTATTTCAAAAGAAACACTTATTCAAATTTCCCAATTGGTTTGCCCAATGGTGGGATCATTTTGGATTAATTCTCGAAATCCTACCCTCAACTGTCCAAGAAAGATTCAATAAGTTCCAGCTAAAATTCAAAGTTTTCGAAACAGATTCAAATTTCCCTCCATCACTTCATTTCTCAATCTCAGCAAAATTCCACCTCTCGTGGATTTTGCAATGGGAATATGAAATTGTCCAAAATATTAGCAATCTCCCTAATTTGATCTAGAAATTTAAAGTCAAGCGGTGGGATAAATAAGATGCATCCCATGTGTCCAAATAAAAAATCCAACTTTGTCTCTCAAATATACCTCATCCAGCTTAGACAATTACCCCCGAAATCGCCAATTTTTTATAGAAAAAGATTGTTGCATTAGTATCCTTAGCAGGCGGTGGGATAAATAAGATGCATCCCATGTGTCGAAAAAAAAAATCCAACTTTGTCTCTCAAATATACCTCATCCAGCTTAGACAATTACCCCTGAAATCACCAATTTTTTATAGAAAAAGATTGTCGCATTAGTATCCTTAGTAGGAGCCAAAACAAAACAAGAACTTAAAGACCACCTCAAGACTATTATTTCTCAACTCCAAGAAGAAGAAGAAGAAGAACCAAAGCTCTAGTGCCTCGGTCAATCTTGCCTAGAGCAATGAAGATGACTATTATGGAATCATCTAATTTACTCCAAACAGTTCAAAATCACTCTCTCTCAAAAGAAGAATGGCCAAAGAACTTCTCAATTGACATCCGAATCAGAGAATATCTGGCATAAAAAAGAAGAGTCAAAGATTCCTTGCCAAAAGAGAAATTTGATGCTAAAAAAAAAAAAAAGAAAAAAAAACAAAGATTCTTTCAATAATATTTATGTGATATTACAGTAGGTTAAAATTTCTATAAATTGTGTATTCTTAGTCATTGTAAACCAAGATTTTTGTAAGTCAATTATCTAAGTTTCTATTCCCACACTCTTTCAATATATGTAACAACTCAAAAGTTCTCTAAAAAGAAAGTTTTTATTGTAAGTTCAAATTCTTAAGTCTTTTAACTAATCTTTTAATGATTAATCATATACCATGTCTGGTTTTATTATTATGTCTAAAGTTATGATTTATCAAGCAAATAACAAATAAATTCAAAATAAATATTAAACAAAACCATCAATTTTAATTTTAATTTTAATTTTTTAAGAAATATTTAAATTAGAGGGTAATATGTCTATTCATAAGGGGAAACAAAAAATCTAGAACACCGTTAACATACCACACAATTACATCACAAATCAATATCGTTATAATTATTGTGATCCATAGTTGTCAAATTATAATAGCTAGTACGTGAATACACCTGGCATCAACTTTCTTTTAGGATAATTACATCACAAATCAATGTCTTCTGGAAGTGTTGTGGAATTTTTTTAATTATTAAATTTTGTTTCTTAATCGCATGTGTAGTACTTAATCTTACATGGCTGATAAATTGTGACAATTCAACTTCTTAAAAGACAGACGAGTACTTATCAAATTGAAACAGTTCGCCGCACTTGATTCAAACTTTCGAAAAAGATTTCATAGTTATTATTAGATATGGGTGGGACATCTTGATAGGACTCATCTAATTAAATTTAATAGGTTATGATTAGACTTGACAAAAGGGATGAATGGATTAAGTGCGGGTCAGATCTCACGGGTACGGATTTCATGAATACAGGTCTAAAATTGGTAGATTTAAAATGGTTTAAAATTTTAGACCTGCACCTTACCCTATACAGGTATGGGTGGATCTGCAGTGCCCGTATTGTTCACTTTCAGTTTTAGATTTTTATAGTTATACCCTCAAATCTTCATAAAATCTTTGGCTGCGTTTGTTTCACATTTGGGAATACTACTTTTAGTATTCCCAAAAAAGTTAAACAGTAAAATACCAAAAAATTTAGATTTTTGGGAATATTACTCCTAATATTATTCAACTTTTTTAAACCCCTTAAATTTGATAATTTAATTAAATACCCTTAAATATATTTTTTTTAAATTACAAAAACACCCCAATAATCCACATTTACCAGATTCCGGCCACCACCATCGAAAAATGGCCGGAATCTGGTAGAATGGCGCACTACCGGCTGAATCTGGCCGGCAGTGCGCCGATTTAGCCTTTTCCGGCTAGATCCACGGTGGATCTGGCCGGAAAAGGCCAGATCTAAGGCCAAAGATCTGGCCGTTGATGGCCAGATCTTTGGCCGTAACACTCGGTCACGACGGCCAACAAACGGTCGTCGTTGACCATCAACGACGACCGTTTGTTGTCTGTCGTTGAGAGCAAATACGGCCAGATCTGACCGTAGATCTGGCCTTTTCCGGCCAGATCCACCGTGGATCTGACCGGAAAAGGCCATAGCGACGCATGACTGGCAAGATCGAACCGGTCATGCGCCCATACGGCGACTCCGGCCACCTCCGGTGGTGGTCGCCGGCTGGGGGTGTTTGAGGGTGGGTTAGGGGTATTTTTGTTAACTTTTAATGTTTTCTTATAGGGGGTATTTTGTAAAAAAACAAACATAAAGGATATTTTATTAATTTATAAATTCTACATCGTAATACCCGCCCAATTCAACTTTTTTTTAACTTTTTTCAAAAAACTTTTCCCAAAACCCCTAAATTTTGAACCAAACGGAGTCTTTATTTTTGAGCAAAGTTTGTCACCAACCAAATAGAAAAAAGAAACCCTATGTTTTCTCCCAAGTTTTCTCACTTGCAGAACCTAACAAAGAAAAAGATTAAAAAACTTTATTGATTCTCCTTTCATTCCTCATCAACCAAATAAATCTACATAAAAAAATCTGAAAAAAAAAAAAATTTAGAGAAGAAAAGCAACAGTTTGAACAGATCCGAGTATGGTATGACTTCTTTAATTTTTGTATAATCATACCATTGACACGGTTTACAACAGAAAATTATTGGTTAAAGACCTTGAAAACACTCACAAACTTTTGAATGTTGTGATTCTGCATAAATTTGAGCTCAAACGAAATCCTTTCCTTCTTCAGCTGATGGGAAACTTGCCTGAGGAGGAGCTTGAGAAGTCAAGTCTAGCTGCAAAACTAAACAGCTATGTAGCGAAGCTTTGCCCTCCAAACGTTCAAAAGATTGATGTTAAGATCAATGATATAATTAGAAAAGGTTGGCCTATTTTGAGAGAGGTGAAGCGAGTCTCTGCCATTAGAACTTCACATCAACATATGTTGCAGTTTACCATATCAGTGACATTCTTGACTTTATAAAAACTATTATACTGTTTAGTTTTTGAAACTTCTGCCACAGATTCTCCACTGTTCAGTCTTCATCCCAACCAAAACTAACTCATTTTAATCATCTCCACTTCCACTCCCCACGTCCCACATGCCACCTGCTGCCCCGCAGGCCGCAACGCATCCTCCATCGCATCACCAGATAAGAGTTAATCATCTGACTTTAATCACCAGGTTTGATTGAATTTTTCCTTTGGGTTTTTGTTTTTGTTTTTGTTTGATTGAATTTTTCCTTTGGATTTTTGAATTTGTGTGATTTATGTTTTTGTTTTGTTGTTGGGTTTATTTGCAATCCTTTTGTGCTGATGAGAAACGAAGACAGGAGAAGCGGCACGATGAGTTTGAGAGAGTCAGGGATTTTGCGATTTGGGGCAAAAACATGGCCAAACCCCAATTTAGAATTTAGGGTATCCTGCAAAATGAAAAGGGAAAAGACAAACGGGCACCCGCGGGCACCCGCGGGTGTACCCGCTTGACCCGTTGGCAAAACGGGTTGGGTTGGGTTGGGTACGGGTAGAAGTAAAACAGGTCTAATATTAAAGACCCACACCCTATATTTTTTACCCGGGTTTAGGGTCGACCCGCGGGTCCAGACCCGTTTTGCCAGGTCTAGTTATGGTACTATCGAAGGCAGTCACCATCAACCTGTTGTAGTTGTCTTAAACCCTAAGGGTCTGTTTAAAAGTTTTTATTTTTTTATTGGTTTTAGAGGGTTTTTAATTAGATTGGTTTTGAAATGTTTAAAAACCATTATTTGTCAGATTTTTTATGGATTAGTTTTAACTGGTTTAAAAACCCCCCAAAATCAGTGTAGTGTATTTTTGAGGGGTTTATAAAATACCCCAAATCGGGATGTTTTAGCTAGTTTAAAAATTTTTTCACAAAAAAATCCATTTCCACTATTATTCATATACAATAATCCCTTTGTTGGTTTAAAAGTTTCTTCAAACCCCATTCAATCTTCAACTTTCAAAAGACCGTTACAATGCTTTTAAATCTTTTATCTTAGGCTTTCTAGTCCTTTGTTAGAGATATGAAAGTTTTTCTTTCTTTCTTCTTCATTTTCCCCTTCAACTTTTTGTTCTTCTAATCTGGTAAACTCATCTGCAGACTCTATACAATTTAATTGCATTTCTTTACCAGTTATTGTACAAAATTAGGAGGTTTTTCCTTTATTTGATTATTTCTATTTGCGTTTAGGTGATTGATTGAATTTTTATCAGTTTGTTAAATAAAGATTGTTTTTTATGGCTTTGCATTACTGATTGAAGAAAAGAACCAAAAAACTGTTTTTTAGAAATGCTGTTGCGACTGTTATATTGATAATTTGCGAAGTCCAACATTTTGGCAACATATTTATTCTCTTAAAATGATAGATTTCGAATGATTGTGTGATGAATTAAATAATATACAATAAAAGAATTTATAAATAAATTAAACTTGGAAGGAACTTTGATACTAAGTATTGGTAATTGAAAAAAAAAACTCCCAAATACTGGTTGAAGTTGGGTTATTTTTATGGGCATATATGTAAATTTATCATTTTAAAAAACTGTTAGAACCGTTGGAAAATAAACTTCCAATCACAGGTTGGGAATTTTAAAAACCGCAACTAAAAACCCCTCAAAACCGCTACGGTGGTTTACCCTCAAAATCGCTACAATGGTTTACCCTCATAACCACTACCATAAAACTTCCAAACAGACCTTAAATGTTAATCCTTATGTATATAAGAGTTTTTAGTCAAGAAAACTCCCTTAACTCTTACTCTTATTTGTCTCTTCTTTCACAATTTTACTGTAATTAAAGAAAACGGTGGTATGTGTTTGTGATTCAACTTACGTAGACAAAAAGAGGTATTTATGATGTGGTCCTTTTATTGAAATTCCTTTGTAAAATGTGATTGCAATGATAATTATATTAATATGATATTGGGATTAAATTAAAAATCTGTGTTATTCTTAATTTTACTAACAACTATGTAGTGTAATAAGAGAGATTTAAAATAATACATCGCCTTGTAACCAAATATTTCACCGGTTTTTTCATAAATCAATTATCATGTTGATAAAAATCTAAAAATAAGCACGAAGGAGGATAAGTTATATATACATATAAAAAAAGATATTTTATGTCAAAAATCTAACAAACTGTATGGGCTAATATCTGCCTTGGGCCTTATCAGGCCCAAACAAGTATATTCTATTACGTAGGCCCAAGGACATGACCCAATTCTGATTGGGCCAGCATCAGGATTCATAGCAAGGCTAGAACGCGTGGCCCAAGTCTAGCCTCCATCCAGAATGAGCATCACCGATAGCCATCTAAGGTCGGGCCTTCCAGATCAAGGTAAGTAGGACTCTTCCTATTTGGATTCTATCCTAATTCACCCAAGATTCCGTATCTTGGTTGAATTAGGACTCTTGATACCAGTAAGGCAAGTGAATTAGGATCTTTCCTATTCACTCAATCTCTATCATTAAAGATTCAAAGTCCTACTAGGATACATAAATCCTATAACCACTATATAAGCAGGGGTCACTACTCTATTTAGGCATTTGATATTACACCTTCTAACCTCCTTGTTCTCATTCTTGAGAGCTATACATTGTCATCGTAGTTCTAGTTTCTGACCAAACTATTGGTAACCCTTTCTTTTCATTATCCTTGCTAAAAAGCCTTTATTATCCTTATTGACTTGAGTGTCAGAGTGTCTATGGCAAAAATAACCTCGGTATTTTCTGTTCACTTCACGTTGGTTTCTGTGTGTATAGGTGCAACGGATTGTCAGTAACCTCAACCTCACAGGATTCATCATTCTTTTCGTAGCCGTAGATTTTAGCGTCTACGCAAACTCAACTAATAAAATGAAAAACAAATTAATTTAACCAAGCATGACCTGGCTCATAATTTTAATCAATAAAGTAATACTTGCTGTATATACAAGTTTTGTATACAAATTCAATTGCAATGTTACATAATTTATCTTACTAATTTAGTTATAGTTGATAACATTAAATATACCACCTTTTGAGTTTAAAATATATTACATTAAATATAAATGGTAGTTTCTTCTCACTGCAGGCTGCTGCTGTGATTTGTGTATCTTAATTGTTCTGGGACGTCAGAAAAAAAGATTAATCTTGGTCTACTTTATCTTTAAATAAGACTAAACAGCAAAAACAGAATAATAATATATTATATAGCCCCAGAGGAACTCAAAAACATGGACATGCTAAATG
This sequence comes from Pistacia vera, assembly GCF_008641045.1. NCBI lineage: Eukaryota > Viridiplantae > Streptophyta > Magnoliopsida > Sapindales > Anacardiaceae > Pistacia > Pistacia vera. The sequence goes on along the minus strand of NW_022196547.1, from coordinate 65,608 downwards.
CAATAAAGTAAAACGAACGTAATTAAGCTAACTTCATATGATCAAACGATCATGCAAACTTCAGTCTTTTTACGTTCAACAAAAAAGCATCAACCAAAACACACACAATTATTTTTCTTCAATTCCAACCAAATATCAAAGTCTAGCAATTTGCTGGATGAGGAAGCTTGCACTTGCCAGGGAGCTGCATGGCGAGGTTTGGATCAATACCAAGTGAAGGCAACACGTTGGAGTTTTTATAGGAGCAAAGGCATCGCATGTCGGCATGCGCGAGGGCCGAACAGCACGTTGCAGTCGGCTGGGTTGGATTTGGAGGTGTCACAGATGGCTTGCACGCCATCAAACTAGCAGTTGGCATATTGCATATGGTTTGAGCATCTGCAGATATGGCTGCCATCAATACAGCCAAAGCGAAGAGCTTGTTCTTGAAACTCACCATATTTCTCTTTTGGTGAAAATATTCTTTTGGGTTATGGATGTTGGGAGATGTTTGTGGGTTTGGTGTTTATGTAGGGGAAGAATGTTGGGTAGTCCGTGAACGAGCATTTGTCAATTGGTGGTGACATATTCACGCATGCACAGTTTAGGGGTTTACTGTGTTGTCACGGGCTTTGCAATTGTGGGTCAGATTATATTTGATATTTTGGCTGGACATGGAGGGAATCCCAATAAAGTTTCTGTTAAGATGAAAAGATCAATTGGATAAGACACGTATATGGACACCTATTTCCCAACGCGATCGCATCTTTATAGTTGTCAATCTGGTTTCACATTTATGTTTAAATTTACAAAATAAATTTATTTCACACACCTCTTCGATTTAATTTTAATTTAAAATATACTCAAAAGTTTTTGAAAGCTATTAAACAAAAATAAATTAAGGTATTTTTTTTTTTATAATTTAAAGGAATATTTAGTAATTATAAGAAAATTTATTTAAAGGAATATTCACAATAAATAATCTACAAGGGTGTATAAAATAAACCCTTTACATATTTAATGTATTTATCATCCTTTAACATATATATACAAATATACCAGCTAAAGCATATATTGATTTTACAATAGAATTGTTGTTATAAAAATCCGCAACAAACAGAGGCATCTAGTCGATCAAGATGAGACTAGATAGAATGTGAGCGTGATTATAAATAATCAGCTTAAAATTGATTAAAAATTCCACAACGAGATTAGACAAGAGATTTTTAAAGTGATTCGGTAGGTGGGAACCAAGTCAACGTTCATTGTTATTTTATTGCTTATACTAAAATTATACATAGAGTGATTACAAGAGAAGAACTGTAATAGCGAGCTAAAATGCTCTCTTAAGTAGGTTCTTTGCTTAAGTGTATTTTTTCCAAGGTTATCTAAAACTGAGGTGATGCTTCCCTTTTATACACGTCGTATGATAGTTGGTAGATTACGTGATAAATTACACATATAATCATTCGTAATCAGGATTTGAGTCAAACTTCTCCCATACTTAAGTCAGAATAATCATACTTATGGACTGATGAACTTATTAGTTAAATCATCTATTATGAGAGTGACACATAGGTCATCTTGGTTGCTCAATCTCGATGTGGTTTGCAAACAGATGGCACAAATCTGGTCGTAGGAAAATCATGTACAATAGGAGTAAAAGTTTTGGTTATTTCAACTTACTTTATTTTCACTACTTTGAAGCGTATGTGTTAAGACCTCCCAAAGAAATTATATAGATGTGTATTTGTAAACATAACGTTTGTCTATGCCTATTTTTGTCAATAATTAAAACCCGACTTTGCCATATGTATGATAATCATATTTATGTTATATTATATGATTGAATTCTAAGAGATTTCATAATGATACAGTTTATGATAAGATGATCAAAGATTTCTTCTAAAATATATGATAACCTCTTTTTCTTTTTCTATATATTTCTTCTATTTATATAAACTAATCAACAATGATCATTAACAGTATATAAAATCCATATATAGCCGCAAAATCTATACATACTTTTTATTAATATCAATAAATTGTGCATGTACATCCTTATATATGTATATACAGGTATTTATATAATACGTGGTAACATAATTGTTTTTGTTAGTATGACATTATGGTAAGTACTAATAATATTTTAGTTATAACATGTAACAATATTTTAATGATTCTAAAGAATATTAACAAACTATGTGTAACTTATCGTATGTTATAAAAACAATTGGTGGTAGCAAAAACATTACTGATATTATTATGCTATTCAACGTTGGAATTATCAATTGGTATGGATTGACGACATAGTAAGGAGGGTAGATTTGGGGCTATATTAGTTGAGGGATAAGGTTTTTCTTTGGTGTTTTTTTATCCGTTTAGAGAAGCATCCTATACGCGCATTTGTTTTGCATGTTTCTTTATTTCCTTTAAACATATTGGAATAGTGATTGTTGGAGAGTAAAAGATATGTAGAATAAGGACTTGACACGGGTCCCAAAAGTGGACCATCACCTAGCAGAGGAAACTTATAAGGGAAGAATGAAAGCCTCGTTTCCCAAAGCTAGGTGCTCACTTGCATTCTTCTTTCCAAGTGTCCGCTTGCATGAGGATTACTTAATTCATCAAAATAAGAATGCAGCGCTCCATGCCCAGTTGCACGTAAATTACTTCACACCCAAGATTATCCACAGAACACTATAAATAGGAGGTCCTTGCCCCACACAAGGGATATTAACATCTTTTTACTATAAGAGAAAATTCTCTTTGTAAACCCATTGATGCGTTGTAACTACAACATGCAATGTATAACAAGTGCACTAGTTGCAAAAAGTAATAAAGTAATAAATAAAGTATCGTTCTCATGAGGATTGTTGTTAAGCACTGATTTTCCTAATTGTTGACAAGTTGAAGAGAACGAAAATGTTCGATTGACGGGAGAATTTAAGCTAAATGAAAACAAAACTTACTACGTACTTAAAAGGCTAATTAATAATAGTAAAACTAATTCGAGATAAAATATCAATTAAAGCAAATGGTTAGGGTTTTGACTTCACTAGGATTCTATGAATTAATCTAAGAACTATGCTACCTCTACACTCACATGCACGGATTATAAATCGAACTTCCTAATGTGTAAAACATACATTCTCAGGCTATATTTTCCTACTTTTCCCTATTAAGCTTCCGCACCCAACAATTTAAAGATTAATAGATTCAAGTTCATTAAGCTAATGGAATCCTAAATTGATTTAATTGATTCTCAAACCTATCTCTAGCGTTCAATACAACAGTGGTGATTACCCTAAGAAGCTCATACATGATTCATTTCTCAATCTCATCATGTCCAACAAATAAATTCAATAAAAACAAGAATAATCACACAATCCATGCAATAGAATGTAAAAGCAACAATAATCTATTGATTAACCATAGAAATCCTAATTACATCAAAACCCTAACCCAAAGTGAGTTAGTTCATAATGAAATTAAAACAAATCGAATTAAAAACAGTAAACATAGCATTCAACATGTTGGAATAAAGAAAGAGAACAAAAATCTTTCCTATTTGATGAATCCCACAGAGTTCAATCTCAAATCTGTAACGCCCTACTTGAGGTACGTACTTAAGATTTGCTGTTTTGCTTAAATGTTTATTGATTCAGCTTTAATTGAGTTTGTGTGTTGAGTTGGTTGAGTGATTGCCTTGAAATTGGTTGAGATTTGAGGAATTTTAGATTTGCAGTCTTCGCCGCGGCGAAGTTGGCTTTGAGTAAGGCGGTGTAGGCTCTGTCTTTCTTCGTCGGGGCATTTAGTACTACCTATCATCCTTAGACGGATGGCCAAACTGAGAGAATGAATCAGGTGCTTGAGGATATGTTGAGAGTCTGTTGTTTGGATTCTCAAATGTCATGGCATGAAATGTTACCGTTGGTGGAATTTGCTTACAATAATAGTTATCAGTCTACAATTAAGATGACACTTTACGAGGCTTTGTATGGTAGACGATGCAGGTCTCCACTGCATTGGGATGAGATAGGTGAAAAGGATGAGTTGAGTACCGCTCTTGGGTTAGAGACGACTCAGAAAATGATAGAGGATGTAAGATTAATCAGAAAAAGAATGAAGCAAGCTCGAGATCGACAGAAAGTTATGCCGATTTGAAGAGAAAAGAGGTTGAATTTCAAGTGGGTGATAAGGTGTTTTTGAGAGTTTCCCCTTACAAGTGAGTGATGCGCTTCGGGAACAAAGGGAAGTTAGCACCGAGATTCATAGGTCCATTTGAGATTTTGCAACGAGTGGGTAAAGTTGCCTACAGATTGGCACTTCCACCTAGTATGGACAAGGTGCATGATGTTTTCCATGTCTCAATGCTACGGAAGTACGTAAGTGATCCCTCCCATATCCTGAGAGTAGAGGACGTTGAGTTATCAGAGAATCTCGTATATGAGGAATGTCCAGTACAAATTCTAGATCGAAGGATTAAAGAGCTCTGGAACAAGAGTATTCCGTTAGTGAAGGTCCTTTGGAGGAATCATAAGGTAGAAGAAGCGACACGGGAGGTAGAACGAGACATGTAGAATCGATTCTCGGAGTTATTCGTGTGAATTTCGGGGATGAAATTCTTTTAAGGAAGGGATAATTGTAACACCCCACTTGAGGTACGTACTTAAGATTTGCTGTTTTGCTTAAATGTTTATTGATTCAGCTTTAATTGAGTTTGTGTGTTGAGTTGGTTGAGTGTTTGCCTTGAAATTGGTTGAGATTTGAGGAATTTTAGATTTGCAGTCTTCGCTGGGGTGAAGAGTAGTCTTCGCCACAGCGAAGTTGGCTTTGAGTAAGGCAGTGTAGGCTCTGTCTTTCTTCACCGGGGCGACGGAAGTTTCTTCGCCGTGGCGACGAGCCGACTAAAATGTGTATTGAGAGTTCTAGATATTTTTCCATAAGGGTTAAATGACCATTCTACCCCTAATTAGCAAGAAAAGTGGGGAGTAAAATATAAAGAAATTTCTTGGAGAATAGGTTAGTAAGGGGGTGTGAGTGTAATGAATCAAATGATATAGATGGAATTTTCAAAGAAGATCAAGGGCAAAGTTGGGAAGTGTTGATTTTCTCATGAACTAAAAAGGGCTAAGTGTAATAAACCCTTCATTTCATTCTTCTCCACCGCCATATCCATTCTCTCAATTCTCTCCATTTTTTGCTTTCAATTGTTCCAAGATTTCTAAGGGATTTAAGAGAGCTTTTGAGTAATTTTGAGTAGAAATATCATCTAAAGCATCATAAGGTAAGGATTCTTGCTTTAGATGTGAGTTTTCTTATAGTTATATTGAAGTCTTATATGGTTGTTGTTGTGAGTTGTAGAGAGAAGACAAGACAATAAAGGAAAGGAAAAGTGCTAGAGAAGTCACTTTTTCACAAGGTAAGTAAATTCAACCAAGTTGAGATTTGAATAAGTTTTTGAGTAGAAATTGAGTAGAGATATACGCATGTATGAGTTTGTATTATGCTTGTTGATGAATTGAATTGAGATGAGTATTCATGTTGAATTGTTGGAAGTATTTTCCTTTATGAGAAGTGTTAAGATTTTATGATGTTGAGTGAGTTTTGATTGAGGTTGAAGGAAGATTTGAGTAAACTTTATAGAAGTGTTTTCCTTTGACAGGGATTTAGAGTGTATGAGGGAGTTTTTCTCCCATTTTGGATGATTAAAAAGAAGAGAAAAGTTATTGCTAAAGTAGAGCTTTATAGGCACATAAGTTGTATGATGAAATGCTTAAGAGAAGCATGAGTAAGAGTAGAAAGCCTTAATTTTTGCTACATGGCACAATTGCATCTCATAAGTGCATTAATGAGCATGAGTCATCCATATGTATTAAATATGCATTAGAGAAAGAGAGCAGAGAAAGAGTAGAGAAATGGAGTTTGAGCTACTCTAAGAATAGAGAGAGAGAAATTGAGCACTAGAGAACAAAGAGAAAGTAGTGCTAATCAACAGAATAGAGTAGGTTGTGCGATGGGGAACCTGTGAGTAAGGGTAGAGTATTCCTGCATGTACGCCGCATTGAGAGAGTGGCATGAGCATAAGAGAGAGAAGTGGTGTAGCCCGTGAGAGTGCATGCGGATGAGGGCTATACCCGAGAGTGCCCGAGAGATAGTTTATATACTCACATGGCCAAAGGTTCCGAATCCATGCATAACCAAGTCCGATCGGTTAGAATGAGTACAAGTCACGTAGAGTGGGAGTGAGTCCCAGCCGTGCCTCTGGTCAGATGGGGCCATGACTTACTAAAGAGAGTTAGTAGAAAAGAGTTACGAGAAAGAGAAAACAGAAAGATTATAAAAGAGAGAGCAAACGAGAATTGTAATGAAAGAATCAGAGAGAGAGTTACGGGGATAGATGAGTAGATGATTTATTTACCGAGCCTTAGTTATGCTCACCCCGATGTTTTCTATGTTTTTGCAGGACCTAGGTGAGGACACAGTCGGATAGGCGTCGGCAAGCGAAGGGAAATGGCTACACTGTCCACCCTGCTTTTAATGTTTTTGTACATGATATAGCTTTTGTATAAAGAATGTATATGTTTAATAAAAAAAAAAAAAAAAAATTGGGCCAACTTTTATGCTATTTTACATATATTTTACTATGCATATTTTATGAGAATACGAGTAGAAAACAGTCGTTACAAAATCCACCTCCAATCTTCTCTCTTTTCTCCCAAAATGTTGAACTCCTAATAAAAAGATTAAGTTTTCTTTATATAGTCGGTCCAAAAACCTAAAACTTTCGCCTAAAACAAAACTGTGCGTTTTAATAAAAATTGGACTTTGTAGACTTCGTCGCGGCGAAGAATAAACTTCGCCACGGCAACGAATTCCCGAGAGCTTATCGCCGCGGCGAAGTTCTTACTTCGCCGCGGCGAAATGTTCTGAACCATTCTTGAAATTATAGAATTGCCCTCTGCTTGCTTCCTCGCGTGAATCTTCAATCTTTGGTGCTCTCCAATAGGACCAAGCTTCATAGTGCTTCAAATTTGCGTCAGAATTTCCTCGAATCCTAAGATGCACTTGCTTCTGGGTCCAGAAACTCAATTCTGCTCTTTATTTGCTCAAAGTGCACGTTTTGGCCTGAAACATAAAACATATGAAATTAAGTTGCAATTCAGGCAAAAATGACATAAGAAGTATCCAAAATCTGGCCAAAAAGCCTCAACCAACAGTATAATCCTCGGAGTATCACCCATCAACAAAATAACAGTAGACGTAGGAATTGCTTATTGCTTCCGAACCACTTAAAAAATCGTTCTTGTCTACTTTTCATTTATTTTTACGTATGTACTATTTAGCACACCAATTAACTTCCACACATAAACCTCATTGAACCCATTGGTTTAGCATCATACCTACTATTTCACGATCTCTCATAGATCCTCTGCGTAAACTTTTCGAAGGCTTGCATACATCTCGTTGGTGCGAAAAATTGCATGAACATTTTGGCACTAGTAGAAAGGACCTTTGCTAAGGCTCTCCCTATTCACCAGCGACTACATCCTATGCCTATAATCAACTCATCAACATGCATAACATAAAAGCTAACTCCAAAGCCCCTGTAAATCAAGAAGGGGAAACAACAGAAATCATTTGCATCCCATCCTAAAGGAGATCTAATCTACCAGGCCCAAGAATGGGGCAGGAAATCCTCAAATGATGGACATGTTAGGGACGTTGACTACAACCGTCCCAACATTGGTACAATGCATGGGTGCCACCGCGAATGTTCCAGAGGGAGAAAAGGAACACAACCAAAGTGGTACCACGAAGAGACAAGGCTAAAGAGGTCAACTACTATGGTCACCTCAAAGCGTCTGCGACGTCATGGCACATCCTGAGAGTGGTCGCTAAAAATCATCAGCAACCCACGTGTGATCGTGCCATACAATTAAAGCCAATCCTTAATCGCATTCTCCCATCCAGGGGATAGGTTCCAACATACCACAGATGACCAGGAGGTGCAGATATTAATCCACGACCTAAGATTGCTCATGAACAGCTCACCGGAAATGACGCCTAGCAAGAGACTCTTTAGAGTAATTATCCACCACATATGAATGGCAACATATAGGGAAATGTATTTGACAGACTGGGAGGTGGAAGACGTCATCAAAACTCGCGAGGTAGCTGCCCTCGTCACCAAGAAGCAACCTTCAAAAATCACAGATGGCAAACAAAGGTCGTAGAAATTAGTCTTCCTGCTAGGCAATAGTTAGAAGATTTGCAACGAGCTTTAGACGAGTTGCATGCAAGACAGGAGGAAAGAATTATAGGGCATAGGGGGTCTTTGTTCTCTTCTAAGATTCTACGAGAGCCACTCCCCCCCAAATTTAGAGTGCCTGATGTCAAGGTTTTTTATGACTATGGTGGCCCACAAGTCCATCTTGACATATTCAACGACCTGATAGAGTTGCATCAGGTCTTAGATCTAGCCAAATGTTGCTGCCTAGCAGTAACCCTAAGCATAGAAGCAAAAAAGTAGACCAGGTCACTGCATGTAGGATCAATCACATCATGGTGACAATTAAGCGCGCAATTTCTCAAACATTTCCATGCCACTAAGTTATCTTAGTAACATTCGACAAGATAAGGAAGAGATGTTGAAATCCTATCTAGAGCGGTTTAACTGCGAACTGAGTTGGGTGGCGAATGCCACCAAAGAGTCAATACGAACCATAATCATAGCGGGGGTTCATCAAGAAACAGATTTGTGGAAAGTTTTGCAAGCTAAAGACCACGTGTCTTTAGCTTAATTCTATCAAATGGTAGAAAAATGCCTCAGAATTGAGAATTCGATTGCTATGTTACAAGGTTGCGTTCCCAACGTTGCAACTAGAATTGGTGTCCAAATTGGCGATTACCCGGGTGAAAGGAAGAGAGTTGTTTTCCCACAAAAAAGCGAAGACAATCAAAGAGAAACATACAAAAAGCCTCAGGTGGACTTTAAAAGGAACCTTGCACCACTTCCTTAACTGCCTTACAAGCCTTTGGCCGCACCAATAGAAGAAATATTTGTGGTCATAGATAAAGCTGGGTTACTACCATAACTCACAAAAATAAAGACACCTTAGGAAAGGCGTAATCCAAAGAAGAATTGCCGATATCATAGGGATATCGGACATACCACTAAAGAATGTTTCGCATTGAAAAACGTGATTGAGGACCTCATCCATAGGGATCATTTGATAGAATATGTTTAAGGCCAAGCGAACTTAGGGGTAGATTGCAAAGGTCAACAACAAGCTAACGCGTCGTGACCTGAAGCGCCAGAAGAAGATAATGTTATCCGCATCATCTTTGGTGGACCCCCATAGGGGGAAATTTGCGTTGCTCCTTAAACCTCTATGCCTGAGAAGCATGATCAAATCCTTATGTGAACGTAAACAGTCTCGGGCTATGACTTGCTAAGTGTCAATGAGTTGATGCTGAGCTTATCATCTCCACAGAGAAAGACGTGAGGTGGGTCCACCACCCTCACGATGACACCCTGGTCATCACAGCTCGTGCAGGGAATCATAAGGTCCACAAAATGCTTGTAGATAATGGAGCACTGTAAAAATCCTATATTATCCTACCTTTAAGCAGATGAGCTTAAAAGATAGTGCTCTTAAGCCGCTTATGACACCGCTTTATGGGTTCACCGGAGATCATATAGTCCCCTGTGGCCTAATCTCACTCCCTATTACATTAGGGGAGGAACATCAAGTGACAACGAAGGTCACCTTCTTGGTGGTAGATTGCCCATCTACATTTAACACAATAGTCGAGCGACTACTCCTGTAGAGCTTGAAGGTTGCGATCTCAATACACCATCAAAAAATAAAGTTTATTATACATTAAGGGGTAAGGTATGCTAAAGGCTCCCAACAAGATTGTTGAAGTACTATAACAAAGCCGTATAGATCGCTTCTCGAGGCTATCAATCCCAAACAATGATGGTAATCAGAGGTGACTCTTATCCAGAAATGGAGGAAATCATCTACTCGCAGATCATTGAAGGGGAAACTCCCAATGGGCCAGTCAAGAAACTAACTAAGGTCGCAATCAATGAAAGCAACCCATAGTGCACTCTACAGGTTGGAAACGACCTCAACGGATCCATCACAGAGGAGTTAGTGAATTTCCTCAAAGAAAACCAGGACATCTTTTCCTGGACCCATAGCGATATGGTGAGCATCAATCCTGGGGTTATATGTCATCGTCTGAATGTCAACCATGATAAGCGACTTATTCACCAAAAGAGGCGAGCCATGGACCTGAATGCTATAAAGGATTGAAAAATGAGGTGGATAAACTCTTGTCTATCGGGTTTATCCGAGAAGCTGACTACTTGCAATGGGTCGTGAACCTCATCTTGGTGAAAAAACCCAATGGCAAATGGTAGACGTGCATGGATTTCAAGAACCTAAATCAGGCATGTCCAAAGGATGCTTTCCCATTAATGAGAATCGACCAACTTGTGGATGCGACCTTAGGACACGAGCTACTCAATTTCATGGATGCATATTAAAGCTATAATCAAATCCCTATGTATAAATTTGACAAAGATCATATCTCATTCATTATTGACCGAAGGCTATAGTATTACAAGTTTATGTCATTCGGCCTAAAAAACGCTGACGACTAGTGAACTCACACGTTCGCTGAGCAGATAGGGAAAACCATGGAGGTAGACGTGGATGACATACATGTTAGTTAAATCCAAAAGTGCTTCAAAACATGTCAACCACCTCGCGGAGACTTTCATCATTCTCTGAAGATACAAAATGAAATTGAACCCACTCAAATATGCCTTTGGGGTTGGTTTAGGAAAAATTTTGGGCTTCATGGTTAGCCAGCAAGGAACTGAGGTCAATCCCAAAAAAAAATTCAAGCCTTGTTGAACATGAGTAACCCAACGAAGCCAAAACACATGCAAAGTTTAACTACAAGAGTGGCAGACTTTAGCCGATTTGTTCCAAAGGCCACTGATCATTGTCTTCCTTTCTTTGAGGTCTTAAAAGGAAATAAGAGGTTTTAATGGATTGAAGAATGCAAACTAGCATTTTAGGAACTCAAGAGACACTTGGGATAACCTCCTCTACTCACGAAACCCATCCCGGGTGAAATATTATTGCTATATTTTTCAGTCTCGTTACACCCGGTTAGCACAACATTGGTCAAGGAAGAAGAAAAAATTCAATGGCTGACAGATACAAAGTTTAATCCTTCGCAGGTGCATGAGTCGCAATCGTAGCATAGTGCACGAGTAAGGGTTGATCCAACAGAGACTGGAAGTACTCTTGTGATCCTAGAAACTATGCCTTGTGAAAACAACAAGAATTGAAATAAACAAAACATAAAAACGACATTAAAGTAAACCTAAATCTAACTATCTACAAAGAATCCTAGGGCCTCTAACTCCATCATAATTATCAGGTTAAGTGTTCATCATCAAAATATTGTTCTCTCCACTCCATTATAGGGTGTGTACATCTTCGAGTTCAACCTAGTACTTTCATCATCTAAACAAGCTAGTGGTGTATAGCCTAGCCTAGATAACGAAGGAATCAATTCGCATAGACACAAATCATCCATTCACAAAGCTAATCAAGATAAGTGCGACGTCTCTCGTTTCTAAGGTATTGCCGCAGCCATTCAGAATAACCTAGTGTTTCCATCAACTAAACTAGCTAGTGGCGTATAGCCTAGTCTAATTATGAAAACCCATTAAGCACAAGACGATCTTAAAGACAAAAACCAATGTATACCTGGGCAGGGCTACAAATCAATCATTCCACACACAATCTTGTCTCATACAATCAATTAACTAACATCAAGGTTGATCAAGCCCTAATATCAACTAAAGATTGAATTAAATGCAATGAATGAATTTAGAACATAATAGAATGGATCAAACAAATACAATAACAATAAAACACAAGCCTTCAATTAGATTACATCAAATCCCTTGAAAAACAAACTAACTACATGAAAGAAAAGAGAAGATTATACCTGGAAGCCATGAAGATCCATGAAGAACAAAGGAGAGGAAGAGGAGAAGAACCTTATCTCCTCTCCTCTCCTCTCCTCTCCTCTCCAAGCTATTTCCAAGCTCCCCCTTTTCCTCTCTTCAAGTTAATTGATATAATAAACCTTAACTCGCTAAAATATTTCTAAGGACCTTTATTTATAGTAGTAAGGCCGTGAGGGTATTATGGTAACAAGCCACTTCAATTAAAAACACATAAAACAAAAATGCTTGTCTTCCACGCACTGAAATAACTTTTGGATCCATTTTTAACCATTTTCAAAGTAGAATTGGGCCACAATATAAAAGTTGTATCTATGTCTCTCAGATTTAAAATGCCTCAAGAATTAGGTCAATCGAAGTTGTGTAGCTCAAGTTATGCTCATTTTAGTGCAGCATGTTCTGACAGAAAAATTCTCGGACATAAAATTCAAAAATTGCATCACAACATGATCATTTGGCGCTGCGGCGCCAATCTTTCGCCAAATATCCCCTACTAAAAATCCTAATCACGCTATAGCATGATGTTTTTGGCGCTGTAGTGCAATTTATAGTTATGCTATGGTGAATAATCTAAAAAATTCATAACTTCTTTGTTTGAGCTCGGATTCACGAACCGTTTATTTCCACATGATTTTGATTCTTTGATCTTCAATATGCATACATGATATCCTCATTTTTCAGCACCTAAATACCTAAAAAATCACAAAACATACCCGTGTTCTAGAAAACAAAGGAGATACAAAAATTAAGTAAAATTAACCGATTAAACTTAATTCCCACACAAAATACCCTTAAAATCACTAAGTATGAGTATAATTCCAAGCACTCATCAATGGCCAATATACTGTATCAGTAAGAGGCTACTCAACGCCGAAACCCAGCACCTGGAAATAGAGAAGCTCACTCTTACATTAATAACTGCATCAAGGAAGTTGCACCCATACTTCCATGCTCACACTATCCACGTACTAAGCAACTACCCCCTCTGTCAAGTCCTCCAAAGGCCAGAGACGTCGAAGAGATTGCTCAAGTGGTCGATGCAATTAAGTCAATTTGACTTACAATACAAGCCACGAACTACAATCAAAGGACAGGCATTCGTGGACTTCATTTCTGAGTTCTCCTATCAACCTAACCATCAAGCAAAATCGAGTGAGTACAAGGATAAGAAGAGCACTACTCAACAGACACTTAAAGTCCTCACCACTTAGAATTTGTATGTAGACAGCTCCTCAAAATGAAAAAGGCGCCAATGTGGGCTTGCTATTGATTAGCCTTGACGACGTGCATTTGTATAGCGCTATCAAGTTTGTATTCAAAGCCTCAGTTAATGAAGCAAAGTATGAAACACTACTTGCTGGATTACGGCTTACCAAGGAGATGGCGACAAAATCCATCAACGTGTGTAGTGATTCCTAATTGGTGGTACAACAAATTCTTGGTGAATACCAGGCTAAGAAGGAGAAAATGATCACCTACCAACAAAAGGTCAAATCTATTAGGATCATTTGAAAGTTATATGATAAGACAAATTCCCTGAGAACAAAATAATGTAGATGCCTTGGTGTGAAAAGCATCAGCCTTCAGCACCAAAGTTCTTGACTCCATCCTTATACAACTCCTTGAGACTCCAAGCATATCAAACAACGGTCCAATAGCGATGGCCATAGACCAAGCTCCTATCTGGATGGATCCCATCATTACTTATCTTAAAGAGGGAACCTTGCCTTCAAATAAAGTCGAAGCCTGCATGCTCCAAACAAAGGCAACTTGTTATACCATGATCAGAGACACATTGTATAAAAGGGGTTAGAACATGCCACTTTTGTGTTGTGTGAATGATGATGAAACTAATTACATCATGCGGGAGATTCAAGAAGGAATTTGTGGAAATCACGAAAGTGCACGATCACTCGCCCATAAAATACTACGACAAGGATACTATTGGCCTCAAGTTTATGATGATGCATATCTATTCGTTAGAAAATGTGAAAAATGCTAAAGGTTTGCTAACATCTCGCAATTTCCACTGCAAGAGTTAACTACGATGACTAGTCCATGGCCATTTACGATGTCGAGAATCAACCTCATTGGAGCCCTACCAACTAGAAGAGGAGGAGTCAAATACGCAATAGTCGCCGTTGATTACTTCACCAAGGGTGTAGAAGCAAAACTTTTGCCCATGATCACAACAAAGAAGCTCAAAGATTTTGTCTTCAAAAAAATTATTTTTCATTTCGGAATACCCCATACCATCAATTCTGATAATGGAAAGTAGTTTGACAATGAAGATTTCAAAAAATTCTGCAATGACTTGGGGATCCACAAAAGGTTCACAGCAGTGGCACGACCACAAACCAATGGGTAGGTTGAAGCTGTAAACAAGGTAATAAACACAATATGAAAGCCAAGCTAGAAGAATCAAAAGGTAATTAGGCTGAAGAGCTTCCAAAAACTTTATGGGCATATATAACTACTGTGAAAACATCAACAGGAGAAACTCCCTTTTCTCTAGCCTACGGATACAAGGCAATGGTTCCGGTCGAGGTAGGAACAGGTTCCCTTCGAAGGGATACCTACAATGAAGCATATAACGAGGCACTCATGCATCTATACCTCGACATGATCAAGTCTTATCTTAACTCTGCCCAATTGCGATTTACTTCGTACTAGCAAAAAATACAAAGGTATTTCAACCCTAAAGTAAAAATACGTAATTTTAGGGTTGGTGACCTCATCCTAAGGAATGTAATGCCAAACACATGGGAAGTAAACATTGGAGCTCTCAAATCTAATTGGGAAGGTCCATATCAAATTACCAAAGTCTTGAGGCTAGAAACTTATCATTTAAAATAGCTAGATGGTACAATAATATCGAGGGTATGGAACATTGAGCACCTACGACCTTATCACCAGTAGATGATAAGTTCATGGACATACCTAACGAAATGCACCTCGCAAGGGATTGCTCACAAGCATGTTAAGTATAACACTATTTGCAATAGATATGATTCCCTCACCCTTCTAAAGATTTCATAAGTCATCGACCCATGACAAGTGTAAAGAGCCAATGTTGTGACTTTAACTCAGGAGTTAACTCCTGATATGCAGACGTCATACAAACCCAATGTACATGTTCGCGTTTAGGGCAGGCTAAAGCAAAATCCTATGTGGCTAAGACTAGAAGTTGTAAACACAACAATAGGCCACAAGGTTAGAATAATTTGGAATTAGAAAAAAGGTACAAGAAAATATCTTCTGTAAAAATGTTATCTTAACAAGTGCGGGAAAAAGGATAAAAATTTTGTTTCATTTTAAGCAAAAGGAATTACAAAGCAATATGTGAGTGTTTACAAAAAAAAAATTCCTTTCTCTTCTCAAGGGCCTGGGGCCGAAGGTTTCTTTTGAGCATACCGCTTCTTAAGCTCGTTCCCATAATCAAGTGGGATCATTGAATAATCGAGATCTAGATATACTTCGTAGACAAGCTTAAAGAGTTTAAGAGCGAGGTCCACAGCTTCCCCTTCGACACCGTCTTCAAGATTTTTTAGCTTACTTGTGATGTCTATGACCTTCTTAGCCGATGCCTTGTTTTCTCATCTAGCCTCCTCTGCAGACTATCTCACTTCCTCCATCAACCTCCTTGTTGCCTCCAACTCTTTCCTAAGGTCGCTAGATTCAGCTACTACCTGATCTCACTTGGCCTCACAAGCTGTCAGTTGATTACTCATGAAATTTGCATGCTAATAAAAGTGATCACGCTCCCTTTCAACTTCTTTTATTTTCCTTTCAACGAACAACAGGTCAGTGGTGAGACGGTTTAACTGTTGGTTTTTATCCTCAATTTCACGCGACATCTCTTACATCTCCTCAGGAATGCGATCTCTTTCCTCAAGTTGTGCATATACAACCTCAAGGTCTCTTCGTGCCTCAGCAAGCTATTCATCGACTTTATTTAGCTTCTTTTGACCGACATTTAGATTACCTAAAGGGGTAAAAATCTCTTGGAACAACATTGACCCTACCGCATAAACCTACAAACATACAGCTGGTCGCACGCATAGATATAAGCAAATACGCAAGGTAAATCACTAAATACCTAGCTATGCAACTCCATGTAATGCTTGAGAAGGGTAATGTGATTATTTCTCTTCAACTTTCCCAAAAACACCTCGAACAAACAATCCGCCAACATAGGCATCGAGATTGACATGTACTTTGGAAGTTTTCCATCATTTTTCTGATAATCGCCTGTAACTTCAAAAGGCCCTTGAGGTATAGCACCTGATCATCCAGGGGGAGCAGTTTGCTCTTAAAGAGAAGAGTGCGGATGTAGACGAAGAGCATCCTCGTGATAGAAACGGGCATGTTCATCCTCTCCCTAGGAGTAGGATTGGAAGAATGCTTTTTTCTTTTATTTAGATTTGGGATCTAAACTTTGTTTCCTTTCTGCTCCTCTATGAAAGACCTCTTTGGTCTTGAAGGTGTAGTCAACCTCTCGTTGTCCCCACGAGCTCCCACAGTAGGAGTCCCCTAAATGGACCTCTCTTCTCTGCTCTATGAAACAGAGGCCTCAAACTCATTTCGAGGTCTCCATTTGTTGAGGCCTTCCTTTAGGAGTTCTTTGAGAAGGAATATCCGTAGCTCCAAGAGAAGGCGAAGACTCTGTGTCATAAGCCCTTTCCTTACATTCAGCCTAAGATGACCAGACAATGATTTCTTTTTCATAGGAGGAGTTGAAGGGGTCTTTTGAGCTTGTTTCGTCAACTTTGGGATATGGAGAGTTACATTCCTTGTAGGTTTGGACTCTTGGGCAGTTCCCTTTGAGGGAGCTTTTGGTGAAATTTATGCGCAGTCAAGACAAAATCATCAGTTATCAACCAATGCAAAATACAAAGACAAAAGGAAAGTCTTACTTTTGCGAGCTGTAGTTGGCAAAGGATCTATAATTGGCAATGCATCCAAAAATTTATGTTTCTTTTACTTCTCGATAACAAGGAGATTTGTTATGTCTCGAATCCCTAAAGAAAGCCCATTAAATCACCTAATCCTAGCACGATCAACGAGCTGAGTAAAATCTGCTGCACGATTGGCTACGCAAAAGAGAAACACCATCTGTTAATAAAAACATAAATAAAAAGCCAATCAAAAGAAAAAGGAAGGGGAGGCCGTAGGAACCCACATCCACCTCTAAAGTTTTCGATTCCGTCACATTTGAAGAAAAAATATTTAGACTTCTAGTCTCCAATGTTACTGGTAGTACCACCACTCCGCTCAAACCTTTCACCGCACGTTTGGCAAGGTAATTTGTACATTTTCTCGTGTTAGTTTTAATGTGTAAACATGGGCGACCTTCTCCACTATGAGCTCGCCCAAACCATGCTCTTGGTATGCAATGTACATTCCCGTGATACATCGACATGAATTAGGGCTTAACTGTAAAGGGGAAATCCCAAAGTAATCCAGCACTGCCTGAATAAAGGGATGGAGTGGTATTCCTATGCCGCATTTCAAATACACTTCGGTGGTCACGACACCAGGAGAAGGGTCGTATGTAGGATAATCTAGCAAATGAATTACTGGCAGAGTAATCCCAAATTGGGATCTTATTCATTCAAACTATGCCTCAAAGAATGTTATAGGTGTAAAACAACCTAGAGTAAGGGGGTAGTGAGATGATTGTGTAGAAGAGCCAGCTACTCCATGTCTCTGGCTACTCCCGCCTTCCACGTGAGTAGACCCAGCAAAGAAGGCAACATTCCTTGAGTTGCCCACATTAGTTTTGTAAGCTCTAGCTTTCGCCCCTCCCTTATTACTTCTCTTTCTTTGTTGCACGGGAGTTCCACTTGGCGGATACCCAGTGGGAAGAGGAAGAGCCGCATGAATAGGGGACACCTCATCACCCTGTGGAGGTCCTTTTATCGTCTCTGAAATAGTCGACGAAGGTTCACTGTCGTCTCCCTCATTGTAATGACGGACACCATATCAGCACTATTATCGTTCATCTGGCGATAAACATAAAAACCACATAAAAAAAGACTATTCCCTACCAAATGCATCATAGGAACACAAAACAAACTTCAACTACCCACCAATGGTAGTACAAACTCAGTAAACTCCCATTCAACTTAGACACTTTCCTACCTATACATACAATAACAAAGCTTACTCACCCAGGAACACATCCTAACTCATCCGTTTAACACACGTGGACGCGATTGGTGAACACATGGCCACGATCAAGGAAGTGGGGTTAGGTAATTGCCGAAAAACTTGGGAGAACGTATAACCGCCTAATAAACATTAAATGCCCGAATAGAGAATGTNGCGGATGTAGACGAAGAGCATCCTCGTGATAGAAACGGGCATGTTCATCCTCTCCCTAGGAGTAGGATTGGAAGAATGCTTTTTTCTTTTATTTAGATTTGGGATCTAAACTTTGTTTCCTTTCTGCTCCTCTATGAAAGACCTCTTTGGTCTTGAAGGTGTAGTCAACCTCTCGTTGTCCCCACGAGCTCCCACAGTAGGAGTCCCCTAAATGGACCTCTCTTCTCTGCTCTATGAAACAGAGGCCTCAAACTCATTTCGAGGTCTCCATTTGTTGAGGCCTTCCTTTAGGAGTTCTTTGAGAAGGAATATCCGCAGCTCCGAGAGAAGGCGAAGACTCTGTGTCATAAGTCCTTTCCTTACATTTCAGCCTAAGATGACCAGACAATGATTTCTTTTTCATAGGAGGAGTTGAAGGGGTCTTTTGAGCTTGTTTCGTCAACTTTGGGATATGGAGAGTTACATTCCTTGTAGGTTTGGACTCTTGGGCAGTTCCCTTTGAGGGAGCTTTTGGTGAAATTTATGCGCAGTCAAGACAAAATCATCAGTTATCAACCAATGCAAAATACAAAGACAAAAGGAAAGTCTTACTTTTGCGAGCTGTAGTTGGCAAAGGATCTATAATTGGCAATGCATCCAAAAATTTATGTTTCTTTTACTTCTCGATAACAAGGAGATTTGTTATGTCTCGAATCCCTAAAGAAAGCCCATTAAATCACCTAATCCTAGCACGATCAACGAGCTGAGTAAAATCTGCTGCACGATTGGCTACGCAAAAGAGAAACACCATCTGTTAATAAAAACATAAATAAAAAGCCAATCAAAAGAAAAAGGAAGGGGAGGCCGTAGGAACCCACATCCACCTCTAAAGTTTTCGATTCCGTCACATTTGAAGAAAAAATATTTAGACTTCTAGTCTCCAATGTTACTGGTAGTACCACCACTCCGCTCAAACCTTTCACCGCACGTTTGGCAAGGTAATTTGTACATTTTCTTGTGTTAGTTTTAATGTGTAAACATGGGTGACCTCCTCCACTGTGAGCTCGCCCAAACCATGCTCTTGGTATGCAATGTACATTCCCGTGATACATCGACATGAATTAGGGCTTAACTATAAAGGGGAAATCCCAAAGTAATCCAGCACTGCCTAAATAAAGGGATGGAGTGGTATTCCTACGCCGCATTTCAAATACACTTCGGTAGTCACGGCACCAGGAGAAGGGTCGTATGTAGGATAATCTAGCGAACGAATTACTTGCAGAGTAAACCCAAATTGAAATCTTATTCATTCAAACTCTGCCTCAAAGAATGTTATAGGTGTAAAAGAACCTAGAGTAAGGGGGTAGTGAGATGACTGTGTAGAAGAGCCAGCTACTCCATGTCTTTGGCTACTCCTGCCTTCCACGTGAGTAGACCCAGCAAAGAAGGCAACATTCCTTGAGTTGCCCACATTAGTTTTGTAAGCTCTAGCTTTCGTCCCTCCCTTATTACTTCTCTTTCTTTGTTGCACGGGAGTTCCACTTGGCGGATACCCAGTGGGAAGAGGAAGAGCCGCATGAATAGGGGACACCTCATCACCCTGTGGAGGTCCTTTTATCGTCTCTGAAATAGTCGACGAAGGTTCACTGTCGTCTCCCTCATTGTAATGACGGACACCATATCAGCACTATTATCGTTCATCTGGCGATAAACATAAAAACCACATAAAAAAAGACTATTCCCTACCAAATGCATCATAGGAACACAAAACAAACTTCTACTACCCACTAATGGTAGTACAAACTCAGTAAACTCCAAGTCAACTTAGACACTTTCCTACCTACACATACAATAACAAAGCTTACTCACCTAGGAACACATCCTTACTCATCCGTTTAACACACGTGGACGCGATTGGTGAACACATAGCCACGATCAAGGAAGTAGGGTTAGGTAATTGCCGAAAAACTTGGGAGAACGTATAACCGCCTAATAAACATTAAATGCCCGAATAGAGAATGTTGTTTTAGGTCTGCATATACTCATTACACCAACCATGCTACATTAAGTGCAGTTAGACATGTCAAGCTGGTGGTCAATCACATCTCCAAAGATAAAACAAAAAGAAAAAAAGGCTAACAGTCAGAACCCCAACGGACACAACCATTTCAGGACGCAAAGGCAATAACTCAGACAAGAAATTCATGAGAAGCTAAAGCTTGACAATTTAAGGAGAAAGATGAGCTTGTTAAATGCTCCCCACCTGTCCATGAAAACAGCTCGTAGTCAATAATACATAACAGTTCGTGAAAGAGAGCTCATTATAAGTAGCTTGTGAATACTGATAGGAGCTCACAACAACTCACAATGAGTAGTTTTTGAATATAGTCTACATAACAAGTCATAAGGGCAAAAGTTTTTAAAGCTCAAGCTCAAGCTCCAAAATTTTTTTTTGGGGGGAAGGGGGGAGGGGTAATTGTTGGAGGGTAAAAATCATGTTGAATAGTGGCTTGACACGTGTCCCAAAAGTGGGCCATTACCTAGTAGAGGAAGCTTATAAGGGAAGAAAGACAGCCGCCTTTCCTAAAGCCAGGTGTCCACTTGCATGAAGAGAGCTTCACCAATAAGAATGTTGTCCAATCTTCTTTCCACGTATCTGCTCGCCTGAGGATTACTTCACTCATCAAAATAAGAATGTAAGGCCTCATGCCCAATTGCATGTAAACTACTTCACAATCAAGAGTACCCCTAGAGCACTATAAATAGGGGGTCCTCACCCCACACAAGGGATACCAACATCTTTTTACTATAAGAGCAAATTCTTTTTGTAAACCCATCAACAAAATAATAGTGGACGTATGAATTGCTTATTGCTTCCGAACCACTTTAAAAATCATTCTTGTCTACTTTTCATTTACTTTTATGCATTTACTATTTAGCACACCAATTAACTTCCACCATAAACCTCACTGAACCCATTGGTTTAGCATCATACCTACTATTTCACGATCTCTCGTAGATCCTTTGCACAAACTTTTTGAAGGCTTGTGTACATCTCGTTGGTGCGAAAAATCACATCAACAGTGATTCTATTCAATTCTTATCGTTCAAATTGTTTAGATTGTTTTACTTTAGTTTCATTAAGTTAGTTGAAATAGTTTAAGCAATAGTATTTATACAGGTTAGGTTGTTGTCAAGTAGTTGGGATACGATTATACTAATTCTAGTTAAATATAATACCATAGTTAAGTCTTCTTTTAGTAAACTCTAGTTGAAGATTAGTTTAGATATAAAAGAGTTGATGTTGTAAAGTGGATATGAGACTTTAATGATGAGTTAATGAAGAAAGTTGTTTTCTAGAAAGTTTCTTCTTTGTTTGTTTATTACTTCCTTCTCTGTTAGTTACATGGTATCAGAGCTAGTTTGAATGTATTCACCAGATGAACAAATTGGAAATTGAAGCTTATCATTTGAATTTATTAAGATCGAATCTATTCTTCTTCAAATCACAACTTTCTTCTTCTGTCTAAATTCGTTAGTTTGAAGTTGCTTGTAAGTATTGGCGAACATTAATGGAGAATCGGTATTCACTACAATAGATTCGAATTCACTACTCTATATTCATTCTTCAAATACACTTGGTTCGGTGTTAGTTTCAAAACAGTTGATTGGTACTAAAAACTATGGGATCTAGAGCCATGACAGTCTCATTGTAAGCAAAGAACAAGTTAGGGTTTGTTAATGGAACTTGTGATAAATCAAGCTTTGATTCTCTTTTAAATGCACAATGGGAGAGGTGTAATTCTTTGGTATTGGCCTAGATTTTCAACATAGTTTTAAAGGAGATTTTCAATGGTATTGTGTACTCGACAAATGCTTCTCGAGTGTGGCAAGACTTACAGAAGTAGTATAATATAGTGAATGGAAGAGAGTTTATGCTATTCATAAAGAAATTACGAATCTAGTTCAAGGTACAAACACAATAGCAGTCTATTATAATAAACTCAAATCATTATGGGATGAATTGAGTTCTTTAGTCAGCTTACCTCCTCCAGATAGCATCTCTGCAAAAGCATACCTTGATCATCTTAATCAACAAAAGCTACTATAGTTTCTGATGGGACTAAATGATTCTTATTCTATGGTATGAAGCCAAATACTTCTTATGTCTCCATTACCTTATGTAAAACAAGCTTACTTTGTTGTGAATCAAGATGAAAGTCAAAAGCTTTTTTCTGGAATCAATAATAATTCAGAGGTCTTGATTGCTTTTGATGCGTGCAAATGCAACACCTAATTTTACCTCACTAAATTCTAATGCAAAGTCATGTAGTAGCAAAGAGCAAGTAAGGGTCTTTCCCGCAGAGGATTTGTGAACTTAATTAATTATCTACTTCTAACAGGGTTTGTCACAAATTATAAAAACTCAACAAAAACTAAAAAAATCTCAAAGCAAACAATGTAAATCAAGCAACTAATAACGAAAGAGAAATCAATGAGACAAACGAGATTGAAGGTTTATTTGCCACCACTAGACACAGATTGCATATAATAAAAGCACTCTTTAACTTTCTACCCTCTTGATCACATCAGCTCAGAAAATACCAAATATTGATAAGTCCCATCTCTCCTTACTGAGTCGTTGGACTAGACACGGTCATAACCCAATTCCCTATTTATTAAATAACCTAGGATACGATCTCTAGATTCAAAGTAATAAAAGCATTAAGTTGCGAGAGACCTACTGAATCAAGGCTAAACTCATATGGTCGGTTTAGTTATCTTGAGTGATTACCCCCCATGTATGCAAGCACACACTTTACCACTAGTCATTTAGGTTAATAAAGCGATTCCGTACTAAATAACCTAAATTGGCATTAATAGATTAATCCTAATGATTTAGTTGGCCACTTAAACAATTAGAAAAAATCTAGTTAGACCTATTTTCAGAGAAATAATCACATAACCAAGAGGGATCAAAAGATAAAAAGATGCAGATTTTATTAGTCACAAGACATGTCTAGGGTTTTGAAATCACCCTCAATCACAAAAGAATTAGTTCTTCATGAATAATATGAGAACATCATTGTATTATTCATGACAAATAATAATAACAAAGAAGAAGAAAAACTTAGTGAAACTTGGTTGGATTAATGAAGTTGATGATGATCTCATCCAATTCTTATTCTCCAAGCCTTCTTTAATCTCCCTTTTTCTTCAGTTCTTGAATATCTTTGTTCTTTTTTTTTTTTTTATCTCTAAAAGAATTCCCAAAAATAATGCTAAAAGACTTCTATTTATATCCCACAAGGGTTAGCGTTTTGTTTTCCTTAATTCTAGTTAGTTTAGGACTCTTAAACCCCATTTTCCTAGTAAAAAACGGAAGAAAAATTTCCAACTGTCGTGATTGTGCCCCGGCACTGTGCTGCGGCATGGTTGATTCTGGACTAAGTGTGCTATGGCACAGTGTTGTGGCATGGTTGGTTTTGGACTAAGTGTGCTGCGGCACAGTGCTGTGGCATGGTCCAATTCCTCTGCTAACCTTGCATCATTCTTCAGCACTCTAGAGATAGTGATTTTTGAGCATGATAACGATGGAATCTGGCAATGTGATAAACATATGAAATTTAGCCCTTGAATCAGGTTTCCAACGGTTTAAGAATCATCTCGATAAAATATCTATAGCTTAAGTTATTGTTGAAACACTAAAGCATGCTCAAACTGGAGCGTAATCTAGAATCTCCTCTTCACTTCAAAGGTCCATAACTTCTTCAATGCAACTCCGATTCTCGATCTGTTTGTTTCCAGTCATCACAAATTCTCTCGACATCATTTCTCATCTGAATATTATTTTTGAGCCTTATTCCTTGAAAACATGACAAAAATACCCGTGATCCCGAAAAGTGCGTTTTTGAAACAATTAAGTTAATTCATGTGAATTAATCCTAATTTAACACAAATGATACCTATAAACCACTAAGTATAAGTGTATTTTCAAGCTCTTATTAGCTTTATATGTACAAAATAATCAAAGAGGTCAAAATCAGAACTCAAAATATGAAGGAAAGAAACCGTATATTGAGTGTGAATATTGTCACTTGCCTGGACATAAGAAGGAAACTTGCTACAAGCTACATGGGTATCTAGTAGATTTTCAGTTTATAAAAGGAAAAGTGGACAAAGGCTAGAGAAAATCAAGCATAGTCTACAAATTTGACCATAGAAAATGCACAATCTGGCACGAATCTTGGGAATGTTTTATCAGCAGAACAATATAGTCAACTTCTACAATTGCTTGGAAAGGAAAATGTGGCAGCTCAAACAGCTAATCTAGAAGGTAATTTCACTTCTTTATATTCTTGTCATATTACAAATAGTTGGATCTTAGATTTTGGTGCCACTTATCATATGACGCATAATTTCTTTAGTTTAGAATCTTCTGTTGAAATTGCATCATCCCCAAATACACTAGTTAGCCTTCCCAATGGTACCAAGACCAATATCAAACACATTGGTTCTATTAAATTAGATAATGAGATTTGTCTAGACAATGTTCTTCATCTACCAGAATTTAAGTATCACCTTTTGTCAATATCTAAATTGACTGGTGCCAGTAAATGTTCTATCACATTTTATCCTGATTTCTGCTTAATTCGGGATCTTTGGAGTGGCAAGTTGAAGGGGATTGGTAAACATAACCGAGGATTGTACTATTTTGTACCTATTTTGAAATAAACTCAAATGTATTAGGTTTAGGAACAAAGAAAAAAGTTATTGGTAGTGCATCTTGTTTCAATCACGCTATAACTCTTGATTTAGAAATGAATAAAAATTGTCTTTCTTTGCCTTCTTCAGCATTCTATTTGAATGTTACGTAAAAAATTTGGCATAAAAGGCTAGGTCATGCCCCTTATCATGTTTAAAATGTTACATAATGATTTGTCCATATCAAATCCACCTCATTGTTCAGTTTGCCCTTTAGCTAACTAGACTAGAATAACATTTCCTTTGAGCACTTCAAATACTTCTAACATTTTTGATCTCTTACATATGGATGTCTAGAGTCCATATAAAGTACCAACTCATAGAAATGCTAGATACTTTCTCACCATTGTAGATGATTATTCTAGGATTACTTGGCTGTTTCTCATTCAATTCAAATAAGCTGTTTTTCAAACACTTAGAGAATTCTTGCTCATGGTTTAGAATCAATTTAAACAAACTCCTAAGTGCATAAGAACAGACTATGGTTTAGAGTTTTTTAATAAAAATTGTCATGATTTGTTACAAGATAAGGGCATTATTCATCAAAGTAAATGTGTCTATTCACCTCAACAAAAGGTATATTTGAGAGAAAACAAGGCGTATCCTAGAGATAGCTAGAGCATTGAAATTTCAGTCTAACATCCCAAATAGTTTTGGGTGATATTGTGTCAAACTACCATTTAATAGATTGCCAACAAAAGTTCTTAAAAGATTGTCACCATATGAAAAGTTTTTTGGCAAGAAATCTAAATTGATCATTTCAAAGTATTTGGTTCTTTGGCTTATGCTACTATCTTATCTCCTAAAGACAAGCTCTCTTCAAGATCTAATCCATGTGTATTCATAGGATATTCTCCCTCACAAAAAGGATATTCTTTATATGATTTAGCATCTCATTCTATGTATGTTACTAGGGATGTAGTTTTTTATGAAAATATTTTTCCTTTTACTTGGTCTCAATCATCCAAACCACTTTTCTTATCGAAACCTTTCATGGAACTTGATTTTGTAGCTTCATCCTCATTTCTTGACCCCGTTGCATCAATTAGAGAAATGTCATCTATTCATAACACATAACCAATACTTGTTTCTCCTTCACTTAGTTCACCATCTAGTCAACATTTTACTCATGTTAATACTCCTTAACTTAGAAAATCTACAAGACCATCAAAACCCCCTATTTGGACATTTGATATCACTTGTCCTACACTTTCACAGCCTAATCTAGCCAATCTTATCAGATATCCTATTCAAGATTCATTGTCTTATGCTCATCTATCTTCATCATACCAAGCATGTCTATCCAAGATTTCTTCCTTAACTGAACCAACAACTTTTAAACAAGCTTCTAAGATCCTAATTGGGTTAATGCTATGAAAAAGGAGATTCAGGCTTTACAGCTTAATGCCACATGGTCCTTTGTCCCTTTACCATTTGGTAAGATTCCTATTGGTTGCAAATGGGTTTATAAACTCAAATATATAGCTGATGGTTGCTTGGAGAGATATAAGGTTAGATTAGTTGCCAAAGGATATACACAACAAGCAGGGATATATTTTGATGAGACTTTTCCCCTATTGTGAAAATGGTGACTGTTCGGATAATTTTAACCTTAGTTTCCATGTATAATTGGCCTTTATATCAAATGGATTTGGATAATGCTTTTCTGCAAGGTAATCTACATGAGGATATCTATATGACTTTCCAACAAGGTTTTCATAAGCAAGAAGATCATAATTTAGTGTGTAGGTTACATAAATCTCTTTATAGGTTGAAACAAACTTCCAGAGCTTGGAATCACAAGCTAACTACAACACTTATCTCTGGTGGTTTTAAGCAATCTACATCTGATTACTCTCTTTTCATAAAAAGAGTCAATTCAAAATTTATTATCTTGCTACTTTATGTGGATGATACAATCATCACAGGGAATGATGAGTCCTTAATCAACAATACAAAGACTTTACTTCATTCTCATTTCAAGCTTAAAGACTTATGATCTTTGAGATATTTTTTGGGATTGGAAGTTGGTAGATCTACTAAAGGTATCAATATTTGTTAGAGGAAATATGCACTGGAGTTAATAGCCGATTCTAGTTTGTTTGCCACTAAAACTGCTTTGATTCCTCTGGACCAGAATATGAAGTTTACGTCTGAGGCATATGACAAGCTTTTTAATATTGCTGGTGATTTAGTTCTTTTTGATCCAACAATTTATCAAAGACTTATAGGTAAATTGTAGTATCTTTGCATGACAAGGCCTGATGATTGTTATTCAGTGAATCTGTTGAGTCAATTTATGTAGCCTCCCAAACAATCTTACATGAATGCTGCTTTAAAAATGATCAAATATGTGAAGGCTGCACTTGGTTTAGGATTGTTCTTTCCTTCTACTGATTTCATGCAATTATTGGCTTTCAGTGACTCAGATTGGGCATCCTGTCTTATGACTAAAAGGTCTATCATAGGATATTATGTCTTTCTTGGTCAATCTCTTATCTCCTGAAAATCTAAAGGACAATCCACTATTTCCAGATCTTCTTTAGAGGCTGAATATAGGGTTTAGGGCCATGGCTCCCATTATTTGTGAAGTTGTTTGGATTACTTAGCTTTTATCTAATTTTGGCTTCAAGGATTTAGCACCTATTTCTTTATATTGTGATAATCACTCTACTCTTCATATTGCTTCTAATCCTATGTTTTGTGAAAGAGCCAAACATATTAATATTGATTGTCACATTGTCAGGACCAAGCTCAAGGGTGGTTTGATCAAAACTGCTCATATTTCTACTAATGAGTAACCAGTTAAATCTATGGGCAGTAAAGTTCATCATCATCTTCGACACAAGTTGGGAGTGTTAGACATCTATCACCCACCAACTTGAGGAGGGGTATTAGAATAATAATTGTAATTAGTTCTTATCGTTTAGATTGTTTTACTTTAGTTTTATTAAGCTAGTTTAGATAGTTTAAGCAATTGTATTTGTATGGCTTAGGTTGTTGTTAAGTAGTTAGGATACAGCAGTATTAACTCTAGTTCAATATAATACCATAGTTAAGTCTTCTTTTAGCAAACTCTAGTTGAAGATTAGTTTAGTTATAAAAGAGCCAATGTTGTAAAGTGGATATGAGACTTGAATGATGAGTTAACAAAGAAAGTTGTTTTCCAAAAAGTTTCTTCTTTCTTTGTTTATTACTCCCTTCTCTGTTTGTTACAAAACTTTATAGAGCAATTAATCCAAAATCTAACTAAAAATATCAAAAATTTAGCACTAAAATTATGATAAAACATAAGGCAAATAGGAAAAAAAATAAAAATGAACCCTTTAGAGCACTACAAGAAAATAGGGATAAAACAACACAAACCTTTTGCTGTTTCCAGTCAAATCCGCACTGCATAACTACTGTAATGACGCAAAAATCTATGTCAAGATGTCACCTAACGTTTGTCGTTGTGCAAGTTCCACGACACCAAACATTGCATCGTTTTCAAAATTTATAATATGTCAACATCCCATGTCATCTTACTTGCTAATCGGTCTCATATTGATTTCACAACAAGGTTCTGCATCATACTAGGGCTGGCACAGAGTTGGTACCGAACTACGGAGGATACTATGCCAATTTTTTTCCATTTAAATGGTTTATGTTTGACGGTCTAAGATGTTAAACGATGAGCATGCCTTCATCGTTCTATAGGTAATGACACCAGCTTCGTGTCGTGGTCCTGGAAACGACTAAAAATTTTTGCCATATGCCTTACGTTTTTTGATACAATAACACCGCGTACGCTCTCTCTTACAAAGAGAGTGAACAAACTGACGTGGCATGCCACGTGTAAGGGTGAACTAGGGTTGGAGCCCATGACTATTCCTAAGTGGAATAGGGTTTTAATTGTTGCACTATATAAGTGCAATTTAAAAATTAAAATATGAGAGAAAGAATTATTCATTCAATTAAAACCCTAGCCACCCTATCTCTCTCTCTCTTAAGAAGAAAACTTTTCTTGTTATTCTTTCTTGATTCTTGAAGCCCTTGATTGCTCTAGCAAAATAATCAAGGGTTCTGCAGATTATCTTCATGTGGACTTCCATGAGTGCGATCCTACTTTGGATTGATTGAGGAAAAATTATGTGAACAGTAGACGGTGAACAGTACCCATGAACAGTGTCGTGAACAGCGTTCCTATCTGAAATTAGAGATATTCGAAGGAGCCTCCAAACGTACGTTAGTATTCTAATCCTTGAATGGATTTACTTTATATAGATTTTTGTTTATAAACATGTGAACGATATAATCTATACTCGGATATAGGCAAAGAAAGGTAATTGATTTACTGATTGAATTTTTGTTTTCCGCTGCATATGGTAGATCAATTACTTACAGTGGTATCAGAGCCTCAGGTATTAGATTATATTGTTTAATTGATGTTTGATAACATGTATATTTGTTTGATAACATGTTATTGCATGATTTGAAGTGTATTTTAAATCTGGAAAATTCTGTATGTTGAATATCTTAATTAATCAATTGATTAAATAATGTGTTGATTGAATGAGTATTGGTTGGTTGGTGTCCTGGTCGAATGTTTAAGCATTCGATTTGATTTGGATTCGTGTCATTATGTGAAAAATTGCAAAAGACATTACTGTGCCTGATTCACTGCTTTGCGATGTTAGCTAAGGCGAAATAACACTTCGCCATGGCGAGATGCAAAAACTGAATCTGGCGAAATTCTGGAAAAATAGATCTAGTCGCGGCGAAATAAAACTCTTAGGAACGATTTGTGTTTTCTGGAAGTTCACGGTCGTTGCAGCAAAATAAAACTTCACCGCAGTGACCATGTGTGCATGAACTTTGTTGGGGAGAAGAATTTCTTTGCCACGGCAAGAAACCTACTGTTCCGTTTTTGCTTTTCGTTTTTCGCACAGGGGCTAAATTGAAGTTTTTTGAACCTTTAAAGCCAATATTCATTCTGTACGTTTAAAGTGGTAACTTGATAAATCAGCCCACCCAATTCAAAAATTGATTGTTTTTTAATGTATGCAATGTTCTTGTTTGATAATTGCATGGTGCCCGGTACATGAGCCTTAGACCTATTGTTTATTGTTGATTGGGTTTGTTTGCAATTTTTATAAACAAATAGGACCTGCGGGTCTTGCCTCTCTCTCTCTTAAATCTCCATATATTTCTTCTCCTCATCTCACTCCCCTCGTATGTAACACGAGGTTTCTATTTTATTGATGTAAA
Organism: Pistacia vera; assembly: GCF_008641045.1. Taxonomy (NCBI): domain Eukaryota; kingdom Viridiplantae; phylum Streptophyta; class Magnoliopsida; order Sapindales; family Anacardiaceae; genus Pistacia; species Pistacia vera. The sequence goes on along the minus strand of NW_022196547.1, from coordinate 35,241 downwards.
TTAGAATAGCTTTTTTTATTATAAAATTATTTGTAATGATCGTGAAGAAGAAACGAAGGAGCTATGAAGAGGAATAACTTGAAGATCCAAGATTTATTTTTAAACCCTAGATTGACCCACCGATTCCTCTAGGCTCAAGGAAATCGGTTTTAGTGGGCCAGTACGACACGTTTTATTTTGTTTAGAATGCATCTACAAGAATTAGGCTTTTCGTAACAAAAATAATTGTCACTATAAATATCAAAATGTGACCATTTCACTAATGTGGGGAATTATTGGTAACTAGATTGGTCACATTAAGCTCGTACTCTTAAGTGTATGTTGACGAAAAGGTGTTGGTCATCATAAGCCTAATTATTTATTGTGACAATAATAATTTGTCATTGTAAACTAGTTTTATATGATAAAATTTTTGTAAAAATAGACGACAATTTTTATCACTATAAGTAATATTTTGTCACAATTGATTTACATTTAAAGACCAAATGATAAGCTTTATGGTGAAAATATAATATATGATGACGAAATTGATTTTGTCAAAATTGTGACAATAATGACTAAATTATATTCTCCTAATTTTAATAGTGACCGAAATTTATTGTCATTGACTTTATTGTGACAATATTTATTTGCCACATGTTTGTTTATATGATAATATTATTTGTCAAAAATTGCATAGTGACGGAATAATTTTGAAAAATTTAATAGCATGACAAATAATTTTAATACAAATATTTTACATGACAAATTTTTTATTGACAAAATAATATAGGCGGACAAATATTTTTGTCACCTCATATACTTTGTTTCTCTATCTTTGCTAACCCTTCTTGCATATTTTTTGGGTAAAAGGTAATTATATAAGAAAAAAGAATTGCATCCCAAAAAGAAGAGCCTACAAAGTCAAGTTCCTTGGACAAGCCAAGCAACCAAGCCAAAGAAAACAAAAAGGTGGCATGGATTTACATTCCAAAAAAGCCACCAAGCAAGCCTTAAAGAGGACTCTACAAAATGACCAACAACAAAAAACAATGTCGGACTTTGGTATACAAAAGCCAACTGCACATGCTATACACAAAAGAACCATCCACCCAAAGAACCCAAAAATTCTACATGACTACATAAAATCCTGCTTATATACGCAACCAAAACAAGAAGAAAAGGAGGGAGCAGCAACATGCAATCTGTAAATAATTCCCCAACGAAAAAAGCTCCAGAAAAGGTTCTGGTCAATGGCGAGAAAAGTCTTCTTCCAAGCCTCCAAGGTTTCAACATGGAAAATTCTACAGCCCAAATAGTAATACTCGCCCAACACACACGAATAAGTAAGCAAGAATGCAGCAGCTCCCTTGGAGGAAGAGACTTGGCAGCATCCAAAACCTGAAGAGTTAAAAAAAAAACAAAATCAAAAAAAGGGAAAAAATCGTCAATACAATATGAACAATGTTTATAGCATTTAAAGAATTTGGAAAAGCATAAAGTGGTAACATTCTTAAGAGAGAATGGACATATAAGGTAATACAAAGTAGCTACTATGGGGTGTAAAGGTGAGCCCATGAGGTTGGAACTAGTCAATACTGAGTAAAATACCAAGAAAAAAAACGTTATAACTATCTCCATTGACTTAAAGCCAGGAGTATTTGGCACATAAGGGTTAATCATTACTTCAAACCAGGGCAACATCTTACAAATTATTTTTGGGAAAACTAAAGATGATAAACTAACAAAATGATTTACTGAATAAGCAGTTTGGTTGAAGGAATAAAAGCTACTAATTCATCAACATTAGCAGTACTCCCACATAAAAACATGAACCAAGATGCTCAAGAATAATTATATTATAGAACTTGATCATAGTTGTATCCTTCAACAGAACAAACTTATCTTTATTACTTAATTAAGGGATAATAGAATATATGAAGTGATAAAATGATGCATCCTCAAAGAAGTTACAATTCTAGATTATTCTAGATTTCAACATTCATCATCCAACCAAGTGCATATCATACAAAAGTCATGCTATTTCATGAGATGCACCAAATGTTGTAGTTTGATCCTCACGCTAAACATCAACATATCATATCACAAAAAATGGAAAGTAATGTTTGTCTCTTACCCATAAGTGACATATGCCTTCACTAGCCATGGCAAAGACACCGCTAAAGATTTTCGTCAATCTTAGTTTGTACAGGATCTTCTTAGTTTTTGGGTGCATGTCATTTTGCCTGAATAAAATGATAGTGCGATATCATAACCCAAAACAATACAAAGCAAAAAACTTTACGCAAATCACAAAAGAATGCAACATACCCTTGTATGCGTATGATAAAAAGCAGCTTAGATTTTGGTTCCATCAGAGCTGATTTTGCCCTTTTCCTCTCTGTTTCATTCAGATAAGGTCTAATTCCTTTATAGAGACACAGGTTAGTAATTGCTACTATCAGACCATGTTTACACTAAACCGTAAATATTAAGGATAATAGGCAAACACAAAAAATAATGTCTATCACAAACAAATTATCATCAAATAAATAATATTGAATGAAAGCTAAATCCAAGAAAAATGGATTCAACAGTAATATGATTTTGATTGCAGTAAATCATAATAAAAAGACCAACAAACATGCTAAAATTTTGTCTCTAATTTCCACAATTATATATTACTACTCAATAAATTCCATTTTCCATTAATTTCCCCACACAACCAACGCAATGCATCATATAATCAATTTAAATGCAATATGCCAACTCAAATGAAAAAATTTAAGTTGAAAACGCCAGAGATTCAGTAAATAACCCTTAAAAATCAAACCTTCAAACAAAATTCATCGCTGCCGCCCATGGTGACAATCCCTAGCCAGATGACTATTCTGTTCACAGTTGTAACAACCCCTCCGTCGCCGCCCTTCATTCTACCTTTCTACCCACCGCGGTTGCCTTAGCCTCCACCACCGTCCAGTTCGCACCAGGCTTGTAATAGCACGATGCGTGGAAACCAATGCACCCTTAAACCATAACCGCAACAAACAGAACCTCCAAACTACGCATTAATTAACCTAACACAAGCAACTAGTGCACCCTAAACAAACCATCAAATTCCCTTGAAAATGAACAAATCCATGAAAACATTAAACAAATAGTGAGAGAGGGAAAACAAGAATGAAGAGAAAAAAAAGAAATAAATTAGAGAAGGTGGCCACTGCTAGAGTTCGTAGTGACTTCGATTGGAGGTTGTTAGATTTTGGGGCTGTTGGAGGGAAGTCGGTGGGGTGAGGGAATGTGAGCAACATGCATGAAAGAAAATTGGGGGTGGAGCTTTTGGGGGCGTGGGGTGGGGAAAATAGATAAAGAGGGGCTGGGCAATTTTTTCTATTTATTTGAAATTTGATTTTTTTTCTTAATTATTAAAATTGGTTATTTATTAATTTATATTTTATATATTTTTTTCTTTTGTTTAAAAAACTTAATTTTTTCTTTTTTCAAAGACTGATTTTTAACAAAAATAAAGATGTCTATCTTTAATATATAAAATATATATTATATTCATCATATCCAACACAATTTATATTATTCGACCTTCATAATTTTTATAGATTTAATGACCCAAACTTTTCAATTGAGCATTTTTTAGGTTTTTTTTATGTTTAATTAATCAAATATTATGCTTATAAAAAAACTAGAAAATGTCTACGTTTAATATATAAATATATATTATTATTTGTTATAACTGTAAATATTGTAATTGATTTTTGTTATAATTTCAAGCTAATACATATTCATCATTTACATGCATATATATCTCATTCACCTATAAAATTAGAAGTTTAAATCAATCACTCAACGAGTCCTTGCTGCAATAAATTAGAAATGGCAAATTTAATTAAATAGAGTATTAACTAAACCAATAACAAACACCCACCCAAGGATAGCTTGAATGTATAATTTATCCAATCTTCTAATTTCAATGATCATATACTGAATAACTTTATTATATGACAACCAAAAAGAATAAAAGAATTTCAAAGAGGACGAGACAACCGCCTGTATGGTCTAAAATTATGTTATTTATTAATCAAATACTGGTTGTAGGGTCTTTTTCTAATATTAATTAATTTAGTCAAATTTATGGTCTAGAGTTATTATTAGAAGTTGGAGTGGTATTAAATTAAGTATTCTCATATGTTAACTTGTAAGTCTATATAAGAAGCCTAAACCATGGATTATCATTGTATTTTTATTGGATTAGGATATATTCTAATATACTAAAATGGGTTCTTTTTTTCTCTTTTCTTTTTCCAAATTAAGAGTAAATTGTGTGCAAAGATCATTGGTGGAGTTGCGAAACATTAACGAAATAATTCTTTTGTGACAAATGAGTTTATAATTATAGCATGTATTATTAAATAGAGTGACTAAAGTTTTTGATGACAAATATGTTTGTCACAATAAACAATTTATCTCGATGCTTAAATTTTGACTCAAACATTTTGTCATTAATACCTCTATTTCAACATATATTATGACAATTTTTTTTTAATAATAAATAAATTCTTTTTGTGACAAAATAATTTGCAGTTATAGTATGTATAACTAAATATAATGACTAAAATGTTTTATGACAAAATATGTTTGTCACAATAAACAATTTACCTAGGTGCCAAAATTTTGCGCCAAAAATTTGTGACGAAATATTATGATAAAAATGTTTTTCTTCACTACATTTATTATGGGTTTCTTAATTGTGATAAAATATTATGACAATATTTTTTTTAGTCACTGTATATTCTTTTTGTCATACTTAATGTGATGTTTCTTTATTTTGTCATAATAACTATATTACTCGTGACAAAATAACATTTGACAAAATTAATTTTGTCACAATATAATATATTTCTTGTGTTCAATAACATGCCAAACAATGACATTCTAACAAAGATAATAATCTAGTGAGTCATTAAATAAAAACCCTCAAATAAGATATATTAAGTCACTTATGCCTTCCATCACCATGGTTTTAATCAAACCACTATTCGTCGGAACCTTGTTCGCCATAGTGAAAGGTACACTTCTACCAGTGGAAGGTTAAAATTCATTGGAGTTTTCCTTAATGATGATGGGTCGACTTAAAATGAACGTTTTGCTTGTTTGCCACAACGAAGTTTGATAAACACATCATAGGCATAGTAGAGAAGTACACATGTTGAGTGTACGTGGCGACATGTAGTGTCCACTATACTAATACTGGGAATCACACTTGAGGACGATGGCTAGGCCATTGGATTGTGTGATTGGCTTGAGGAAAATAGTGGGAATGTTTTTTAATAAAAGACCATATTAAGAAATAATAAACATTATATTGACTTACTTTTCTGAATTGTAGATTCACTTAAAAATGAGCATTATGAACCCATGACCGATAATCGAGAAAGAAAGCAGGTTGGATGGATCCAATTTCTCAAACTGGTATCGTAATCTTCGGATTATACTTAAGTCCAAAAAGAAATTGTATATCCTTGATAAGCTATACATGGCTGAGCCTATCCTGATGCCACTCAGGAAGTAAATGATACTTATCAAAAGTTCCTTGATGATGCTGATGGCGTTCAATGCTTGATGTTAGCATCGATAACACCAGTGTTGCAACAGCAACATGAGAATATGGACGCTGCTGCCATTATTCTACACCTCAAGGAGCTTTACGAAGGGAATGTTCGACATGAGAGGTACAAGGTGTCAAAAGCATTGTTTGGAAGTCGCTTGACCGAGGGAGCCCAAGTTGGCCCTTATGTGCTCAAAATGATCTAGCACATGGAGAAGCTTGAGACTTTGGGGTTTAAGTTGGATGCAGAATTACAAGTAGATTTAATTCTGCAATCCTTGCTTGACTCTGATGCACCGTTCATAATGAACTTCAATATGAATGGTGAAAATCCGTCGGAGCTTTTGAACATGCTAAGGACTGTAGAGCAGGACTTGAAGAAGTCCAAGCCTGTTTTATTGGTAGTTGCTAGTAAAGGAAAGGGTAAGGGCAAGGGAATGGCCAAGGCCAAGCCCAAGGCCAAGGCCAAGCCCAAACCTAAAGGACAGGATGCTGTCAAGCCTGCGGCTAGCGTTGGGAAATGTGGGAAGATAGTCTGCTTATATTGTGGCAAGCCTGGCCATTAGAGGAAGCACTGCAAGGCTTTCCTCACAAACAAGAAGAAGTCAGATGCTTTGACTTCAGGTATGTTTATGATTGAGATTAACTTTTCTCGTTCAACATCTTGGGTCATTGACACAGGATGTGGTAATCACATTTGTACTAATGTGTAGGGACTAAGGCAAAGTATATTGCTCGCCAAGGGAGAAGTGGACCTACGAGTTGGAAATGGAGCACATGTGGTTGCATTAGCTGTAGGGACTTATTGTTTTTCTTTGTCTTCGGGCTTATTATTAGAACTCAAAGACTGTTATTTTGTACTTGCAATTTCTAGAAACATTATTTCAGTATCCGCTTTGGATAATATAGGATATCGTTTTGAGATTTCTAATGGATTGTTGTCATTTAGTTTGAATGTTATTCTATTTGGAATTGCAAGGTTATATAACAGATTATATGTTCTTGATTTGAACATTAAAGATATTCTCAACGTTGAAACTAAGAAAGCTAAACATAGCGAACAAAACCATACATACCTCTAGCATTGTAGATTGGGTCATGTTAATCAGACCCGCATTGCAAAACTTCAAAAGGATGGAGTTTTGGACCCTTTTGACTTCCAGTCATTTGAGGTTTGTGAGTCATGCCTTTTAGGCAAGATGACCAAGTCACCTTTCATAGGACAAAGTGAAAGGGCTACTGAACTGTTAGACATCATCCATAGTGATGTATGTGGTCCACTAACAGTTGAAGCCAAAGGTGGATATTCTTACTTCATCACATTTACTGATGATTTCAGTAGATATGGTTATGTCTACCTCATGAGACATAAATCTGAAGTCTTTGATAAGTTCAAAGAATTCAGGAATGAAGTACATAATATGTTGGGCAAAAGTATTAAAGCTTAGGGTTTTCTGAATACCTAAAAGAATGTGGGATAATATCACAACTCACCCTTTCGTATACACCCCAATACAATGGATTGTTTGAAAGAAGGAATAGGACCTTACTTGGCATGGTTAGGTCCATGATGAGTTTTAGTGATTTACCTGCACCATTCTGGGGTTATGCCCTAGAGACTACAACTCACATTTTTAACCATGTGCCGTCATAGTCTGTAGACAAGACTCCATTTGAACTACGGAATGGGCGAAAGCCTAATTTGTCTTATCTAAGGATTTGGGATTGCGAAGCTTATGTTAAGAAATCGACTTCGAACAAGATGGGCCCAAAATCCTACAAATGTATATTTGTGGGGTATCCTAAAGAGACCAAAGGATACTATTTCTACCATCCAGAAGAGCACAAAATTTTTGTTGCTCATACTGGTGTCTTCCTAGAAAAGGAATTTTTTCGAAGAAGTACTAGTGGGAGAAAAGTAAAACTCGATGAAGTTTTAGAGCCACAAGATATACTAGACGAAGGACGGGAAGATGTGCCATAAGTAGTGGTTGAATATCAGGAAGAGGTTACTCCAAAACTTATGGATCAAAGTAAACCACCTCAAGTAGCACAAGAGCTACGTAGATCAGGGAGAGTACACCATGAGCCTGAGAAACATGGTTATCTCGTGACTCAACATGGTGACGTACTTGTCTACCAAGATGATGAACCCAGAATCTACAAATACGCTATATCAGATCCAAATTCCGTTAAATGGCTTGAAGCCATAAAATCTGAGATGGACTCCATGTACCAGAAAAAAATATGGTCCCTGGTGGAACCACCTAAAGAGGTAAAACCCATAGGGTGTAAATGGGTCTTTAAGAAGAAGACTAACATGGATGGCAAGGTGCACACTTGTAAAGCACGACTGGTTGCCAAAGGTTTCAAACAAATTCATGGTATTGCCTATGAGAAAACCTTTTCGCTGGTTGCCATGATCAAATCCATTCGGATTATGCTTGCGATTGCTGCATATCATGATTATGAGATTTGGCAAATTGATGTCAAAACGACTTTCCTGAACGGAAACCTTGAAAAGGATGTGTATATGACACAACCCGATGGTTTCGTTCTTGATTGGCAAGCTGAGAAGGTATGCAAGTTGTAGAGATCCATTTATGGACTCAAGCAAGCTTCAAGGAGCTGGAACATTCGTTTTGATGAATCTGTAAAAGAATTCAATTATATCAAGAATGAAGATGAGCCCTATGTTTACACGAAAGTGAGTGGGAGCGCAGTGACATTCCTAGTGTTGTATGTCGACGACATACTTCTGATCGGGAATGATATACCAAACTTGTAGTTGGTAAAGACTTGGTTATCCAAATGCTTCTCCATGAAAGACTTAGGAGAAACAGCCTACATCCTTGGAATAAAGATCTACTGAGATAGATCATGTAGGTTGCTTGGCCTAAGTTAGAGTACATACATTGACAGGGTACGGAAGAGATTCAGTAAAGAAGAGTCCAAGAAGGGATTTCTTCCGATGTCACATGGTGTCTATCTCTCTAAGGATATGTGTCCTAAAACACATGATGACAGAGATAGAATGAAGAGGATCCCATATGCATCAGCAATTGGATCCATCATGTATGCCATGTTATGTACTCGGATTGATGTCTCATGTGTGTTAAGTACTTGTAGTAGATATCAATCGGATCTAGGTGAGCCTCACTGGATAGCCGTCAAGAACACCCTTAATTACCTAAAGAGGACTAAGGACATGTTCTTGGTTTATGCAGGGGAAGATGAGCTCACTATAGGAGGATACAATGATGCTAGTTTCCAAACGGATAAAGATGATTATCGATCGCAATCAGGGTTTGTATTTTGTCTCAATGGGGGTGTAGTGAGCTGGAAGGGCTCTAAGCAAAGCACTGTAATGGACTTTACAATGGAGGCTGAGTATATTGCATTATCCAATGCGGCCAAGGAGGCAGTCTAGATTAAGAAGTTCGTCACCAAACTTGGTGTGGTTTCCATGGTTATTGATCCGATAGATGTCTATTGTGACAACAATAGAGCAATTGCTCAAGCAAAGGAACCACGATCTCACCAGAAGTCCAGACACATACTCAGACGTTTTCATCTCATCAGAGAAATGGTTCAGAGGAAAGATGTACAGATCAGTAAAGTGCATACTGATGATAATCTCGCCGATCCACTGACGAAGCCTCTATGGCAGCAGAAGCATGAAAAACACTTAAGGACATTCAGTATTAAATACATGAATGATTGGCTATAGTGCAAGTGGGAGATTGTTAGAGTATGTGCCTTAGAGCCAATCAATTATTGTAAAATTGATTCAGTAATAAATGTTTATTTATCAATAAAAGGCATATTCTTCTATATCGTGTATGTAATGATATATGTCCTTAGGATGGTAGAACCGTGATGAGGGTAAAAAGTGTTTCAAATCTTGATAGTGAGAACCCTATGATCACATATGGTGGTCATTCTAGAAACGTCCATAGCCCCAGTATTATTCTGAGCAAGGACACATATAATACGGTAAGGCTATCATAGTGTTGAACGACCCTGTCGAAAGGCAGTGACTGATCTCACTTGTCAAGTTTATTTGCCGACAACCTGGTGCAACGTATGGGTGCTTGCTAGAGGCAAGTTCACTGGACAGACCCACCAAAGGATTCCATATGAATGGTAACCCCAATGTCTATGGAATAAATCCTCTAACGGATGGTGGTGCATGTGATCCTTAGACTTGAGATCACTGGAGCACCTTGTGTACAAATTGGTGTAGTTTGACACTAGCCCAACGTAGTTCTATTAAGAGCTATCAATACGGTAGTGATTGGCTACATTGAGAAGTGTATCGAGACTATGGTGGATCGACAAAGGATTCATCACTCCTGGGTATGTGATAAGTTATCTCACTGGGTAATTCAGTAAATGGCAATGACACTAAATCTGTGGGCACAATGGGATTGATTTGATGCTCAATCCAATTTAATATTCCTGTCACTGGTCTAGTAACTGAATACAAACAAGTCGAGGATGTCTGAGGTTGACACTATTTCTTTACCTCAGTCTCGATGAGATAACAGTTGATGAAAAGATTTGATTGCATGGTAACCATACCATTGACAGCCTGCAGTTTCGCTGTATCCGAATCTATCGGGTGGCCATGATGCCTGTTAAGGGCCAATCTTGCTCTGTGTGTAGTGAGACGATTAATTGGTGTTAATCGCGATACTACACACTGCCGATATGATGAGGAGCCTACGGGTCACACACTTAGAAGATAATTTAAGAATCAATTTGTGAGAAGGGTATTTTCATCTTTTAGGATAAAAGGGTATTTTGGTAATTTCATAGTACAATTAAATTTGCTGAGGTTGTTGCTTGTATTTAATTTTAATATTAAAATTAAATTAGTGAGATTATATTTAAATATATCTCTGTATATATTTAAATGAATTATTATTATTAATTAAATGTTAATATATTAATTAATTTTAATTATAATAATAATTAGTTAATTAAAATACAATAAAGGGTGTGTTTGGTTGGAAGAGTGAACTAGGGTTGGAGCCCATAGTTATTCCTAAGTGGAATAGAGTTTTAATTGTTGCACTATATAAGTGCAACTTATAAATTAAAACATGAGAGAAATAATTATTCATTCAATTAAAACCCTAGCCACCACCCTATCTCTCTCTCTCTCTCTCAAAAAGAAAACTTTTCTTGTTCTTCTTTCTTGATTCTTGAAGTCCTTGATTGTTCTAGCAAAATAATCAAGGGTTCTGTAGATTATCTTCGTTTGGACTTCCGTGAGTGCGATCCTACATTGGATCGATGGGCGAAAAATCACGTGAATAGTAGACGGTGAACAGTACCATGAACAGCGTTCTTGTCCGAAATCAGAGATATTCACAGGAGCCTTCAAATGTAAGTAAGTATTCTAATCCTTGAATGGATTTACTTTATACAAATTTTTGTTCATAAACATGTAAACTGTATAATCTATACTCGAATCTAGGCAAAGAAAGGTAATTGATTTACCGATTGAATTTTTTTTTTTTCCGCTGCGTATGGTAGATCAATTACTTACACCATGTTAGTGCCATTGGCATGTGGGCCATAGCACTTGATCCACAAAAATAAAAAATAAATTATTATTACAAACCCAAAATTTCAGCAGTAATCCTAAACCAAATTCCCTCCCTAATTTCATCTTCATCCTAAATCAAATTCTCTCCCAAATTTGATTTACCCTAACCATCAAAATTTGTAATTCCCCTAATCAAATCTGTACTTGTGAAAGAATGACCACGACTTGTTAATACTCAAGAATCTAAACCTTTGGACATAGTAGAATGATGTTTTACCGTTCTTTGCTGTAAAGGATTTGAAATTGTTACTAATTTTCTGAAGTTTCATCCTCACATCTTTTTAGCTAGTAGTGTTTTTACTTTGGGAACAGAAGTTGTGCTATCGTTCTACACTCTTAGGGTTTTTGCTCATAAAGTTGAACTGGTAAGTTTTCTATGTTTATCTAGTAACTTCACTTCAATTTTTGTACCCTTCTCATAATTTTCTGAAGTTGTTATCAATGTTCTAATGTTTTGTCCCCACATCTTTTTAGCTAGTAGTGTTTTTACTCTAGGAACAGTGGTTGTGTTGCATTCTACACTCATAGTTTTTGCTCTGAAAGCTGAACTGGTATGTTTTCTGTGTTTATCTCGTAACTTCCCTTCAATTTTGTACCCTTCTCATAATTTCTTGAAGAAAATAAAAAAGATGTGTTGTATTTATTAGGGAGTTGTAAAAGAAATCCCTTTTATGTGATTCAATTTAGGTTATTGCATCAATTATGTTGGAGTATGACCACTTGTTTCAGGACCATTCTTTGTTCCTAAAAGCAAAATTGCATGGGGTTTTACATAGAATTTTGATTTTGATAGAATGTATCTTTTAGTAATATATCATTGATTGTCGATGCGTGCTAATTAGGGAGCAAATGTTTGACACAATGTATCTTTTATTTAGGGTATTCTATTTACATCAAAATACCAAAGATGGAAGAGTGCAGTATAAAAAAAAAAAAAAAAAATTTAGAGAACTCTTCTGCTCAAACCAATGTCGTTGAGGTAAGTTTCACTTTGTAATCTCTTTTCATTCAATATTATACGGTTTAAGATTTTTTTAATCGTATTATGTCTTCCCTTTTTTGAGTATTATTATATTCTAATTTTCTCTATTATAAACCAATTAATTAGGATAATAATAAGCAAGAAATTGAAGATACAAGAATCGCAGAAGATGTTCTAGAGGTTAAGCCTGGAATGATTTTTGATTCATTTGATTTGCTTTTCCAAGACTACAGAAGCTATGGGAATAAAATGGGTTTTAAAGTTATCATAAGATCTTTAAGAAAAGGAGATGATGGAGAGTTGAAATATGTGACATTGTCTTGTTCTTGTAGTGGGAAGCGGAATAGCATTTGTAGAAATGTCTTTAAAATGCAACCAATGGCAAAAACTGATTGTAAGGCATAGACTGGTGCTTCTGTACGTTCTGATGGGAAATGACAAATATGTTAAATTGTCTTGGATCATAACCATGAACTCTATAGGCCTAGCAAAATTAGATTTTTCAAGAACAATCAAAAAATACGATTCGTGAAAAGGAAGCTCGAAGTGAATGATAGGACTGGGATTGGACGAAATAAAAATTTCAATTCTTTGGTTGTTGAAGCAGGCGGTGCCGAGAATTTGCCTTCCCTAAAGAAAGATCGTAGCAACTACATTGAAAAGCTAGGAGGCTACGACTTGGTGGTGGAGATGCTAATGCAATTCAAAAATATTTTTTGAAAATGAAAAATGAGAATTCTATTTTGTTTAATATAATGGATTTAGATGAGGAGGGTTGATTAAAGAATGTTCTATGGGCAAATGCAAGGAGTAAGGCTGCATTTAAAGAATTTGGTGACGTTGTGACATACGACACAACATATTTGACCAACAAGTATGATATGCCATTTGTTGCTTTTGTTGGTGTTGATCATCATGGTCATTCAACACTATTAGGTTGTGGGTTAATCTCCAATGAGGGCACAGGGATATTTGTATGAATTTTTCAATCTTGGCTTGCATGTATGTTCAATTGTGCTCCGAAAGCAATAATCACTGATCAAGATAAGGCAATGTAAAATGCAATTGAGATTGTGTTCCCTGGTACACAACATAGATGGTGTTTGTGGCATATAATGAAGAAATTCCATGAAAAGCTAAGAGGTTATATCCAATACGAATCTATCAAGTTTTCTTTGCAAAATGTTGTGTATGATTCATTGACACATGAAGAGTTTGAAAAATGCTGGACTTGTTTCATTGACAAACACAACCTCCATGCCAATGAATGGTTACTTGGATTGTATAATGAACGACGACGTTAGGTGCCGGCATTTGTGATAGATATTTTTTGGGCAAGTATGTCTACTACCCAACATAGTGAAAGTATGCATGCATTCTTTGATGGACATGTTAATTCAAAATCACATTGAAACAATTTGTGGAACAATATGATAATACATTGCGTGATAAAGTGGAGAAAGAAAACGAGGCTAATTTTAAATCTTTCAAATCATGGATCCCTTGCATAAGCACATATGCTATTGAGAAACAATTTTAAGATGCATATACCACTGCCAAATTCATGGAGTTCCAACAAGAACTTGCTGGTAAGCTTTATTGTCAAATATCTTCTTCTAAAGAGGTTGATTTGTATGTGGAATTTATAATAAAAGAAGATGTTCCGGTTGGAGAGACTCACCGTCCCGTTTCTTTTGTGGTTTGCTTTGTTGGAGCAAGTTCTATTGTTTGTTGCAATTGTCGATTGTTTGAGTTTAGGGGAATTTTATGTCTGTTAGGAATCGATCTACCCAACGCAGCAAAAAAAAAAAAAATTTTAAGGATAAACTGATTCCTTTAAAACCCAAAATCAGAGTACAGATTATATAGTTATGTGTTAAATCAAAATCTACAAAAAATATAAATAATCCACACAAGGATCAAAGATCTTACACATGTTTGGAGGCTGCTTCACTTTGTCCCTGATTTGGATTCACTACCGATTCAAAGTAGCATCGAACCAACGGTGATCCACACGAAGACAATCTGAAGAACCAAAGAGGGATTTGCTAGATCCTCTTTGACTTCAAGAATCAACTTGAATCAAAGAAAATCTTTGATTCAAGGACCAAGGGAAAACGTGAGAGTGTGAAAAGGGAGAGAGGGCAGCCTTTTTCAATCAATGATTGAATAATCATAAATTAGGCTATTTTTTTTTCAACACACACATGCATTTGTATAGTGCATGTGTGAAAACCCTAATCCTCTTAGATATAGGATTGGGCTCCAACCCAAATTATCACTTGTGTCCAAACACTCTCAATTTGTATTTTATTTTAATTATTATTATTGTAATTAAAATCAATTAATATATTTATCAAATATATTAACATTTAATAATAATAATAATTCATCTAAATATATGCGTACATATATTTAAATATAATCTCACTTACTTGATTTAATATTAAATTCAGGCAACAACATCAGCAAATCTAATTGCACTGTGAGATTACCAAAATACTATTTCGTCCTAAAAGATGAAAATACCCTTTGTACAAACTGATTCTCAAATGATCTTCTATGTTTGTGACTCGCAGGCTCCTCATCATACTGACAGTGAGTAGTATCGTGATTAACACCAATTAATCGTCTCACTACACACAGACTAGGATTGGTCCCTAGCAAGGCATCATGGCCACCCGATAGATTCAAATTCAGCGAAATAGCTACCTATCAACGATATGGTTACTGTGCAATCAAATCCTTTCATCATCTGTTATCTCATCGAGATTGAGATACAAAAGTAGTATCAACCTTAGTTACTCTCGATATGTTTGTATTTAGTTACTAGACCAATGATTGAAATAATAAATTAGATTGAGCAACAACTTAATCCCACTATGGCCACAACTTTACTGTCATTGTCATTTACTGAATTGAGTAGTGAGATAACTTCTCTCGTACCCGAGAGTGATGAATCCTCTATTGATCCACCATAGTCTTGATACACTTCTCAATGTAGCCAATCACTATCATATTGACAACTCTGAATAGAACTGTGTTGGGCTAGTGTCAAACTACACCAAACGGTGCACAAGGTGCTCTGGTGATCTCAAGTTTAAGGATCACATGCACCACCATTCGTTAGAGGATTTGTTCCATAGACACTGGGGTTACCATTTATATGGAATGCATTAGTGGGTCAGTCCAGTGAACTTGCCTACAGCAAGCACCCATGTGTTACACTAGGTTGTCGGCAAACAACATTGACAAGTGAGATCAGTCATTGCCTTTTGATAGGGTCATTCAACACTATAATAGCTTTACCATATTATATGTGTCCTTGGTCAAAATAATCTGGGGCTACAGACATTTCTAGAATGGCCACCATATGTGATCATAGGGTTCTCACTATCAAGATTTGAAACACTTGATACCCTCGTCACGGTTCTACCATTCTAAGGGCATATATCAATACGTACAGATATGATTTACACGATATAGAATAAAATGCCTTTTATTGATCAATGAACATTATTACAAAGAGTCAATTCTATAATAATTTATTAGCTCTAAGGCACCTACTCTAACAATGTCGACATGCAATTATGGTGTTGATTCATAACAGAATTTCTCATGTGCTTGAAAAGTACATTTTAAGACGATGGAAGAATATAAGCAGATGTCATACAAAGGTTAAGATAAGTTATAATAGCTGAAGTACCAATATTGAAGGACAACAGTCTGATAAATTGTCTAATTTATTTTCTACTGTAGCAGACTTGGTATCTGCTAAAGAGGATGAGTGTAATATGGTGATGAATGTGATTAGTAATCTTAAGAACAAATTTATATTGATTGAAAGTGTTGGTGGTAATGATAAAGGAGAAAACTTATCATCTCATAGTAGAACGAACTGTGAAAGTATTGATGGTGCTTCGAAAGAGGGGAGTAGTAATATTCTTAATCCACAGGCTGTTTGTAGCAAAGGTCGTCCTTCATTCAAAAGAAAGCAATTGAGCCTTGAACAAAATGTTAGTAAATTAAAAAAGAAGATATGGCAAAAGCAAGAAAAAGAGGATAAAGCATGAAGGTAAAAACTTAGTAATTATCCATTTTGTTGACTATTTCATTATATTTATTCTATTTATTGATAAATAACACGACTTCAACATATATGTTGTAGGAGACTTGGACATGGACTCTCCTCAAGTGTACCTGTAGTCTAACTGCAATGTTGTTTGTGGTTTGGGGGGAGCTCGCGAATTTTTTCTCAGTTTTGGTGTGCTGGTTTCAAGAGTAGCCAACTACTTCTAGGTGCATAGCCAGGTGGGTTGTAGGTGAGATTTTTTGCGTTGGTTGCTGGCTGCTAATGTGAGCTTTGGCAAGCCTAGTTTTGTGCTTTAGCAATCCGTACAATGGGTGCTACATCACAGTAGCTTGTACATTTTTTGATCAGCCACTGGAAGTTGATTTTTGGTGTTTCCGCAAGTGTTTTTGCTGGTTGTGTATAGGTTTTTGTGTATAAAGGGTGTATATCCTTTTGTTGCTCTTGGTTTTTTTTGTGTAGCTTAGTCTCTTAGGCATGTCTTAGGAACTTGGTTCCTTTGGGGAATCCCCATTTCTTAGTTTGTATCTTTTGTTCTTTATAAAATTATCGGGTGTATATCCTTTTGGCTATTGAAACTGATTGAAATTTCAAATATCATTGAATTTAAATTTGCATATTATGATGTTGAGTTGAGTTAATTGGTTATGTAAATCTACTACTGAAAGCTCATGTATCGAATTTCTTGAGTTTTAACATTGCATTGTCTTCTTTATATATGTCTAATAATATATATAAGATGTAGGATTGATGGGTTATGTCCCCTGTAAAAAAGAGGACTAATAGGCTGCAAGTGTAGTTTGTGCAGTGTTTAGTGGGCTAGTGGTGCAGGTTTTGCATTTTTAGTTTGTGTAGTGTGTAAAGTGTTGGTTTTAGGTTGTGCATTTGCAGATTTTGTAGTGTGCAGTGTTCTGCCCATTGGAGTGTTGGTCGGGTAGGTTGGAGTGGTAGCAGCAACTTTTGTAGTGCTGTATCCTTTGCTCTTTGCTAGTAGTGAAGTTATTTTTTTTGTGTAGTTTTTTTGTTGTTGTTGGGTGTAAGTAATTGATCTACCATACGCAGCGGAAAAAAAAAATCAATCGGTAAATCAATTACCTTTCTTTGCCTAGATTCGAGTATAGATTATACCGTTTACATGTTTATAAACAAAAATCTGTATAAAGTAAATCCATTCAAGGATTAGAATACTTACGTATGTTTGGAGGCTCCTTTGAATATCTCTAATTTCGGACAGGAATACTATTTACGATACTATTCATGGTTATTGTTCCGATCACTGTTCAAGGTTACTGTTCACATGATTTTTCGCCAATCAATCAAAAATAGGATCGCACTTACGGAAGTCCACATGAAGATAATCCGCATAACCCTTGATTATTTTGCTAGAACAATCAAGGGCTTCAAGAATCAAGAAAGAAGAACAAGAAAAGTTTTCTTCTTGAGAGAGAGAGAGAGAGAGATAGGGTGGCCAAGGTTTTAATTGAATGAATAATTCCTATATGTTTTAATTTTAAGTTGCGCTTATATAGTGCAACAATTAAAACCCTATTCCACTTAGAAATAGTGTAACAACTGCTGTAAACTAGTACAATGCATGCATAATAACAATAGAAAATGGGCCCAAAACTTTTCTTTTTATTATAAGTAATACATCTTTTATACCCAAAGAGCATCATTTACAAAAAGCCATTTTAAAAGACAAAAACAGGGGAAACAGTGTAGCTATTGCT
Organism: Pistacia vera; assembly: GCF_008641045.1. Taxonomy (NCBI): domain Eukaryota; kingdom Viridiplantae; phylum Streptophyta; class Magnoliopsida; order Sapindales; family Anacardiaceae; genus Pistacia; species Pistacia vera. The sequence goes on along the minus strand of NW_022196547.1, from coordinate 17,223 downwards.
CCTTGCTTGCCGACGCCCCTCCGACTGCATCATCACCTAGATCCTGCATCCACAAAGGAAAATAACGGGGTGAGCACAAAATAATGCTCAGTAATTAAACCCTCTATCTGTTTATCCCCGTATGTAATTCTCTTAATTCTTTCCTCACATTTTCTGTTGTTTTCTACTAAACGTCATGGCCTCAGCTTACTGGAGGTACAGCCGGATGACGTTCACATAGCACCATCTCACTCTTCATGACTGTCGGGTGGAGTTCACACAGCACCAACTCGTTCTTAGTGACTACCGAGTGGGGATCACGAAGCACCTACCCGGTTTTCGTAACTATCGAGTGGAGACCACAAAGCACCTACCTGTTCCTCATGACTTTCGGGTGACGATCACAAAGCACTAACCCGTTCCTAATCACTGTCGGGTGATGATCACAAAGCATCAACCCACTTCTAATAAATGTCGGGTGATGATCACAAAGCATCAACCCCTTTCTAATAACTAACCGGGTGATAATCACAAAGCAGCCACCCATTTCTAATAACTATCGGGTGATGATCACAAAACATTGAGCCATTTCTAATACTCTTCTCATTCACTCTACTCTAGCACTTCTCATTCTCTCTACCCTTAGAGTAGTTGCATCCACAAAGTTCTCTACTCTTTCTTAGGTCACTTCTTAATGCACAATCAATGCCTATGGATGGTTTATCTCCACTAATGCACATATGAAATGCCAACATGCAATGTTGCAAGAATTAAGGTTCACTACTCATACTCAAACCTCTGTTAGGCATTTCATCAAACAACTCAAGTGCATAATAAAACTCTACTATAACAATAACTCTATGTCTTTCTCTAACCATCCAAAATGGGGAGAAACCCCCTCACATAGCCACATAACCTGCCAAAGAAAGACACTTCCAAAAGGGTTCCACAATACCCCTTCAATTCCATCTCAAACTACCTTTCCAACCCACAACTCACTTCTTATATTTGAAAGGTATAAACAATCACAAAGCACTAGAAATCTCTATTTAAGCCTCAATAACATGGCATATAACATGTATATAACATACATACATAAGTGCTATCAAAACCCTAATCAAGAAAATTCCCAAATCTCAACTTGGGTTGGGGTTTACTTACCTTGTTATGGAGAGACTTCACTAACTCTTCCTTTCACTTGGTTTGCTTGACTTTTTCTCTACTCTTAAACAAAAGAACAAAAACCCTCAATATTCAATATATACTAAAACTCACAAAGCTTCACAACCAAAGCAAGAATCCTTACCTTAGGATGCCTTAGGTTGATTTTCTACCCCAAATCACTCCAAAAGCCCTTTAAAACTCCTTGATCAAAAGAAAGAGAAGTTGAGAGGAAGCAAGAGAGGAGAGTGGCGTTGGAGAAGAAGAATGAGGGGTTTGCAATGTCTTAATTCCTTTTAATGAAATTTATACACAAGCATTCCCATTTTGCCCTTACTCTTCTTTGGGAATTCCATCTATATCCTTTGATTCATTACAAACACACCCCCATATCAACATATTCTCCATGAAAATTCCTTACATTTTACTCCCCACTTTTCCTGCTAATTAGGGGTAGAATGGTCAAATTGCCCTTAGGGAAGAAAATATCTAAAACTTCATCAACATTTTATTCGGCCTGTCGCCGCGGCGAAGAAACTTCTGTCGCCGCGGCGAAACTGTCCAGCAGCTTCCCCGTGGCTTCAACACCTCTTCGCCGCGGCGAAGATTCTTCTTCGCCCCGGCGAAGCATGGAACACTGAACTTCTTCTATTTCAACCAATTTCAGGGCAAGTATTCAACACACCACTCAATCAAAGGTCAACCAAACAATAATACTAATAAACCAACTCAAATAAGAGCAAAAGAAGAAACGTTAGCTACGTACCTCAAGTGGGGCGTTACAAATAGCCATGGGCTCCAACCTTAGTTTACCCTTGCAACCAAACACACCCTTTATGGTATTTTAATTAATTAATTATTATTATAATTAAAATCAATTAATATATAATAATATATTAACATTTAATTAATAATAATAATTCATTTAAATATATACAGAGATATATTTAATTTTAATATTAAAATTAAATACAGGCAACAACATCAGCAAATTTAATTGCACTGTGAAATTACAAAAGTACCCTTTAGTCCTAAAAGACGAAAATCCCCTTCTCATAAATTGATTCTTAAATTATCTTCTAAGTGTGTGACCCATAGGCTTCTCATCATATCGACAGTGTGTAGTATCGCGATTAACACCAATTAATCGTCTCACTACACACAGACCAAGATTGACCCCTAGCAAGGCATTATGGCCACCCGATAGATTTGGATTCAGCGAAACCGCAGCCTATCAATAGTATGGTTATCGTGCAATCAAATCCTTTCATCAATTGTTATCTCATCGAGACTGAGGTAAAGAAATAATATCAACCTCAGATATCCTCGACATGTTTGTATTCAGTTATTGGACCAATGATAGGAATATTAAATTGGATTGAGCATCAACTCAATCCCACTATGGTCACAGATTTAGTGTCATTGCCATTTACTAAATTACCCAGTAAGATAACTTCTCCCGTACCCAGGAGTGATGAATCCTTTGTCGATCCACCATAGTCTCGATACACTTCTCAATGTAGCCAATCACTACCGTATTGATAGCTCTGAATAGAACTACGTTGGGCTAGTGTCAAACTACACCAATTGGTGCACAAGGCGCTCTGGTGATCTCAAGTCTAAGGATCACATGCACCACCATCCGTTAGAGGATTTATTCCATAGACACTGGGGTTACCATCCATATGGAATCCTTTGGTGGGTCTGTCCAGTGAACTTGCCTCTAGCAAGCACCCATACGTTGCACCAGGTTGTCGGCAAACAACCTTGACAAATGAGATCAACCACTGCCTTTCGACAGGGTCGTTCAACCATGTGATAGCCTTACAATATTATCTGTGTCCTTGGTCAGGCAAATACTAGGGCTATGGACGTTTCTAGAATGACCACCATATGTGATCATAGTGTTCTCACTATCAAGATTTGAAACACTTGATACCCTCGTCACGGTTCTACCATCCTAAGGACATATATCAATACATATAATATGATTTACGTGATATTGTAGATTATGCCCTTTATTGATAAATAAACATTTATTACAGAGTCAATTTTGCAATAATTGATTGGCTTTAGGGCACATACTCTAACAATCTCCCACTTGCACTATAGCCAATCTCGAGATTTAGTATGCACTTTACTGATATGTGTATCTTTCCTCTCAACCATTTCTCTGATGAGATGAAAACGTTTGAGTATGTGTCTGGACTTCTGGTGAGACTGTGGTTCCTTTGCTTGAGCAATTGCTATATTGTTGTCATAATAGACATCTATCAAATCAACAATTATGGAAACCACACCAAGTTCGGTGACGAACTTCTTAATCCAAACTGCCTCTTTGGCCACATCGGATAATGCAATATACTCAGCCTCTGTTGTAGAGTCCACTACAGTGCTTTGCTTGGAGCTCTTCCAGCTCATTGCACCCCCATTGAGACAAAATACAAACCCTGATTGTGATCAATGATCTTCTTTATCTGTTTGGAAACCAGCATCACTATATCCTCTTATAGTGAGCTTATCTTTCCCTCCATAAACCAAGAACATGTCCTTAGTCCTCTTTAGGTACTTAAGGATGTTCTTGACAGCTATCCAGTGATGCTCACTTGGATCCAATTGATATCTACTACAAGTGCTTAATGTACATGAGACATCCATCCGAGAACATAACATGGCATACATGATGGATCCAATTGCTGACGCATATGGGATCCTCTTCATTCTATCTCTCTTATCATGTGTTTTAGGACACTTATCCTAGAGAGATAGACACCATGTGACATCTAAAGAAATCCCTTCTTGGATTCTTCCATACTGAATCTCTTCAGTACCTTGTCAATATATGTATTTTGACTTAGGCCAAGCAACCTATGTGATCTATCTCGGTAGATCTTTATTCCGAGGATGTAGGCTGCTTCTCCTAAGTCTTTTATGGAGAAGCACTTGGATAACCAAGTCTTTACTGACTGCAAGTTCGGTATATCATTCCCGATCAAAAGTATGTCGTCAACATACTACACTAGGAATGCCACTGCGCTCTCACTCACTTTCTTGTAAACACAGGGCTCATCTTCGTTCTTGATAAAACCGAATTCTTTTATAGCTTCATCAAAATGAATGTTCCAGCTCCTTGTAGCTTGCTTGAGTCCATAAATGGATCTCTGCAACTTACATACCTTCTCAGCTTGCCCATGAAGAATGAAACCATCGGGTTGTGTCATATACACATCCTCTTCAAGGTTACCGTTCAGGAAAGTTGTTTTGACATCCATTTGCCAAATCTCATAATCATGATATGCAATAATCGCAAGCATAATCCGGATGGATTTAATCATGGCAACCAACGAAAAGGTTTCCTCATAGTCAATACTATGAATTTGTTTGAAACCTTTGGGAACCAGTCGTGCTTTATAAGTGTGCACCTTGCCATCCATGTCAGTCTTCTTCTTGAAGACCCATTTACACCCTATGGGGTTTACGCCTTCAGGTGGTTCCACCAAAGACCATACTTGGTTCTAGTACATGGAATCTATCTCAGATTTCATGGCTTCGAGCCATTTAACGAAATCTGGATCCTATTTAACGTCTTCGTAGGTTTTAGGTTCATCGTCTTGGTAAACAAGGACATCACCATGTTGAGTCACGAGATAACCGTATCTCTCAGGCTCATGGCGTACTTTCCCTGATCTATGCAGCTCCTATGCTACTTGAGGTGGTTCACTTTGATCCACAAGTTTTGGAGTAACATCCTCCTGATGTTCAACCACTACTTGTGGCACATCTTCCCGTCCTTCATCTAGTATATCTTTTGGTTCTAAAACTTCATCGAGTTCTACTTTTCTCCCACTAGTACTTCTTAGAAAAAAATTCCTTTTCTAGGAAGACACTAGTACGAGCAACATAAATTTTGCACTTTTCTAGATGGTAGAAATAGTATCCTTTGGTCTCTTTAGGATACCCCACAAATATACATTTGTAGGATTTTGGGTCCAACTTGTTTGAAGTCAATTTCTTGACATAAGCTTTGCAACCCCAAATCCTTAGGTAAGACAAATTGGGCTTTTGCCCATTCCATAGTTCAAATAGAGTCTTGTCTACAGACTTTGATGGCACAAGATTCAAAATGTGAGTTGCAGTCTCTAGGGCATAACCCCAGAATGATGCAGGTAAATCACTAAAACTCATCACGGACCTAACCATGTCAAGTAAGGTCATATTCCTCCTTTCAGACACTCTATTATGTTAGGGTGTATACGAAAGGGTGAGTTGTGATACTATCCCACATTGCTTTAGGTATTTAGAAAACCCTGAGCCTAAGTAGTCACCTCTTCGATCCGACCAAAGAGGTTTAATACTTTTGCCTCACATAGTTTGTACTTCATTCCTGAATTTTTGAACTTATCAAAGACTTCAGATTTATGTCTCATGAGGTAGATATAACCATATCTACTGAAATCATCAGTAAATGTGATGAAGTAAGAATATCCACCTCTGGCTTCAACTGTTAGTGGACCACATACATCACTATGGATGATGCCTAATAGTTCAATAGCGCTTTCACTTTGTCCTGTGAAAGGCGAGTTGCTCATCTTGCCTAAAAGGCATGACTCGCAAACCTCAAATGACTGGAAGTCAAAAGGGTCCAAAACTCCATCCTTTGGAAGTTTTCCAATGCGGGTTTGATTAACATGACCCAATCTACAATGCTAGAGGTATGTATGGTTTTGTTCGCGATGTTTAGCTTTCTTAGTTTCAACATTGAGAATATCCTTATTGTTCAAATCAAGAACATATAATCTGTTATATAACCTTGCAATTCCAAATAGAATACCATTCAAATTAAAGGACAACAATCCATTAGAAATCTCAAAATGATATCCTATATTATCCAAAGCGGATACTAACATAATGTTTCTAGAAATCAAAGGTACAAAATAATAGTCTTTGAGTTCTAATAATAAGCCCGAAGGCAAAGACAAACAATAAGTCCCTATAGCTACTGTAGCCACATGTGCTCCATTTCCAACTCGTAGGTCCACTTCTCCCTTGGCGAGCAATATACTTTGCCTTAGTCCTTGCACATCAGTACAAATGTGAGTACCACATCCTGTGTCAATGACCCAAGATGTTGAAGGAGAGTAGTTAATCTCAATAATAAACATACCTGAAGTCGAAGCATCTGACTTCTTCTTGTTTGCGAGGAAAGCCTTGCAATGCTTCCTCTAGCGGCCAGGCCTGAGAGCATCATGTCCTTTAGGCTTGGGCTTGGGATTGGCCTTGGCCTTTCCCTTGCCCTTACCCTTTCCTTTACTGGCAGCTACCAGTAAAACAGGCTTGGACTTCTTCAAGTCCTACTCGGTAGTCCTTAGCATGTTCAAAAGCTCCGACAAGGTTTTCACCATAGCATTCATATTGAAGTTCATTATGAACGGTGCATAAGAGTCAAGCAAGGATTGCAGAATTAAATCCACTTGTAATTCTGCATCCAACTTAAACCCCAAAGTCTCAAGCCTCTCCATGTGCTTGATCATTTTGAGCACATGAGGGCCAACTTGGGCTCCCTCGGTCAGGCGACTTCCAAACAGTGGTTTTGACACCTTGTACCTCTCATGTCGAGCATTCCCTTCATAAAGCTCCTTGAGGTGTAGAATAATGGCAGCAAGGTCCATATTCTCATGCTTCTTTTGCAACACTGGTGTCATCGATGCTAACATCAAGCATTGAACGCCATCAATATCATCAAGGAACATTTGATAAGTATCATTTACTTCCTGAGTGGCATCAGGATCAAGCTCAGCCATGTATGGCCTATCAAGGATATACAATTTCTTTTCGGACTTAAGTATAATCTGAAGATTACAATATCAGTATGAGAAATTGGATCCATCTAACCTGTTTCTTTCTCAATTATCGGTCGCAGGTTCATAATGCTTATTTTTAAGTGAACTACAATTCAGAAAAGTAAAGTCAATATAATGCTTATTATTTTTTAATATGGTATTTTCTTAAAAAACACTCCCACTATTTTCCTCAAGCTAATATCCCTCACTATTAATTCGGGAAAGCCCGTTGGCTTTCCTAGTGGACTGAGGTCCCGTATGGCCCATTTCAAACCTTCGTTGTGGCGAACAAGCCAAAATGGGTTGATTAGGTAGGCCAACAAACTTAATCCACACCAATTGATAGCTCCCACTACCAACCTCAAATGTGAAGTAAGCCAACAAGCCAATCACACAATCCAACGGCCTAGCCATCGTCCTCAAGTATGATTCCCAGTATCAATAGCGTGGACACTACATGTCGTCATGTACACTCAACATGTGTACTTCTCTGCTATGCCTATGACGTGTTTATCAACCTTCGCTATGACGAACAAGCAAAACTGTCATTTTAAGTCAACCCATCATCATTAAGGAAAACTCCAATGAATTTTAACCTCCCACTAGTAGAAGTGTGTTAGAGTAGGTGCCCTAGAGCCAATCAATTATTGTGGAATTGACTCTTCGTAATAATGTTCATTAATCAATAAAAGGCATTTTATACTATATTGCATAAATCATTATTATTGCAATATGTATTGATATATGTCCTTAGAATGGTAGAACCGTGACGAGGGTATCAAGTGTTTCAAATCTTGATAGTGAGAACCCTATGAGCACATATGGTGGCCATTCTAGAAACGTCCGTAGCCCCAGTATTATTCTGAAGTAAGGGCACAGATAATACGGTAAGGCTATCATAGTGTTGAACGACCCTGTCGAAAGGTAGTGACTGATCTCACTTGTCAAGGTTGTTTGGTGACAACCTGGTGCAACACATGGGTGCTTGCTGTAGGTGAATACACCACAGCAAGTTCACTGGACTGACCTACCAGAGGATTCCATATGGATGGTAACCCCAGTGTCTATGAAATAAATCCTCTAACGAATGGTGGTACATGTGATCCTTAGACTTGAGATCACCGGAGCACCTTGTGCACCGATTGGTGTAGTTTGACACTGGCCTAACGCAGTTCTTTTCAGAGCTGTCAATACGGTGGTGATTGGTTGCATTAAGGAGTGTATCAAGACTATGATGGATTGACAGAGGATTCATCACTCTCGGGTATGGGAGAAGTTATCTCACGACGCAATTCAGTATATGGCAATGACACTAAAACTGTGGCCACATTGGGATTGAGTTGTTGCTCAATCCGGATTATAATACAGGTCATTGGTTTAGAAACTGAATACATAATATCGAGAGTAACCGAAGGTTGACATTATTTCTATGTCTTCGTCTCGTCGAGATAATGTATGATGAAAGGATCGAATTGTACGGTAACCATATCGTTGACAGGTAGCTGCTTTGCAGAATCCGAATCTATCGGGTGGCCATAATGCCTTGCTAGGGGCCAATCTTGGTTTGTGTATTTGTGAGACGATTAATTGGTGTTAATCACGATACTATACACTGTCAGTATGATGAGGAGCCTATGGGTCACACACATAGAAGATAACTGAAGACTCTAGAAGAAAGAAGGGCGTTTTTGTCTTTTTAGGTAAAAGGGTATTTTGGTAATTTCACAGTGCAATTAAATTTGCTGAGGTCGTAGAATTTATTTAATTTATTGGAAAAATTAAATAAGTGAAATTACGTTTAAATATGTGTTCGCATATATTTAATTAAATCATCATTATTCTTAAATGTTAATATATAAATTAAATATATATTAATTGATTTTAATTGCGATAATGATGAAATAAAAATAAAATATCTAATTGGGAGTGTTTGGTAACATGGGGTGTTTAGGTTGGAGCCCAAGCCTATTCCATATGGGAATAGGGCATTAAAGTTTTACTATAAAAGAAAAATGTTATTTGTAAAAATGTGTGAGATTTTCATTAGTTTATTTTTCTTTGAAAAAGCACAAACACAGCAGCCCCTTAAACACTCTACCATGGCAGAATTCATTTTTGCCTAAAAATCAATTTCATTGATTTTTCTTCTTGATCTTAAAGCTAAGGAGAATCTAGCAAATCCCTCCTTAGTTTTTTGTGATTGTCTTCGTGTGGACTACATGGGTTCGATCCTACACTTGGATTGGTAGCAAAACATTCATTAACACATTTGGAGGGGCCTCCAAACGTGCGTATGTTTTTCTAAACGCATGATTAATTTCTACAGATTTCTGTTTTAACATAAACTCTAAGATTGTACTTTTGATCCTAGCGCAATGGGAACGATATTTGTTATTATGATTTTGTTTTCTGCTGCGTATATGGACTGTTTCCTAACAAAGTGTACCCTTCGCTGTGGCGAACAAGGTTCTGACGAACAGCGGTTTAATTAAAACCATGGTGATGGAAGGCATACGTGACTTAATATATCTTATTTGAGGGTTTTTATTTAATGACTCACCATATTATTATCTTTGTTAGAATGTCATTGTTTGGCATGTTATTGAACATTCAACCTTAGCATGCATTCTAAATAGAATAAAACGTGCCGGTACATGGCCCACTAAAACCGATTTCCTTGAGCCTAGAGGAATCGATGGGTCAACCTAGGGTTTAAAAGCTAATCTTGGGTCTTCAAGTCATTCCTCTTCATAGCTCCTTCGTTTCTTCTTCACGATCATTACGAATAATTTTATAATAAAAATTATATTCTAATTTACATCAATAAAATAGAAACCTCGCATTACATACGAGGAGAGTGAGATGAGGAGAAGAAATAAAACTTTGCCGCGGCGACCGTGAACTTCCAGAAAACACAAATTGCTCCAAAGAGTTTTATGCCGTGGCAAAGTTTTATTTCGCTTTGGCTATATCTAATACCCGAGACTCTGATACCACTGTAAGTAATATTAAAATTTAATTAATAATAATAATTCATTTAAATATATATAGAGATATATTTAAATATAATTTCACTAATTTAATTTTAATATTAAAATTAAATACAAACAACAACCTCAACAAATTTAATTGTACTGTGAAATTACTAAAATATCCTTTCGTCCTTAAAGATGAAAATACCATTCTCACAAATTGATTCTTAAATTATCTTCTAAGTGTGTGACCCGTAGGCTCCTCATCATATCAGTAATGTGTAGTATCGCGATTAACAACAATTAATCGTCTCACTACACACAAACCAAGATTGGCCCTTAACAAGGCATGATGGCCACTCGATAGATTCGGATTCAGCGAAACCGCAGCCTGTCAATGATATGGTTACCGTGCAATCAAATCTTTTCATCAACTGTTATCTCATCGAGACCGAGGTAAAGAAATAATGTCAACCTCAGATATCCTCGACATGTTTGTATTCATTTACTGGACCAATGATAGGAATATTAAATTGGATTGAGCATCAACTCAATCCTACTGTGGCCAGAGATTTAGTGTCATTTCCATTTACTAAATTACCTAGTGAGATAACTTCTTCTGTACCCAGGAGTGATGAATCCTTTGTTGATCCACCATAGTGTCGATACACTTCTCAATGTAGCCAATCACTACCGTATTGATAACTATGTTGGGCTAATGTCAAACTACACCAATTGGTGCACAAGGCACTTTGGTGATCTCAAGTCTAAGGATCACATGCACCACCATATTGACTGGTATAAAGGTAAAACCTATACTTCAGTCAAGCGATATATTATACACCATTGAGCAAGCTCTATCACCATAGCCTATTGATAGTTTTTTTTATCAATGAGACTGCGTATGTATATGTGAAGCATACACATGATGCAAAGTAGAAATAACTAGATACATTGTGCTTGCATCAATGGCACCATTACTAACGACAGTAGTGCCAGAAAATGGATTAGCTTCTATTCTTTATTCTTTGAAGAAATGAGAAGCATATGTTGTCTCGATCGTTATCAGATTTAGGATGGAAGAGGGTACCAAAATTGGGGATCATATACTCAAGTGGACCAAGTATATGAACAAGCTTAGAATTTTGGGATGTGGACTTAAAGAGGTTTAGCAATAAACCTATATTACAGTCTTTACCAGATTCGTATTCTCAATTTGTCTATGACTTCATTAAGGAAGAAAGAAGAATACTCTTTCCGAGCTTCTTTTTTGTTAAGCTACTGAGTCAGTATGAAAATGTCAGAAACATTGACGTTGGTGAAGCCAACTTAAGTGAAAAGGAAAGGGCTCAGAAGTCATTGGAAAGAACTGTTGTAGAAAGGAAAGGTGTTTTGTCCTCACTATGGGAATCCCGACCATTGGAGGAAACATTGCAAGGCCTTCCTACAAAAGGGAAGAAGAATGTTACTTCTTTGCAGGTACATTCTTGAGATTAACTTCTCCCGTAAACATCTAGTTGACAAGATGTGGTTCTCACCTTTGATTGATGTGCGGAACTACGGTAGAGTAGATTGCTTGCCGAGGGAGAGGTGGACCTACATTTGGAAATGAACACGTGTTGCTGCATTTACTGTAGGATCTTATCGTCTAATTTAGCCGATAGACTTGTTTCTTGGAACTTGTGGATTATTATGGTTTTTCTTCAGTTTCTAGAAATTATTTTCTATGTCCACATAGGACAAATGAGATATTAGTTTACTAATGTTATTGTTCCGGAGTATAAATAATATTCTTTATGAACGTTCACTAAATATGTTCTTAAGAAAGATAACAAGGATAATCTCAAAAACAACTATGCCAACTTGTCAAGTTTAGCTAAACATACCTGAAGGAATGTGGGATAGTATCACAACTCACCCGCCTTATACACCCCACACAATGGAGTGTCAGAAAGGAGGAACAGGACCTTACTGCCATGGTCAGGTCCATGATGAGTTTTAGTGATTTACCCACGTTCTGTGGTATGCCCTAAGACTATGACTCACGTTTTGAACCGTGTGCCGTCAAAGTCATAGATAAGACTCCATATGAGCTATGGAGTGGGCGAAAGCCCAACTTGTCTTATATAAGGATTTGAGGTTGCGAAGCTTGTGTTAAAATTGACTTCGAACAACTGGGCCCAAAATCTGTAAATGTTATTTGTGGGGTATCCAAAGAGACCAAAGGATCTACTTACCCACTCGGAAGAGTGCAAATTTTTGTTGCTCATCTGTTGTCTTCCTAGAAAAGGAATATTTTCTAAGAAGTACTAGTGGGGAAAAGTAGAACTCGATGAAGTTCTAGAACCACAAGATATACTAGATGAAGGACGAGATGATGTGCCACAGGAAATGGTTGAACTCATGAGGAGTTACACCAACAACTTGTGATCACCGTGAACCACCTCAGGTGCACGAGCTACGTAGATCTGGGAGAGTACGCCATGCCCAGAGATATGGTTATTTCGTGACTCAATATGGTGATGTACTAGTCTATCAAGACGATGAACCCAAGCCTACGAGGATGCCATATCGGTCTGATTCCGTTAAATGGCTTAAAGCCATGAAATCTGGATGGACTCCATGTACCGAACCAAGTGTACTCTGGTGGAACCACCTAAAGGGGTAAAACCTATAGGGTGTAAATGGGTCTCAAGAAGAAGACTGACTGGATGGCAACGTGCATACTTATAAACACGACTGGTTGCCAAAGCTTTCAAACAAATTCATGGCATTGATTATGAAGAAACATTTTCACCGGTTGCAATGATAAATCCATCCGGATTATGCTTGCAATCGTTGCATATCATCCTATGAGATTTGGCAAATGGATGTCAAAACTGCTTTCCTGAATGGAAACCTTGGAAGGATGTGTATGTGACAAACCTGATGGTTTTCGTCTTTATAGTCAAGCTAATAAGGTAGGCAAGTTGCAGAGATCCATTTATGGACTCAAGCAAGCTTCAAGGAGTTGTACCATTCATTTTGATGAAGCCGTAAAAGAATTCGGTTTTATCAAGAACGAGATGAGCCTTGGTTTTAAGAAAGTGAGTGGAGTGCAGTAGCATTCCTAGTGTTGTATGTCGTGACATACTTCTGATCGGAATGATATACTGAACTTGCAGTCGTAAACTTGGTTATCCAAGTGCTTCGCCATGAAGGACTTAGGGGAAGCAGCCTACATCCTTGGTATAAGATTCTACGTGATAGATCGCGTAGGTTGCTTGGCCTAAGTTAGAGTGCATATATTGATAAAGTACTGAAGAGATTCAGTATGGAAGAATCCAAGAAGGATTTCTTCTAATGGCATATGGTGTCTATCTCTGTAAGATATTGTCCTTAACCACACATTGAGAGAGATAGAATGAAGAGGATCCACATGCTTCAACAATGGATCCATCTTGTATGCTCAGATTGATATCTAATGTGCATTCAGCACTTGTAGTGGATATCAATCAGGCTTAAGTGAGCAATATGTTATTACTTAGATTGATGTCTTATGTGCATTATGCACTAGTAGAATATCAACTAAATCCAAGTGAATGACACTGAATGAGTGTCAATGGACATTCTTAAGTACTTGAAAAAGGCTTAAGAATATATATTTTATATTATGGAGGGAAAGATGAGGCTCACTGTAAGAGGATACAGTGACGCTATTTCCAAACGGAAAATGATGATTATAGTTCGCAATTTGGGATTACACAATTTTGTCTCAATGTAACTACAGTGAGCTGAGAGCTCGAATCAGTGTACTGTGGCAAATTCTACAATTGATGCTAAGTGTATCGCATTTTTAATGTTGTCGTGTAGGCGGTTTGGATCAAGAAGTTCATTACTGAACTTGACGTGATTCCAAGCATTGCTAATCTAGTATAGTTATGCTGTGACAACAATGGAGCCATTGTTGTGGTTGAGAAATCACGGTCCACCAGTATCCAAGCACTTACTTAGTTGATTCAATCTGATTTGATGATCGATCAGAAAGGGAATGTGTAGATTTGCAGAATACCTACTACCCACTATTGAATTTCTATTGTAGCAGAAGCATGATGGGCACTCGGGTCATTCAATGTTGATTGCATGAATGATTGGCTATAGTGCAGCACCTTGGGTCTTCAGTGTTGAGTGCATGAATGATTGACTATAGTGCAAGTGGGAGATGGTTAGAGTAGGTGCCCTAGAGCTTCAATTATTGTGGATTTGACTCTTTGTTATGTTCATTAATCAATAAAAGGCATTTATACTATATCGCGTAAATCATTATTATTGTAATATGTATTGATGTTCCTTAATGGTAAACCGTGATGAGGGTATCAAGTGCTTCAAATCTTGATAGTGAGAACCCTATGAGCACATATGGTGGCCATTCTAGAAACGTCTGTACCCCAGTATTATTCTGAAGTAAGGGCACGATATATGTAAGGCTATCATAGTGTTGAACGACCCTGTCGAAAGTATGACTGATCTCACTTGTCGGTTGTTTGGTGACAACCTGTTGCAACACATGGGTGCTTGCTGTAGGTGAATACACCACAGCAAGTTCACTGGACTGACCTACCAGAGGATTCCTATGGATGGTAACCCCAGTGTCTATGAATAAATCCTCTAACGAATGGTGTACATGTGTCCTTAGACTTGAGATCACCGGAGCACCTTGTGCACCGATTGGTGTAGTTTGACACTGGCCTACACGCAGTTCTTTTCAGAGCTGTCAATACGGTGGTGATTGGTTGCATTAAGGAGTGTATCAAGACTATGATGATGACAGAGGATTCATCCCTCTCGGGTATGGGAGAAGTTATCTCACCTACCTAATTGGGAGTGTTTGGTAACATGGGGTGTTTGGGTTGGAGCCCAAGCCTATTCCATATGGGAATAGGGCATTAAAGTTTTACTATAAAAGAAAAATGTTTTTTGTAAAAATGTGTGAGATTTTCATTAGTTTATTTTTCTTTGAAAAAGCACAAACACAGCAGCCCCTTAAACACTCTTCCATGGCAGAATTCATTTTTGCCTAAAAATCAATTTCATTGTTTTTTCTTCTTGATCTTAAAGCTAAGGAGGATCTAACAAATCCCTCCTTAGTTTTTTGTGATTGTCTTCGTGTAGACACGTGGGTTCGATCCTACACTTGGATCGGTAGCAAAACGTTCATTGACAAATTTGGAGGAGCCTTTAAACGTGCGTATGTTTTTCTAAACTCATGATTAATTTCTGTAGATTTCTATTTTAACATAAACTGTAAAATTGTACCTTTGATCTTGGCTCAATGGGAACAATCCTTGTTATTATGATTTTTTTTCGCTGCGTATATGGACCGTTTCCTAACAGTGGTATCAGAGCCTAGAGTACCAAATTTTACAGTTTTTATTTGGATGGTTGATAACATGTATTTGATGATTATATGTTGCCTTATAGAATCTACCTAAAATTTGCCTTAAAAGCATGTTTTAAGAAATCTATTAATCGATTAATTTTAATTTGTTGATGATCTGCAAGTTTGGAATAATGGTTGATTGGATTTTTGTTGAAATCAGTGTGTATGATTGATTGCAAAATCCGTTTGATGTGTTTTTGGTCACTGTTTGAACTGATCCGGAGCTACAGATCAGTGCACGCTCACCATGGCGATATAACCCATCGCCGTGGTGTGCGTGATTGGCTTTCACGTTGATTGCAAATTAGGGCTCGCAGTGGTGATATAAACCATCGCCGCAGCGATTGTCCTTAGGACGAATGTTGTTTGCAATAGCGCTCGCCGTGGCGATATAACCCATCGTCGTGGCGATCGTCCTTAGGACGAACGCTATAGGAAATCGCTGCGGCAAACGTACGTTGAGCGTGAATGTCAAGTAATCAACGCACGTTGCAGCGATCTAACTCATCACCGCAGTGAGCACTCTTCCGAGTGGGAAGGGGGCCAAATTGTAAAGTTTCAAAACTTTGGACCAAACGTAGATCTGTAAGTTGTCAGGGGGTAAATGATAATTAACCCACAAATTTTAAAAATTGATTGTTTTTGAAATGTATGCTTTATACTTGTTTGTATATTGCATGGTGCTCGGTACATGAGTCTTAGACCTAAGGGTGAATGTTTTAAATTATTTTTGGGTATGTATGGTTGTAAATTTATTAAATAGGGCATGTGTGTCCTGCCTTTCTCCTCTTCTCGATGTACATTCTCTTCTTATCTAATTCCCCTCAAATGTAAATCGAGGTTTCTAAATTTATTGATGTAAAGAATTTGTATAATTATTTTATTGTAAATTTAGAATGATATTTTTGTAATGTACTTGAACACGGAGCAAAGGACGAGGCAACCATACTTGAAGACTCAAGATATTTATTACAGGACCCCTAGGTGACCCACCGATTCCTCTAGGCTTAAGGAAATCGGTTTTAGTTCGACCATGTACCGACACGTTTTATATTAAGTTCAAAATGCATGCTAAGGTTGAATGTTGAATAACATGCCAAACAATGTCATTCTAACAAAGATAATAATCTAGTGAGACATTAAATAACAAAACCCTCAATTAAAGTATATTAAGTCATGTAAGCCTTCCATCACCATGGTTTTAATCAAACCACTGTTTATCAAAACCTTGTTCACCAAAGCGAAGGGTATACTTCTACTAGTGGGAGGTTAAAATGCATTGGAGTTTTTCTTAATAGTGATCGGTCGACTTAAAATAACGGTTTTGCTTGTTCGCCAAAGCGAAGGTTGATAAACGCATCATAGGCATAGTAGAGCAGTACACATACTGTGTGTACATGGTAACATGTAGTGTCCACTCTACTGATATTGAGAATCACACTTGAGGACAATGGCATGTAGTGTCCATTGGATTGTGTGATTGGCTTGTTGGCTTTTTCACATTTGAGGTTGATAGTAAATGCTATCAACTGGTGTGGATTAAGTTTGTTGGCATAACTAATCAACTCATTTTGACTTGTTCACCAAAGCGAAGGTTTGAAATGGGTAGGATGGGATCTCGGTCCACTAGGAAAGTCAACGGGCTTTCCCAAGTTAATAGTGAGGGCTATTGACTTGAGTAAAATAGTGGGAGCATCATTTAATGAAAGACCATATTAAACAATAATAATGAACATGGTAATAACGGTTACTTTTTCTGCACTTGTAGATTCACTTAAAATTGAGCAAAATGATCCCAACATCACTGCGACAAATCATCGAACTGGGAGATAAATGGAATGGTGAAAATTTC